>NC_080089.1:4851700-6056200 GCF_950005125.1 Chionomys nivalis
GTGGTTGGAACCAACAAGTAGTCTCCTACACTTTTATTATGTTTAGATATGTTCCTTGTATCCCTGATCTCTCCAAGACCTTTATCATGAAGGAGTGTTGGATTTTGTAAAATTCTTTTTCAGCATCTAATGCGATGATCACATGTTTTTTTTTTCAGCTTATTTACTTATATGGTGGTTTACATTCATAGATTTTTCATCCCTGCATCTCTGGGATGAAACCAACTTGATCATAGTGAATGAATTTTTTGATGTGTTTTTGTATTTGGTTTGCCAGTATTTTGTTGAATATTTTTGCATCTATGTTCATGAGTGAGATTGGTTTGTAATTCTTTTTCCCAGTTGAGTCTTTGTGTGTTTTAAAGAGTTTGGCAATGTTTCTTTGTTTCTTTTATTTGGAACACTTTGAGGAGTACAGATATTAGCTCGTTTTGATGTTCTGGTAAAATTCTGCTCTGGAACTGGCTTTTTTGTTTGGTAGGTTTTTGATAACTGCTTCTACTTCCTTGCAGGCTATAGATCTATTTAAATTATTTACCTGGTCTTGATTTAATTTTGATATGTGATACCTATCCAGAAAACTATCCATTTCTTTTACATTTTTCAATTTTGTGCAGTATAGGTTTTAGTGGTATGACATAATAATTCTCTGGAACTTCTAAGTATCTGTTGTTATGTTCCTCTTTTAATATTTGATTTTGTTAATTTGGGTATTCTTGCTCTGCCTTTTGATCAGTTTGGATAAAGGTTTGTTTATCTTGTTGATTTTCTCAGGTCTTTGTTGCATTGATTCTTTGTATTATTTTTCCCCTATTTTATTGATTTTGGCCCTCAAGTTTATTATTTTCTGATTCTACTACTCCTGTGTGAGTCTGCTTCTTTTTGTTCTAATAGTGCTATTAGTCACTATTGTGTGCTCTCACAACTTTATGTAGGAATTTAATAATATGAACTTTTCTGTTAGCAGTGCTTTCATAGTGTCTCATAAGTTTAGACACATTGTGCCTTCATTTCCATTGAATTCTATGAAGTCTTTTATTTCTTTCTTTATTTCTTCCTTGACCCAGGGTTGGTTCGATAGAGCACTGTTCAATTTTCAAGAGTTTTGAGCCTTTCTGCAATTAGTGTTGTTGTTAAATTCTAATTTTAAATCATGATGATTTGATAAGATACAAGGCATTAGTCCAAGTTTTTTCTATCTGTTGATATTTTTCTATCTGTTGAGATTTGCATGTGCTCAGTTTTAGAGAAGGTTCCTTGAGGTGCTGAGAAGACAAAGATGTATCCTTATGTGTTTGAGTGGAATGTTCCATAGGTTGTTAAGTCCTTTTGGGTCATGATATATGTTAGTTCTCTTATTTCTCTGTTAAGTTTTTGTCTGGTTGACCTGTCCATTTTGGATTGTGGGGTGTTGCAGTTTCCTACTATTAGTGTGTGGGTTTTGATATGAGATTTAAACTTTAGTAATATTTCCTTTACATATGTGGTTGCTCTTGTATTGGGGGCATAGATATTCAGGATTGAGAATCCATCTGATATGGTACAAAGTGTCCTCCATCTCTTATAATTGATTTTAGTTTGAAGTCTATTTTGTTAAATGTTAGGATATTAGGCTAGCTACATCTACTTGTTTCTTAGGTCCATTTGATTGAAAAATCTTTTCCCACCCTTTACTCTGAGGTAATGTCTGTCTTTGAGGCTGAGGCATGTTTCTTGTATACAGCAGAAGGCTGGGTCTTGCTTTTGTATCCAACCTTTTAGCCTGTGTCTTTATATAGGTGAATTGAGTCCATTGGTATTAAGAGATATTAACAACCAGTGATTTTTAATTCCTGTCATTTTTTGATGATAGTGTTTGTGTGCTTCCCTTCTTTAGATTTAACTGTTGTGAGGTTATCTGTTGGCTGTGTTTTTGTGGGCACAGTTATCTTCTTTGGGTTGGAGTTTTTTTTTCTAGTACTTTTTTTAGGCCTAGATTTGTGGATAGGTGTTGTTTAAATATGGTATTGTTATGAAATATCTTATTTTCTCCATTGATGGTGATTGAAAACTTTGTTGGATATAGTAGTCTGGGCTTGTATTTTTGGTCTGTTAGTGTCTGCAGAAGTTTTACCCAGGATCTTCTTGGCTTTTATAGTCTCCTTTGAAAAGTTAGGTGGAATTCTGATAGATCTACCTTTTTATGTTACTTTACCTTTTTCTTTTGCTGCTTGTAATGTTCTTTCTTTATTCCAATTTTTAATTATCTTTTCCTCCATTTCCTTAAGGGAATTTTGCTTTTCCTCTTTAAAGGTCTTCATCATCTTTATAAAGTTACATTTAAAATCATTTTCTTCTGCTTCTTCTGGGTTAGCATGGCCTCTGGGTTCTGGTGTTACCTTGTTGCTTTTTAGGTTCTTGGACAAATTTTTGCTTCAGAACCTACCCATCTCTTCCTTCAATTGGTGATGGCAGTGTCTTTGCCTCTTGGTCCAGTCCTTGCAGTGGCTGTCTGTTTTTGGGAACTGTTCTTGGTCTGCTCTGTACTGTCACTGTCTATGTCTCAGAGAGCCATTGTGGTCTCTCTTTGCCCTCTCTCTTAGCCTGCTCTATTGGTCTGCTCTCTTGGATTGCTCTCTCTTGGTTCACTCTGTGCAGTCACAGTTTGTGCTTCAGAGTTCCTCTCCTGGTCCTCTCTCTTGGTTCTCTCATTGTAGTAGCAGACAGTGTTTCAGAGTTCCACCAAGGTTGCAGGAGACATAGGAGGGTTTGGCGGCAGAGTGGGAATTGTAGTTTGTAGAGTACTATAGTAACAGTTGAGTCTTTATAGCTATTTGCTTAATAAAATATAACATTAATTATTAGTTTAGTTGACTGTTCTATAATTATAAGAAAAAAACAATAAAAATATAGGCAAAAGCTCGATATAATCTTACCAACTCCTCCATAAGTCTAATATTTAAAGTTAAATGTATTCTTGAAAGATCGAACATTTATTGTTATGAGATAAGATTGTATAATACCAGAAATGTGCAGAAGGTTTTTGAACTTGGAAACATAAAATTATCAAGCAGTTTTGCACAGGTAGTGGGTAAGGATTGTTGGGGACAATGATCTACTATGAATGAATGTGTTCAAGTTGTTCCAGACCTGAAGTTATGAGCACTTATAATAGCAGTGGGAATAAAATAAAGGTGAACAGGTTGACTGGCAGGGCTGTCTTACATGTTCAACACTAGGAATGGGCCTGGAAAACTGTATCTTTTGACATTATCTATAGTAATATGTTAGAAATTATTTTCCCTTTTAAAGTTCTTATTTCAAATCTTAGCATGAAATCAAGTCTCTGTATTTTTTTATATTTCTCATTTTCTTTTATTTCTGCAAACTATCTCTTAAAATAAATGACAAGATTTTATATAACACTTTACTGGATTGTTGGTATTATATCATATTAAGCAGATCTTTCCAAAAGTAGTCTAGCTATGTTTCATATTGTATAAATGCATATTGTAACTTCTAATAAAATATAACATTTTTGGAGAGTTTATCATTGGCCTCAAAAAATTGAAGGCAGTCTAAATTTTACCTTTTCTTTTGATAACTATGTAGAATCATGGTAACACTTTGTGTGCTGACAAATCCTTTTGTTTTTAGTATTTCTGGTTAAACTTAGAGACTGGTATATTGTTACCCATTTTAAAAGGGAGCCACTCTGAAGTCAGTTTTCATGATGTTTGGCAAAGACATCAATAACTCATCAGATCTGCAGGTGTAATGCCAACATGTCTGTTGCTTTATGCAGCACCCTTTAACTAGTATATAAGTCCTCAAGTTTCACTAATGTTAGACGTACAAATAAGCTCTGAAATAAATTAAAATGGAATCTCTCTCCCTCTCTTGTACTCTTTTTCTCTCTCTTTCCTTCTAATTGAGAGCAACGAGTGACTTAATTAACACAATTAGTTGATTTTCACTTTTTCACTTGTGTCGGTGCTAGAAGACACTAGAATATATGAGAAGAAATTTTCAGAGCTGGTGCACAACTTCTCATATCTCATGTTTGCCTTTTTACTACACGTTTTTCCCTAAAATTATTATTTCTGAGAAACAGGTTAGAAAATTTTGTAAGGGACATTTTTTTTTTTCTTTCAGTTTATTTATATGATGGATTACATTGATAGATTTGCGTATGTTTTTTTTTTTTTACTTATTTATTTTTATTCTTTTTTAATTAAAATTTCCACCTGCTCCCCATTTCCCATTTCCCTCCCCTCCTCCCAAATATTGCCCTCCCCCCACTTCCCTCCCCCTATCCCCACTCCTCTTCTCCTCCCCCCACTCCATTCCCCCTCCCTCTCGATACTGAAGAGCAGTCCAAATTCCCTGCCCTGCGGGAAGACCAAGGTCCTTCTATCTACGTCCAGAAAGGTGAGCGTCCAAACAGGCTAAGCTCCCACAAAGCCAGTTCATGTATTAGGATCGAAACCTAGTGCCATTGTCCTTGGCTTCTCATCAGTCTTCATTGACCGCCATGCTCAGAGAGTCCGGAATCAACCCATGCTTATTCAGTCCCAGACCAGCTGGCCTTGGTGGGCTCCCAATAAATCAGTTCCACTGTCACAGTGGGTGGGTGCATCCCTCGTGGTCCTGATTTTTTGCTCATGTTCTCCCTCCTTCTGCTCCTCATTTGGACCTTAAGAGCTCAGACCGTTGCTCCAAATTGAGACTCTGTCTCTACCTCGATCCATCGCCAGATGAAGGTTCTAAGGTGATATGCAAGATATTCATCAGTATAGGATAGGGTCATTTCAGGTTCCCTCTCCTTAGTTGCCCAAGGTACCAGCTGGGGACATATTCCTGGACACCTGCGAACCCCTCAAGAGTCAAGTGTCTTGCCAACCCTAAGATGGCTCCCTTAGATAGGATATATACTTCGCTGCTCCCGTATCCATCCTTCCTATATCCCAACCATCCCAATCCTCCGAGTGGCATGGGGCAAAGGGGAAATGGGACATTTTTCAAAATGAAAGAAATTAGTTTAGATCTTTAAGTGCCCTTTAGATTTATTTATTTTTCACCTCCACATATATTCTCAGGATGATTTACTTTCTTTTTTTCCTTAGTTCTTCATTTTTTGTGCTTTTTAAAAATCTAGACTCTATATCATGTTGATTAGAGAATGTGAAGATTATTTAATTATCTAAGTCAATTCTGACCCAAAATTGAAAAATACCAAATGAAGGGGGGTATTTTAAAAATTAAAATTTTGTAATTTTCTTCAGTTCATCCTTTTCCTGTCCTTTAATAAAGACACCTAGTTTGATGATAGACTTGTTTAAAAACAGATATTTGTTCAGAAAAATGAAAAAAACTTAAGACAATCATTTCATTTCCAAAGGCTGATAAGCTATCTTGTCCTAGTTTTCAATTTTGCTTTGTGTAAAACTTTTAAATGAGTGTTTTGCATTTAAAATTTCTCTGCATTTGCTGCAGATAAAAAGATGAACTGTTTAAGTTTTAAAATGGCGGTGTCCTAAGAAGGCAATGGGTTAGAAATTCTTAACTATTTCACATTCAGAATTCTAATAGGAGAGGCATTGGTGTTGCCACTAATGTGGAGTATGGCAGGCTATATGTTCTCCACACCAGGCATGCCAACTAGACTATGGATTCAAACCTGTTACCCCAGAACTCACCTCTGGCAATAGAGAAGAATGAGGTATAGGTCACATTAATGTCTCAAGATCCCTGTTTAATAGTTTTCAGTGGATACTTAAGAAGAATATTTTTATTTTTTAACTTGCACATGAGTAAGCCTGAGATTTAGAACTCACTAACTGGTAATCTTTTAATAGCTCCCCCAAACAATTAAGCATGCTAGTAACTATTTTTAAACCTATAATATGTTTCTTATGCTTTATCTTAAGGTAAGCTAGATTTTTACTTTCTTTGTGTGGACAAGAAAGTTATTTCCAGAAAAGGAATCATTTTGTTTCAAAGGATTTCAGGCTGTTTAGCTGACTTGATAATTAAAGTGTCTTTGGACATATCTTTAAACTGCACAGGGTCTTGGAATTGTGAAGCACAAAGGAAAATACAGAGTACAATTTCTTCTTTTCCACTCAAGTAGAAAGAAAAAAATTAAATAGGAAAAATTGGGGGTTTTCAGGACACTTAGAAACTTAAGGATACCCTTTTCCTTTTAAAATTTACATTTTAAAATTTTTCATTCTTCCATGAAACTCTAAGACATAATGATACACTATGTGACTAGATTGAGTTTGTTGTTGTTTGCCAGTTAAAACATAAAAGGTAGAGAAAATGTCCAAGGGCAAAATGTGGCAGCACAGAAACCTCAAGCACCATAGAGTTAACAGTTGAAGAAAGGTGCTTATTGGGATGAGATAACACACATGGGCAGCAGCGACACAGAGAAAAAAGACCCTCTGCTTTACAGAGGGGAGAGGTGAAAAGGAAAAAAAGAGTCTCTTCCTGAGGGCTGGGAATTTTAAAGTCTTCATAGAGGTTTTCCTTCTCTAATTGTTGTTGGTCAGTCTGAAGAATTTTACTCTGGTCGAAGAGCCCAGAACTGTTATGGTTCCTGTCCTGAGCAGATCTTGAACTTGTTGAACCAATCCATAAACAGGAAGCCTGCTGATGATAGAACAAAGAAATATATGAAGCCAAGATTTTGTCACAAGAAGCAGGGTGAGGAAGAAGCCACCTTTATTATGGAGCCATGGTCTCTCTTGCTTTCTGTCTACCAGGGAGTCTGTTTAACTCCTAGTCTCTGAATGCTTGATGTCATTGTAATGACTCCACAAATACTCCTTATGGAAAAGATATAGAGGTAAATCATTAATTTGAAATACCTGTGCTTATCCTTATATTTTCCTGAAGTGTAATTGTTTACTTACAAAGGAGTACAATTCTAGTAAAAATACAGAGTTACAGCAAGCACAAGCACTATGGGGAAGTAGGTAGTGAGTTTGTCTATATGAGATTTGTCTTTAGAAAATGTTTGGTTTATTCACTCAACCATTTCTTAGGAAAAAACATGAACACTATTTTTTAATAGCTATGACTCGAAAGAAAGGACCAATACAAACTTGGAAGAACGAATGACTACTATAAAAACTAGTTCAAAAAAATTGTGGAAATTCAGGGTTTGAAGAGGTTCTATCTGTTTGAATCATGGGCGAGAGAAAAGAAGGAGATCAAGCAGAATTCAATTGTCAAGGTCTCCGTTTATTAGGGTAATGGTTACAGCTTATACAGCCCTTGAATGAGGAACTTGGCTTGGGTGGGGGGTAGGTTGTAGCAAAGGTGACCAGTCAGCACACCTGGTGTAAGTGGAAACATTCTTTTTGTGGTTCCATTAACAAACAGTTCTCAAGATAGTTCGGATGTGGGACTCTCTGCAAACATCCTCAGGACAATGGTCCCTGCTATCATCTTTAGGACAATGGTCCCTGACAAAAGACCAGTAAGACAAAAAAAAAAAAAAGCCCTAATTAGGCAATACAAGACAAAAAGACTACAAAAATACCATTGAGTTAATTTTGTATTGGCCAACTACTGCTAGGCATGTGAGGTACCTTAAATGTGGCTAATGTTCCCAGGGAGACTCCACTGAAGAAAACTAATTTACCATTTGCAAAAGGATGCCAATCAGAGATAGCTTCTTTGTTAGGGATGGGAGCTAACTTGAGCCTGTACAGGCTCTGTAAGAAAGAAGACATCAACTTGGGTGGGTGATGAGGTGAGAAGCATCTGGGAGGAGTTGTGGAAGAGGGAAACTCTGATCAGAATATATTGTATGAAAAATATTATTTTCTGAAAAATTAAAGGAAAATGTGATAATAAAACCACACCAAACACTTAAAAAAGTGGATGATTTTCAGGCAGGTGTGGTAGCATTAATCCTATTATTTAGTTAGCAGACTGCTGAGATTACAAAATCAGCCTTGTCTACAGAGCAGTCCATCCAAGGCTATCAGACAAAATAGTGAGATACTGTTAAAAAAGATCAAAAAAAATTTGTTTTAAGTGATTAATATTCTCATAGGTTTAAAGATATTAAAACACAACATAACTAAAAATGAAATAACCATGTAAGAATAATGCACTAGAAAATAAATACGATATGTTAAATTTCACACTAGGCAGTGATGTAGGCAATCTTTCAAAAATACAGTTAACAAATGGGAAATTAATTATAAAGGAAGAAAAACAAATAAGAATTTATTTATCTAGTCTAATGTCTTACTAAACAGAAACCCACAAAAGGGAAACATGGAGAAAAAGGTTAAGAAATAATGAAAGAACAAACAGAAGAGTTTCCAACCCAAAAGTGTATCCTGCTATGTCAAAAGCTTCAAAAGTGCCCACTAGTGAGCCCTGTTCTGTAGAGACATGTAATTATTAATTTCCATAATACTGAAACCGAAAATGAAGATGAGAATGTTCAGAAGAAAGCTCACCTCTACTGGATTAATAAAGAAAGTAACATCTGACTTTTGAACAGTTAAATATTAAAGGGAGAATAATTTCTATTCAAGGATTTAATATCTAATCTAACTGATCAAGTAGAAGGTAGAATGAAGCAGATATATTTCAATTAAAGACTAAATGTCATTGTTTATATATTCTTTCTCGTTCTGAGCTATGCCAGCTGTACTCCTTCTACTGCCTTTTACTTTGACTTTCAAGTCTCCCACAGTTTTGGCCAGGCATGATGTTGCTGATTGATAAACCAATCACTAGAAAGGAAGAATTAGAAAGATATAAATTCAAGCCAGGTGATGATGGCACACACTTTTAATCCCAGCACTTAGGAGGCAAAGGCAGGTAGATCTCTGTGAGTTCGAAGCCAGCCTGGTCTACAAGAGCTAGTTTCAGGGCAGAATTCAAACCTACAAAAACCCTGTCTCGAACAACTAAAAGAAAAAAATATGTAAATTCAAGCACATTCTTGGCTACCTAGTATGATTCTAACTCAGAAAATGTATTGCTTGGGCAAAAACTCAATGACAGAGGTTGCTATACATGTGTAGGCCTTCAGTTTAATCATTAGTATTCACCTCACCCTAAAATCTTTAGTAAGCTGGTAGTTCACTAAAGATTTTATTTTCTCTATTAACTACCAGATAGTAAATAGACAAAATTGATTACTTCTTTGGAAGGCATTTGGGAAATGTCTCTTTCTCCTAGTCTTGTATGTTATACAGATTTTTCTATTTTTTGAAATAAATAAAAGGTTTTCAAGCTTCATGCAAACATTTCAAAAGTTTACACACCAGGGATTTCCATGTACTTACTGACCTCCATTACCATTTAGAACTGGATTCATGTTTCGCTCCATGAGGTCAAGCCAGACAATGAAGTAACTGTTTTACAGTATGACATTTTCAATAAAAATCAAAGTTCCTCCTAATGTCCTTCTAAGTTGGCTCTTGTTTCATGATATAATAGGAAGTAAACAGGTATTGGTTCACAGAAATCAATTACCACCACCTAATGACTGACTTTCTGCTGACCGCACTGGTCAGAAAACTGGAAGATTCTAAGTTTACAGTCTTGAGAAATGTGCAGTTGCTCCCTTTTCTTGATTCTACAGTCTTGAAACTTTATAAGCTGTGTACACAGGATGTAGTCACAATGGCTTTTTTTTGTTAACAAATGAATAAAAAGATACAGTTGGGGGAGATTCATAAAGGATGAAAAACAAATTCTTTCCTCCACTCTGTAGACATTCTAGCTGTAAGGTAGGTACATCTCTTACAATTTGGAGAATGTAGTATACACAATAATAGGATACCTAATATTCTGCATTGTGGTTCTACTTTTAAAAGTTATGACCTGTATCTTGTATTAAAATGTAAATTACTTTTAGACCATGTACATCAGTATAAACTTTAAATCCTTTTGCAAATGATAATATAAGGAAGACATAGCACAAAACTTGGAGCAGTTAGAAGAAAGAACATGAAAGCAAGATCTGAGTGAGGTAGAATCAGAGTCATTTCAGCAGCACTGAGGGAGCAGTCTGGGTATTATATCCTGACCCATAACAGCAACAAATTCCAAAAATCAACTTAAAGGAAAACAAAACAAAACAAGCTTGTTTATATGAGTAACGCTGATATGCAGCTAAGCAAGAATGTGAGGTTTCCAAGTACTGACTATGTGAGATTTTGAAAATCCCACTTTGTCTATAAATCAGCTGGGGATTGGTTTATATTTATGTAGAGTATTACCTTCCCTTTCAATCCTGACTGAGGTGCTGAGGAAATAGATGGTTGGAAGTATTTCATAACCTTTTCAGGCACCTGGCCTTAGCATTTCAAAAGAGATCAGGGTTTTGCAGTGATCAATGTACAATCCTAATTCTCATTCACACATTTGATCATTTGTTTAATTCCATGAAACACAATGGTCAGGCACACTGTGTGAAACATTTCCACTGATCTCCTCCATACGTGTCCCAGTAGGTCATCCAGAATGTTCAAAGCCTTCAAAGCCCTGGTTCTCATAGGAGCTGGAATCATGGGAACTTTATGTGCCATGGCTTTCGTTCTTGCAATTTATAATTGTGTTCACTTATTGATACCAAAGGATATTTAGACAAGGATAAAATCCCCCAAAACTGTTGTCTCTATGATTTCTAGCATAGTACATCAGATTTATTTAAAATGTTAAGAGAGCAAAGTGTTGTTAAGAGTTACCTACCATGTAGTGGGGAGCAGAGTGGCACCCAACGTGCTAATGAACTCCACGTAAAACCTGAGAGGGCTTAAAAAGGAGAGAGAATTTAAGACAGTTTTTTGCTGTTTGTGGGTTGCGTGCCGCAAAGAAATTGTCCTGACTCAGCAGCAGGAAAAAAACTGGCTGTTTTAAAATGCCGGCTTTCTGGGCTGTGCAGCCATTGCGATCTCTGTCTGGCTCCTGCGGGAGAAAGAGTCTTTGAATGGAGCATTTGGAATAAAGTGCTACGATTTGTTTGATGGCTACTAGACTCGCTGTGTGCCTAAAAGGAAGTCATTGCGTGCTGTGGCTCAGGGGCACCAAATGGCTCTGAGGCAGGAGTGGCTCAGCTCTGCCTTGCTGAACTGTGCTGGTCTCAGGCAGGAACTACCGTAATTACTGTAATAACAACGCAGTTAAGGTTTCAACTGGGCAGGACACAGGCGGTACTGTATTACTTGTACATGGTGCAACTTAAGATTTAAGAAGTGCTTAACATTTTAAGAAATGCTCGTGGATAGTAAAAAAATTACAGATTCACAATAGAACTGATTCAGACACTGTTGGATGAATGTACGTAGGCTTGAGAGAGAGAAAAAAATATATAAAGAATAAAGTTGATGTCTTTAAAAAAGGGTAAAGTCTTTAAAGAGACAGAGTACAGATAGTTATAGATTAAAAGAAATAAAGAAAAATAAGCCACGTAAAAATGGAAAATTAACAGAGAGTCTGGATTCTTTGTATTATTGTGTTTTCTTTAAAATTTTTGACTGTAAAGGAGCTAAGTACAGAGAGATATTTCATTATATGGGCTGCCAAGCTAAACCAGAATGGATATAAGGGTATTATGATTTCAGAATTTGGGTCTAAGGATATGATGCTTTGGAGAGGGTCTTCTTTTGTTTTCACAGAGGATGAGACTCTGTGGATTGCGTCTATCCCAATGTGGTATGATAGACCACGCCCTCCTGAAAGGTTGCTGTGAACACCCTCAAAAAATTACTTCACAGTTTTTGCCCTGCAATCTTGTCTACTTCCCCCTCTCCATGCGGATGACTATATGATTTTCTTTGGGTTCACTTTCTTATTTAACTTCTATAGGATCACACATTATATGCTTAATGTCTTTTATTTATGGCTAGAAACCGATTATGAGTGAGTACATCCCATGTTCCTCTTTTTGGGTCTGGGATACCTCACTCAGGATAGTGTTTTCTATTTCCATCCATTTGCACGCAAAATTCGAGAAGTCATTGTTTTTTACCGCTGAGTAGTACTCTAATATGTATATATTCCACACTTTCTTCATCCATTCCTCCATTGAAGGGCATCTAGGGTGAGGTGGCATGGGGCAAAGGGGAAATGGGATGAGAAATACGAGAAGGGGAGGATGGGAGGAGCTCGGGGGATTGGGATGGTTGGGATATAGGAAGGATGGATACGGGAGCAGCGAAGTATATATCCTATCTAAGGGAGCCATCTTAGGGTTGGCAAGACACTTGACTCTTGAGGCGTTCGCAGGTGTCCAGGAATATGTCCCCAGCTGGTACCTTGGGCAACTAAGGAGAGGGAACCTGAAATGACCCTATCCTATACTGATGAATATCTTGCATATCACCTTAGAACCTTCATCTGGCGATGGATCGAGGTAGAGACAGAGTCTCAATTTGGAGCAACGGTCTGAGCTCTTAAGGTCCAAATGAGGAGCAGAAGGAGGGAGAACAAGAGCAAAAAATCAGGACCACGAGGGATGCACCCACCCACTGTGACAGTGGAACTGATTTATTAGGAGCCCACCAAGGCCAGCTGGTCTGGGACTGAATAAGCATGGGTTGATTCCGGACTCTCTGAGCATGGCGGTCAATGAAGACTGATGAGAAGCCAAGGACAATGGCACTAGGTTTCAATCCTAATACATGAACTGGCTTTGTGGGAGCTTAGCCTGTTTAGAAGCTCACCTTCCTGGACGTAGATAGAAGACCTTCGTCTTCCCGCAGGGCAGAGAATTTGGACTGCTCTTCAGTATCGAGAGGGAGGGGGAATGGTGTGGGGGGAGGAGAAGAGGAGTGGGGATAGGGGGAGGGGAGTCGGGGGAGGGGGCAATATTTGGGAGGAGGGGAGGGAAATGGGAAACGGGGAGCAGGTGGAAATTTTAATTAAAAAAGAATAAAAAATAAATAAAAGAAAAAAAAATTACTTCACTCAACTGCCGACTGAGATGACCCTGACACACAGGTTACACCATGAAAGATCTGAATACAGCGCCCCCATTCAGCAAGAAGCAGTTTGGAGAGAAAAAACTGCGCCCATATTCCCAAATATTGTTTATAAATGTTCTTTTACATTTAAAGGGGGATACGATATAGATATGAATAATTTGCATCGGTATGATTTTAAGGTCAATTTTGTTATATGTATTTCTAATCTTGATTAAGGTATTGTGATTGTATAGTTCAGTTCGAGACCAGCCTGGTCTACAAGAGCTAGTTCCAGGACAGGCTCCAAAGCCACAGAGAAACCCTGTCTCGAAAAACCAAAAAAAAAAAAAAAATGTGATTGTATAGTTCATTTAAAAATGTAATGTATATATAGGTTGTTAATGAATAATCATCGATAATTGTCAAGCTTTTAGTCATGTTAGTTAGATTTTCTAGATGTGCATAGATATATTTCAGCTAGATAGGCATTCTTCATATCTTTCAAAGACTGCAGAATATGGCATTTAATGTTTTAATAACTTAGGGCTTTTCATGATAATGAGACACATCTGCTCCTGGCAGCACCAATCTACTTCAAGAGGAAGATGGGCACCGAAGAGGCTCCTTAAGGAGTTTGATAGCCATTTGGGCAAGAAACTGCTTTTGCATGGACTGATGCATAAACTGGACACAAAGAACCCACAGAGAGAGGACTGCTGAACTTGCTTAAAGGTGAGATGGTCTTTCGGGGTTCCTGACTCATGAAAGAGTCTGTGAGACATTCTGCAGGACACAGCAGATAGTGACTGAACTGTCTTTGTAATTTCCTGCTTCATGAAAATGTCTGCTGGATACTATGGGCCTGTAGACCGAAGATGGATGCCCCAACGGTACAAAAGAACTTTGGGTGACTGTCCAGGCAGCGAGATGTCTCTGTCATTTCTAGAGTTTGAAGTTTCTTATTTCTTGTTTACTTAGGGAATATTATATCCTTCTGGAGTCTTTGATGGAGTTGAAGAATGGTTAGTTATAGTTATAGTTTTCCTTAGTTATGATAAAAGATAAAATAGATATAAATATTGTAACTGTAATTCTTGCTTGATAACTGTTTTGCTATATGTAATCTTACTATGTTAAAGTGAAAGCCTTTCTTTTTTGTTTAAACAGAAAAAGGGGAAATGATGGAGGTGGGTCTTGTATTAATCTGTTGCTTTCATTGGTTAATTAATAAAGAAACTGCCTAGGCCCATTTGATAGGCCAACCCTTAGGTGGGTGGAGTAAACAGAACAGAATGCTGGGAGAAAGAAGCCGAGTCAGTGAGTCACCATGATTCTCCCACTCCAGACAGATGCAGGTTAAGATCTTTCCTGGTAAGCCAGCTTGTGGTACTACACAGAATATTAGAAATGGGTTAGATCAATATGTAAGAGCTAGCCAATAAGAGGCTGGAACTAATGGGCCAGGCAGTGATTAAAAGAATACAGTTTCCGCGTAATTATTTCAGGGCATAAGCTAGCCATGCGGGTGGCTAGGTGCTGGGGACGCAGCCCTGCCGCTCATATTACAACACCTACCAGACAAAATGCAATAAATTATTTAAAAGTTCTGGTATCTGATTCAGCTCCTGCCCTCTTCTTTCAGTACTTTATACGTACTTTCACAGATAACCCATTTTTGTTTTTCACTGTCAGAAAACAGAAGTTACAGCAAAACATAAAGAGCACAATAGGAAAACTATAGATGAGATAAAGAAGCAGACCCAAGCCCTAATTGTTGATTTGGGGCAAGGACATTTTGAAATGATGAAATTTATGGCTAAATGTTACACTTGTTGGTAATATACTTTATTGTGGTTTTCTATTATTCTAAAATTTACATACTTATCTCCCTCATAATACATGCATATATTATATTTGAATGGCAGATACCTCACATCATATATTTGCAGGTATTGCTTCTTCGTTCCTATGACTAATTCTTTCTCTTAATTCTATTAGCTTACTCATAGTATCCCCACTTTTCTGTGTTCAAAGGCCATCTTTGTTACAGGTAGTACACCAGTTTAGACTGATTTATGTCCTTGAGTGGTATACCACATAACAATGCCTGCTTCATTTGAGCTTAGTAAAATCATTTTGGAATTCACTGCTAAACTAGACAATTAGTTACAGATTTTAAAAATGTGTTATTTATGACATATTGATTAGATATTACTTATAAATAAGTAAATATCTATGTAAATACAAAGGAAGTAAGCAATATTCTGATTGTCATTATTGACACCACTCTGTACCTCACTTTGATTATTTTGTGATGGAGAGTTATTTTAATTATTTGCAAGTTAGTCTTGGTAGTTTTAGTCCAAATGAGCTTTACTCAGAGTTAGCAGGCTGCACTACCCGTGCTTATTCCTTGAGCAAATCACTACTTCTGAACTGTCTTCCACGTACTATAAACTTAGCAGATAGGAATATGTTTATCTTTGCCTTTATTTTACCTATGAAGTAAATATGATAGGCTATTTACAGAATTTTAAAAACTTAGAATGAGCCTCACTTCCCAAATGAATAGAACCATGGCATTATATTTTAAGGCATAATCAAAATGTTCTTTTTTCCTTTCACAGCAAAATGCTACAACTATGGATCATAACAATATCAACAGGTTTCTCTCAATGTAATAATTATTAGTATTGCTGATGGTCACTTTTAGATAATAATTTTAGCTGATAGAGAAATTTGAAAATGATTCCTCTCCTTTCATTTCCTACATAATATCATGGAGCTGTAGAGACACTGACCTGATTTATGAAGATGTATAGTCTTTATGAAAAGGTGATGACTTTACTGCCATAGTATTTTTCAAATAAAATCTAAACTCTGTTTATTGTTTCAGAAATGTGTCCTAATCTATGATCATAGCACTAACTCTCATTCCCACCATATTCTGTCATGCTATCTACCAAATGTCCTAAAACTCATTTATCTGGCTCACAATCTAGTTTCTAACCTTCAGACCAATTGTCCATAGTCACTGAATTAACTTCTTCACTTCTTAAAATAACCTCTTGTCTACAAAATCCTTTGTAGAACACTTTTTACCTTTTTCCCTTCTGGGATTTTTTAAATTTTTTTTGGTATCAAGTTTTCTAACAACATTTATTCTGTTTCACTATAGTGTGCTTTTGATTAACTGTAGAGGGTTTTTTCTTCTTATTAAGTTTCTTTTATATTTATATTTACCAAAGTGCTTAGACTATATTTACAGGAATGTGGGAAGGGTTACTTGAACAATATCAAGCCATTTGTAAAGAGTTGTTTAATTAAATGGAACAGCGGGATAGTGTTTTCAGATATGGTTATAAAACAGAACTTTTCATGGAATTCAACAAGTATGAAAAATAAATCTCCTGCAGTGTTTCTGTTCTGAAAACAAGTCTCTGGGCATGATGGGAAATACATTTGGATATATTTGATTGGCAATCATTATCTTCCTAGAAATCAGTTACCAAATATCATGGACACTTGGAATCATTAATTTGCCAAAGCTGTATACTTTATGTGTCAGACACACAAGACACATTCTCAAATCTTATTGAAAGCTCAAAATATAAGGAAAAATTGGCTCCAAAAAGCCAGTTAAAGCACCTGAGATAGATCTTTGTGTGACTGCCATGAACCACAACAGATCAAGTCATACAACCGTCACCCGCATTCAGAGGATCTAATTTGTTCCTGTGCAAATTGCCCAGCTTGCAGTTCATAGTCCCTGACCTCCCAGTGGCCCTTGTCAGCTGACTCTGAGATTTTTCCCGTCATGCTCTTGACTCCCTTGTTCATATAATCCCTCCTCCCTCTCTTCAACTGACCTCCAAGAACTCAACCCAGATCTTGGCTGTGAGTCACTGCATCTGCTTCCATCAGTTACTGGATGTAGGTTCTATGATGATAATTAGTGCAGTCACTAATCTGATTACAGGGGAAGGCCCTTTCAGCCACCCTCTCGACTATTGCTAGGAATCTTAGCTGGGGTTATTCTTGTGGATTCTTGAGAATTTCTCTAACAGCAGATTTCTCTTTAACCCCATAAAGACTCTATCAAGATATCTTTTTCATTGCTCTCCCCTCTTGTCCCTCTCCCAACTCAGTCTTCTTGATCCCTCATGTTCAAATTCCCCTTCATTTCCCTTCTACCCTCCTCTCAGTTTCCCCAGGAGATCTTAACTACTTTCCTTCCTGCGTCCTCCACAGGTGTCTCTCTTAGGGTCTCCCTTTTAGCCTAGTTTCTCTGTGATTGTGGATTGTAGGTTGGTTATCCTTTAGTTTATAGCCAATTATGAGTGAATACATACCACGCCTGTCTTTTTGGGCCTGGGTTATCTCACTCAGGATGTTTTTTTCTTGTTCTATCCATTTGCCTGCACATTTCAAGATGTCATTGTTTTTTATTTACATTTTTCAGACTATTAAAGCGAGAGGACAGTTTCATATTTATTCCTCGTTCCCGTGAAGAACTTCCAGACAACTTTCCAAAGGAAATCCCTGGGGTCTGCTATTTCCTGGAGGTAAGGACCGGTCCAAAGCCGCCAAAGCCTTCTCTATCTTCAACAAGAGTAAAAAAGGTTTCCTACAATATTGGCACGATGTTTCTCCGGGAGACAAGCCTCTGAGACCTGCTGTGGATCAAAGACTCCTCGAAAAAAAGCACAAGCCCAGAACATGGGTCCCAATGAGGGGAGGAAGACATTGCTTCTCTTCCAATGCTTTGTAAGAACATGTAGTAGAGTTTCTGTGTCAATGTCATGCAATAATCCTTGAAACAGTGAATAACTGCTGCCAAAAAAAAAAAAAAAACCCAGAAAACAATACAAAAAAACTTGGATGTCAGGATGAAAAAATACAATGTATTCATCTATATGAATGTTTCAGGTCATATTTGTTTTATTTACACTTACAGGCCCCTTTTCCAAAGTAACCAATCAATAGTACCTGTGCTTTCTTGCTTGTCACCCATACAGGTATCTCTTCCTATATATTTGTACCACTTTTGAATATTCTCTAATTATCTTTTCCTAAATAGACATTTCATACATATATCATAGCAGTGTGATTAAACTTCTAAGCAAGAAGAATTGTAACCCAGCAAAAATATTTTAGGGATATTACCTATTTTTATAAATATATATACATATATATCTCTTCTAGATAATTACAGTTCAATGAACATGATTAGATATTCAGAATGTGTTGTTGGATTGTTGGTATTTTATGTAATATTAACATACTAATCTAATATAGTTTTGCTCATTTAGAGAGATTAGTGCTTGAACTAAGAACATATATATCTGAGGATATCAGCTGTTGAGAAACCACATGTCTGCTTAGTGAACATATCTTTCAGATTTATTTAATGTAGCTTGGAGTCCAGAGGAAATGGAATTTTCTAGTAGCAGATAAACCTGTAGCTAAGATTCGGGAAAGATATTTTTTTGTAATTTTCAAATGCATATCAGTTAAAACAAATTGCTTTACAATACTAGGCAATTTTCAAGTTATAACTTATTAATGTAGATGGAGTTTGCAACCTTAAATAGCCCTCTAGTAAATAGCATTCTCATTACATGATGTATTAGTAAATTCCCTTCCATCTGGACTAATGCCTTCTGAGTACTGACTGACAGTCTCAGATAAATCCCTGAAACCAGCATTACTGACAAAGGCCTGTCAGGACATTTGTTTTTTATTGCCTGAACACAAAACAAAGAAAAACCCTGGATTTCATGGCTTTGAGACTCTAAAAAGTGTATTCTCCTGCATTTTTGTTTATAAGGCAATCAAAGCAGCAAATAACCTCAGCAACACTAGAAATAATGGGCCTAACTCTCTCTCTCTATATATATATATAGCTATATATATATATATATATACATATATACACACACACACATTTAAACCTATCTGTGTGTATGATTTATATATATATATATATATATATATATATATATATATATATATATATATTTCTATTGCATGTTCTACTAAATTGATGGCCTGCTACTAATAGCCAACACTGCATGAAAAAAATTATTAGAGGCTCACACTGAAATTAGGAGTACACAGTGTGGTGAAAATTTTTATATTTGGGATCAGATTTAAAGTCTAAACTTCTGAAGAGTTAAATGGCCTGAAAACATTTGCTATTTTGAAATATTAGAGGGACCCTTTCTTACTCCAGTATATATACTCAGTGGTAACTATGTTTACTGAATGCGATATATAATTTTCTGTTCAGGGATTTGGAGCTGCATTAAAGATTTTATGGCACACTTTGGATAAAGTATATATTAATTTTCAATGTCATCCATGATGGTTAATCAATGACTTCACATTCTCTATGTGTATGACTTGGGAACATTTAAAATATGCAAAGTACTTCTTTTAATCATGTTCTTTCTAATTTGAGCTGGGTTCTTGCCCTGGTATATTGACGACACTAGTTTAACAACCTTCACATAGAGAAAGCAAGTTATAACAACTCCAGTTTCTAAGCTCTTACCTCTTCCCCCAGGTATAGATCTCTATCTTTTACATCGCACTGATAGACGCTCAGGGAATGACTTGGAGGCTTTGTAGCCTGAGGCTGGTGTATTCTCATGAGCATAATAATAAATGAATTTCTTCAAGAGACTTGGGTATTAGCCCACCTTCTTCAGAGTACAGGGATTGGGAGAAGTGGTAGGGAGTACAGCTGGAATAAGCGAGAAAAACAAAGTAGTCATGCTCATATTCAAAAATGCCTGAAGAAAGCTGAGTGTCTCCTAACTGTTGAGGAACATGGAAAGAGAGCCACACTCACCAAGTTCATTTATGTCTATTATGTATAGTAACTGTGTTTATTATAATATATTTATTCAATACTGAATAAACATATTCTGTAACCGTAAGGCTGAAAAAAGGTTTCCAAGGAACCATCCAATATACTTCTATACTTTTTTGTAAAGACTTGTCTGAGCAACTACCTTTAACACACAATTATTCTCCCTGTATTTAAGAAAATATATAACAAATTGTACACACACATACACACATGTGTGTGTTTTAAAACCCATTATTTCAAATCCACTCCCTTATTCAGTAATTTCTTATAGTGCTCACATGAGAATTTGTTCATTTATTCTGTTTTTTTCAAAGTATCACAAACTTTGCATTTGTTTACATTAGTTACACAGAGAGGAAACAGCCATTACATTGCCAGAAATGTCACATTAAAGAACATTATAGAAGGGGCTGGAGAGATGGCTCAGAGGTTAAGAGCATTGCCTGCTCTACCAAAGGTCCTGAGTTCAATTCCCAGCAACCACATGGTGGCTCACAACCATCTGTAATGGGGTCTGGTGCCCTCTTCTGGCCAGCAGGTATACACACAGAATATTGTATACATAAT
Source organism: Chionomys nivalis (assembly GCF_950005125.1). Taxonomy (NCBI): domain Eukaryota; kingdom Metazoa; phylum Chordata; class Mammalia; order Rodentia; family Cricetidae; genus Chionomys; species Chionomys nivalis. Next base: position 4,872,071 of record NC_080089.1, read on the forward strand.
AAATAAATAAATATTTTAAAAAAAAGAACATTATAGAAATCTATTATATATCACTGACAGGCATCTATAGTCTTCAAATACTATAATCTAAATGCATTTCTGAAGACAGTATGAGAAAAGAGTTTAATAGTTTATTAATTTTCCAGACTATTTCAAATGACCATAATAGTTTCACCATTGTTGTATGTGCTTGTGAGGCACTACATAAAAGATATATGATTATTCTGACTGCAGTCACAGAAGGTAAAAGCTATGGAAATTTAAGTTTCATTATTCCTACACAATGGAGTTCATATGTCCTACCTTAGGAATCTTGACTGCAAATATGAGATAGTATTTTGATTTTATTGACTAATATCACTACATTACTATCATATGCTTACAACTCTTAAGAATGTTAGATATTTTAGTGTGTCTGGTTGAAAGGAATTTAGAAAAGTCTCCATATAAACAAGATTGCATATTGGTGTAATATGTTTAGCTCACTGTAAAAGGAATGATTTCCAATTAAACATATGTGTAGTTTATCTGATTGAATGTTGGGTCATGTAGCTAATTTAGTAAAGGGACTTTAAAACTAGACATTATTACCAAAAGTTTCCTCTGGCAGAAGGATCATTTCATAAGGAGAATACCATTATCTACAAAAAAAACCCATCAATCTAGCATAGTTATAATCTCCATATATTTGTTCAAATCTTCCTATATAGGTTCTGTCTTATAGATTTTAATAAGTAGGCAACAGTGGCCACAACGAAAGAATAAGATGTCTCAGAAACATGGTTGAGCCTTTCAACTATCATGTAGTGAAGCTTATTTGTGATGCAACTTTCTAAAATCCACCTCTATTCATTTCTCCTATTGTATTTTACACTACTTGGGATTTCTGTTTCAATGCTATATTATATGTGGAGAACAGTATGACCCGCAGCTCTGACACAGATTGTGATACATGAAACTGGAGACTGACCTGTGGATTCAGCACACATTCCTTCTTATAGATTCAAACTTTCCCCTCTTGTGTAATGATGGTGATATCCGGATAGAAATACATATTCAGGAAGTGGAAGTTTATGCCTCTTAAGGGAAACCAAAACATAACATTAAACAAAATATCATTCTCAAGTGCAGCAATGCTTTTTAACTTGCATATTCTTCCTAGATGTTCTAGCAATACAGCAAAAGCACACAGAAACAAAGATTTTTACAGTGCCATCAAACTCCATATTCTGTGTATAAAGGGTGCTGTTGTTAACTGAAACATTGGGTCTACAGTTGGGCAGAATTAGGAGGGTCTTGGAGATTATGACAATCACCATTGACAGTTGCTTGGCTTTGTGACTGTCTCTTGAGTGCTGTTCATGTTTAGGGCAGAAAGTAACAGTGATGTAAGTTTCTGTATTATCATGTTCTTTAGTAAGACGTGGGTTATCCCTTTCTCGCTATCTTGTGCTCTGTGTGCTCAGCAGATACCAGCTCAACTCCTGAAGCCCAGACGCCATCAAACATCATTTCTTCCTTACTTCTGAACCAGAGAATAACAAAAATGTTGCTAATGGTTGGTTGAGGTAAATACACCCACACTGTGTTGGACCTTCCTTACCATATTTAATTGTGTCCAGTCTGTGGGACATTAATTGTGTCTGCACTTAATTCTCTTTCTTCAAAATACAATATGGCTCTAAGCACTTTGTGTAACTCCTTGAATATTCCTTTGGTAACAATTTTACATACATGAACTTTCAGCCAATGAAACCTAATGATTCAAATCTCATAGTTTGGTTTTATCTGTTATTAGATTGTAGGTCTATGCTACAAAAACTGGTTCTTTAGAGAGTTCTATAAGCCTGTATAGAAAATGTTAGCCCAAATTCCAGATGATAAGAGAGAATAAATTTGTTTGTTTTATGATCCGTTCTCACATGAGTGTGCCTAACTCACAGTCAATTTAACACACACATAAGTCATGTTACCATGATGGAACAGAATTTTTGTTGGTGTTGGCTCAGGTCAGAATCCTTACAGTTGAGAATAAAGCAGAGCTGCTAATATTCTAGAGAGATTAACATAATCTTGGAAGACCCTGCTTAGATAGTGTACAAAATTTCTTCCTCTCACTTGATTCAAATAATTTGAGCCTCATTGTAAGTGTCCTGATACTTTTCTGTTTTCTCTTTCTTCCATTCCTTTCATTGAAAAGAATAAGACATATTGATACATTTATAGTACAGGAATAATCACAAGTCATTGAATCCCTTCAAACTATTTTATAAAGTACTGAAATATGTGTCTGTGTTTATACAACCACATGCACATGCATTTGCAGCATTCGTGCATGCACATATGTGCATGTGGTTATTGGGTCAAAAAGAAATGTCATTTGCGGAGAACTTGGGAATGTGCAGGAACAATTTTTCTTTGCTCTGGCATGTTGTGTGTCCTTATACCTTCAGTCAAATGCTTCATTGCTTTCACCTGCTGTTCTAATTCAATAATTTAGTTGGTCTGCTTAAAAGTGTCTGACTGACTCCATAAGAATTACCTGGGAAATTTTTGCAATATGAATTTCTGAGTGTTTTTTTTTTCCAGAGACTTGAATTCCAGGTCTCAGTTAGGACCCAAGAATAAGCATTTAGGAAACCACTCTAGGTAGCACTGATGTTACATATAGATGTTAAATACAGTCAGATGTGAGGATTATTGAAGAACATGAATGCAATTTCAATGACTACATGTTAATATAAGCTGGCTAAGGTAGCAATATATTATTCCATTTATAGTTAGTTTGAATATTTAATCACTCTAGGCTTCTTGCTATTATTTCTTTCATGAACTCTGAGTTTACCTTTAGTTTTAAATGCTTAGTCTACTTTTAGAGCATGAATTTTAAAATATATTATGGATAGAAGTCAGTACTGATAAGCATGAGGGATGAATATTTGCTCACTATAGGGCTCTTAGGCATACTAGCAAGTTTCTTAATGACCACCAAAACTATGCAGTACATTACATATTCTGGCCCTCACCACTGAGGTACAGAGAAGGAGCTTAAGAAACAAGCATGTATTGAAATGATAGCCTTACTTCAGAATGCTGTGATCTATGTTTTAAAAAGACACAAAGTTAATATTCAATACATTGTCTCACTAAGTATATTACACATTGGATTTTATACTTGTCTCAGAGTAACTTTGTAGCAATACTTTATAACAATCTTTCAAGCAATAATTTAAGCCATGGTAATGATGCCATATATAATGAATTTCTGAACATTTCGCCAAAGTTTTGTGGAAATAGAGACATGGTTTCCATAAGCAATAACAAAAGTGGTTTGGAATTTTTAAAGTTATGTGGTGTTTCACAACATAATGAACAGCAAGTGTTGAAATATATTTTAAATATTGAAAAAATAGTATTCTAATCTGTCTCAAAAGTCATTAATTTGCAGACATGTAGTTTATTTCCATCAGACTATATATCTGATATATGATTTATAACTATTTTACTGTGATTTTTATTTCTATCAAAGATATTCATGTACTATTTGTAAAATTGCTCAAATTTTTGGATCTCTGTAGTTTATAACAGCAAGCAACAAGAATGTATAAATGAAAGTAGAGTGTAAGTTGAAAGAGCTGATTGAGAAAACAAACTTTACTGAAATACCCATGAATCTTGGGTTGAGAAGATCTGTCTGGAAGACTGAAGATAAAAAGAGCAAAGAAATTTCTAAAGGTATAGAGACTGTTAGAAGGCAGAGACTTAAAGGAGAAGCGGTTTCCAGAGTGAACACTTCTGAATTAATGGATTTCAGGTGACATTATTTTGTTGTGTTACTCTTGTGGGCTTTGCTGTTATTTTCAGCCATCCAATGAGACAGTGCCAGGGTTTCAGCAGTTCTGAGTTTCAGTAAAACTGTGACAAGAAGCTCACAGGGCTATAAATAGCAAGTCTCTGAAGGTAACAGATAGGATGAGTCTTGGTTACAGTGAAGAAGGTAAATAGAAGTATCAGAACATTAGAATCTACAAAACAAAGAAAGTAAAACTTATGTCACAGAAAGCCTCCTGAATGTAGCACAGTGCAGATGGTGTGCAAGGCATTAAATAGAACATTTTCTTATCTCTTTGAACGTGTTTGGCTGACTGTTTTGCACTTTGCACTCCCCCATCTCTGACATCATAGAAATGACATATTTTCCTTATTGGAACTTCAATCACAAAGTCTGGAAAACATTTCATGTCCTAAAGGCTGTGCCATCATTTTTGAAGATATTTTTTATTACATACTTCTCTTCATACCTTCTCAACCTGAACTCCATATGCTTACAAAACAAGTACTGGGTTTCTGAAAGGAATAGGTTTACACAAGACCATCATCCTCTGACGTGCTCCAAAGAACGTAGTTAAAAAGAGAACTCAGAGCATTTGACAGTGTTCAGTGGAAAGACAAAGGTGCTCTCTCCGCCTTCTAAAGTTGAAAATAGTCAGATAGCCTGTCATTATTAGTAAGAGATTTCTCTAATTATTTGTAACTGATTATGCCATGCAGAATACATTGAGAAAAAAATTTAGGAGGAATAAGCTCCCCATTTTCAACAAGAATTATCATCACAGAAATAATTTAGGATACAGATTTTTTTATACTGAGTCAACTCACTTGTATATCAACTTCAAATTTGCTAGGGTTTTAAAAAATATTTCCTGAAATGCATCAGGAACTTTGGAAATGAGAAGCTAATTGTGGCTTAATCCCCCAGTCTTTATACTATAGTGATAATACTTAGTCATGAATTGTTTGCATTTCAATGATTTTTATTCTTCCATGTTTCCATGTATCAAAAAAGAAGTAATACAGTTGTTATAAATAAGAAGAACTTACATATTGTGTCATTGAACAGTATTTTTTTAGTTCAACAGTGCTTCTTGTGCTTAAATGTTAAACTATTTCAGAGGTTGATAGTCAAAGTCAAGTGAAGTGTGTTCAGGCTTGTTTATATTAAGGCATAGAGTAAGGCCCCTCAGAATTGTTAGACAAATCCTGAAATGAAAGGCAGCTACCAACTACATCTGAATCATTGGAATAACAGAGTATTCCACGTCAACCATTGCTAAAAAGAATCCATGCATTTCCAAATACAAAAAAAAATGTCAATTCTTAAAGCAATTCTGCTTTCTTGCTTTGCAAGAAACATTCAATTTGTTCTGTGTCACAAACTTTCAATGCTAACAGCAAAATAGCTCTTCTTCTGAGATTTGACCAGTATATGTAAACACTTAAAAAGCCCCCCCCATTTCCCACCCCAAGCATTATAAGTTAAATACCTCCATAAAATAAAGTTAAATACCAAAGCCTTAGCAATAATGTGAAACGATCCAAAATTTTATTTGTGTAAATGTTCATATTGGAATTAAAACTAACTTTGCTTTGGGGGTATTCAAAGTTTTTTTTTTTTGTAATCACTAGCAGAAACATCAAACCATCTCTAATGGTGGTTCTTTTTCTCTAGCCACTGCAGTGTAGACAATTTATAGAATTATAAAATCATCTAAAGTAATTCAGCAGAAATTTTAGGTGATTGGCCTGATGGTAGCTGAAATGATCAGGCCTTTTATTTTAATTGGTTTGAAGTTTATCACCAGGAACTTGCAAATTTCAGTACCATCATTTGTTATGTAGCTTTGTGACTGAAATAATGGTTACCCATCACTTTTCTTTTGATCCTTAAGACACCTTTTTTTCTGTCTATGAAATACAAATTATTATTTCACCATAAATGCTGTTTTAATTTATGAGCTAATATGAAATATTTAGGTGACTTCAGCTAGAGAGACGGAAACAGTAAGAAAGAGCCCCCCTGTAGGGAGAACAAGGATGAGACAGTTTTTCCTCACCTTAAAATTACGTCTGTAGTCCACCCTTGTTTAACCTAAAAGAAAGCTGAGGTTATTGATACAAATATTTCATTATGGATTTTTTTAAAAATATCACAGTATCTATATTAATAAACTATGATGAAACAGTACTATAAAATTCAGCATGTCAAAATTTTTAGAAAACAAACAAGGAAATTAATAAAACAACTAATTAGAATTACTATTTAAAGGAGCAACAACAAAAACAAAATTCTTCATCACTGTAGATGGAGACTGCACCTTTGTTTTCTTGCTGCCCAGACCCGAACAATCATTCAGAAACTATATTAATTACAAGACTCTTTGACCAATGATGCAGGTATAGTTTTAGCTAGTTCTTTAATTTAAATTAACCAATTTCTATCAATCTGTGTATTGCCATGGGGCTGTGGCTTATCAGAAAGGTTCAGTGTGTCTTCTTTTTTCAGTAGCTATAAGACATCTCTCTGACTCTGCCTTCCTTCTCCGAGCATTCAGTTTAGTTTCCCCTGCCTAACTCTATTCTGCCATCATAGTCCAAAGCGGTCGCTTTATTATCCAATGGTAATAAAACATATTTACAACATACAGCGAGGAACACCACATAACACCAGGTCAGAATTTGTTTCTGGTTTGAAAATTTAGTACTATGTCTTCAATTAGTATTTGCTACATGACAAATCTATAGCATACCCTTTATGCTAGTAAGAAGGCAGGTAGGAATCCAAACATCATCTGCATCAGCTGTACAGCTGTAGTTGCAACTTAAATATAATAGACCTGTATCATTTCTTTTTTTTCTTTTGATTTTTCGAGACAGGGTTTCTCCGTAGCTTTTGGTTCCTGTCCTGGAACTAGCTCTTGTAGACCAGGCTGGCCTCGAACTCCCAGAGATGCGCCTGCCTCTGCCTCCCGAGTTCTGGGATTAAAGGAGTGCACCACCACTGCCCGGCAACCTGTATCATTTCTAAATAAATGTCTAATGAATGGACTATATACGTAGATACTATGTAGGGCAACTAAAAGTCTTTAAATGTGTAGGAATTTTAAACTCCTATACTCTCCATCTTTTTATTTTAAATCTTGTATTTACCCTTCCTCTCTTTCTTCTTCTCTATTCTGTTTTTTCTGTCTCTGTTTCTTCATAATTCTTATATGGTGCATGATTATAGTATTTTGCTCTTTGGGTTAAGGCTTCTCTTTTCCACATTCACATGTCTGAACACTCTGTAGACTAGTGCGTCAAAGGTTAGAACAGCAGAAATCATTTGGGAATAGAAGTGTGCATGACTTTGAACTTTAGTTGCTGAAGGTTTTATCATACATGAGAAACATTGGTCTATACAAAAATCTTTGCAGTCTCATGTGAAGTATCAAAATCAGCATTTTAAAGTTATGCTTTTAACCCTCATGTCTTCATTTAGAAAAATCTTTGCATAGCTAAATTTTCACTTTTTTATTAGACTTGAAAATTACATTGCTAAAGACTGAGAGATAGAAAAGAAGCTTTTTCTGAAATCTGCTTTCAAAATTTTAGGTACATCAAATCCAATTTGATTTCATAAGCTCTTTAGGCATAAGGGATACTGACAAACTTCTTGAATACTGCTCAATGAAATGATTGGCATGTTATAATTTTTCTAGCTCTTGGAGTGTCTGAAAACACTCTACATAGAATTTATGTCTATTCTGTCGAACAAACAATTTGTGGCAGTCTCCAAGTTTTTTAGCTCTATTTCCTTTGAGGTTTTATCCCATTGCAGTTTTAACCACAGTTTTGAATTAGTTAAAATAATTAATGAATTTCAAAGGTCTGAAATTCAAAAAAGACCAATTCTGATCATTTAAAATTGTTTTAACAAGGGGACAATCATTTATAAATCTCAATCTAAAACCATTTAATTTTAAGGGGGAAATTAGATAATGTGTAGCAATGTATTTGCTTTGTAAGGGAAAATAATTTAAAATATCTCCAGTATACTAAAGAAGAAGGCAAAAGAAGAGTTTTAGGAAACACACCTCAACATTTGAGTAAGTTTTGAATCTTTTAAAATCTTGAATTTTCCAAAATTGAAAGTATTGTAACTTCTCTATCACTGTATGAATATTATATTCAAGCTTCCATAGAATAACATTGCATTTTCTCTAGTGTTGGAGGAATATTGTTTAATTTTCCTATTTAGGAATATATCTTTCTAAAATAAAGCATCCTATATATTGTATTTCTGGTCCTTGGGATTGAATCTGGGACCTTGTGCATGCTAGGCAAGTACTCCATCTGGAAACTACCCTCTCAGCTGCAACTTTTTATATTTCAGTTCCCATTTCTAATTATATTATTTGTTATACACCAAAAATCCTAAATTCTGATCACGTAAAAATAAAGATACAATCTCAAAAAAAATAACAACTCCAAACATCAACAACTTGGTTCATCATCTTTTATTTATCCCACTCTCCATTCTGAATTTTAGAAATGGTATAATAATCACCAATCAAGTTGAATCTAATGTGGATGTTGACTGTGTTTTTTTTTTATGATTTCCTTATTAAGAGCACTTTAGTTTCTAAAGTAAATTAACACTCAAATATCTTCCGCATTTTCATTTATTTGGGGAAATAGCTTTAAAGTGATTTTTAAATGAGATAAAAACTTATGATGCAAATAAGAAATTAAGCTGTGAGCCCAAGCCCCCATTTTTGGTCTCCCTGTGCTTTTTGCTTTCCACTGAAAATCAACTTCTAAGATCTCAATGAACATAATCTACATGCTAACTGAGAACAGACTTTAAAGGAACAGTTACTTTATTATGAAATCTAGTCCTACTGTCACAGTTGGCCACAATGTAAGAAGATTCAGGAGGTTGGATAGGAAATGAGTCCACAAAGAGAATTGTTACCTTTTTGTTGTTGTAGGATGAACAATTTGTTTCACTTAGAACATAAAGAAATCTTTCTGAGAGTTTGTTTCAGAAAAAGTGTAAGTATTGTAATGGCTCCTGGCAATCCATCTTGTTATGCTTTTAAAGTGTACCAAGTAAGTGCATTCAGAAAAACACATCATTCCTCATTTTAAAATCAATCTACCCAAATTCAGCCAGTTTAACTATGAGTTGTCATTTCACAAAACCAAAGGGTCCCATTTACCAAGCAGTACTTTAAATATCAAACTTATCCCGATCATTTGAGTGCTTATGATCAACATTCCAAGCATTCAACACTACATAGTAAAGACTAGGTGTCTATGCTAATAGAAAGACATAGTTATGATATGCTAGGCTTACATTGGTATCCTCTGTATGAGGTAATTTTTTATGTAAATAGATCCTTGAGTTATTTTAACATTTTGGTCCCTTTGTTTGTTGTAATCTCATGGGTCTAAATTTTGTACTTGTCTTGCTGTAAATAATTATACATATGCTATTATGCTAACATATAATATTTTGTGAATAATTTCTTTTCAAAAATCTAGTTATTACAAGCTTAAATTATAATATCATCAAATAATGCCAGGTAAATACATTATTATATATGTAGGGCATGGCTAAGTTACATATATTTTGAAATGTCAAGCTGTTTTTCATTTGTTTTATTTTAAATGAATGCATCTCTTAAACATGTAACATTTAGTTTTTGAAGTTTCATTTGGTTTTTCAAATTATATTTTAAAGTATTTTTTATCTAATAGCACAGGTTTCAAGAAAATTTTTCTCATTAAAATGATCAAATATGCCTCATTTCACTAGGATTTTAAGAATAGTACCTGTAAGTGTATGGAAGTATTTATAAAATTATAAACATTGACCATATCTTCTTTGTTTTACATGTATCATGACTTCTTACCTGTTTGCTTATTTTATTTGTAATTATCTCAAATGATACACAATGTATATATCATGTTTCATGATGAAGTAGTTATTGTATGTGCAGATGGCAAAAAAGTGAGTTTTTACATGGAAAAATGATTAATGTGCGCCTGGAATTCTTCAAAAGCAAAGTGGAAATAACAGTCATGTGTTATATTTACATGATTCAATACAGAACTGTTTAAATCATGCATCATATACCTTAAAAGTTGAAACTGTCACACAATATTTAAATCAATAAATTATACCAACAAAAGGAATCTACAGATTTTTAAAGTTTTTATTATTCACACTGTGGGTGACTGAAGATAAGCTCAAATAACAGATGAAAAAAGGAGAGACCAAATGCGTAGACTGCTAAGAATATGTTATTTATGTGGTTTATAATGAAGCTTGAAGACACAATCTTAGTCCTGCTTAATTTTGCATTATTTTTATAATATGAAATCTCTTTCTAAATCTGTCACAAAAACCAATAATTCCTGTTACAATTACTACACTCTTTCATGTTCTGTTTATCACATTCATCGATCTTGTGACCAAACAGTTACTTTACTGAAAGGAAAGGTGAAGCACATTTCAGAGATAAATGAGAGCTAAATGCCCACAGAGCACCTGTCAGGACTTCATGTGACAGTCACACTGCATGAAGCACATTTTGTCAAAAAACTTATGATCCTGCATTCTTGTCTTGGAATTCTTAGAGTCAAATTACCTTTGTTATTTTGTTATCCCTATCTTAGCCTATTTTCTGGCACCAAGAATACAGTAACTGCCAACTAGAAAAGCTAAAGAATTTTATATGTGTTAATGCTCACGGAGGTCCAAGGTCAAATAGCCACTTCTTTGACAGCCTTCTTGTTAGCAGAGTTCTTAGGCATTAGGGCTTCCAGTGATGAGATAACAGTCAGTCCTGGAAGCTCTATTTAGGAAGATTATCAAATGTAAATCCTAATCACCCCAACCAGGTAAGTTTCTATATATTTAACATCTCTTACTGGAGATTGAGCCCTAACTTTAATATCAGGGGACAAGTTATGTTCAAAATGTAGCCAACCTCTCATGTACAACTTCTTGATTGATTAAGTCCCAAGTAATCTTCAACAAAGCCAATATAGATATTTCTAAAATGATATGTTCAGACATTTGTCTTCCAGACAATTCTAGACTCTCAAATTGACAATCAAAATTAACACTATGTGATCCAATATAACTGTATTTTTGTCACCTGAGATTTCCACTGAAGAAAGTCTATTTTTCTCCCTCTTCGTTTTTGTGGAACAAGATTGAATCTCAAGTTTCTCATTTAAAACAAAATTGAATGTTTTTTTTTTATTTTGGAGAATATTAATATCCTTGCTATAGCGTGTGATTTATTTGATGTTCTCACTTCAAAGAAGGCAATGGCTTACATTTAAACATTATTTGATGCCATATTTGTGTTTAGTAAGCTGTTGTCTCTGAATGAAAATGTTTGTGGGAGCATCATAAAACTACATGTCATTTCTAAGATATGAATGAATGAAAGGCAATCTATGGATTTTGTATGAATTCTGTACAATTTTTGATAGCATTAATGACTCAGGTGGTCTCATTCTCAGGGATCTACATTCAGTCTATTTCAAAACAAAGAGCCACCTCTCCAAGACTAGACTAAGTCTTCTTTTTCAAAAGGCTAAATCCACAAAAAATATTGGCCATCTTTAAATTCTAAACTCAAGATTTCATTTGTTTGTATCTTCACTAGAAAGCAGTTATTGAAGGTCTTATTAATCTTATTTCAATGGACTCTGATTCTTAACTAAATATATAAATCAATCAAAAATTAAACAAATTTATTCTGAACAACACCTTACTCTAATATTGATTTTAATATACAAATGCAATTCCGCAAAATAGATGTTAAATGTCTCAATCTCTCATTACATCAATGTGTTAGAGTTTCACAGGTAAGCTTAAGAAGAACCAGGATGAGTCTGCATGTCTGCTTGCAAAAATTGTCTTACATTTATTTTCACGTTAAAGGAAAGAAGGAACTACAGATAGAATTTATAGTGAAACATTAAATTAAAAAAGGAAAATAATACAGCATGTGCTTCCTGGCCTGGAGTATTCTTAAAGCAGGAACTGAAGGAATGGCAAATGTGAAAAGAAGCTAACATTTCAGTATGATGACTAGTTCCTGAGTTTCTGACATCATATTATAAAGACAACTTTCTATTCTGTGTTTGGGTGATGGCACTCACTGACACACAAACGTATAAAGTGAGTTTTAGGGTGAAGGCCAAATCGTGCTTCTTTTAAGTTATTAGCTACATCAAGGAAAGATATTTTGGAATAAGATGCACTATGTGAAAAGGTATTAAGATTTTAAGATTCTATCTTTCCTCTTCCTCCCCACTCATTTGCAAGCATTTCTGTATGCTCTATATAAACATGTTCATGGCCATTAGTAACACAGTTATGTGGTAATATCTACTTCTATATGGCTGGAAAATTAATTCTTGTTGGAATCATCAGTGAGGCACTTTGTTATCAAGATTCCTCATTAGAATACTGGGACCCGGGACTTACTAGCACTAATGGAAGAGGGTTAGAATAACCTCATTACCTATTGCAAATTAACATTCTTACATGTAGAGAGAGGCTAAGCCTGTTATGAATTCTCAAAATGCTCTTTGCCAGTTGAAGGTGTAAGTCACAAAACAATCCTACACCAGTTTGGAATTATCATTAATAAAAGGGTTATTTATTTAAGGGGAAAACTTATAGATCACCATCCCAGACAACATCCCTCTGCACAACCAGGAACAAAGTCTTATGGCTGGAAGCCAGAAGCAAGAGAGAGAGAGAGCAGGGCTATGGCTGCTCTTTAAAGCAAAAGAGATCATGCCCAAGTGGACTGGTACCTTAAAGACTATTGGCGCTGAAAGAGCAGAAGAAGCTTGAGCAGCACCTCTCCCTTTTGTTTAAGTAAGAGAGTTCCAAACCTGATACAAAACAATATACACTAGGAACAGATATCAAGTATAAGATTAGAATTACAAACAACATAAATATTATTAAGCAAGGAACATATGCTAAATGTTTTAATAAATATTTTATCTTAAGGAGTCTAAGTCTTGTATTGGAAATGGTTTGGTTAGATCATAAGAGAACAGTAACTACAACTATCTAATCTTCAACCCCATCAAAGGCCTGAGAAGAGAGATAATATTACTTGAGCTGGCAAGGAGTATAATCAAGTAGTTTCAAGCTGTAGTCATAAAAAGCTTGATCCTTAGGATCAGAGTAAGGTCCTTCACCTAGAATTTGATCTAGGGGAATCTCAAGTCCATTTGCTTTCTCCTGTTGCTCTAAAATTCTCACCTCCTCTTTATTTTAAAAAGCACCTCCAAAGTAATTGCTGTTCACTTTCTAGGACTGCTGAGATTAACTGAGCCCAACCTTGAGGTGTGGCTTTGTTACTGAAAGCCCAGGTTTTGACCATCTCCCTAACAAAGGATGAATGTAGTCCTTAAGCTACAATTGCTTGTTTAATTTTCTTTAGGTCTGTCATACGTATGGGCTCCCATGTATATTCTTTGACAACCTCAGGGCACTTAGGGCCAGGTACTTTTTCTGTTGTTATTACTGGAAAGGCAGACAGAACTCTAGGGAAGCTATCACGGATATTTTTATGCACTGAAAAAGTTAAGTTTTGCCTTTGTACCATTTGTTCCTAGTCATAAAATTCAACAATTTCCTCAATTTTTTTCAAATCTATTTACCATTACCTTTTATAATGTCTGGATTTCCTGTCCAGTGTTCTGCTCTAATGCTCTCATTGAGGATTCCAAGGTATGAAGTCTGTCCAGTAGAGATAAAGTCTCATCCTTGGACATAACCTTATAGCATTATATATCCTTACTGTAGAGACAGTCTATCAGTCAATCTGTAGTACCCCTTTGGCAAAGTCTGATTAATACATTAAACAGTATGAATTATCTCAAATAATGTTTCAGCACCCACTGTCATTGATTGGATTTTATGTTCCAAATCATCTGTTTCCTTCTCCAGAGTGCTCAATCTTTCATTAAATAAAGTCATATCCTTCTTCATATTTCCAAACTCTTTCTTGAGAAATGTGATTTCAGTCTGTAAAGACTGCACCATTTCTAAAAATAAATAGCTCACTCTTAGCCCTATTGTCAAACCATTTTTTTATTATTATTATTATTCAAAATTTCAACCTCCTCCCCTCCTCCCATTTCCCTCCTTCTCCCTCCCCTCCCCCTCCCTCTCCAGTCCAAAGAACAGTCAGGGTTTCCTGCCCTGTGGGAAGTCCAAGGTCCTCCCCCCTCCATCTAGGTCTAGGAAGGTGAGCATCTAAACAGACTAGGTTCCCACAAAGCCAGAACAAACCCAGTACCATTGTCCTTGGCTTCTCAGTCAGCCCTCATTGTCCGCCATATTCAGAGAGTCCAGTTTGATCACATGCTCCATCATTCCTAGTTCTGCTGGCTTTGGTGAGCTCCCATTAAATCAGCCCCAACATCTCAGTGGGTGGGTGCACCCCTCGCAATCCTGACTTCCTTGCTCATGTTCTCCCTTTTCTGCTTCTCATTTGGACCTTGGGAGCTCAGTCCATTGCTCCAATGTGTATCTCTGTCTCTATCTCCATCTATCACCAGATGAAGCTTCTATGGTGATATGCAAGATATTCATCAGTATGGCTATAGGATAGGGCCATTTCAGGCTCCCTCTCATCAGCTGCCCAAGGAACTAGCTGGGGACATCTCCTTTGGATGCCTGGGAACCCCTCTAGCATCAAGTCTCTTGCCAACCCTAAAATGGCTCCCTTCATTAGGATATATAATTTCTTGCTCCCATATCCACCCTTCCTCCATCCCAACCCTCCCATTCCCCCAAGCTCTCCACATCCTCCCGTTCTCACTTTTCTCTCCCCATCTCCCCTTACCGCCACCCTACTCCCACCCTCAAGTTCCCAATTTTTGACTGGCAATCTTGTCTACTTCCAATATTCAGAAGGATAACTATATGCTTTTCTTTGGGTTCACCTTCTTATTTAGCTTCTCTAGGATCACAAATTATAGGCTCAATGTTCTTTATTTATAGCTAGAATCCACTAATGAGTGATTACATACCATATTCATCTTTTGGGGTCTGGGTTAACTCACTCAGGATAGTGTTTTCTATTTCCATTCATTTGCATGCAAAATTCAAGTGTCATTGTTTTTTTACCGCTGAGTAGTACTCTAATGTGTATATATTCCACACTTTCTTCATCTATTCTTCCATTGAGGGGCATCTGGCTTGTTTCCAGGTTATGGCTATTATAAATAATGCTGCTATGAACATAGATGAACAAATTTTTTTGTAGTATGATGCAGCATCTCTTGGGTATATTCCCAAGAGTGGTATTGCTGGATCCTGGGGTAGGTTGATCCCAAATTTTCTGAGAAACCGTCACACTGATTTCCAAAGTGGTTACACAAGTTTGCATTCCCACCAGCAATGGATGAGTGTTCACCTTACTCCACAACCTCTTCAGCAAAGGCTATCATTGGTGTTTTTGATTTTAGCCATTCTGACAGGTGTAAGATGCTTTCTCAAAGTTGTTTTGATTTACATTTCCCTGATCACTAAGACCATTTGAACTTCTTCTGTTGAGAATTCTCTGTTAAGTTCAGTGCCCCATTTTTTAATTGGGCTAATTAGCATTTTAAAGTGTAGTTTCTTGAGTTCTTTATATATTTTGGAGATCAGACCTTTGTCAGTTGCAGGGTTGGTGAAGATCTTCTCCCAGTCAGTAGGGTGCCTTATTGTCTTAGTGACAGTGTCCTCTGCTTTACAGAAGCATTTCGTTTTTAGGAGGTCCTATTTTTTCATTGTTGCCTTTATTGTCTGTGCTGCTGGGATTATATGTAGGAAGTAGTCTCCTGTGCCCATATGTTGTAGACTACTTCCCACTTTCTCTTCTATCAGGTTCAGTGTGATCAGATTGATATTGAGGTCTTTAATCCATTTGGACTTGAGTTTTGAGCATGGTGATAGATATGGATCTAATTTCATTCTTCTACAGGTTGACATCCAGTT
This sequence comes from Chionomys nivalis, assembly GCF_950005125.1. Taxonomy (NCBI): domain Eukaryota; kingdom Metazoa; phylum Chordata; class Mammalia; order Rodentia; family Cricetidae; genus Chionomys; species Chionomys nivalis. Next base: position 4,887,930 of record NC_080089.1, read on the forward strand.
ATGCCAGCGCCATTTGTTGAAGATGCTTTCTTTCTTCCATACTTTCAGCTCCTTTGTCAAAAATTAGGTGTTAATAGGTTTGTGGGTTAATATCCGGGTCTTCTATTCAATTCCCTTGGTTGACTTCTCTGTTTTTATGCCAATACCAAGCTCTTTTCAATACTGTAGCTCTATAATAGAGTTTGAAGACAGTGATGGTAATGCCTCCATCTTATTGTATAAGATTGTTTTGGCTATCCTGGGTTTTTTGTTTTTCCATATAAAGTTGATTATTGTTCTCTCTAGTTCTGTGAAGAATTTTGTTGGGATTTTAATGGGGATTGCATTGAATTTATTGATTGCCTTTGGTAGAATTGCCATATTTACTATGTTGATTCTACCCATCCAAGAGCATGGGAGATCCTTCCATTTTCTGGTATCGTCTTCAATTTCTTTCTTCGAAGCCTCAATAAAGTTCTTGTCAAATAGATCTTTCACTTCCTTGGTTAGAGTTACCCCAAGATACTTTATGCTATTTGTAGCTCTCCTAAAAGGTGAAGTTTCTCTGACTTCTCTCTCTGTTTCTCTATCCTTTGTGTATAGGAGGGCTACTGATTTTTTTAGTTGTTCTTGTAACCTGCCACATCACTGAAGTTATTTATCAGCTGTAGGAGTTCTTTGGTAGAGTTTTTGGGGTCACTGATATACACTATCATATCATCTTCAAATAACGAAAGTTTGACTTTTTTCTTTCTGATTTGAATTCCCTCGATCTCTTTATGTTGTCTTATTGCTATTGCTAGAACTTCAAGAACTATGTTGAAGAGATATGGTGAGATTGGATAGCCTTGTCATGTTCCTGATTTTAGTGGAATGGCTTTGAGTTTCTCTCCATTTAATTTGATATTAGCTGTTGGCTTGCTATATATTTCTTTCAAACCATTTTTTTTAAGAAAAAGTATTGAAGACAAAACTAATCCCCGGAATTAAGATTAATGATATAGAAGAGACATCATATAAGTCTTGTAAAACCTCACTCATGTTTAAGTAATGAGGTTATCCGAACCTTGGATGGTTAGGTTGTCTAACATATTGTCCTTTTAAATTAGCAACTTATGATCTATATTTAGGATATTAAATCTTATCTATGATTTAATTAGCTGAATTAGGTGTAATAACTGTTACCTGCCAGTAGGTTTCAGGGGCCACCTACAAAACTAACCCAGCAGAGTGTCATGGTGCACGTGAACACACATGCTGGCCTGAAATCTGATTTTAGAGTAAAATGATGAAAGAGAAATCACATACTGTGTGCTCTGCAGATTTCTCTAGAGCAATGGAATGGGAAAATGCCACAAATCAGTAGATAACCATGGAACAGCTGGCTCAAACAGGAAAGCCTGTGTCTCACCCAGATTTCTGTTGTGTGCCCTGGCAAGAGGCAAACAGTAGGGTTCATGCAGACTTGAAGCCAATTCGAGGTGTGTAAAGAGAAAATATAAAGAATTGTAGCAAGAAAAGTCGCTGCACAAGATTCTATATTGAACTGCCTGCTCCATGCACTAGCCATGGCTGAGGGACGGCTCATGCCAAGTCAAGCTGGTGGCAGGCAGACAAGCCAGGGTGTTCTAAAACAAAACGTTGGACATCAGATGAAGGCATAAGTCACAAAGGGAGTCCACACCAGTTTGGAATTATGATTAATAAAAGGGTTATTTATTTAAGGGGAAAACTTACAGATCACCATCTCAGACAACAGCTCTTTTCACAACCAGGAACAAAGTCTAACACCTTGAAGCTGGAAGCAAGAAAGAGAAGCAGGGATACCACTGCTTTTTAAAGCAAAAAAGACCACGTCCAAGTGGGTTGGTATCTTAAAGGCTATTGGCTGAAGGAGTGGAGGGAGCTCCCGTAGCAGCCAGTCATGTACAACTCACAACGTTACAAATCACAAGTAGTAAGAGAAGCATAGATGATTCCCTCCCATGGTCTCAAGGCAGGGTTAACAGAACCCAGTCATCACGGTGGCCCCACATGCTGGACTCTGGTAGATGCCAACAAATCACCCTGAAGAACAAATATCTCCACTACCTTATATATAAGAGAGTATATTCAAGATGTATCCAAATTTATTTTATCCAAGTGAATTCTATTTTAAACTTTCCCAAATGAAGAAAGCATATGGCCTTAATAAACTGAATCCAACTTTAACTTTTCATGATACCCACAGGTTGAATTATTTGTTTAAAAAATTCATTAGCCAAAGTTTCCTTGTAATTTCGGAGCTGACATTCACATTTCTCTTACCTTTATTTTTCAGCAAGTACAAAGGAAGAGTTATCTGTTGTTTTAGCATTGTTCTCTATCTTAAAATCAACTCCAATTTTTGTTATCTTTTACTGCAAAGGATACTTTATAATTCTTGACAAATGTGTTCATTTTCTCACCACTGGATAAATATTTACCAAACAGACTGCTTTACAGGAACTATTCTGGGTTCAGTTATGACAATGAGTAATACATATGTGTTCTCACATGAGGGAGCTATGCGAACATGAGAGAAAGGCAAATCAGAATTCTACAATAAATAATGTAATATAAAATATGAATAAGATGACATGGGAAGTGTAAAAGAGTATATGATACAAACAACCCTAAAGAGGAAGAAATCATGAGGATATTACTTTTGAGCTGAGATCAAAATGATAAATAAAAGTTTACAGTATGCCTACATGCCTCACATATAGAATGGAAGGATAAAGTGTACTGTTTGGAAAACAAAGGTCAAACTAGAAACAAAAGTAAAGGGAACAAGTTGAGTTGATACTCCAGCAGTAGGAAGACACTGTTCTGAAGTCACTAAGCAAAGAACTTTAATACTTAACACAAAAGAGAGAATAGGCCACCATGTGAATCCTTGGAATGAGGAAAGCATATCATAGAAGCAGAGAGATGGGAATATTAAAGAAAGGCTAAAGAGCAGAGGTGGATAAAATTAGAAAGAATGAGGTTACAATGTTAAACTGAACATGACAAAGGGACAAGACAAGAATGGGGAACAGGCCCTTTTGATATTTGAATAGCTATGAAGTGTCTTAGACTTCTTGAACCTTTATAAACAAACAATAACAAAATAGTACAAACCAGAAATATATTGTTATACATAGAAAATCTATAGGTCTTTATAAAAATTCTCTCATTTTGTTTGTATAAAAATGTAGATATTTCTCTGCATGTAGGTTAAAGTCAGAGGGCAAATGGGATATTTCACCTCAAGAGCTATCCACTGTGTCTGAGAGGCCCTTCTCTCCTTGGCCAGGAGCATATCAAGTAGGCTAGACTGGCTCAAAAACAAAACCTTGACATAAACTATACTGTTTGAACTACATAGTATATTAAAATACTGAATTTGATACATGTTTTCACCAGCTTTTACTGCTTCGCAGTTTATTACACATTAACTGTGCCTACGACAAGTGTTGACTAATTAATCTCTGTACACACCTTCCAGACTGCTGAACTTTTCTGTCCTAACTGAACTACTTGATGATAAAATTTGAATCATATGGCTGAACATCACACTGAACATTATAACATCCCTTTATCATGATGGAAAGATTATTTATACAAATGTCATTTATAACACAAATATTTGTATGTGTTTCTGTCCATGATCAGGTTAACAGAAGCAGTTCATAAACATTTAAAACTGTAAGGAGTAAGGTATTATTCTACCAAGAGGATTCCTGTAAAGTGTACTATTATTTTTAGTAAATTATTCAAAGACATATCCACAAAGTTACCTGAAACAGTGGTGGCTTTGCTAAGCTGCTCCTGAAGAAGGATTTTTGTATTTTTAATTTATAGGTGAGTTTTTCGAGGCTTTCTAGACTTTCATTATGAGGCATGCTGCCATTCTGTGTAAGAAAAATAACCTTGGAATTCTATAGCTCCTTTTACTCTAGGGCCACACAGAAATTCTTGACTAACTTGTAATTTTCTTCATGTCAGTTTTGAAATTATTATAAGACTTTGGTCTTAGTTCAGGGACAGAGTCTGTAGAAGCTAATAAGATATTGTTTCAAAAACATGACTCATCATATTAATATAATTTCTGTTTGTTTTTATCATTATTAATAAAATGTTACCTAGAGACAGGGAATGAATGGAATTTGAGGGGTATAGCAGACTTAATGAGCAGATATGTTTCATAGCCAATAGTTACCCTAAGAATTTTATATTCCAAACTTCTAATATTGACTCATTTATTTTGGTTTACACATATAAACTAGAATATCAGTGAGTGAAATTAAAACGTTGTCTTATTTTTGTTTGTGCATGTGTGTACCCACAGGCTTATTGTATGTATCCATATCTGTGCAGGACAGAGAACAACTAAGGCTATCATTCCTCAGGAAAATGTCCTCTACTTTTGTTAAATAGGAGAGGCTAGCTGGCAAGCAAGTTCCAGCATCTGCTGTCTTTATATTTCATATTGTCTATGCTGGAATGTCAAAAACACATCACCATGCCTGGCTTTTGGGATTTTTGTGGGGTTCTGGATATTCAGACTCTCATAGTTGTGAGCCAAGTAACTTTACAGACTAAGCCGTCTATCTCCCCAACCCTGTTTGTTTGTTGACAGAAACTCATAATGTGATCCAGATTTACCACAGACTTAAGATACTCCTATTTTCATCTCCCAAGTGCTGAGATAAATAATTTGCTATATCTAGGCTCTAAAGAGTGTTTAAATCAATAACTTTAGTAAAGCAACTTTTTTCTTTTCTATAAATTGCTCTCATTAAATAACATTGAGTTCTTGAACAGAATAAATAACCAACAAGAGATCTGCTTTTTGCCCAGCAGTCTTGAACCACAACATTGATCTTTGCACACAGAATTGTCTTTTTCCTATCACCCTTTAAGCTCTCAGCTCTTCATATGACAGAGGTTAGAGTTCTTAGCCTGTACAACAATTATTATCAACTGTTTGCATTATCTCTATATTTGTATAGATAATACCATTGTCTATCTAAACTACATTCTATCAATTTATAATTGGTATCTATACCTGGTTCTGTGGCAGAAACTGGTTTATAATAAAAGCTCATTATAATTAGATTCTTCCACAGGCATTTTCAGATGTCTGAATGCTATTTTGGTAACCAGACACTGAAGCTGATTTTCATTTAAATCGCCTACTATTATTTATTCTCACAAATGCCTGGTAAGACCAAGAAATAAGACTTAAGCCTATATTTAGAACCATCTTGTGTTGAGTAGAATTAAGTGAATGCAGATTAATAATGGCTTTCAGGGACACCTGAACATATGGACATTTCTAGCCATGAACTGATTACCTGACAATGTTTGTTCTAGATCTTCTGGTGCCATTGAGAGTCTGGAATCCTAGGTAGGTATGACCATTTTTAACCTAGGAAGATGTTAATTGAGTACATCAAACTGTATGGTTTTGCAAAAAAGCAAAAGGTTTTTAGACCTGCCACTGAGTCCCTCTTGAAAAGCAGACATATTTTAATGAATATACTGGATTACCCTTAAAAACTCATGAGCATGCAGGAAAATCATAGAAGCTACACTGGAGGCAATGCAGATTGCAAAAGCATGGTTTGATACCAGTGCAGTTCATTGACATCCTTTAAGGTCACTCTCCATGTTACTACTGTTGAAGTTAAAGAGTTATCTGTTGAACAGCTATGCTGTGCCTGATAGAATGATTAGTAGTATCTCTGACTTCAATGTATTAGGTTCTAGTGACATTCTGTCCCCTAGCTCTGACAACAACAAAATTCACTTAATGACAAATTCCCTTAGTTTTAAAACACTCCTGTACAAAGAAAAGATTTCTTCATTTAGATAAAATCAAAATTTGTAATTTTCTTGATTTGATTTTCTAATAAAGGACTTTACTAACATATCAGTGGCATTAAAAGTCATTTTTTTTCAGTGATATTAATGACTGCCCACTCAAAGTTGGAAAAGAGGGGCACAGAATGCTTCTTTGACAACTCTTACCCCCACCTCACCCTCACTCCTCAAAAAAGTAACAGCCTAGATAGAAAGCCATCTAAGAGAATCCTTAAAAATTGTGACAAGAATGCTGAAGTGTATCTCACCACAATTGATGACTTTCCATGCGGGTTCAGGTGCTGAAGTATATCTCTCCACAACTGATGTCTTCTCATAGGGGTTCAGGTATGGAAGAACACAGATTTCTTTATGGGACTGGCTCCTGGTAATTGACCATGCTCCAGTGAGTATATGGACAACACAATTGGACATCATCATCTCCTCCTCCTCCTCTTTCTTCTTCTCTTCCTCCTCGTCCTCATACTTCTCCTCCGCATCCTTGTCCACTTCCTTTTCCTTCTCCTCCTTCTTTTTCTTGTCCTTCTTCTTTAATTTCACAGAGATGTCACAAGGGTGGGGACAGACATGGGAACACTGGGAAACAAGTGGGATCTGAGTGCATGATGTAAAATTATCAAACAGTTAATAATCAATAAAAATATTTGGTTGGAAATATTATACTGAATAGTGAAGTGTTGAAACATGTGAAACAAACAAAAAATGCTTGATACCCTTCCTCTTATATAGCACTGTACAAAGAAATTCTTATCTGTGTATCAGAATGAATAAATTCACATGTAAAGGAAATAAGTGTTGGTATTTTTCAGAGGGTAAAAGTCACTCTTTGGAAAAGAAATTGTTTTTATAGTATACTGTCTTAAAAGTTTACGTGCCAATAAATTAAAATAAAGGTGGGAATATGTTTTTCCACGCCTTTGGGCCGTTGGCTATATGGGATGGGATGACACACTGTCTGCTATAGCTATTTTGATCTGCTGTTCTACCACACCACAACTCTAATATAGATAATATAGAAAGGAGTGAGTCATGGTATCTCTAAAAGAGACCAACAGAATGGTTTGTTGTAGGATATTTGTACACTGTGTGAAGATTTATTTTTTGTGATTGCAATAAAAAGCTGAATGAATGGCCAATACCTCCTACTAGGCAGGAGTCATAGGTAGGTTTTCTGGGGATAGAAAGGAAAAGAGGAAGAATCTAGACACACAGGAGACACCAGGAGTCATGGAGAGGAAACAAGAGCTACAAGAAGAAAGAGAGGTAATGTAGAAAAAGACAAGATCTCCTGAATAAATTGGGAGCATGGGAACCTTGGAGGAGTGTTGAAGGCAAAAGGAGAGGCAGGGAGGGGAGCAGAGAAAAATGTAGAGCTCAATAAAAATAAAAAAAATAAAAACCAAAAAAAAAAGAAACAGAGGTAATGCTACATCACAGAACATAGATTGATATTAATGGTTAGGGACAAGCCTAAGTTTGTTCATACAAAAGTCAAGCTTTCTTTATTAATAAGAAGTCTCTGTGTCATTATTTGGGAGCTCACTGGCAGGACAGAGAAAGACTTGTTACAGTGGTCTGCTCCACTTCCAATCTCTGCTTGTTTCAAAATTAAAGTAAATTTCAGAAGCATCATCTGTGGTGCTCATCTCTGCTGCTACATTCAAGATAAAGCTTGGAGAGAAGGAATTTATAGTAAGCAAGGCAAATGCTTCCTAAATATAAATACAACAGAGGGAGAACAGATTGTTCATGGAGTCATTCTGCATTACATAAACTTTATAGGATTTTCACACATGTCCTCATCTCTCTGTATGTCTGTGGGGGAGTAATGACATCAAATCACATACAGAAAATTTTAGATACTTTAGTAATGTATATATATTAAAACAGTCTTTACTCATCTCAGGTGTGCCAACCTAATTCTATTATTCTTTTATTTGTGTTCCAATCTTCTCTGAGAGACTCAAAAAAAGCAAAAGTGTAACAAAATAACTTTCTTTAAATAATAATAAAACAAACAATCAAACAAAACCTGAAATTAATCTTCTCAGCCTGGATTTGGGCCGTTATATTACAATAGTGCTATGAGCAATAACTTCTTCAATAGCTCAGCTATTATAATTATACTTTTAATCATTTTCATAAAATTATGCTAGGATGCTGAGATTTGTTGTAGGCTAAGAGTTAAAATATTTATGTGAGACAATAACCAGAACAAGATGGTTGTCTGATACTTCTGGATCAAGATGGATATTACAGTTTTAAGTACCATGTTAATGATATGCTTCTTTCAGAAAGCTACAGTTGAACAAAGGCTTGACATATATATAGTAGAGAATGGAGATCATGAAAGGCCTGAAGGTGGACAGCACATGTAGGGGTTTGAATGAGAATAGCCCCCATAGGGGTCTATTTATTTGAATATGTTTGAATATTTCAAGTATTTATATATACTTGAATACTTGAGAAAGATTAGGAGGTGTGACCTTGTTGAAGGAAGTGTTTCACTGGGGATGAGCTTTCAAACAACAAAAGCTCATGCCATTTCCAGTTAGATATCTCTCTCTCTCTCTCTCTCTCTCTCTCTCTCTCTCTCTCTCTCTCTCTCTCTCTCTCTCTCTCTCCTTCCTGCTTGTGGATCAGATGTAAGCTATCAGCTACATTTCAGTGTCACACCTACTTGCCTGCTGCCATGCTCCTCACTATGATAATCATGGAACCTAACACTCTGAATCTGTGATCCCCACAAATGCTCTATTCTATAAGTTGCCTTGGTCATATTTTGTTATGGCAGTAGAAAGGGAACAGACTGCACCCAATGGAGAGCAAGAAAAGCAGCATTAGCAATCAGAATGACCAGAGATCACTTCAGAGTGGGTGAAAATTATTGCATGTCATGGTAATTTGAGCAGACTGAAGAAGAAAGGAGACATAAAAAGAAAATGGATATAATAGTTATTAGACTTTGATACAAGAACAAGATTGCAAAGATAGATGAGTTAGGAGGTGTCCCTAGAGGTCAGAAGATTCTCTGGAACTGGAGAAGCAGATAGTTGTGAACTGCTCAGTGTGGGGGATGGGAACCTAACTTGGGTCCTTTATAAAAGCAGTATATGTTATTAACCCCTAAATCATCTCTCCAGTCACTAGAAATTTTAATGTGGCATCAAAATGCACTCTATATGACTCATAATTGAATGAATCTTCTGCTTGTGGGGCTAAGAGCTCAGAAGATCAATTTGGTGCACTTAAAACCTAATTAACCAGAGAGAAAGAACCATGAATTTGGGAGTGAGATTGGCAGGGAGAGATTTAAGGGAGGAAAAAGAAGGGGGAAAATGCTGAAAATGTATTTCAATTTCAAAAACAAAAACTGGGAACCGTTAGAAATATAACCATAAATGCTATAAGATAAACACCAGATTTACAAGCATGAAATCAGGAGAGCTATGAAGAAGATTTGATTTGGACTCAACAGCATATAAATGCCACTTATTGGTATATGATGATCTAAAATTTCTGTTTGAGTAAGCAGAACAAGTACAGATAGGATAGAAAGGAAAAAAAATACTGCTGTCTTATGGGGAGCTGAATTAAATGTCTGTTCTACTCTTTATTTAGCTGACCAAGACAGCGATGACCTATAGAATGTTTTGTTGGTGGATCTGGGTCTATAACCCATTTTCCATATTTCCCCTGCCAAAGCTCTTATAGATGGCATTCAAAGGAAGAAGAATACAAATGTGGATTTGAAAATTCTAGTTATAAGCATTTTCTTGTTTTTTTCATGGTGGATAAGTGAATATAATATATTTTAAACTGAAAGTATTAAATTTACTATTCATGCTTCCATTTTGAATGCTAATTCTTAATGTAAACTTGTTTTTTAAGGTGTATTGATTTGGAACTTGGCTAATATTTGTGTATGATGTTTTATTAATTTGCAAGAGGTTATAGATAATAAAGTTCATAAAAATTGTAACTTTATTTAGTAACTTTTAGTAACCATTTACATGTTTTGCCATGCAGCAGCACACCTTCAGGAAGTATGGGATGCCTATCTGTAGTTCATTAATGACTTTAATGCCAGCTGCTGAGCTTGCTAACCTGTAGTATTGAAACATTCATGTGGTTTCAAACAATGCCAGGAATAGTTCAAAGTCCTTTGGTTTTCAAACTTTGTTCTTCATAATATACTAATATTTGGATATCAATATGATGTTGTTTAATTAACAGCCTGGTATCAAACAAATTCACACAGAACAGGTTTTGCTAAAGCAAATGCAACAGCAAGATATGTTATTTCCCAAGTGAAATATCATTCTGTCTTGATCCCTACTCAAACAGCAACAACTGCATGTCTACAAAAAGTCTGAAACATCACCTTTAAAATTTCGATAACCAAACCCAATAATTTCACAGTAGCATGATCAACAATACAAATAATCTGTGAGTTGTAGGCTCATTTATAAGAGTTCCTATATGCCTTCAGAAATATAAAGAAAAAAATTCACATGTGTAGCCTTATTAGAAGGAATTCACATACCTAAAACCATTATCAAACACTGAGTGCATTTTGTTTTGATGCTTCCTGTTTTGACTCAGATATAATCGTTGTTTTGCTCCAACTCTAGCATACATCATAATCACATTATAAAAAAAATCAGGATTTGTTAAAAAAAATGCTGAGTGTCAAAACCAGAGTTTTCGATTTAGTGAGTCCTGGATGAGATATGAAAAATTATATTTTATCAAATCAAATTCTCAGTTGATACCTCCAAACCAAACACTTTTAAATACATTATATTAAGCTATGCCTTCTTTGAAGTGGTTACTAGACCACATTCATTTATGTATTCCTAGGATGCAAGACAAAGTTTTTATGAACACCAGCTTATAATACATTCATGGCTCCAAATAACAATGGGATACTGTTAAGAAGTTTTAAAAATTATGCTGAGGAGGAATGGGAGGTGAACTTTGAGGATACATTGTGCATCACTTGATGATGCCTGAATGCACAGGATGTATTGTACTTGGATAAAAATCATCTACCATCTCTTTTGGCTGCATTTTAAATTGATTTTTATTAATCTCTACATTTCTTTGATCCCTTCCCTTCATCTCCCCTCCCCTTCAACACTCTCCCAAGGTCCCCATGTTCCCAATTTACTCAGGAGATCTTGTCTTTCCTACTTCCCATGTAGATTACATCTATGTATGTCTCTCTTAGGGTCCTCATTGTTGTCTAGGTTCTCTGGGCTTGTGATTGGTGGACTTGTTTTCTTTGCTTCATGTTTAAAAACCACTTGTGTTGAGTACATGTGATAATTGTCTTTCTGGGTTTGGGTTACCTCACTCAAAATGATGTTTCCTAGCTTCATCCAGTTTTGGCAGGGTATTTTATGTTTCTGCTTTTTGTTCTTTTTCCTTTCTTTTTGATTGATTATATTTTAGTTGTCTGCAGAAGGCAATCACTATTTTATGAATAGTCTCATGTACAACTTTATAGGTTTTGCAGATTAGTATAGAAGCAATATTAAGTCTCCCAATAACTATGACAAGATGAATAAAACTCAAATACATTGGAATTGCTGATTTAGTTCTATATGTTAAACTTAGAAGTGACAGTTCTTCTGGATAGATCTTTTGTTATAGGACTCCACAAGCTAAACAACCTGTCTGGATGGATGGAGTTAGCATTTTCACCCTTCCTTATATTAGTAATTATAGACCCATTAGAGATTTAGGGAGTGCAACAAAGAGGTGAAGCCAACATTGAGAGTATCTTTCTCTGATATGTTGTATATTTAATTTGTAGTTTCCCAAAGATATCTATATCATAATTCTGAGAATGATCTTTAGAGGATGAAATTAGGAGGCCCTGTATTAGAGAACAGTTTATTATATGAAAACAAAGGAAAAAATATGATAAAACAGGTTAGAGCATAGTTTTTGATTTTTTTAAGGGATTTGGTAAATTGCATTAGTTTATATAATAGCAGGTTTTAACCTAGACCTGAAGAAAAATATGACACACCTTAAAATCCTCGAGTTGCAGTATTCATTATGTAAACTATAGTGCACACTTGTGAAAAATGTATTAATATTGTGTTATGTGATACTGGAATTAGATTCAGGTGAAAGAGAGCTCAGCTATGCATCTGCTCTTATTACTCACTTGTGAATTTAAGTAAGTCATCAGTGTTCTTAGACCCTATTAAGAATGTGGAAGTTCACTTAGAAGTAGATTATTTTAAGTTGTATTTCCAGTTCATTTACTATAAAAAATTACAGTATCTGCTATATGAAACAGTAAATGAAATGTGCTAAGTAGCCTATAGCTCTACAGATTAGTGAGAAATATACACTTCAGTCTCCAAAGTTCATGAATGATAGAAAAGGTATTTAGGCTATTCTAAATTGTAATTATAGTAAATATAAACAAGGCCATAGAATCCTACAAAGATGAGTTAAATTTGTTCATAGTTACCACAAACAATTAATTAAAATTATTTTGATTAAATAAGAAAAAGGTCTTGGGATATAATTCACTTGTCTTGCCTACATAAATCTTTGGATTTGACTGCTAGTATTTCCTCTTGTCCCACAAACTTTTATTTCACAAACTATAAAAATTATATTCAGTGTCACAGTGGGTGGGTGCACGCCTCGTGGTCCTGATTTCCTTGCTCATGTTCTCCCTCCTTCTGCTCCTCATTTGGACCTTGGCGTGCACTCACCCACTGTGACAGTGGAACTGATCTATTGGGAGCTCTCCAAGGCCAGCTGGACTGGGACTGAATAAGCATGCGTTGAAACTGGACTCTCTGAACATGGCGGACAATGAAGGCTGATGAGAAGTCAAGGACAATGGCACTAGGTTTCGATCCTAATACATGAACTGGCTTTGTGGGAGCTTAGCCTGTTTGGATGCTCACCTTCCTGGACCTAGATAGAAGTGGGAGGACCTTGGTCTTTCTGTAGGGCAGGGAATTTGGACTGCTCTTCAGTATGGAGAGGGAGGGGGAATGGAGTGGGGGGAGGAGAAGAGGAGTGGGGATAGGGGGAGGGGAGTGGGGGGAGGGGGCAATATGTGGGAGGAGGGGGAGGGAAATGGGAAACGGGGAGCAGTTGGAAATTTAAATTAAAAAAGAATAAAAAAATGAGAAAAAAAATTATATTCAGAAAGCAGTCCTAAAGTAATTCTTATTTTCTTCTAGTGGACAAAAATTAAAATACTTCATCAGAGTCTCAGTGCCATTTACCATACCTTGTATAGGTAGCATTATTTATGCTCATGCTATTTAAATAATTCCATCTGTTTTCTAGTTTATTTCAGTGTTTCACATGAAAACAAGTACACTATTAATCTCACTTTAATTTGCCAAGGAAAAAAACAAAAAAATGAATAAATCGATAAAAATCTTTATTACCTTTTGCTTATCTTCAGTAGTGTTCATAGATATTTCTCAAGTAATTTCAAGTGGAATCTAATTCTAAAAAGAACTAACTGCACCTGGTCACAAGAAAAAGATCTTAGTTTTATTTTCTTAGCAGAAGAGTTGTAGCATATTCTGTAGGCATGATTTCTTTCCACATTACTAAGCCCATCTCTGAGTTTCTTACTTATATGTCTGTTTATTAAAAACAAATATAAAGAGAACTAAAGTACCAGACAAAAGAGATATATGTGAGGACATAGGGAAGGAAAAAACATTATAAAGATATTGACACATATGTAAGGGTGTAAATTCACTATTGTGTCTCTTGCCTGACCCTTGCTAAAGGTAAGAATTGATAATGTGTATTGGTTGACAGTATGTATCAGCTCCTGCCTGCTATGTTCACTGTGAAGATTATCATCCATTCCATCTGCTCAAAGAGTTACTAATGTCATCTCTCTCTCTCTTCTAGATTAGAATAGAAATAACCAGAGCAACTGTGTAATATGCCCCAGCTATGCATAATGAACATCTTTAATAGATGTCCTTATCTTATTTCGGGTTGCGCTAAATTGTTTTACTTCTTTTATTTCTAATTAACATATATTATTGTACAAGAAGAGATATTTAATTATAGAATTTACATAATTGTATATAATGTATTCTAGTAGCATTTACTCCCTTTATTACTATTTATTAAAATCTCCAATTTTCTCTACATCTTTGCTGGTTTCTTTCCTCTTCGTTTTATGTAATACTCTCTATACCCCTAGCTTCCATATGTGAGAAAAAAATTTGTGATATTTTCACTGTGTTCAGTGAATCAGTTTCTATTGTGGAGGTCAGTGTTAGCAAAGGTAGAGTGACCTGAAAGCAAGGAATATCAACTGAGAAAATACGTTCATAAATCCAGTTTCTTAATTTGTGATTGATGTGGGAGAGTCTAGTCCATTGTGGGTGTGGCACCCTTGGGCTTCTGATCCTGTATTCTATAAGAAAGCAAGCTGAGAAAGCCATGGGAAGCAAGCCAGTAAAATAGCAACTATTATGGCTTGTGCATCAGCTTCTGCCTCCAACTTCCTGCACTGTTTGAGTGCCTAGCCTGGCTTCCTTTAATGAGGAACAGAATTACGAAAGTGTAAGTCAACAAAACCCTTTCCTCCCCAATTTGCTTTGTTGTCATTGTGTTTCATTGCAGCAACAGAAACACTAAGACAAGATCTTTAACATTTTCACTTAAACTTATGCCTAATTATTTTAAAATTTGAACTTTTGTAAATGGGATTGTATTCTTGACTTTTGTATTAGTTGATCTTTATTGGTTTACTAAAAACTCCTTGTGTGTGTACGTGTTTGTGTGCATGTGTGGGTAGGTTTTCTGTCCTACTTTGTTCAAAGTGTTCTTCACATGCCTTCTGGTGGTGTTTATGTGGTTTTTTAAGTATAGGATTATTTCTTGCTTCAAAACAACAAAATAATTTGAGTCCTTGTCCCATTTGTTTGAATGTCCTTTTTTTTTCTTATTTTTTTGACTAATGTTTGAAGCATTGTACGTAGGAGTAGAAGTGATGCTTCAGTTTTTCCCTCTTTGGTTTAAGAGTGGTTATAGGCCTGTCATATATCTTTAGTTATGTAGAGAGATGTAATTTCTTTTTCTAATTTCTTCAGGTTTTTTAGCTAAATATATGAAGGGTTTTCTCAAAGGCTTTTTCTACATCTATTGAGATGATAATATGGTTCTTTTCCTTAATATGCTATATTACATTAATTATATTTTTGTATGTATTTTATTTCATGAGTAAGGGTGTGCATCTCAGTATATACTCATGAACCACAATTATGCAGGTTTCTGCAGAGGACAGAAGAAGGTGTCAGATCACCAGCAGCTGGAGTTACAGTGTCAGTCTTCTCACCTAGAAGATTCCTTGATTTATCACATTTGCTCATGTCCTCTTACCATATATAACATGATGGCCTTTAAAGACTGATGAGCACTTTCTAATGACACAAAAGTGTATAGACAGCTAAATTCTATTAATTTGCTTATTTAAATAAAGTGTATGCATTTTTTTAAAAAAAATAACTGTGTTAATTTTTCTAGAATGGACATTTCTACTAGAGTCCTCTCATACATCAAGCTAAACAAGCCCCAAGTTGGTTTCCCACTTGAATTTTCATATTACTTCACAGCAAATTGCACAGTGAACATGAATCAGTGATAAAGTAAGATGCAAATGCTCTCCTGTGCAGTAAGGATCTACTGGGATGGATGTGAGTGCTTAAAGGGGAGGAAAAACCTGAAAGCTGTCAACATTTGAAGGTCAGCATTGGTCTACCAGTAAAGTTCTTTTTGCCAAATTTTATATAATAGAGTATTTCATAATAAATGTTGACCCTTATGAAATCATCACAGCACCAGTGATTCTAATACACTAGTTTCATGCTACTTGAATCACAATCCAAGTAGAGGGAAAGGACAGGTTAGTTTCTCTCCTACTAAAATAATAATTTTAAAAAAACCCAGTGCTTTCCAAGTCAGGTACCTTTTCTGCCTAGTAAAAACTATGTGTACAGAATCATTTTCATGTTGAATTTCCTTCTTCACTTACCCACTCTATAATTTGAAGAAAATAGTAATGTGATACCCTCTTAATTATGGGTACAAGTCTTCTTACAATGCCAAAGAGTTTCTTGAAATATTATTTATTTTTTCCATTTAAGTAGAATTAATAAATTGAAGTTTTGCTCCATTTTGAAATCATCATTTTAAGGTTACTTTCATCATTTTTGTTGAATATGCTAAATGGTCTGTCAGTCAGTAGAAACTAAGGGTTTCTTTATAGACTCTATCTTGGCATTAATTGAATCTATAAAGTACCAAGTGATAAGATTATAACACAATGGTAGAAGCATAAAAACAAGCACACACATGATTAATGGAGTATCCTTAAACCCAAAGTCATACAAAAATCAGGTTAAGCTTGTTTCACAGTTTGAAAAGATTCAACTTTTTCTTCTATCCAGTTCCTGAGAAAATCTGTGAGAAATACAAATTTTTGGAGGTAGAACTAAAAGTCAGGATTCAGAACTGAGGAATTTAATTTTGGATTCTGGAAAGGACCCTATAAAGAATCACGGAAGCAGACAGGACACAGTTCAAGTCCTGAATATTTGTTTCTCTCTATAACTTAACGTTGATTGAACCTGAGGAATTAGCAGAATTTGGAGCATGGTTGAGTAGACATCATTTTTCTTATACCTTTTGTTTATAAAGTGAAATCTTCAATTTACATAACTGCCTTATCAACAGTACTAAAAATATTGTAACAGTTTCTGTCTTATTTGTTTCATGTGCTTAAAATATCAGATTTTTCAGTTTTAGGAGGTCCCATTTATTAATTGTTTCTCTTAGTGTCTGGGCTACTAGGGTTATATTTATGAAGTAGTCTTCTGTGCCAATGCATTCAAGTAAGTGTACTTCCCACATTCTCTTCTATGAGGTTCAGTGTGGCTGGTTTTATGTTGAAGTCTTGATGCATTTGGATTTGAGTTTGTGCATGATGATAGATATGGATCTATGTTCATTCTTCTACATGTTGATATCCAGTTATGCCAGAAACATTTGTTAAATATCCTTTCTTTTTTTCATTTTATATTTTTTGTTTCTATGTCAAAAATCGGGTGTTCATAGGTGTGTGGATTAATATTTGGATCTTTGATTCAGTTCCATTAGTCCTCCTGTCTGTTTTTATGTCAATACCAGGCTGTTTGCAGCACTGTAGCTCTGTAGTAGAGTTTGAAGTCAGGGATTGCAGCATTGTTTATCATAGCCATAACCTGGAAACAACCTAAACGCCCCTTGACCAAAGAATGGATAAGGAAAATGTGGCACATTTACACAATGGAGTACTATACAGCATAAAAAAATAATGACATCTTGAAATTTGCAGGCAAATGAATGGCTCTAGAAAACATCATATTGAGTGAGGTAACCCAGTCCCAGAAGCACAATTATCACATATACTCACTTAAAGTGGTTTATCACCATAAAGCAAAATAAATAAATAAATAAATAAATAAATAAATAAATAAATAAACCAGCCAACAAATCATTATTTCGGAGAACCTAGACAATAATGAGGACCCTATAAGAGACATACACAGATTTAATATAAATGTGAATTAAAAAATAGACAAGGTCTCCTGAATAAATTGGTGGCATGGGGACCATGGGAGAGGGTTGAAGGAAAGGAGAGAAAAAGAGAGGTAAGCAGCGAAAAATGTATAGCTCAATAAAATCAATTAAAAATATCACATTTTTTTTCTTCCAAGGTTTTATATACCCAGAATAGAATTGTGAAAGATGAAAAGTAAACCAAGAAGGTAGGTCATGTAGGAAAACAGAAAAAATCAACATAAAATTACTACCATATTATAATTTTTTATTAAATAGAACACCTCAGAAAAATGAGATTTTCTCCTCCAAAGTAAATACCCTCTTAGAACTATCAATATGCATTTTCCACAGAAAGGGCATTAGGTAAACTTAGCATTTGTAAAAATTGAACCTGAGATGGTGTCTTTTATTTGTAAATATGTGGTGAATTTTTCAACTTCTTATAGAAATTCAAGGGCTTCACTTGCATGGCACAGTGAATGGGTGCATCCCTCGTGGTCCTGACTTCCTTGCTCATGTTCTCCCTCCTTCTGCTCCTCATTTGGACCTTAAGAGCTCAGTCCGTTACACCAAATTGGGTCTCTGTCTCTATCTCGATCCATCCCCAGATGAAGGTTCTAAGGTGATATGCAAGATATTCATCAGTATAGGATAGGGTCATTTCAGGTTCCCTCTCCTCAGTTGCCCAAGGTACCAGCTGGGGACATCTCCCTGGACACCTGCGAGCCCCTCTAGAGTCAAGTCTCTTGCCAACCCTAAGATGGCTCCCTTAGTTAGGATATATATTTCACTGCTCCCGTATTCACCCTTCCTATATCCCAACCATCCAATTCCCCCAAGCTCCTCCCATCCTTCCCTTCTCACTTTTCTCGCCCCGTTTCCCCTTAGCCCCATGCCACCTCACCCGCAAGTTCCCAGTTTTTGCCCGGCAATCTTGTCTACTTCCCCTATCCAGGCAGATGACTATACGTTTTTCTTTGGGTTGATTTTCTTATTTAGCTTCTCTAGGATCACAAATTATATGCTCAATGTCCTTTATTTATGGCTAGAAACCAATTATGAGTGAGTACATCCCATGTTCCTCTTTTTGGGTCTGGGATACCTCACTCAGGATAGTGTTTTCTATTTCCATCCATTTGCATGCAAAATTCGAGAAGTCATTGTTTTTTACCGCTGAGTAGTACTCTAATATGTATATATTCCACACTTTCTTCATCCATTCCTCCATTGAAGGGCATCTAGGTTGTTTCCAGGTTCTGGCTATTACAAACAATGATGCTATGAACATAGTTGAACAGATACTTTTGTCATATGATAGGACATCTCTTGGGGATATTCCCAAGAGTGGTATTACTGGATCTTGAGGTAGGTTGATCCCAAATTTCCTGATAAATCGCCACACTGATTTCCAAAGTGGTTGCACAAGTTTGCATTCCCACCAGCAATGGATGAGTGTGCCCCTTCCTCCACAACCTCTCCAGCAAAAGCTATCATTGGTGGTTTTGTTTTTTTTGTTTTTTTTTATTTATTTTTTATTAATTAATTAATTTAATTATTAAAGATTTCTGCCTCTTCCCCGCCACCACCTCCCATTCCCTCCCCCTCCCCAAATCAAGTCTTCCTTCCTCCTCAGCCCAAAGAGTAAGCAGGTTTCTCTGCCCTGTGGGAGGTCCAAGGACCACCCACCTCCATCCAGGTCTATTAAGGTGAGCATCCAAACTACCTGGGCTCCCACAAAGCCATTACATGCAATAGGATCAAGAACCCATTGCCATTGTTCTTCAGTTCTCAGTAGTCCTCATTGTCCATTATGTTCAGCGAGACCGGTTTTGTCCCATGCTTTTTCAGTCCCCGGCCAGCTGGCCTTGGTGAGTTCCCTATAGATCATCCCCATTGCCTCAGTGTGTGGGTGCACCCCTCGCCTTCCTGAGTTCCTTGCTCGTGCTCACTCTCCTTCTGCTCCTCCTTTGGATCGTGAGACTTCAGTCCAGTGCTCCAATGTTGGTCTCTGTCTCTGTCTTCTTTCATCGCCTGATGAAGGTTAATATTCAGGGGGATGCTTATATGTTTTTCTTTGGGTTCACCTTCTTATTTAGCTTCTCTAGAATCACGAATTATAGTCTCAATGTCCTTTATTTATGGCTAGAAACCAAATATGAGTGAGTACATCCCATGTTCCTCTTTTTGGGTCTGGCTTACCTCACTCAGGATAGTGTTTTCAATTTCCGTCCATTTGTATGCAAAATTCAAGAAGTCATTATTTTTTACTGCTGAGTAGTACTCTAATATGTATATATTCCATACTTTCTTCATCCATTCTTCCATTGAAGGACATCTAGGTTGTTTCCAGGTTCTGGCAATTACAAACAATGCTGCTATGAACATAGTTGAGCATATACTTTTGTTGTATGTTTGGGCATCTCTTGGGTATATTCCCAATAGTGGTATTGCTGGGTCAAGAGGTAGGTTGAACCCGACTTTCCTGAGAAACCGCCACACTGCTTTCCAAAGTGGTTGCACAAGTTTGCATTCCCACCAGCAATGGATGAGAGTGCCCCTTTCTCCACAACCTCTCCAGCAGAGGCTATCATTGGTGTTTTTGATTTTAGCCATTCTGACTGGTGTAAGATGGTATCTTAATGTTGTCTTGATTTGCATTTCCCTGATTGCTAAGGAAGTTGAGCATGATCTTAAGTGACTTTTGGCCATTTGAACTTCTTCTGTTGAAAAGTCTCTGTTCAGCTCAGTGCCCCATTTTATAATTGGATTGATTAACCTTTTACGGTCTAATTTCTTGAGTTCTTTATATATTTTGGATATCAGACCTTTGTCAGTTGCGGGGTTGGTGAAGATCTTCTCCCAGTCAGTGGGTTGCCTTTCTGTCTTAGTGACAGTGTCCTTTGCTTTACAGAAGCTTCTCAGTCTCAGGAGGTCCCATTTATTCAATGATGTCCTTAGTGTTTGTGCTGCTGGGGTTGTACGTAGGAAGTGTTCTCCTGTGCCCATGTGTTGTAGAGTACTTCCCACTTTCTCTTCTATCAGATTCAGTGTGTTTGGACTGATATTGAGGTCTTTAATCCATTTGGACTTGAGTTTTGTGCATGGTGATATATATGGATCTATTTTCATTCTTCTACAGATTGACTTCCAGTTTTGCCAGCACAATTTGTTGAAGATGCTCTCTTTTTTCCATTGTATACTTTTAGCTCCTTTATCGAAAATCAGGTGTTCATAGGTTTGTGGGCTAAAGTCAGGGTCTTCTATTCTATTCCATTGGTCGACTTCTCTGTTTTTATGCCAGTACCAAGCCGTTTTTCAGTACTGTAGCTCTGTAATAGAGTTTGAAGTCAGGGATGGTAATGCCTCCAGACAATCCTTTATTGTATAAGATTGTTTTGGCTATCCTGGGTTTTTTGTTTTTCCATATAAATTTGATTATTGTCTTCTCCAGATCTGTGAAGAATTTTGATGGGATTTTGATGGGGATTGCGTTGAATCTATAGATTGCTTTTGGTAGAATTGCCATTTTTACTATGTTGATCCTCCCAATCCAAGAGCAAGGGAGGTCCTTCCATTTTCTGGTATCCTCTTCAATTTCTTTCTTCGAAGACTTAAAGTTCTTGCCAAATAGATCTTTCACTTCCTTGGTCAGAGTTACCCCAAGGTATTTTATGCTATTTGTGGCTATCGTGAAAGGTGATGCTTCTCTGATTTCCCTCTCTGCTTCCTTATCCTTAGTGTATAGGAAGGCAACTGATTTTTTGGAGTTGATTTTGTATCCTGCCACATTACCAAAGGTGTTTATCAGCTGTAGGAGTTCTTTGGTAGAGTTTTTGGGGTCGGTTATGTATACTATCATATCATCTGCAAATAATGAAAGCTTAACTTCTTCCTTTCAAATATGGATCCCCTTGATCCCCTTATGTTGTCTTATTGCTATTGCTAGAACTTCAAGCACTATATTGAAGAGGTATGGAGAGAGTGGACATCCTTGTCGTGTTCCTGATTTTAGTGGGATGGCTTTGAGTTTTTCTCTATTTAATTTAATGTTAGCTGTCAGCTTGCTGTAAATAGCTTTTATTATATTTAGGTATGACCCTTGTATCCTTAATCTCTCCAAGACCTTTATCATAAAGGAGTGTTGAATTTTGTCGAATGCTTTTTCAGCATCTAATGAAATGATCATATGGTTTTTTTCTTTCAGTTTATTTATATGGTTGATTACATTGATAGATTTGCGTATGTTGAACCAGCCCTGCATCTCTGGAATGAAGCCTACTTGATCATAATGGATAACTTTTCTAATGTGTTCTTGGATTCGGTTTGCCAGTATTTTATTGAGAATTTTTGCGTCGATGTTCATGAGTGAGATAGGCCTGTAATTCTCTTTCTTGGTTGGGTCTTTGTGTGGTTTTGGTATCAGGGTAACTGTAGCTTCAAAAAAGGAATTTGGCAATGACTCTTCTGTTTCTATATTGTGAAATACATTAAGAAGTATAGGTATTAGCTCTTCTTGGAAGTTCTGGTAGAATTCTGCATTGAAACCATCTGGCCCTGGGCTTTTTTTGGAAGGGAGATTTTTGATAACTGTTTCTAATTCTTCGCGACTAACAGGTCTATTTAGAACGTTCACCTGGTCTTGGTTTAGGTTTGGTATATGGTACTTATCTAAAAAAGTGTCCATTTCTTTTGCATTTTCCAGTTTTGTGGCATACAGGCTTTTGTAGTAAGATCTAATGATTCTCTGAATTTCCTCTGTGTCTGTGGTTATGTCCCCCTTTTCCTTTCTGATCTTATTTATTTGCGTGTTCTCTCTCTGTCGTTTAATTAGTTTGGATAGGGGTTTGTCAATCTTGTTGATTTTCTCCAAGAACCAACTTTTTGTTTCATTGATTCTTTGGACTGTTTTCTGTGTTTCTATTTTGTTGATTTCTGCCCTCAGTTTGATTATTTCCAGTCTTCTACTCCTCCTGGGTGCGTCTGCTTCTTTTTTTTTCTAGAGCTTTCAGGTGTGCTGTTAAGTCCCCAATGTATGCTTTCTCCGTTTTCTTTAAGTGGGCACTTAGTGCTATGAACTTTCCTCTTAGCACTGCTTTCATCGTGTCCCATAGGTTTGAGTATGTTGTCTCTTTGTTTTCATTAAATTCAAGGAAGACTTTAATTTCTTTCTTAATTTCTTCCTTGACCCAGGTGTGGTTCAGTAGTTGACTGTTCAGTTTCCATGAGTTTGTCAGTTTTCTGGGGGTAGCTTTATTGGTGGCTTCTAACTTTAATCCGTGGTGATCTGATAAGACACAGGTGGACACTGATATTTTTTTGTATCTGTGGAGATTTCCTTTGTTTCCAAGTATGTGGTCA
The DNA here is from genome assembly GCF_950005125.1 of Chionomys nivalis. Classification (NCBI taxonomy): domain Eukaryota; kingdom Metazoa; phylum Chordata; class Mammalia; order Rodentia; family Cricetidae; genus Chionomys; species Chionomys nivalis. The sequence goes on from NC_080089.1 coordinate 4,910,781, forward strand.
ATTTTCGAGAAGGTTCCATGATCTGCAGAGAAGAAGGTGTATTCTTTCCTATTTGGGTGGAGTGTTCTATAGATGTCTGTTAAGTCCATTTGATTCATTACCTCCAACAATTCTCTTAATTCTCTATTAGTTTTCTGTCTGATTGACCTGTCCATTGGTGAGAGAGGTGTGTTGAAGTCTCCTACTACTAGTGTGTGTGATTTGATGTCTGCCTTGAGTTTTAGCAATATTTCTTTTACATAAGTGGGTGCTTTTATATTAGGGGCATAGATATTCAGGATTGAGACTTCATCCTGCTGAGTTGTTCCTGTTATGAGTATAAAGTGTCCCTGTCGATCTCTTCTGATTGATTTTAGTTTGAAGTCAGTTTTGTTAGAAATTAGTATGGCCACACCTGCTTTTTTCTTAGGACCATTTGCTTGAAAAACCTTTTCCCAACCCTTTACTCTGAGTAGATGCCTGTCTTTGTGGTTGAGATGAGTTTCTTGCAAACAGCAGACTGTTGGATCCTGTTTTCGTATCCAATCTCTTAGCCTGTGCCTTTTTATTGGTGAATTGAGACCATTAATATTAAGTGATATTAATGACCAGTGGTTGTTAACTCCGGTTATTCTTACTGCTTTTGGTAGAAGAGTTTGTGTGTCTCCCTTCTTTGAGTTGTGCTGTTGAAGGGTCGCTAGATGCCTGGGTTATTGTGGGCAGTGTTGGCAATGTTGGATTCCTTGGGTTGTGATTTTCCTTCTATTACTTTCTGTAGGGCTGGATTTGTGGCAACGTATTGTTTAAATTTGTTCTTATCCTGGAATGTCTTGTTTTCTCCATTGATAGTGAACGATAGCTTGGCTGGGTATAGTAGTTTGGGTTTGCATCCATGGTCTCTTAGTTTCTGTAGTACCTCTATCCAGGACCTTCTGGCTTTCATGGTTTCCATAGAGAAGTCAGGTGTAAGTCTGATCGGTTTACCTTTATAAGTTACTTGGCCTTTTTCCTTTGCAGCTCTTAATATTCTTTCTTTAATCTGTATATTTTGTGTTTTGATTATTATATGGCGAGGGGACGTTTTTTTTTGTTCCAGTCTGTTTGGTGTTCTGTATGCTTCTTGAATATTCAAAGGAATATCTTTCTTTATGTTGGGGAAGTTTTCTTCCATAATTTTGTTAAAAATGTTTTCTGGACCTTTGAGCTGTGCCTCTTCTCCTTCTTCTATTCCTATTATTCTTAGGTTTGGTCTTTTTATTGTGTCCCATATTTCCTGAATGTTTTGTGATGAGAATTTGTTGGTTTTGGTGTTTTCTTTGATCAGTCCGTTTATTTTCTCTATGTTGTCTTCAGAATCTGAGATTCTTTCTTCTATCTCTTGTATTCTATTGATTATGCTTGTTTCTGTAGTCTGTGCTCGTTGACCTATATTTGCCATATCCAGCTGGTCCTCAGTTTGTGTTTTCTTCCTTGCTTCCATTTCGGTTTTCAATTCTTGGACTGTTTCCATTACCTGTTTGATCGTTTTTTCTTGGCTTCCCAGGGTATCATTTACGTATTTACTCATTTCTTCAAACTTTTTGTTATACTTCTCATCCATTTCTATGAGGGCGTTTTTTACATGTTGTTTAAGGGACTCTATTGCTTTCAAAAAGTCAGTTTTTTCCTCTTCTCCTGTGTTAGGGTGTTCAAGTCCTTGTGTTGTAAGATCATTGGGTTCTGGTGTTTTCATGTTGTTTTTCAGATTGTTGGGTGAATTCTTGCCTTGGCGTCTGCCCATCTCCTCTTACCGATGCTATCTATTGGGTTTGATTTAATTGTAGCGGGGCAATCTGTTCTCAGTGCAGGCTTCACTGTTTCTTGCCCGCACTATCCTGTATCCAGTGCCTCCGCTGCCCGGGCCTGCCTGCCGGTGCCTCCGCCGCCTGGAACTGTCTGTGCGCCGGTGTTTCCGCCGCCTAGGCCTGCCTGCCGGTGCCTCTGCCACCTGGGCCTGCCTGCTGGGCCTGACTGTCGGTGCCTCCGCCACCCGGGCCTGCCTGCACGCTGGTGCCTCTGCCGCCCGGACTTGCCTGCGTACTGGTGCCTCCGCCGCCCGGGCCTGTCTGTGCGCCGGTGCTTCTGCTGCCTAGGCCTGCCTGCCGGGCCTGACTGCCGGTGCCTCCACCACCCGGGCCTGCCTGCATGCCGGTGCCTCTGCCGCCAGGACTTGCCTGCGTGCTGGTGCCTCTGCTGCCCGTGCCTGCCTGCGCGCCGTTGCTTCCGCCGCCTAGGCCTGCCTGCCGGTGCCTCCACCGGCCGGAACTGTCTGTGCACCGGTGCTTCCGCCGCCTAGGCCTGCCTGCCGGTGCCTCCGCCACCTGGGCCTGCCTGCGCGCCGGTGCTTCCGCCGCCTAGGCCTGCCTGCCGGGCCTGACTGCCGGTGCCTCCGCCACCCGGGCCTGCCTGCACACCGGTGCCTCTGCCACCCGGACTTGCCTGCGTGCTGGTGCCTCCGCCGCCCGGGCCTGCCTGCGCGCCGGTGCTTCCGCCGCCTAGGCCTGCCTGCTGGTGCCTCCGCCACCCGGAACTCCACCTCATTGGTGTTTTTGATTTTAGCCATTCTGACAGGTGTAAGATGGTATCTCGAAGTTGTTTTAATTTGCATTTCCCTTATCACTAAGGAGGTTGAGCATGACCTTAAGTGTCTTTTGGCCATCTGAATTTCTTCTGTTGAGAATTCTCTGTTCAGTTCAGTTCCCCATTTTTTAATTGGGTTAATTAGCATTTTAAGTCTAGTTTCTTGAGTTCTTTATATATTTTGAAGATCAGACCTTTGTCAGTTGCAGGGTTGGTGAAGATCTTCTCCCAGTCAGTGGGTTGCCTTTTTGTCTTAGTGACAGTGTCCTTTGCTTTACAGAAGCTTCTCAGTTTCAGGAGGTCCCATTTATTCAATGTTGTCCTTAATGTCTGTGCTGCTGGGGATATACGTAGGAAGTGGTCTCTTGTACCCATATGTTGTAGAGTACTTCCCACTTTTTCTTCTATCAGGTTCAGTGTGTTCGGACTGATATTGAGGTCTTTAATCCATTTCGACTTGAGTTTTGTGCATGGCAATAGATATGGATCTATTTTCATTCTTCTACAGGTTGACAACCAGTTCTGTCAGCACCATTTGTTGAAGATGCTCTCTTTTTTCCATTGAATACTTTTAGCTCCTTTATCAAATACCAGGTGTTCATATGTTTGTGGGTTAAAATCAGGGTCTTCTACTCGGTTCCATTGATCGACTTCTCTGTTTTTATGCCAATACCAAGCTGTTTTCAATACAGAAGCTCTGTAATAGAGTTTGAAGTCTGGGATGGTAATGCCTCCAGATGATCCTTTATTATATAAGATTGTTTTGGCTATCCTGGGATTTTTTGTTTTTCCATATAAAGTTGATTATTGTCCTCTCAAGATCTGTAATTTTTGATGGGATTTTAATGGGGATTGTATTGAATCTATAAATTGCCCTTTGTAGAATTGCCATTTTTACCATGTTGATCCTCCCAATCCAAGAGTAAGGGAGACCCTTCCATTTTCTGATATCCTCCTCAATTTCTCTCTTCAAAGACTTAAAGTTCTTGTCAAATAGATCCTTCACTTCCTTGGTTAGAGTACCCCAAGATATTTTATGCTATTTGTGGCTATTGTGAAGGGTGATGCTTTTCTGATTTCCCTCTCTGCTTCCTTATCCTTTGTGTATAGGAGGGCAACTGATTTTTTGGAATTGATCTTGTATCCTGCCATGCTACTAAAGGTGTTTATCAGCTGTAGGAGTTCTTTGCTGGAGTTTTTGGGGTCGCTTATGTACACTATCATATCATCTGCAAATAATGAAAGTTTAACTTCTTCCTTTCCAATTTGAATCCCTTTGATCCCCTTATGTTGTCTTATTGCTATCACTAGAATTTCAAGCACTATATTGAAGAGGTATGGAGAGAGTGGACAGCCTTGTCGTGTTCCTGATTTTAGTGGAATAGCTTTGAGTTTCTCTCCACTTAATTTGATGTTAGCTGTTGGTTTGCAATAAATAGCTTTAATTATAGTTAGGTATGACCCTTGTATCCCTAATCTCTCTAAGACCTGTATCATAAAGGGATGTTGAATTTTGTCAAATGCTTTTTCAGCATCTAATGAAATGATCATATGGTTTTTATCTTTCAGTTTATTTATATGATGGATTTCATTGATAGATTTTTGTATGTTGAACCAGCCCTGCATCTCTGGGATGAAGCCTACTTGATAATAATAGATAATTTTTTGTATTGATTCTATATACATCAGGAGCTTCATTGTTCGGTAAAATGGAAATCTATGGATAGATTATTATTCCAAAATGTAAGTGTTTTGTTTTTTTAAATACAATTATTTACATTAAAAAGAACTTAAAAACCACTAATGTTTACAGAGAATAGTGTGAAAACCGCATAATTGGTCAAGTCTTCATAAAATTTAGCAAAATAATTTTCTTTACCCTTGTTGGATTTATAGACAACTGGGGATTATACACAGCTCTAGTTGAGTGGCATGGAGTTTGAAATCTCCAACCTGTGTTCAAATCTAAATTATGATGTTGAATTATATGTATTTTTCTTTGTTTCACACCTTTGCCTCACTTAATTCTGATAAAGTAGCATTATTAGGAATTAATTTTTGGATGCATTATGAATTAGAGTGTGCTAGTATATGGTTAAGCACTCATCATAATTTTGTTTCTGTCACCTTAAAATACCTTGCATCAAGCTATAGAATTAGAAGAGGAAAATTCAAGGGATCATGCACTGATTTACCTCATTTAAAAATGAAAATTACACAGTGCAAATCATCATGATGCAAAATTTCAAATTCATTTAACATGTGCAATAACGCTAATAGTACATAAATCCATTGTAGTTTGAATATGGCCACAGAAATTAGATTTTCTATAGCTAGGTTTTTGTTACTGGAGCTTTTAAAAATAATATTTCTTTGAAGGCAAACAGATTTCAGACACAACATTGGAAAAATAATATTGGGTTTACTTGAAAATAAAACTTAACAGCTCACTTTCCTTGTTTAGTTTCTTGCTTTTGGTGATAGACAAAGATCCACAGAGAAACCTTGTCTCAAATAAACCAAAAATTTAAAAATAAAAATAGAATAAATAAAGTATGTTAAAATGGAAAATATGCAAAGAATCTGGATTACATATTTTCTTTAAATTTTTTGACTGCAGAAAGACATTTGATTCTGGAGATGGCTAAGATAAACCAACGCAAATATTTTAAAGGCATCTTTACTACAAAATTTGAGACTAAGGATAAGTTATTTTGGAAAAAAGGTTCTGCTTTTGTTTTTGTTTTTTTTTTTTTTTTTTTTGGTTTTTTGAGACAGGGTTTCTCTGTGGTTTTGGAACCTGTCCTGGTACTAGCTTTTGTAGACCAGGCTGGTCTTGAACTCACAGAGTTCTGCCTGCCTCTGCCTCCCGAGTGCTGGGATTAAAGGCGTGTGCCACCACCGCCCGGCTCAAGGTTCTGCTTTTGTTTCCACAGAAGATGAGAATCTGTGGACTCCTTCCAGGTAAATGTGGTTTGATGAAACAATACCCCCTGAAAGGTCTCTATAAACCATAAAAATACTTTGCCCAACAAGCAGCAGAAAGAAGTTTGGAGATAAATACATCCATATTCCCAAAATGATTGTTTATAAATGTTTGTTTTCATTTAAAAGAGATTTAAATGGTTAATGGTCACAGTCAGTCTTGTTCTAAAAAAGAAACAGGACAGGAGTATGGTATAGAAATGAATAGTTTACATTGGTATGAATTTTGGTATATTGATACAAATTTAAGGACAATAGTTTTACACTATAAGTACATGCAGAGATGTCTACTCTTGTTTAAAGTATCATATTATGTAACTCATTCAAAATGTAATGTATAACTAAGAACTGCAGAATAATAGATAGTTATCTATAATCAAACTTCTAGTTGTATTAGGTTTTCTAGATATATAAAGATATATTTCATATGGATAGGTTTATTTAAATCTTTCAAAGTCTAAAAGAATATGGCATTTAAAATGATTTAAGAACTTAGACTTTTCTCAACAATGATATATGTCTACTTCTGACAGCACCAATTACTTCAGAGAGGTTCATGGGCATTAAATAAACTTGTTATGGAACTTGCCTTCAATGTTAGCCATTTAAGCAAGAAACTACTCTTGCCTGGACTTCATGAAGGCATGCTATATGAACTAGACTTGGAGGACCCACAAAAAAATGACTGCTGAAATTTCCAAAAGATGGAATGTTTGTTTAGGGTTCCTTGTTCATGGAAAAAACTTGCAGACATTCTTCAGGACACAGAACAAAGCAACTGATGAACTTTGCCAGAACATTACTGGTAAGCCACAGCCTAATCACAACACATAAATTAATTGAAATAAGTTAATTTAAGGTATAAGAGCTAGCTATAAATATGCCCAAGCCAGTGACTAAACAGTATTCCAATTAATATAGTTTGGACGTGATTATTCAGGTCTGGGCAACTGGGAAATGAAAGCACAGTGTCTGTTTACATGGAGCCTTTAAAATCATTTTCTTGATTAAGTCTCCTGGGAACATTTTGGAGGATACAAACAGATCCTCCCAAATTTGTAGCAGTGCTATGGAGGTTAAAGAAATCCAGTAACAGTGTTAAGTTACCAAAACAAAATTTTAGCTCACTGGCTAAACCTTTAAGAAATGGCAATGCTTAATTCTTTTTTTTTCTTTTTTGAGAGTTCTCTATTTTTTTTTATTGAAAAAAAAATTTCTGCCACCTCCCAGCCTCCCATTTCCCTCCCCCTCCTTCCCCTTCCCTCTCCCTCCCCCCACTATTCTCCCCCTCCCTCTCCAGTCCAAGAGCAGTCAGGGTTCCCTGACCTGTGGAAAGTCCAAGGTCCTCCCCCCTCCATCCAGGTCTAGGAAGGTGAGCATCCAAGCTAGCTAGGTTCCCACAAAGCCATAACATGAAGTAGGATCAAAACCCTGTACCATTGTCCTTGGCTTCTCATCAGCCCTCATTGTCCGCCATGTTCAGAGAGTCCGGTTTTATCTCATTCTTTTTCAGTCACAATCTAGCTGGCCTTGGTGAGCTCCCAATAGATCAGCTCCACTGTCTCAGTGGGTGGGTGTGCCCCTCACGGTCCTGACTTCCTTGCTCATCTTCTCCTTCCTTCTGCTCCTTATTGGAACCTTGGGAGCTCATTCGGGTGCTCCAATGTGGGACTCTATCTCTATCTCCATACATCGCCAGATGAAGATTCTATGGTGATATGCAATATATTCATCAGTATGGCTATAAGATAAGGCCATTTTAGGTTCCCTATCCTCAGCTGCCCAAGGAACTAACTGGAGACATCCCCCTGGGCACCTGGAAGCCCCTCTAGGTTCCAGTCTCTTGCCAACCCTAAGATGGCTCCCTTAATTAAGATATATGCTTCCCTGCTCCCATAACCATCCTTTCTTCATTCCAACCATCCCAATTCCCCAAGTTCCCCCCATCCCCTAACGCTTAATTCTTAAGGCAGAAATAAATTCAAATGAATTAGGACACCAAGGGCTCTTTATCAGAAATGGTAACATTAAATGGAGCCACACATAAATTTATTTGGATGTCTATCCCTAAAAATCTCAGAGGGAAATTTAAATAAACTGGAAAACCCAAGCAAAATTATTGTGTTCAAGGGCTCTTTAACAAGGCTGGCTCCAACCTCACAGCCACCTGGTCCTTCATTAACTGTTCTAGTCTTCTATGCTACAGAAGTTTCTAATGAAGGCCAATCTTCTCCTTACAACTTACTTTGAAGCACTCTCTTCAAAGACTTAGAATGATTAACCAAATCCCTGCAATATCTATTCTACATTTTGGGCAAATGTACACTACCATTTGTGTTCCAAGGTACCAGAAACCTACATCTCTAAAGTAATCAATGGCCTTAAAGCCGTGACATTGGTAAAATAGTGTCAGTTTTTAAACTCACTAAAGCCTAAAATAGATGGAGCGAAAACTTTGAAATTGTCATATAACATACATTCACTTCAACTTTGTTAAACACATATCTTGTTCACATTCTGTACCTTCTATTTCATGTGTTAATTTGTATATAGGACATGATTAACAAAAGTTAGCGATCTTGGTGTCATTTTTTAAGTACAAACACTATTTTCCTGCTACTCCATTGTCAAAAAGGTGGTCTTAGGCTTAAACAATCACAGAGCTCCATGCAAATATTTCCTATTCTCTTCATACAGTTCCCAACTCTTTCTGAATTTAGCTTTGTCTTGAATTGTCACTGAATCTACCTTAAGAATATCTGATGACTCTTGTTTGTAAGTAATGAGTCATTTGAAGAAAATCGGAGTCCCTGATTAAAAAAAAATCTTCAATATGCTTAGTGCCAATCCTTGGTAATTCTGCAATTATATCTCTCTAGAATCAGGACATGCCAGTGAGTGGTCAACAACAATGTCCTGATCTATACATTTTCTTTTGACTCTAATTATGGTTATTTTTAAAGAAATAGAATTTTGATTTCAAGATTTATTTAGTTCTAGGTATCACTACAGAATTCCACAGACTATATGATTTATTTAACAGAAATTGATGTAATGTAGTTTTAAAGACTAAAATTTCAAGAACAAGATCATATCAGAGTGGGTTTCTGATGAAGCATGTCTTCTTTCTTGTATATGGTTAGTTATTTTCATTATGTGGTCACATGACCTATGGCATATCAAGAGAAACAAGCTAATTCCTCTTAGGTACAACACTTATATGGTTAGAGTCCTATTTTTTTTTATGGGGACTCACACCATGACCTCAACTTTATTATGTCCTTAAAATAAGCTCATCTATAAATACAAACACTCTGTCATTTAGAACCTTAACATATGAGCTTATAGAAAATACAACATAGTTTTTTTTTGTCTTTCAGGCCAAGCAGGCAATACTCAAAATGGATGCCATCTGTAAGTTTTTGTTCCCTGAGCATTCTTTGAGAAGATGCCGTTATCCTTTTGTGTCTGACACATTATTTTTTTTTATTAGGTTTTAACAGTGATTATACATTGAGGCCATATTTGTGTCATGGATTGTCCTGAGCAGCTACCAATTTTGTCTGTTATTAAGTGCCCCATCCATCCAGTTTTGTGCTACATTCTCGGTAAATTATGTGGTCATCCTATGCATGCTCTCTCCAGCAAACCTTAATTTTTTTTCTCTCTGATTGGGTTTGTCATAAACTGAACCATAATAAAAGTGTTACTGTCATTCCTGTTTGACTGATACATTGATACTAAGTGTATCGTTGTAATATATAAAAAATGGCTTTAAGGGTCAAAATTTAATGCTACAGTCTTCAGTGACAGATGGTTGGCTTTGATCCTGTCAAACTGCCTATTACCTGTTATTTTTATGTCCTTTGGCCTTGAGGACTGTGGCAGTGCTTTTTCACTTTCCATGTCAAGCCTTCAACAGAGGAAGATTTTAGTTGCAACAATATGCACCCATGGGTCTTTGTGAGTTGCAGATAAAACCAAGCATGGGGTACCCTTCTTTATTCTTTTCTTTTCTTTGTTTTTCTTTCCTTTTCTGCCTTCCTCTTTCCCATTTTCTTCTTCCCTCCCTCTTCCTCCATGTGTTTCCACATCCTTGATTTCCTCATTCTTGATTTCCTCATTCATTTATCCTCCCTTTCTCTTTGATATAATATATTTTGTCAAATTTGAGTGGTGCCCCTTCTCCCATATACCTGCCAAAGCTCCTTTCTTATATCATTACCTTTTTTGTTTGAACTCTGAAATGATTCACAGAGATTCCATCTTTCCTATGTTGTTATAGTCTCCTTTGACTTTATATGAATTTTACAAATAGTTTCTCTCCTGCTACCATCAAACCTTAGCTTGGCTTTAAGGCAAAAATATAATACCTGTATTGAGCGAAAGGATTAGACACCATGTATACAGAAGCTATCGCTCTGTCTCTACTATAGCTCAGCAGGTTTTCTTATTTGGACTACAAACTCTTTCAAAACACAGCTATCCCAACACTGATATAATTCAAAAACAGTGAAAAATTCAGATAGATATTTGTGTCCTCCATCAATCTAGATATAGTCATTAAAAATTCAAGACCAGTTAAAATGAATATTATCCTTTTGTTTTCTGGCTACCCAGACCCAAATAATCACACAAGACTATATTAATTATAACATTGGCCGATGGCTCAGGCATATTTCTAGATAACCCTTACATTTTAAAATAGCCCATTTCTATTAATCTATATATCACCACAAAGCTGTGCCATAATGTTAAGACTCTGGCATCTTTCTCCTTTTGCAGCTATATGGTGTTTCTCTGACTCTAAATTTTTTTCTCTATCTCAGCTTGGATTTCCTGTCTTGTTATCAGCTCTGCCATAGTTCAAAACAGGTATTTTACTAACCAATGGTAATAAAACATATTCACAGCATACAGAAGAGAATTCCACATCATCTCCCCTTTTCTGTGTAAATAAAAAGAAAGGATTTAACTTTACCATAATAAAATTACATATAACAAAACAGGTTTCAAGCAAGAATTACAGTTATAATATTTTTGTGAGTCTAAAGTTTCATATATTATTTATCTTTTATTCCAAGGAAAACTATAATTATAACTGATTGTCTTTAATTCATCAAAGACCAGTCAGAAGGGTTAAGTAAACAGGAATTGCATTGTAAGCAGCTTCCAATGTTCTAGAATTGACAGAACCATCTTGCTACTGGGGTGCCCCAAACATGGGGTCATCTTCAACCTACATGTCCATAGTACCCAACAGACATATCCTTAGACTCAAATTTTGAAGCCAAGATACCTTTAAAATATATATGTTGGTTTAGCTAATCAGCCTCCAGAATCAGATGTCTCTCTACAGTTAGCTCATTAACAGTCAAAATATTTAAAGAGAATACAATAGTATGCATAATCCAGACTCTGCATATTTTTCTTCTTTATGGGGCATGTTTTTGCTCTATTACCTTTAATTATTTATTTTATTGTCTTACTCCTTTAATCTACGGCTCTCTTTGCTCTTTCTTCTCTCTCTCTCTTAAGCCCATGAACATTTATCCAACACTGTGACCCATTCAGAGGTCTTTTTTTTTTTATCTGAATCTCTCATATTGTTTACCTGGAATCCTGTAATCATTTTATGACCACAAGAGGTTTTTTGTTTTGTTTTCTTTTGTTTTTATGCTAGACAGCATGGCTATGACTAACAGTGTGGCTTTACCTTTTGAGTCCACCCAGTCCAACATGGTGGAGGTATTTTCAGCACCACTACCAGCCATGCTTAACACCCCAGCTCCAGTGGGTCTATGTGATTATTAAGCAACTTGTAGCACTCTGTTCACAAACCCCATTTAAATGTTCAGTAGCAAGATCTCCTGGAAGAGCCAGAGCTGTTCTTGCTCTTCCATAAAATAACATAAACTAGGATGCTATCTCTTAAATAAACCACATTATTTCTGCTGCTAATGCTGAGGTAGAAAGCCCATTTTTAAAGGAGCTGTGCCTCTGCTTGTCCCCAACAAGCAGAGCCTATCTGAAAATATGCGACTATCAAGAAGCTCCAAATGACTCACATTTTTGTGGGTCTAGAAGAGCTTTTCTTTAAATTTTCTCAGACTTTATGTGGAAATTCTTGCCCCACACTTGGAGCCATTTGTAAATGGAAACTGTTCTCTTATTTTTTGGCCACCCGAACCTGAGTAACCACATAAAACCTGTTTTAATTACAACACTGGCCAATGACTCAAGCATATTTTTAGGTAGTCTTACATCTTAAAATAACCCATTTTTTATTAATTTTTGTATCACCACAAGACTATGACTGATCAGTATGCCTCTGGCATCTTTCTTCTTTAGGAGTTACATGGCATCTCTCTGACTCTGCCTTTTTTTCTCCTCTATCTTTCCTTGGATTTCCTGACTTGCAATATTCTTTCCTGCCATAGACCAAAGCAGCTTCTTTAATAACCAATTGCATAAAACATATTCACAGCACAAAGAGGGGAATCCCAAATCAATCAATAGACTAAACGACTTAGCTATCACATGGAATTAATATTTCTCTTAGCTAATTTCCTCAAGGATGTAGGTTTAAATTATATATAAATTTATATATATATAAATTATATATATATATATATATATTGAGATAACTACAACATATTAGTGAACTTCATTTTATTGGTTTCTTAATACACCCCAAAGATGTGCTGTGTTAATGTAGATTTGCCAGGGTCAGACTACAAGAGTTCTTAACCTAGTGACAATCAGACTAAACATAGTTTTACTCTTGTCTTTTTGAGGGTTTTTCCCAGTCTGTTGTGAAACCTGCAGGGAATTGTCATTGTCAGTGACTGCTAAATTATGTGATGATGGAAGACATGAAATGTTCTTAACTTGAGTGTAGTGAGTTGTTCCTAATGTATTTAATGGTTCCTTTGAAAATTTAAGACACATTATTTAAATCTTAACAAAACCAATTAAGAATGAAAACACTAATATAAAGTGAATAAATTTACATATTTAAAGTTCAAATTTAAAATTTGAAAATTAAGAATTACACATGAGTAATGTTTTATGCCATTGAACTACACTTTACTTGGTATAAGAATGGAGTCATGATGCTATGGTAGAGGAGGAATGTGTCACAACATAAACTGGCCTTTAATTGTGTTTCTGAAGACTGTGATAGTTTCTCTGGTACTCATCATCAGAATTCCTCCTTATGCTTCCAGAGCATGACTCGTCTACATGGGTACATAAACAAAAAGGGCTGGGAGTCATTTATGAACATTCATTTTTCCTATCTGTAGAAAAAGAAATTGTTCCCTAAGAGGGGGGAAGCAGTTACATGGCTTCTAGTATCTTATTCATAGAGTTATATTCACTAACTAAGGAGTAGCCAGAACCCATCATAGATATGACCCTCCCTAGAGAGTGATTAGCCCACTTTGGATTCAGTCACCTCCCTAGGTAAGCATTTTTCTTACAAACCTGAGTTCTCTTATGCTGTAAAATTTTACCTTGGCATCTCTACCACTGTATGTCTGTAATAATAAGCCTTTTATTGGTTGATTACTTTTTCTGAACTTACTGGCTTCTTCCCACACCCAATTTAGAAAAGGGTACCAGAGAGGTTATCCTTCCTCTTTATTTACACATCAGCTTCCCAGGATCTCATTTATTTGCAGCATCAAATATAGAGTTAATAGTGTCTAAATGTTCTTAGACTTCCCTCTATGGTCTGTTACACCAGACCCCTCTTATGATTGCTTTCCTTTGTTATCATTTTAATTCCCTGAAAACTATAATCAGAAAACACTAAGTGGAAAATTCTAGAAAAAAAGCAGCATTTTAAATTTCATACTGTTCTCTGTGGTGCAATGAAATTTTGTGTTCTATTCTATCCCACCTGAAATGTGAACCTCCCATTTGTTCAGCATTTCCACACTTTATATACCACTTGTTCACCAGGAACTCAGCCATTGATTTTGTAATTGGATCAACTTTTACAAAACCATAGCATCTATGTTAGTATAAATCACTAAAAACTGACAAATTGGATACAAAAAAAGAGAAAGGTTCAGAGTTTTCAGTGAAGCAGCTTAAAAAAGAAAAGAAACAATTTAAACCAGCCAGACATCTCAGGGTTTAAAGGAGCTTGCAACCAAGTTTGCAAACCTGAGATTCACACAGTAGGAGAATACCTACTCCTTCAAGTTGCCCTCTGACCTCTCTATGTGTTGTGGCACATATGTGCCCCATGAAGCACAAAAACGTTCAAAATATTTTTAAATTATATCCTAAGTTTGTTAAGATCTATCTTAAGTTAATGTTGTTTCATAGTGCCTAATTTGTAAATTAAACTTTATCTGAAGTATGTTTATATAGGGAAAAGCATAGTATAAATTGGGTCAATATGCATCCACCAAAGATCTTAAAGTACATTTATTGTATGTAATTAATTTTTTTCTCCCTCAAACTGTAGGCATTTTCTACATCTTAGTCTGGAAGTAGCCTAAAAAAATACACAGAGTTTATGAGATAAACCACAGAGGTATGTGCCTCACAGTTCAAGTAGCTAGAAGTGTCCATCCAACTGGCCAATTGATGTCATTTCAGGATCTTTTTCTGACTTTCAGGTAAACCCTCCCCCTGTGTCTTTCATGAGACACACTGCTGTCTCATCTTCTTTTAATGGTACCTATGTATGACTCGGGCTCTCCTATGATGATCTGACTTAACCTTTGTCACATCCTTAATGGCCCTGTTTCTAAATAGCTATATTGGAAGTAGAGATTCAACATATGACTAGGGTGAGATAAAATTCAATCCAGAGTATCTTTTCTGCTTAATCTTCCTTGTTTCAGACAATGGTCCTCAAATCATCTATTTATTCCCAAATCTTGATGTGTATTTCCCTTATTTTAATGACCTTCCTTAACCAATAGAATTGGTCCACTTTTGGGTATTCTTGTTTAAGATGTATTGAACCAGTCCACTTATTTTTCAGTGCCTCTGCTTTTATTTAAAGCCATCTTTCTATGTGTCTGTCTGAGTCAGATTTCCCACCAATTCTATTCCAGTCCAGCATTGCTATCAAAATAAATCAGGCCATGTTGTCCCTGACTTTGAATGCACAAATTTTTTCTCTTACTTGCATCCCAAACTGTTAATTTTGGACAATGTCTTCTGCTTATATCTGTATCAACTAACTTCAAGAGTGCTTGGTGCACAATAGGTGTTCAATAAATGCTTGCTATTATGAATAATTTCTTAATTAGTCTAATACATAAACTATCAGATAAAGTTATTCTCATCAACTTGATTTCCATATTTTAGCATGTGTCTCTTTGTGTGTTTGTGTTTGTGTGTATGGCGCACAAGAATTGTCTGTATTCTGTCAATCATGTATTTTAATAAAATGCTGGTTGGCCAGGCAGGAAGTATAGGCGGGTCAACTAGACAGGAAGTAGAGGAGGGGTGATGAGAACAGGAGAATGCTGGAAAGGAGGAAGCCCATTCCTCCCATTCCTGCCCAGACCACCAAGAAGCAAGATGTAATCTATCCAGCTGAGAAAGGTACTGAGCCATGTGGCTAGCATAGACAAGAACAATGGGTTAATATGAGCTACAAGAGCTAATAAGTAGCCTGAGCTAATGGGCCAATAAGTTTTATAACTTATGCAGATCTCTGTGTGATTTTCTTTGGGGCTTGCTGGCTGTGGGGAACTGGGCAGGACATAAATCCCAACAAGCCGGCCCTCGTGTTACATGTGTATGGATGTGTATTCAGAGGCAAAAGGGCACACTGTATGCAGGTACACATAGAGGAATAAAACTAAGCTGACATTGTATAATTTCTTAATTGTTCTTCACTTTACTCATTGATGCAGGATATCTGGTAACTTACTTAAACAGTCATATCTAAAACAGTGGAATATATATACATTAGAGTACTACTCTGCAGTAAAAAACAATGACTTCTCGAATTTTGCATGCAAATGTATGGAAATAGAAAATACGATCCTGAGTGAGGTAACCCAGACCCAAAAAGAAGATCATGGGATGTACTCACTCATAATTGGTTTCTAGCCATGGATAGGGGCCACTGAGTCTATAATTTGTGATCCTAAAGAAGCTAAATAAGAGGGTGAGCCCAAGGAAAAACATATAGTTATCCTCCTGGCTATGGGAAGTAGACAAGATTGTTGGGCAAAAAATTGGAATCTTGGGGGTGGGGTGGGATGGGGGTAAGGGGAGATGGGGAGAGAAAAGTGTGAAGGAGAGGATGGGGGGAACTTGGGGAAATGGAATGATTGGAGATAAAGGAAGGTTGGATAGGTGAGCAGGGAAGCACATATCTTAGTTAAGGGAGCCACCTAAGGGTTGGCAAGAGACTTGAACCTGGAGTGGCTACCAGGTGCCCAGGGTAATGTCCCCAGATAGTTCCTTGGGCAGCTGAGAATAGGGAACCTGAAATGACCCTATCCTATAGCCATACTGATGAATATCTTGCATATCACCATAGAACCTTCATCTAGCGATGGATGGAGATAGAGACAGAGGCCCACACTGGAGCACCGGACTGAGCTCCCAAGGTCCTAACGAGGAGCAGAAGGAGGGAGAACATGAGCAAGGAAGTCAGGACCGCGAGGGGTGCACCCACCCACTGAGACAGTGGGTCTGATCTATTGGGAGCTCACCAAAGCCAGCTGGACTGTGACTGAAAAAGCATGGGATAAAACCGGACTCTCTGAACATGATGGACAATGAGAGCTGACGAGAGGCCAAGGACAATGGCACGGGTTTTTTTTTGTTTGTTTGTTTGTTTCTTTTTTTTTATTAATTAATTTATTTAATTATTAAAGATTTCTGCCTCTTCCCCGCCACCACCAGATAGGGGCACTCTCATCCATTGCTGGTGGGAATGCAAACTTGTACAACCACTTTGGAAAGCAGTGTGGCGGTTTCTCAGGAAAGTCGGGATCAACCTACCTCTCGACCCAGCAATACCACTATTGGGAATATACCCAAGAGATGCCCAAACATACAACAAAAGTATATGCTCAACTATGTTCATAGCAGCATTGTTTGTAATAGCCAGAACCTGGAAACAACCTAGATGTCCTTCAATGGAAGAATGGATGAAGAAAGTATGGAATATATACATATTAGAGTACTACTCAGCAGTAAAAAACAATGACTTCTTGAATTTTGCATACAAATGGACGGAAATAGAAAACACTATCCTGAGTGAGGTAAGCCAGACCCAAAAAGAGGAACATGGGATGTACTCACTCATATTTGGTTTCTAGCCATAAATAAAGGACATTGAGACTATAATTCGTGATTCTAGAGAAGCTAAATAAGAAGGTGAACCCAAAGAAAAACATATAAGCATCCTCCTGAATATTAATCTTCATCAGATGACAAAAGAAGACAGAGACAGAGACCAACATTGGAGCACTGGACTGAAGTCTCACGATCCAATGGCATGGGGTTTTGATCCTATTTCATGTTCTGGCTTTGTGGGAGCCTAGACAGTTTGGATGTTCACCTTCCTAGACCTGGATGGAATGAGGAGGACCTTGGTCTTTCCACAGGGCAGGGAACCCTGACTGCTCTTGGGGCTGGAGAGGGAGGAGAAGAGGAGTGGGGGGAGGGGGAGAGGGGCGGGAGGAGGGGGAGGGAAATGGGAGGCGGGGAGGAGAAAAAAATAGTAAAGAGAAAACGAAAGTATTAGAAACAAATGCAATACCTATTTTGCTTACAAAAGAAAATATACTAATGGTATAATTGGTGCTAGAAAAAGGAATTTTCCTTAAAGATACATACAAAGCATTAGATAAACAACACAATAAAATACTGATTTTATTTACTTCATTTACTCCTACAATATGTTCTGACTGGCTGATCTAGAACTTCCTCTGTCACATCCATGTATTTTCTGGAAAATCCAAATGTGAAGGCATAAGTCACAAACAATCCCACACCAGTTTGGAATTATGATTAATAGAATGGTTATTTATTTAAAGGGGAAAAACTTACAGACCACCTTCCCAGACAACAGCCCTCCGCACAATCAGGAAGGGAGTCTAGTCACCGGAAGCAGAACCGGAAGCCAGAGAGCGAGCAAGGGTGATTGCTGCTTTTTAAAAGAGAGACCACGCCCCAATGGGCTGGTATCTCAGCAGCTATTGGCTGAAGGAGGGAAGGAGCTCCCACAACACCTCCCCCTTTTGTTTAAGTAAGAGAGTTCTAAACTTACTACGAAATTATATACAATAAGTACAAATATTCTATTCTAACTAGCTTAAGTTGTGTATAATAAATAACTTAGCCAAGTCATGAGAGGAAAGTAACTACATTTACATAGTCTTCAACCCCATCGAAGATCTGAGAAGGGAAATAATGTTACCTGAGTAATTAGAAAGTTCAATCAAACAACTTCCAAAACATGTAACAAATCACAGAGACAACTAGCTACCTGGGCAATCACTCAAAGTCACATTTGCAGCGTTGAACAACCAACTTTGGCTAAGGCCTAACGTAACTGACATACCATTTTCAAAGGCAAGAAACTTTTCAAAACTATCTTACCCTGTCTTGGCAGGATATTAAAGTCCTTAAAAGAATACAGTTTCCGTGTAATTATTTTGGGTAAAGCTTGCCGGGTGGCGGGACACAGCCCCGCCGCTCCTTCTACACAAATGTATGCTCACTAAAAATATAAAGCAAGAGATGTTCCAGTGTTTAATGGAAGGGTATTAAACAGAAATATGAATATGATAGAAATACAAAAATCTTCATTTTCAAAATGAAACAACCTTTCACCAGAATCCCTTCTTCAGTTGTGAAATTTTTTGTTTCATGTTTTCCTCTGTCTTGAGCTATACCCAAACATTAATACATTCACTTTAATCTCAGCTTATTAGAAAAATCAAAAATATGTGTCCTTCCATTTATTGTTTGCCCTGTCCTCAAGGACCTTAATCTTCTAATACTTTGTTTTCTTGATGGGAGGTTAATTAAGAAATATAAATACTTTCTTCTTAAATGACCTAATGGAATTTCATAAGGAAACATCTTGCTAAAGCTGTAATATTTAATTTTTTATCCATGCCATCAAAACCTTGTTTTTTGAGGAAAAATTTGAACTTTAGAAATACTCTTAATTAATTAATTAATTAATTAGTTAAAATATACATTTTTGAGACTAGAGAGATGACTCAGCAATTAAAAGCACTTGTTACTCTTACAGAGTACCCCGGTTGAATTTCTAGTGCTCCTCTGGAAAGTAATAATACTCTATAATTCCAGTTCTAGGAAATGTGACAGGTTCTTCTAACCTTTGCACACATGTGGTGAACATACCTATTTGCAAACAAATCGATTATATACAAAAATATTCATTACCGGAAAATGAAAACTTATATTACTTTTCCCCCTCAAGTCAGTGTTTCTATGTGTGATTCTGGAACTAGCTCTGTAGATCAGGCCAGCCTTGAACTCACAGAGAGATCCACATGCCTCTGCCTTCTTAGTTCTGGGAGCAAAGATATGACCTACCACTGCCCAACTCCATTGCCTTTAATAATGACAGTTGTCATTTGCAATATAGATTTTTCTTAAATTTCACAACTTAGAAGACAGAAAGGGATACCAATTTGAGTATTTGTATACAGGTCCATCCAAGATATAGTTGTTTTAAATTATCCATACTCTTAGAGCAGAATCTGCATAAGGTATCCTTCCATAGCCTTCTGATCATTACCTAGCATGGCATCTGCTTTTTTTTAATGATTTGCCTTTATTTTTATGTAAATGTGTATGTAGTAGTTTGAATAAGAATGTCCTTATAAGCTAATATATTCGAATGCCTGGTCATGAGTGAGTGCCACTACTTGAGAGGGATTAGGAGTTGTGGTCTTGTTGACAGAAGTGTGCCAATGAGGGTGAGATTTGAGGTTTCAAAAGCTCAAGCTAGTCCCTGCTGCCTGAAGATCCAAGTATAGAATTCTCAGCTATTTCTCCAGACCACATCTGCCTGAGTGCAGCCTTGCTTCCTATCATGATGACTAAACCTCTGAAAATATAAGTAAACCTTAATTAAATGCTTTCTAGGAGTCTCCTCACAGTAATAGAACACTGACCAAAACAATATGTTTGAGAGCCTGTGCTTGTAACAGCAGTTGTCCATAGGGGTCAGAAGAAAGTGTCAGATCCCCTGGAACATGAGTTACAGACAATTCTTTCCTACTCAAATGTGGTTGTTAGGAACCAAGCCCAGGTCCTCTGGAAAGGTATAGAGAATTCTTAATCACTGACTCATATCTCCAGTCCAGTCATGTGGGTAGTGACCAATCATTCACTAGAATTCATTGTATGGCAAATGTCTACACTTGAAAAGGAGTGCTTGTTGTATGTGTGATTATTTTAACTATCAATGTGATAGAAACTTGGAAACAGGATAATAGGCCTTTGGGAATGCCTACTAAAAATTCCTTTGATTATATTCATTAATGTCAGATAATCTATCTTAATGGTGGGCAGGACTATTCTTTGGACAGAGGATCGTGGAGTGTATAAAATGGAGAATGGGAACTAAACATGAATGTGTGTTCATTCACTGTTCTCTTCACTTGACATGGACATAAATAATGTGTTTATCTGTTTTGAGCAATTGTAGCCTTGACTTACCTGCCATGATCGATTGTACATTGGACTGTGAACTTTCTCTCTTAAGTTGCTTTTACAAGAGTAAAATTATATCACAACAATATAAAAATAAACTAAAATCTCTCTCTCTTTCTCTCTCTTTCTCTTTGTGTGTGTGTTCACCTGTGTGAACATGTCCCTGGAGGACAGAAAACTACCTTCCTGTTGTTCTTCAGCACTGTCTACCTTTTTTGCTAATTTGTGACAAGGTCTCCCACTGACCTGGAAGCTGCCAAAGAGGGATAACTGAACGATAAGCAAGCTCCAGGTCTCAACTTGTGACTACTTCCTCAGTGTTTGCATGGCAAGTGTGTTCCTTCACAATGGGATTTTTCGTACTGACTTTGGGAATGAAACTCAGGTGCTTTTGCTTAAAAGACATATACCTCACTGCTTCACTAACTCCCTAGATTTGAACATTTTGGAAAATTTTTAAAAATAAAACAGTATTTCCTTTCATATGCACCTGTCCTAGTTTCGTTCTGTTGCTCTGATTAAAAAAAAAAAAAAAAAAAACAACTTAAGCGAGAAAGAGGTTTATTACAGTTGACAGTTCCAGGTCATC
Organism: Chionomys nivalis; assembly: GCF_950005125.1. Taxonomy (NCBI): domain Eukaryota; kingdom Metazoa; phylum Chordata; class Mammalia; order Rodentia; family Cricetidae; genus Chionomys; species Chionomys nivalis. The sequence continues at coordinate 4,931,644 of NC_080089.1, forward strand.
ATCCATCGTTGTGGTAAGTCAAAGTAGAAACTTCAAACAGGTAATCGTGCAGAGCAGACAGAAGCAAACACATGTGTCCTCCCTTGCTTGTTCTCCACACATACACAGCTTAGGGCACGCTGCCTAGAGAATGGTGGTACCCACCCACATCCATTGACTTAATTATGACAATCCCCAGAGACATACCCACATGTCAACATAGACATCCCTTCACTGACACTTTCCAGGTGATTTTAGGTTGTATTAACTGAACAGTTAACACTGTCGCAAGTTCTAGGTGAATTCGTGCTTGCCTACAAATGGAATTTCTTTCAGATGCTACTCAGCAAGCCAATTCCTGTGCTTGCCGCTTAGAGTTCAGTGTAGGAGTAGACTGTGAAAATGACACAGAGAAATGTCTTTTCTCTGCACTAGGACATACTATTCTGTGATTTTGTACACAGGCTTGCATAGGAAAGCCAAAAAATATGAAACTGGACACAAAGATGGATTTTGAAATGGGAGAGGGGACTGCAGAGAAATAATATGAAAAGAAGTCAAACATAAGGCTTTTCTATCCCAAGGACTGAAACTTAATTTTCATTTTTATTTGATAAGAGGGGCATATGGACATAACAGTATCACCTGAAGGTAATCTCACAGCCCAAAATTTAGATCACCGTGGCTACATATTACCACACAGCAGCTCTCTCTGCAGCTGAGAAAACTGCATTTAAATTCTAAACTATGAAGAGCAGTCCCTTAGGAGACCTGTCTTGGTCCTTATTTGTAACAGGCTTCCATATTTTTGACATATGGAAAAAAAAAACAGGCAAGTAGTTTATCCCCTTCTCAATATGTTACATTTCCTGAGGGCCACTTTGTAGTTAAATAAAGCAAAATCTACAAGTTCCTTCTGCTCTTCATTTCCCGTTTCCTCTGTTGTACTGCCCTCAGCTTCTGGGGTAACCTCTGGCAGCTGCACAGCCCACGGTAGGAAGACTCTTGCTCTCTCACTGGCTAATCCTGAGGGTGAAGTTTTTATTTCTTTGACAACCTCGGTTTATTTTTAGAGATACTAGGATGACTCACCTCTCCTGACAATTGTTTCTATAAAATCTGACTTTAAAATGTCACACTTTCAACTGTTCAAAGAGGGAGAGAAAAGCTGCAAAAGCAGCTGAACCCAAAGAACACTCTAGTTGAAAATTCCTTTCACACTGTGTGTCCGTCTTCTCATCTTTTCTTCCTGAGATTGATATGTATTCTCTGACCACCTATGATAGCCACTTCCAGTAGATGTTTGTGGGTGTGATCTGACCACAAATGTCTGGAAGCAGGGAGACAATTAATCAAATGAGATGGCATTTGTGTCCTTTCTACACATGAATGAGTGATTGCAATGTTAGTGGCTGTTAAATTACACATATGAGCCATATAATATCAATTAAATATTTAAAGTACTTAAGTATTTAGTGTAATATGAGGGTGTTTCTGGAAAAATATTGGGAACATTTTTACCTCCTTTAATTTTTCTTTAGATGCATCAGGGTAATTGGGGAGAGAGAGGCAGGTAGATCTCTGTGAGTTCCAAGGCAGACTGGACTACACAACAAGTTCTGAGGCAGTCATCCAGGACAGGAAGGCTACATAGTGAGTCAGTCTCTCTCTCTCTCTCTCTCTCTCTCTCTCTCTCTCTCTCTCTCTCTCTCTCTCTCACACACACACACACACACACACACACACACACACGCATACATGCACACACACACAACAATAACTGATAAGAATGTAATGTCAATGACAAGCATTTCTGATTGATTTTCATTTCAATATTTCAATATGAGATAAAAATAAAGATAGACTCTAATATAAATAGATAAAAAAGAAAAAGAGGCAATATACAGTAGCAAGCCTATTAGAAAGCAAATTGTAAAACTGTGATTATAAAGATTTTCTTTTCTTTTTCAAAAATCCTGTTCCCATGTATTTTTTTAATGCAAAGAACACTATAAGGTTATGTCATCCTAGTGTCTTCTAAGTAGAGGCATGCATGTAGTTATGCATTTAAAATATATTTATTTTGAAAGTGAAAGAATTCAAACATGCTAAGAATTAATTGTCTCTCCTTCAAGTCCCTCTTCTGCCCTACCTTTTTTCCCTTCTCCCCACTTAAACCTCTCTGCTCAATATTTCACTTTTGTTCCTCTGATCATCTATGTTCTACTAACCCCATTCTTTAAGATCTTTTTGTTCAATCTGCATCAATGGTCCTTTTCCAGTTTCCCCAGTTTTTCAAGTGCTCTGAAGTAAACACACAAATCTAGAGATTTAATGCTAATATCGTGTATAGGACATTTGTTTTTCAGTATTCTGTTTTCCAGCTCCATCCACTTACTTAGAAATTAATTTCATGTCTTTTCATAGCTGAATACATTTCATTTATATAAAAATATCATATTTTCATTAACTATCTATTAGCTAACAGACATTTAGGCTATTTCTATGTCTTAGCTGTGGAGAATAGATAGTTAAACATTTGTCTCTTCAGTAGGGAATAGAGTCCTTTTGCTATAGAGCCAGGAATGCCAGGGCTGGTGTGGTTGGGTTCTATGGTAAATATATTTCTGTTTTCTGAGGAAATGTCACATTGTCTTCAACACTGAGTATACCAACATGCACCTCTCCAACAGTGCATGAGTGTTTTCTATTCTACACACCTTTGATGACATTTATGGCCTTTTGTTTTCTTATTCTTAGCAATACTGGCTGAGATAAGATGAAATTTCAAAGTAGTTTTAATTTGCATTTCCATAATAGCTAAAGATGGTGAACATTTAAAAAATATTTCTTAGTTCTTTTTAGTTTTTCTTCTAAGAACACTGTTCAGTACAAAGTTTTAATTAGATTGTTTTGTTTTCTTGTTCTTTAGAGTTTTATTTATTTATTTTTATTTACTTTATATGCTAGATGCCAATGACCTACTAATCTGTAAGCTCCATACAGAGACAGATAGCTAAGAGTGTTGAAATAAGTTGCATTTTATTGTGTTTTAGTATTTTCATTATATTCACACATTCTCAGTAAATAAAAATGAAGATATAAATTAATTAGGAGACTGGTAAGCCTTCAAGTGAATTGTGAGAAAGTTAAGATAGTGGTAGAGAAGATTATCTATTTTTATTATTGTTTTTATTGAGCTATACATATTTCTCCACTCCCTTTCTTCCCCCCGCTACCCTTATACCCTCTCCCATGACCCCCACACTCCCAATTTACTGAGGAGATCTTGTCTTTTTTACCTTCTTATGTAGATCCATGTATGTGTCTCTTTTGGTCCTCTTTGTTGTCTAGTTTCTCTGGGGTTGTGGCCTGTAGGCTGGTTTTTCTTTAATTTATGTCTAAAAGCTACTTATGAGTGAATACATATGATGTTTGTCTTTCTGTGTCTGGGTTACCTCACTCATTATATTTTTTCTAGATCCAGTCATTTACCTGCAAATTTAAGGATGTCATTTTTTTAATGCTGTGTAATACTCCATTACATAAATGTATCACATTTTCTGTATCCATTCTTTGATTAGGGGCATCTTGCAAACTTGTATAGCTGCTTTGGAAATCAGTATTGTAATTTCTCAGAAAATTAGGAAACAATTTACTTCAAGACCAAGCAATACCAATGTTGGGTATATACCCAAAAGATGCTCAATCATTTCACAAAGACATGTTCTCAAATTTGTTTATAGCAGCACTGTTTGAAATAGCCAGAACCTGGAGATGATTACCTTTAATTTTCAACTTGGTACAAAGTAGACTCAGCTAAAGAGAGGGAACCTCGATTTAGAAAGCACTTCACAGTGGATGTGAGTCATGATAATGACTTGCAAGTTAATGAAAATATTCATTGTAGGATATTAGCCTCCACATACTCACATCTATGTGTTGAGAAATATCTCTTGCAACTGTGTTGAAATGATTTGACAAGGACAGTATTGAAAGCAAGATGAACAATTAAGTCATATGAAATTAGACCTGAAGCTTAAAATGGTTCTCACGGCACAGAATAAGAGTTGATATGGAGAAGTATATGTTGTATATCCACTGATAGAATATTTGTCTAAGATTGTTAACAATAGATTTGAATGAAGACAAAGAAATACTGCCTTGCCTATAATATCTTAGTCAATTGAGGTTCAGGACCCCTAGTAACTTTATATTGAGTTTGACACAGCAGAGTCAAAAGAATTCTAAGTTATTGCAAACCAGTCACTGTCAATACAGCAAGGTTTTTAATGTTAATTATTGCACTAATCCAAGTAAAACAGAATGTTCCTTTTTGCAATTTGACAATATGTACACTAGAGGTTTATCTAAAGCTGTGAATATGCATTGCTTAGATTCAAGCCCATCTGATCGGAGGGATACAGGGCCATTCAGAAGGCCATCTTCCAGATTTAACCCCAGAGAGTAAGCAAATAAGACAACTATAAATCACATCAAGTGGTTAAGGAATTTCCCAAAATAATTGTAAGTGAAAGTTCTTTGTGGCTCTTATTCCTTGTGTGGTTTATTTTAATGACTTAAAAACAAATGTAAGCATTTGTAAGAAGCCTTTTATAATGTGAAACTAATACCACCTCTCTTGATCTATTGAAGTGCCTTGGTAGTATAGATGATATTTTTCATCTCTCTTGCCAAAACTATTCACTCTATGCCATTGGTTACACAGGCCATGTGTGTAAACACCATGCCATTGTGCTGGTCTTCATATTGTGCTGATACGTGTGTGTGTGTGTGTGTGTGTGTGTGTGAGAGAGAGAGAGAGAGAGAGAGAGAGAGAGAGAGAGAGAGAGAGAGAGAGAGTTAAGGTTATTCCTGTCTGTCTCACAAATTTCATGACATGCCCTAAAATACAAGGAACTGAGACTAAATACTGAGTTCACATTCTTCAAACAAGGACTTGCCATTTATTCCAAGTAGGCCTCATATTTATGATCATACTCGTTCAGGCTTCTCAATGTGAGGAATACATATATTATCACAATCACAACTCCTGAAATCACATGTGTTCTAACTCCAGTTCATTTTTCAAGGAATAATATTTTAGTTCCATATTTTACAAACTTGACCAAGATGATTTTGTTTTTGTTGTTATTTTGTTTTTGTTTGTTTGTTTTGGATATGGAATCTCATGCAATCCAGGCTAGCATCAAACTTACATAAGCTGGCCTTTAACTTCTCATCCTCCTGATTTCACCTTCCAAGTGCCAGTATCACAGGTGTATGTCGCCAACAATATGTAGAACAGGATTTTTTTGTTTGTTTGTTTTTTGAGACAGGGTTTCACTGTAGTTTTAGAGCCTGTCCTGTAACTAGCTATTGTAGACCAGGCTGACCTCGAACTCGCAGAGATCTGCCTGCCTCTGCCTCCCAAGTGCTGGGATTAAAGGTGTGTGCCACCACGGCCTGACTTTTGTAAACAGTCATGTTGAATTAAAAATGTGCATATACATATGTGTCACAGAAACTAACATCTGTGGTTTACATTTTATTTACTTTTTGTTCTTTGAAGTATCACTGTTATTGCCTCTAGAAGGTGCTGAACAGTGGAGCCACTTAGCATTGCATACTAAGGAGGAGGAAGGAGAAAAAGAATCATCAGTTTCCAGTTTTATATTTTAGTTTTGGAATAGCATCCAAAGTAATTTGATTCTTTTCAGCTAGATACAGCATGTGCAGCTAGATGTGTGGCATGCACACAAAGCCCACTGCTCACATCATACAGAGGCTCAGGCTCTTTTAAGATGCCCTGTTGTAAAGCAGAGAACTTGAGTAGCTGGCTGCTTGGACTCACCAAATTCCCAGAGCTGAGGTATTAAATGTGGCTCCCTATCATGAAGCACTGACTAGAAGCTAAGCCCTCAGGGAGCCAATCAGGGGTTAAACCAGCTGCAACAGTGTAAGAAAGTGAGAAAGTGCAGAGCTTATCTGAAAACTTGACTGGACAACCTCAACTAGCCACTTTGAGGTTGTTCTATGTGCAGAACTTTGAGGAAACTGCAAAAGAACATTTTGAGGCTTGATCACTTGGGCTACTTGTTTTTCTTGGTATCTGGCCCTTTTTTCACTGATCACACATAAATTTTCAAAGTTTGTATGTTTCTATGTATATGTATGTATGTATGTATGTATGTATGTATGTATGTATGTAGTGTGTGGTGTGCACAAGTCAGTTAAAGATGATTTTTTTTTGGTGTGTTCTATGTTTGAGCAGGTAAAATGCAACTCTTAATTCTGCAAGTTGGTTTGGAGTGTATAGCCAAACCTCTATCCATGCCATGAAATGATGGCATGTAATAATAAGTCATGAGGATTCTGTAGCCAAGAAGATTTATCCTGTCTCATTCACCCAGTTTCAGAGCTGTTCCTAGACATAAGGATTAGCATGTAAGTCACCTATCCTGTAGTCATTTTTTGTTTCTTTCTTCATGGCTGTAGCTAAGATTTTCAGAAAGTCTCACCCCATCAAATTTGATCTTCATTAATTTTGAAGAAAACCATAACATTTTATTTCCTGTAAAAACAAAGGCATAACCTCTCTTCAAACACAACATATTTTCTGACTTTCAATTTGAAATTAAGACATTCTAAAAATACCTGAGTTGGTTTAATTTAGTAGTTATCATAATCCAATGCCTCTCAGCCAGAGAGTCCCTATGATGCACTAGCAGTTGACTTATCTTTCCTTGGTTCCTTCAAAACCTAGCCTCTTAAAGTTGTCTTGATTTGAATTTCCCTGATCGCTAAGGAAGTTGAGCATGACCTTAAGTGTCTTTTGGTCGTTTGAACTTCTTCTGTCGAGAATTCTCTGTTCAGCTCAGTGCCTCATTTTATAATTGGGTTGATTAGCCTTTTACGGTCCAGTTTCTTGCGTTCTTTATATATTTTGGAGATCAGACCTTTGTCAGTTGCAGGGTTGGTGAAGATCTTCTCCCAGTCAGTGGGTTGCCTTTTTGTCTTAGTGACAGTGTCCTTTGCTTTACAGAAGCTTCTCAGTCTCGGGAGGTCCCATTTATTCAATGATGCCCTTAATGTGCTGCTGGGGATGTATGTAGGAAGTGGTCTCCTGTGCCCATGTGTTGTAGAGTACTTCCCACTTTCTCTTCTATCAGGTTCAGTGTCTTCAGACTGATATTGAGGTATTTAATCCATTTGGACTTGAGTTTTGTGCATGGTGATAGATATGGATCTATTTTCATTTTTCTACAGATTGACATCTAGTTTTGCCAGCACAATTTGTTGAAGATGCTCTCTTTCATCCATTGTATGTTTTTAGTTCCTTTATCGAAAATCAGGTGTTCATAGGTTTGTGGGTTAAAATCCGGGTCTTCTATGTGATTCCATTGGTCGACTTCTCTGTTTTTATGCCAATACCAAGCTGTTTTCAATACTGTAGCTCTGTAATAGAGTTTGAAGTCTGGGATGGTAATGCCTCCAGACGATCCTTTATTGTATAAGATTGTTTTGGCTATCCTAGGTTTTTTGTTTTTCCATATAAAGCTGATTATTGTCTTCTCCAGATCTGTGAAGAATTTTGATGGGGATTGCATTGAATCTATAGATTGCTTTTGGTAGAATTGCCATTTTTACTATGTTGATCCTCCCAATCCATGAGCAAGGGAGATCCTTCCATTTTCTGGTGTCCTCTTCAATTTCTTTTTTCAAAGACTTAAAGTTCTTGTCAAATAGATCTTTCACTTCCTTGGTCAGAGTTACCCCAAGATATTTTATGCTCTTACACCTGTCAGAATGGCTAAAATAAAAAACACCAATGATAGCCTTTGCTGGAGAGGTTGTAGAGAAAGGGGTACACTCATCCATTGCTGGTGGGAATGCAAACTTGTGCAACCACTTTGGAAAGCAGTGTGGTGGTTTCTTAGGAAATTCGGGATCAACCTACCCTGGACCCAGCAATACCACTCTTGGGAATATACCCAAGAGATGCCCTATCATACAACAAAAGTATATGCTCAACTATGTTCATAGCAGCATTGTTTGTAATAGCCAGAACCTGGAAACAACCTAGATGCCCTTCAATGGAAGAATGGATGAAGAAAGTTGGAATATATACATATTAGAGTAATGTAAAAAACAATGAATTCTTGAATTTTGCATGCAAATGGACGGAAACAGAAAACACTATCCTGAGTGAGGTAAGCCAGACCCAAAAAGAGGAACATGGGATGTACTCACTCATATTTGGTTTCTAGCCATAAATAAAGGACATTGAGCCTATAATTCGTGATCCTATAGAAGCTAAATAAGAAGGTGAACCCAAATAAAAACATATAGGCCTCCTCCTGAATATTAACCTTCATCAGGCGATGAAAGGAGACAGAGATAGAGACCCACATTGGAGCACCGGACTGAAATCTCAAGGTCCAAATCAGGACCAGAAGGAGAGAGAGCTCCAGCAAGGAACTCAGGACCACGAGGGGTGCACCCAAACACTGAGACAATGGGGATGTTCTATCGGGAACTCACCAAGGCCAGCTGGCCTGGGTCTGAAAAAGCATGGGATAAAACCCAACTCGCTGAACATAGTGGACAATGAGGACTACTGAGAACTCAAGAACCATGGCAATGGGTTTTTGATCCTACTGCACGTACTGGCTTTGTGGGAGGTAGGCAGTTTGGATGCTCACCTTACTAGACCTGGGTGGAGGTAGGTGGTCCTTGGACTTCCCACAGGGCAGGGAACCCTGATTGCTCTTAGGGCTAACAAGGGAGGGGGACTTGATTGGGAGAGGGGGAGGGAAATGGGAAGCGGTGGCCGGGAGGAGGCAGGGCAGAAATCTTTAATTAATTAATTAATTAATTGATTAAATAAATAAAAAAAAACTAGCCTCATGGTGTATTTCCCATCCCAGCTTTAGTAAGCTGCTATTAAATGGAGGTTTCTCTCCTGCCTGGGAATTTCCAAATAAGTACTCAGAAGTTTATATTAGTTATAAAAGCTTGGCCAATGGCTCAGGGTTATTACTAGCTGTCATGTAGGGATAAGCCCCACCCATTAGGGGGCGTGTTTGCCTCGGGCTAATGTTTACTAATAAATCTGCAGGGCGTGATCCCAGCAGCCCCTTTTCTACTTTCCTGTTCTCCGTGGGAACCTGTGGTCCTGTAAGTCTATTTCCCCATTAAAGCTGTATATATTTTTATAATCTGTCTGCATTCATTTATGCCGTTACACCGTCACATTTAAATTAACACTTATTTCTTATCTATGCTTTGCCATGTAGTTTATGGCTTTTTACCTCATTTTTTTTTTATGTTTTGCTTTCTCAAAGGCTGGTACGTGTCCCCAAGAATCCCTCCTTCTTTTCTTCTATATCTCCTTGGATTTCTGACCTAGATTTATCGTGCCTTGCCATATGCTAAAGAAGTTTTATATATCAACTAATGAAGATGAACATATATTAACAGTGCAGGAGGACATTCCCCCATCATTTTCACCTTTCTATCCAATCTAAAAGGAAGGTTTTAACTTCAACATAGTAAAATCGCATATAGTAAAATGGTTATTAAGCAAGAATTACAGTTATATTTAATTTATTTGTACTTTACAAAATTAAAGAGAATATTCTTTTATCTATCCTATCTTTGTGAGTCTAAATTTTTAAATCTAATTTATCTTTTATTATAAATAAAGAAAATTATAATAATAACTATCTAGTCTTCAACTCCATCAAGGACTCCAGAAGCAAACATGAAGTGCTTTGGAAGCAATTCAAGAAATGACAGAGACAATTGGCTGGACAGACAGTTACCCAAAGTTCTTCTATAACATGGGGACATTCATCTTCAGTCTACAGGTCTGGAGTACCTGGCAGAATTTTCAGTGAAGCACAAAGTTTGAAGGACTCCCCTCTGCCTGCCCCATATGGGCAACTTGTCAGTCACTTTCTGCTGAGCCTAGCAGAATGCCTGGCAGTTTCTTCTGTGAAGCAGCAACCCTGAAGAACTATCCTGCCTTGTTTTGATGAAGTTCAACCAGCATTTCATGTGGGTGCTGCATCTCCAGCTTTTAAAACATACTGTCAAACAGTCCAGATAAGAGCAGTTTCTTTCCCAAATAGCTAGCTTTGCTAGATTGAAATCATATTCCACATGGAGATTCTTTGATGTCATCATCCTCTTGAAGTAGTTGGTAATATTAAGAACAAATGTGTCTCACTGTTGAGAAAAGTCTAAGTTCTTAAAACTTATAAATGCCATATTCTGTAGGTCTTTAAAGTGTTTGAAGATTGCCTATCCATCTGAAATATATCTATGTATATCTAGAAAATCTAACTACCAAGTTTGGCAATTATCGATGACTACTAATTTGTATTTCTTAACTACACCTTACTATTTTAAATGAACTGCAGAAGCAAAATACCTTAAACAGTAGAAATACAACAAAATTGACCTTAAATTTGAATAAGTAAATGAATAGCCATACCAATGTGAAGAATTTTGAGATTAACAAATGTGTTTTGGATTTGAGCAGATTTAATAATCTATATTTTTATCATTTCTCTATCATGTCCCCCTTTTTTCTCTAGAAAGAGATCAACTGTAATTATTGACCATTTATAACCAGCCATCTTCAAATGAAAACATTTATAAACAAAATTATGTGAATTTTGGGGACAGTTGTCTAGACTACTTCCTGCTAATTGGTGGGTGCTGATGATCATATGGGAACCCTGAGAAAATCTGAGATAATGGCCAAGTCCTTTGTTGATAGAATTACCTGTCAAAATTTAGAAGGTCTCCTTTTGTCAAACCTGGTCAATTGCAACCTGGAATGAATCCATAGCCTCTTGTTTCCTGTGAAAACAAAAGCAAGACTGCTTCCCCAAAGCAATGTATCTTTTAAGTTCTATTTTTTTAAACCAACATATTTTTCCTTCTGTTTTAAAGTTACAGCATTTTTAACATGTTTAGGTTGGTGTATTTTATCAGTATCTTTTTCAATCCCATGTCTCCCAGCAGCTGTTTTTTGCCCACCAGCCACACAAAAATTCAACATCAATACAATAGCATAGAGGATCCAAACTCCCTGTGTATTTCCCAACTCCACATGGTTTATTTTTTTACTTTTTTTCTTTAAGGATTTATTATATTATTTTTATAAATTATTAATTTCTTTCTATAAATGTCTACTTATTTTACTGTTTTTCTTAATCCTATGCACATTATAAAACACATTGGAACCTGTTTAGAGGTTTTTCTGCCTGGACTTTTTTTTTACTGTATATTTTTTAGCCTTTTATCTCTATGAGAAAAAGCTAAATCTGCTATATAGTGGTTGATTAGCCATTCTGTAACAAGGTCTGTGTGAGGTTGCTGAAACCCTCCATGCCACTTAGCTGGTGACTGGTGACTGGCTTCATCTTGTAGACAGTTGTTGGGAGACATGTCTGTCCACTGCTGCTATTATGAGACTTTGAGACTATAAAGCCCAGTTTGACTCTGTTTCTTTGTGTTTAGAACCATTTTCAAGATTTCTCAGATTTTACGTGGATCTGTGCCAGATATTGGGTACCATCTAAACGTAAATAAAGGTTTTTCTCTTGCATACCTGTTCCCAAATAAATACTTGAAGCCTTATATTAGCTATGAAAGTTGGCCAATAGCTCAGGTTTATTACTAACTAGCTCTTACTTTTAAATTAACCCGTATGTCTTATCTACACTTTGCCACATAGTTTGTGGCTTGTTACCTCATTTTCTACATACCTTGTTTCCTGGGTCACTAGCTAGTGTCTTCCAGACTCTCCACTTCTTTTCTTCTTTCTCTGCTTGGATTTCACCTTTCCTTACTCTGCTTTTCCATAGTCCAAAGCAGCAGAAAGGCTTGTGACATATGTGAAATGAGAGGAACACATATTCACAGTGTATAAGAGGATATTTCACATCAACCTACCATGTCCATGATGTGACAGACATTTTTACCTAACACTAGTCTGCTGTACAGTAGGGTCTTTTAATAGAGCCTGTGCCTCTGTATGCAGAGTCCACCCCCCAAGAAAACCCTAATTTATCAGGCCCTATATGGATATTTGAGTCTCCACATTAGACACCATATGACATGAGTGTAGTGGGGACTGTGGGCTGTGTTCCTGACACCCCAGCTCCTGGTTGCCTGGCTAGTGTATGCCCCGAAATAACAACACACAAACTGTATTCTTATAAACACTGCTTGGCCCATTATATCTAGCCTCTTCTCGGCTGATTCTCACGTATTTATTTAGCCCATTTCTCATAATCTGTGTAGCACACCAAGGTGTGCTTACCGGGAAGATTCTAGCCTATGTCCATCCTGGGTCGGAGCTTCATCGCATCTGCCCTGGCAATGAGCTGCATTGTGTCTGTCTCTGAGAGGAGCTGCCCTGCATCTGAGCTCACTTCCTCTTCCTCCCAGCATTCTGTTCTGTTTACTCCACCCACCTATGTTCTAACCTATGAGGGCCAAGCAGTTTCTTTTTTATTTAACCAATGACCTTCCTCCATCACATGAGCCTTTCTCTGTCACAATAGCCAGATAGATCTCAAATAGTGACACATAGACTTCTTATTAATTACGAAAGTTTGGCCTGTAGCTTAGGCTTATTTCTAACTAGCTCTTATAATTTAAATTAACCCAATTATACTAATTAATTTTCTATCACATGGCATTATCTCTCTTCCATCTTGCACATTCTATTTTCTCTTTGAGTCTCATTTCTCTCCCCAGAAAACCCACCTATACTTCCTGGTTAGCTATTGGACATTCAGCTTTTTATAACACCAATCACAATATATTTTCACACAATGTACAAATATCCCACAACTGTAACAGGAAGGCCACTTGTTTGTCCCAATCACCTGGCTAGCTTACACCCAAAATAATCACACAGAAACTGTATTAATTAAATCAATGCTCGGCACATTAGCTCTATCTTCTTATTGGCTAACTCTTACATCTTAGTTTAACCCATTTTCGTTAATCTGTGTATCACCACATGGCAGTGGCTTATCAGCTAAAGTCCCTACGTTTGTCTCTGGTAGCAGCTCCATGGTAGCAGCTCCATGGCAACTCCACCCCTCTTCCTCCCAGCATTTAGTTCTGTCTTCCCTGCCTACGTAAGTTCTGCCCTATCAACAGACCAAGGCAGTTTCTTTATTCATTTATGATAATCACAGAACACAGACGGGACTCCCACATCACACAACAATCAAATGTATTCTTTATTTAATAGCTGTGGATTGCCACAACATGTCACACAAAAGACTCAGTGCCAATGTAAAATGATTGGGAGGCATATCACCTGTGTTTAAAAATTTGAGTTCATTAAAACCAGACACTGGATATTTTCCTTCATGCTTCAGACCTGTAACAGTTCTCGATTTTATAGTTTTGTTATATGGTAAAAGTCCAAGTAAATTGATTTTTATCAATTATTGAATGTTTACTTTTACTTGAGAATACTAGATTTTTTATAAGTGTATTAAATCATAGAAGTGTAGAAAGGAGCAGTGGGCCGCCAATCTGTAGTGATAGGAGTGGCGGGCTGCGACCTGCCACCCGACTAGCTTTACACCCAAAATAATTACACAGAAACTGTATTCTTTTAAATACTTCTTGGCCCATTAGTTCCAGTCTCTTATTGGCTAATTCTCACATCTTGATTAACCCATTTCTAATAATCTGTGTAGCACCATGAGGTGGTGGCTTACCAGGAAAGATCTTAAACTGTGTCCATCTTGTAGAGGAGAACTATAGCATCTGCCTGCATCTGCTTCCTTCTCCCAACATTCTGTTCTGTCTACTTCACCTACCTAATTTCCTGTCCTGTCAAAGGCCAAGGCAGTTTCTATATTAACCAATAAAAGTAACACATAGACAAATGACCCTCCTCCATCATTTTCCCTTTTTCTTTTTAAACAAAAAAGAAAGGCTTTAACTTTAACATAGTAAAATTATATATAAAAAAACAGTTATCAAGTAAGAATTACAGTTACAATATTTATATCTATTTTATCTTTTATCATAGTTAAGGAAAACTATAACTATCTATTTATTCTTTAACTCTATTAAAGACTCCAGAAGGATATAATATTACCTACGTAAACAAGAAATAAGCAACTTTTAAACTCTAGAAATGACAGAGACATCTCGCTGTCTGTACAGTCACCGAAAGTTCCTCTGTACCATTGGAGCATCCATCTTTGGCCTTTAGGCCCATAGTATCCAGTAGACATTTTTATGAAGTAGGAAATTTTAAAGACAGTTTAGTCACTTTCTGTTGTGTCCTGTAGAATGTCTTACAAGCTCTTTTATGAATCAGGAACCCTGAAAGACCATCTCACCTTTAGGCAAGTTCAACAGTCCTCTCTCTGTGGGTTCTCTGTGTTTAGTTTATGTAACAGTCCAGGCAAGAGCAGTTTCTTGCCCAAATGGCTATCAAACTCCATAAAAAGCCTCTCCGATATTCATCTTCCTCAGGAAGTAGATTGGTGCTGCCAGGAGCAGACATGTCTCATTGTCATGAAGCCCTAAGTTATTAAAACATTAAATGCCATATTCTTTAGTCTTTGAAAGATATGAAGAATGTCTATCTAACAGAAATATATCTCTATACATCTAGAAAATCTAATTAACATGACTACAAGATTGACTATTATCAATGCTTATCTATTAACAACCTATATTTCCTAATTATACATTACATTTTAAATGAACTACACAATCACAATACCTTAGTCAAGGTCAGAAATACCTATGCATATAACAAAATTGACCTTAAATTTATATCAATAAACCAAGATTCATACCAATGCAAATTATTCATATCTATATCATCTCCCCCTTTAAATGTAAAAGAACATTTGTAAGCAATATTTGGGAATATGGGAGTAGTTTTTTTTTTCTCCAAACTGTTTTGTGCTGAATGGATGTGTTGTTATTTAGATCTTTTATGGTGTAACCTGTGTGCCAGGTTTATCTCAGTTGGCAGTTGAGTGAAATAATTTTTTGAGGGTGTTTACAGAAATCTTTCAGGAGGGTGTGGTCTATTATACCATATTGGGATAGAAGCAATCCACAGGGTCTCATCCTCTGTGAAAACAAAAGAAGACCATCTCCAAAGCATCATATTCTTAGACCCAAATTTTGAAGTCAAAATACCCTTTTGATATGCATTCTGGTTTTGCTTGGCAGCCCATATAATGAAATGTTTTTTTCTTTGTATTTAGCTCCTTTACAGTCAAAATATTTAAAGAAAACACAATAATACAAAGAATCCAGACTCTTTGTGAATTTTTTATTTTTATGTGGCTTATTTTTATTTTATTATTTTTATTTTATTTTGTCTCTTTAAAGACTATATCCTTTTTTAAGGCATTAACTTTATTTTTTATATTTTTTTCTTTTCTCTTTCAAGCCTACGTACATTTATCCAACATTGTGACCCATTTATAGGTGTTTTATGGCTGAATCTGTCCTATTGTGAATTTGTAATTCTTTATTATCCAGGAGCATTTTTTAAAATGTTAAGCACTTTTGAAAAATTTAAGTTGTACCATGTAGAGTCAATATGGTATCGCCTGTGTCCTGCCCAGTCTAAACCTTAACTGTGTTGTTATTATGGTAATTTTGATAGTTTCTGCCTGAGGTCAGCACAGTTTAGCATGGTGGAATGGAGCCGAGCCTCCTGCCTCAGCCATTTGGTGTCCCTGAGCAGCTCACAGTTCCAGGCACATAGTAGTCCACATTGCCATCAAGCAAGCTGTAGCACTTTACTCCAAATGCTCCATTTAAAAGCTCTGTCTTTTGCAGGAGCCAGACAGAGATTGCAATGGCAACACAGTCCAGGAAGCAGCATTTTAAAACCACAGTTTTTTTTCCTGTTGTGGCTGCTGAGTCAGGGAAATTTTTCTACAGCACATCCTAACAAACAGCAAAAAGCTGTGTTAAACTCTGTTTGTGTGTGTGTGTGTGTTTAAAATTAAGCTCTGTCATGTTTTACATGGAGTTTGTTACCACATTGGAGCACCACTCTGTAGATGGAGCAGCAGGCTGCTTCCTGCTGCCCTGGAGGGCTCCTGGCCACCGGCTAGCTTTACCCAAAATAATTACACAGAAACTATATTCTTTTCAACACTGCTTGGCCCATTAGCTCTAGCCTCTTACTGGCTAATTCTCACATCCTGATTAACCCATTTTTAATAATCTGTTTAGCACCATGAGGTAGTGGCTTACCAGGAAGGATCTTAACTTGTGTTGGAGAGGAAAGCTATAGCGTCTGCCTCACTTCCCTTCTTCCCAGCATTCTCTTCTGTCTACTCCACCCACCTATGTTCTGACCTATCAGACCAAGCAGTTTCTTTATTAATTAAGCAATGAAAGCAACAGATAGACAGATGACCCTCCTCCATCAAACCCTTATCTATCTAACAATTCTGAGATACCATCTTACACCTGCCAGAATAGCTAAAATCAAAAACATTAATGATAGCTTATAATGTAGAATTGAGTCCCTTCATATTAAGGAATATTAATAATTAATGATTGCTATCTCCTGTTAATTTAGTTTTCATTGTTAGTGATGTTATTGTGTGTATTTTCCCCTTCTTTAAGATTTGCTGTTATGAGATCTTCAATTGTCTGTGTTTTTGTTGATGTAGTCAACTTCTTTGGGTTGGAGTTTTCCTTCTAGTACTTTGCGTAGGGCTAGGTTTGTGGCTAGTTATTTGTTAAATCTGGTTTTGTCATGGAATATCTTGTTTTGTCCTTATATGTTGATCGAACGTTTTGCTTGGTATAGTAGTCTGGGCTGGCATACATGGTCTCTTAATGTCTGCATAATTTTTGACCAGGACATTTTCATCTTTTCGCAAGTTCAGCAGTCATTTTCATGTGGGTCCTGCCTATGCATTTCATCAGTCAAGCCAAGAGCAGTTTCTTGCCCAAATGCCTAGGAAACTCCATCAGGAGCCTCTTCGATGTCCATCATCTTTTTGAAGTAGTTTGGTGCTTTTCAGGAGCAGATGTGTTTCACTGTCATGAAAAGTCCAAAGTTCTCAAAATGTTTTAAATGCCATATTCTGTAGTCTTTGAAAAGTTTAAAGAATACCTATCCATCTGAAATATATCTTTGTGCATCTAGAAAATCTAACTAACCTGAGAAGTTTGACTATTATAGATAATTATCTATCAGCCTATAATTAAATAAACTGGACAAACACAATATCTTAATAAAGATCAAAAATACATATAACAAAATTGTGCCTAATGTGGGACTAAATCCACACAAAACCTGAAAAAGCTTAAAAGGGATTTCTCTTCTATATAATATATACTGTGGCACTGAAGAAAATGAAATCAGTGGAATATCTGACAGCAAAGGGCATATGCCAGGGTTATTCACCTATCACTCTTAGCACTAGACACATTTGTGGCTTAATAATTCATTTTGTGGTTTACTGTTCTGTGTGTGTCCCTTGTTCTCTAGATGCTAATAGAAGTCCTTATTTTTCTATTACTGATTTTAACCATCCAAAAATGTTCACATGTGGTACTAAATTTTCCTCTGTGAACATTTTCTCACAGTTGAGAATCATTGCTATAATCTTTAATTGACTATTGGTTGTTGTCCTGGCTTAACTTCTGTTACTGCAGTGAAATGCCTTCACAAAAACAGATTAAGGGAAAAAAGGATATACTCAGCATACAATTCAACATTAAAGTTCATTACTCTAGGGACATCAAGACAGGGACTTGAAACTCCTAGTTATGCCCATAGGCAAGACTAGGGAAGGAAATGAATGTATGCATACTGACCTTCTAAATTTTGATATAACCTCAGACTTAAAGAATCAGAATGCTGCACCCTAATGTAGGTTGATTGTCTCACTTGATTAATCAATCAAAACAATTCCTCATACACATGTGAACAGGCCAATCTGATCTAAAAGGTCCCTCACTATGACTCTCTCCAAAGTTGTCATGGTGATATATTGTCAGGGTGAAAAGGAAAGCTAGCCATAACTGTTATTATCAATTAAACAATACACATTTTTAAATTTTAATTTTCCGTATTTACTGAATCATATTTTTATCTGACTTGTGATATTTTCGATGTAGTAACACTTCTTTGTCAAACAAATTATCCTCTTGTTTGCAAAAAATAAGTCTGTGAGATGCTGCTTAGTGTTTCCTTTGCTTTTCTAAACAGATAAATCTTCTAAACACTCAAAAAATGACAATTAGGCCATGCTGAGCATTTTAATTATTAAATATTTTTATAGTGTTTCATTGTTTTCTCATTGTTTACATATAATGGAATTAGAAGCAGCCTGCAGACAGAGTTGTAGAGTTACATGAAGTCAACACAGCTTAAGCAAGGACAATTTGTCAATGGTGTTGTAAAATGAATGACATGTAAGCCAGGGTAGGGATGTTTCCTGAAAAAGAAAATAACAATTGTCTAATTCATAATTGAATATTGAGGAAACCTGTCAACAATTCTCAATGAGAAGTAAGAAAGAAAACATATCAACTATTCAAGTGATCTAGTGATGAGAAAATCTTTATAAAAGAGAAGGCTTTAATTTACAACAAGTTAGCGAAGAGGTAACTGTGAGAATTTGCCAACTGATTTTGAGATTGAGAAAATAAAGTAAAAAAAAAAGGATTCAGAACATGAGTAAATATGAAATATAGTGTCAAGACTATTAAAAAAGAAATGTACAAAGTCATATAACAATCACAGTTATCAAGAGAAGCGACTATGGAATTTTGGATCTTGATCCTGCTGGCACTGTACGATGAGAAAAGGAACAATAAACCTTGTGCTTCTGTGGCAGTAAACAAGGGTGTTGTCATGAGCGTGGAGAATTTTATTGAAATTTCAGTTGATTTGATAAACAAATGTAATATGGGAATCCTAGTATATTTATGTTACTATCACAATGTGTCAAACATCAGATATTTTATAAGCAGGGTACATTTATTTTTTAAAGCTCTAAAGCCTGGAGAATCCAAGTTAAAGGAACTAGGACTTGGTGTTGGGAGTGGTGTTTCCTAAAAGAATATGAGCCTTCTTGTTGCACCTTCATGACAAAATCAAAAAAAGAAAGAACAAACAAAAATAAAAAAGTAAAATACCATAAAAGATCTATGGTTAACAGGACCTAAATAATTTTCCTGAATTCTTCTATGAAAGTGATAAACCTAGAAACTCTATTTTCATGATGAGACCCTACTTCTCAATGTCATTACTTTGAGTCTTAGATTCTGACATAAATCAACATGGGAGAGATTTGCTCCTGTCCTCAAATTGTATCACAACAGGAGGAGCATTTTACACAATCCCTATTGGGATTTTTCTGATGTCAGGCACATTTAGTTCAATTTCTTCAACATGTCTCTTCTAGTAATATTATATTTCATCCAAACTTAGTCATTCCATTCCTTGGATATTTCCTATCAGTATATAACTACCAATAATTAAAATTTCTTTGTTATTGGCTCCAATTAAATCACAAAATATAAAATAATCACTATAGTCCATTCTCTTAATTAACTTTGATTTAATTAATTTTGTAAAACAATGAGGAATCTAAGGCTTACTTATTTGACAGTCATTTCACTTTCGTTTGCCTCTATAAGTTACCTCTTTCTATGTTTCCCTAACATGTCATAGTGTTTGATTATCATAGTAGATCATTGTTTATATTCTCTACTCTGTTGACTCTTTGTTGTGTTTTCTTTTCCTCCATATCATCTACAAATAGCAGCTTATTAAACTAATGCATGTCATACATATATAGTCATTAATTTGCCTCTCCATTACTTAGATGAAGTTTTAGATACAACCTTTTCCTTAAAAATTCAGAATCTCTTCCCCAGTGCTAAGTTCTGCTAATGAGTTAGTCACTTTTCCACTTTTCTTGTGGTCAAATACCCAACAGCAACAGCTTAAGAAAGAAGTATTTATTTTGACTCACAATTTTGGGAATATACCATCATAACCTAAGGAAGGAAAGAATGAGACACTCAATCCAAAGCAGTGGTCACATGATGTAGCAGATATTCACATGACCAGGAATCAGTGACCACAGCCAGAACCAGAGTCAGACACAACCTTCAAAGGGCCATGTTACTGACATTCTTTACCATGAAAGCTCCATATACTAAAAGTTAAAGTGGCAACAGGAGAATGCTACAAGGTGGGAATTAAGCATTGTCATCCTGTGTAGGATATTTAACATTCAAACCATAACAGTTATAATATTTCTTCCAACAGTATGAAAATAGGAAAAATATTCTGCCAAAAACTTCCATGTATCTCCACTATTACATTTGCATCCTAACTTGTACCTCTACACAGGAATCTGTATCAGTCCTCTTACTGTAGTTATACTATCTATAATCCTAGTGGTTGAATGAAACTGTGTGCAGTACTAGCTTACAATCTCTTCATTTGAGACAAGGATGTCATACTCAACTTTTGGTCATTATTTGTCCAATAATATTAAATCTCTGTCTCTATCTTCTTTCCTCTGTCCTTTCTTCCCTTCCTTTCTTGTACACAGAAGTTACTCTCCCACCTGTTATCAAAATCATTCAGTCTCAACGAAACACACAGAAGCTTACAGTAAAAACAAACTGTTTATCCTATTGTTCAGGCTTATTACTGTCTCTTACAGCTAAATTGGACCCATAATTCTTATCTATATTTAGTCACATGTCTTGATACCTTTTCTCAATAAGACATTCTTGTAGTAAAGAGGTCACTTGTTTGTTTCTGGCTCCTCAGCCCTGATATAACCACACACACAACATAACACAAATCATTGCTTGGCCCATTAGCTCTAGCTTCTTATTGGCTAACTCTTACATCTTAATTTAACCCATTTCTATTAATCTGTGTATCACCACATGGCTGTGGCTTACTAGGTAAAATTCTGACATCTGTCTCTGGTGGGCTACATGGCTTCTCCTGACTTGGACTTCTTTCTCCCAGCATTCAGTTTAGTTTTCCCCATCTAGTTCTGCTCTACCCTATTACAGGCCCCAAACAGCTTCTTTATTGACCAGTGGTATTCACAATATACAGAGGGGAGTCCCACATCACGTTCTCATTTTGTGTCCTCTGATTCTAGATGATGACTCCTTCTCTGCCTTTCCTCCTCCTAGAATTCTTAGAGTCTTATTGTCCCACCTATATTTCCTTCCAGGCTACAGGCTAACCACCATTTTATCAAACCTATATGAGTGATAAAGCTTTAGTATCCCACAGGATTTCTTCCATTTTGCTTTTCAAAATAAAAACTCTGAGTCTAATCTCCATTGTTTAGCTGTTTTCACAGCCATTATCCATAACAACTTGTAACCAACATTCTAAACAAAGACAAACATCCATAATCCAGTATTTTTTTGGGGAAGGAGAATTTGAGTATAGTTTTCTAGGATACTTTCTGTTGATTGGGAACACTGATAATCTTACAGGTACCAAAGGAAATTTAAGATTAAAGTCAAGCCCTGACTGGAGTTTTCTGTTTGGCTGGATCATCTCAGTCAACAATCTTGAGACTGGTCTAGATGTAGAGTTCATAGGAAACAGCAACAGAGGTGCTCTGAAATATTGGTTCATCTGGGCCATCTGTTCCCATTGAAAATTTTTAAGGGGGTTTTCCTTGATCAAACCTTATTTTTCTATACACTATAACAGACAGTATCCAAATTCTCCATGTATTTTCCTTCTTTATGTGGCTTTATTTTTTATTACTCTATTTCTTTTCTTTTCTTATTATTTTTTGGTTTTTTGAGACTGGGTTTCTCTGTGTATCTTTAGCTATAGTGGAATTCTTTCTGTAGACCAGGCTGGCCAAGAAACTCACAGAGGTCCACCAGTTTCTGACTCCCAAGTGCTGGGATTAAAGTAATGTGTCACCACATCTGACTACTCTATTTTTCTAAATAACTTTCTCTATACTTTTTCTTTTCTCTCCCAAGTATTTTTTAAACACACTGTAAAACATTTAGAAGTTTGCTTTTTTCCCATCTGAATCTGTCTGTACCTTTTTTCCTTATCACATGAATCTTTAATCTACTAACCAGCCTTAAAGAAAGTAATAGAAGGAAAATCACAATCCAAGGAGCCCAACAATACACAATAACTTAGACAACTAACAACCCTCCACAAGCACAACCCAAAGAAGCGAAACACACAAACTCTACCACCAATAAATAAATAAATAAATAAATAACTGGAGTTAACAACCACTTGTCATTAATATCACTTAATAGCAATGAACTCAATTCACCTATAAAAAGACACAGGTTAAGAGAATCTATCCAAGATTCTGCTGCTTACAAGAAACACACCTCAACCACAAAGACAGACATTAACTCAGATTAAAGGGTTGCGAAAAGGTTTTTTGAATCAAACGGTCCTCAGAAACAAGCAGGTGTGGCTATACTAATATATAACAAAATTGATTTCAAACTAAAATCAATCAGAAGAGATGGCAGAGCTTCTTAAAAGAGCTGCAAGGTTTTCACCACTAACACTGAGTCAGGATTCCTCTCTTATAGGAGTCATATCTCTGCTTGCTGCCAGCAAACATAGCCTACCAGATTAAAGACAGTTAGCAAGAAGCCTGTTCATGTCTGTCTAGAAACCATTTTTTTTTTTTGCTCAGGATTTATGTGGAAATTCTTGTCAAATATTTTGGCACCATTAATAATATGTCACAAGGTTAAAATAGATAATAATTATGGGTTAATTTAAGTTTTAAGTGGTAGTTAGAAATAAGCCTCAGCAATATATAATTTATATAAACCTCTGTGTGTATGTTTGGCACTGAATGGCTGTGGGAGGCTTTTGTTTTGTAAAGAAAAAAATGGGGATATAGATGTTAGGATAAAAAGGTAGGTTATTGAATCTACTCTGAAAAGAAAAATGGGAGGATATAAATATGATAAAATAAAAAGATAGATTATTGAATCTACTTTTAGAAAGCAACTACTAGTTTTAAATATTTTACATTTGAATGTAGCTCTGTGTATTGTACACAAATTTTTTATATTAATACAAATTTGAGATTTATTTTGTTATAACATACTATACATGCATTTATAGCATACAACTCATTCAACAATGTAATGCAACTGGGCAGTTGTGGTGCATGCTTTTAATCCAACACTCAGGAGGCAGAGACAGGTGGATCTCTTTGAATCTGAGGTCAGCCTATTCTACAAAAGCTAGTTTCAGGAAAGACCCCAAAACAACAGACAAACACTGTTTCAAAAAAACTGATGTAATGAAAATATTTAGTTCTTGAAAGTTATTATTACCAACTCTTTAGGATAATAAGAAAATACAGATTAGTATTTAGTTGCCTATCATAATTGAATTTGTAGTCACATCAGGGATGTTTTCAAAGTCAAAAAAAGATATATTTTAGATGGGTTTTTTTAAACACTTCAGATATATACAGAATACTGCATTTAAGATGTTTTAATAACATAGGCTTTTTGTAATGATGAGACATGTCTGCTCCTGGCAGTACCATTCTACTTCAGAGAAAATAATAGACATCAAGGAAACTCCACATGGAGTTTTCTTTCTTTGTAGGAAAAGCCACTAGGCAAGAAATAGCCTTTGCCTCTATTGCTGAGACTATGTTGTCCTAATTGGACAAACAGGCCAAGAGAAAGTGACTGTTAAACATTGGTAAGACAAGAAGGGACAGCCCTTCAGAATATCTTGCTTCACAGAAAAGTCTGTTGGATATACTAAACCTGTAAGATAATGATAAATGCCTGTAGGGGAGACCCAGCCAATCACCTTGCTAGCAGGGGGTGGGGTCCCACGAGGATATCTTTTAGTTATAAAGATTGCAGGCATGCTCACAGCCGCCCCTTCTGCTTTCCTGTTCTCTGCGGGAACCTCTGGTTTTGTAAGTCTATTTCCCCATTAAAACTGTATATATTTTTACAATCTGTCTGCATTCATTTATGCCATTACACCTGGCGTCCACCCTTAGGTGGGCGGAGTAGACAGAACAACATGCTGGGAGAAAGAAGCTGAGTCAGGCAGTCGCCATGATTGTAGTAGGAGCTGTGGGCTGTTTCTGCCGCCTCAGCTCCTGGTGGCCTAGCTTATGCCCCAAAATAACAACACACAAACTGTATTCTTTTAAACACTGCTTGGCCCATTATATCTACCTTTTCTCAGCTAACTCTCGCATCTGGACTAGCCCATTTCTAATAATGTGTGTAGCACCCCAAGATGCACTTACCAGGAAGATTCTAGCCTACGTCCATCCTGGGTCAGAGCTTCATCGCATCTGCCCCAGAGAGGGGAGCAATCGAGTCTGAGTTCACTTCCTCTTCCTCCCAGCATTCTGTTCTGTTTACTCCACCCACCTATGTTCTAACCTATGAGGGCCAAGCAGTTTCTTTTTTAACCAATGACCTTCCTCCATCATTTCCCCTTTTTCTGTTTAAACAAAAAAAAGGAAGGCTACAACTTTAACATAGCAAAATTACATAAAACAGTTATCAAGTAAAAATTACAATATTTACATCTATTTTATCTTTATCATAACTAATGAAAACTATAACTATAACTAACTGTTCTTCAACTCCATCAAAAACTCCAGAAAGATATAATATTACCTAAGCAAACAAGAAATAAGCAACTTTCAAACTCTAGAAATGACAGAGACATCTCACTGCCTTGACAGTCACCCAAAGTTTCTCTGTACTGCTAGGGCATCCATCTTCAGCCTACAGGCCCATAGTTTCCAGCAAACATTTCCATGAAGCAGGAAATTTCAAAGGCAGTTCAGTCACTATCTGCTGTGTTCTACAGAATGTCTCACAGACTCTTTCATGAATCAGGAACCCCGAAAGATCATCTCACCTTTAAGCAAGTTCAGCAGTCCTCTCTCTGCAGGTTCTTTGTGTCCAGTTTATGCAACAGTCCAGGCAAGAGCAGTTTCTTGCCCAAATGGCTATCAAACTCCATAAGGATCCTCTTCGATGCCCATCTTCTCCTTGAAGTAGATTGGTGCTGCCAGGAGCACAGTGTCTCATTGTCATGAAAAGTCCTAAGTTATTAAAACATTAAAAATGCCATATTCTATAATCTTTGAAAGATATGAAGAGTGCCTATCTAAAATATATCTATGTACATCTAGAAAATCTTAACTAACATGACTACAAACGTGACTATTATGATTATCTATTAACAACCTATATACATTACATTTTTAAATGAACTACACAATCACCATACCTTAATCAATATCAGAAATACATATACATATAACAAAATTGACCTTAAAATCTATAGCAATGCAAATTATTTATACCTATATCATCTCCCCCTTTAAATGTAAAAGAACATTTATAAACAATATTTGGGAACATGGGTGCAGTTTTTTCTCTCCAAACTGCTTCCTGCTGAATGAGGGTGCTGTTATTCAGGTATTTTATGGGATAACCTGTCTTCTAGGTTCATCTCAGTCGGAGGTTGAGCAAAGTAATTTTTTGAGGGTGTTCACAGCAACCTTTCAGGAGGGCGTGGTCTATCATACCATATTGAGATAGAAGCAATCAACAGGGTCTTGTCCTCTGTGAAAACAAAAGAAGAATCTCTTTTCCAAAGTATCATATCCTTAGATCCAAATTCTGAAGTCAAGGTATTTTCAAAATATCTATGTTGGATTAGTTCAGTAGCATTTATAAACAAATATCTTTTAGCAGCTGTTGCTCCTTCCTCAGCATTCAAACAATTCAAACAGAGCATAATAGCATACAGTATCAAAATTCTCTGTGTATTTTCCATCTTTGTGAGCTTTATTTTAACCTCTATTTTGTTTATTTTTACTTTTATTTTTGCTTTTTAAGACAGGTTCTCTGTGTCTTTGACCTGGAATAACTCTGTAGACCAGGCTGTCCTTGACCTCTCAGAGATCCACCTGTCTCTGCCTCCCAGGCATTGGGATTAAAGGTGTATGTTACCACACCTTGAACTCACAGAGATCAATCTCCATCTGCCTCCCAAGTGTTGGGATTAAAGGTGTGTACTACCACACCCAACTACTTTCTTTCTTCCTTTTTTACTTTTAAGAACTTTAACATTTAGCCTGCATATATTTTTAAGCACACTGTAAATCATTTAAAGGTTTTCTTTGTCTTTGAGTCTCTCTTTACTGTATATCTCTCTTTTTCTGACCACATGAGTCTTTAATTTACCAAGCAATATCAGTAGGATGAAAGCCGTGGCTTTGACGGCTGGATCCAGCCCATTCCTTAGCTTTCCAGCCTCATGGTGGAGATACTGGCTGTAGCCATGTTGATTGCCACAAGTCTAAGTCTATGGCATTTCAAAGTCACTGCCAGCAAGCAAGCTGCAACAGACAACACTCAAGTCCTTTCTCTGTAGTCGGCCCTCCTGCCTCAAACAGACAGAGTTTGCCCTGGCAGGATGGCCCTGAAAGCCAGCATTTTAAAACAGCACAACTTTTTTCCTGCTACAGCTGAAAACCGAAAAGCATGCCTTCAGCTTCTCACCAACACCGTTTTAAGTGTTTCGTGGCAGGACCTCTTAAAAGAGCTGAGGGTTTTGCAGCTAAAGCTGAGTCCGGAAGCCCCTCTTAGATGAGAGCACTTGCTTGCCTCTAGCAAGCAGAGCAGACCCAAGAAATTGCTGCTACCAAGAAAACATGCTTTACTTTATTCTTTCCCAAGCTTTCTCAGACTTTCTGTGGATATAGTCGTTCACATGTTGGGGGCCATTTTATAGTGGGAGCCACGGGCTGTGTTCCTGCCACCCCAGCTCCTGGTGGCCTGGCTAGCTTATGCCCCAAAATAACAACACACAAACTGTATTCTTTTAAACACTGCTTGGCCCATTATATCTAGCCTCTTCTCGGCTAACTCTCGCACCTGGACTAGCCCATTTCTAATAATGTGTGTAGCACCCTAAGGTGCGCTTACCAGGAAGATTCTAGCTTACATCTATCCTGGGTCGGAGCTTCATCGCATCTTCCCCAGAGAGGAGAGCTATCTAATTTGAGTTCACTTCCTCTTCCTCCCAGCATTCTGTTCTGTTTACTCCACCCACCTATGTTCTAACCTATGAAGGCCAAGCAGTTTCTTTATATTTTAACCAATGACCTTCCTCCATCACATGATTCTCTCACTCCAGACAGAGGCTGGTTAAGATCCTCCCTGGTAAGCCAGCTTGTGGTGCTACACAGAATATCAAAAATGGCTTAGATCAATATGTAAGAGCTAGCCAATAAGAGGCTGAAACTAATGGGCCAGGCAGTGTTTAAAAGAATACAGTTTCCATGTAATTATTTCGGGTAAAGCTAGCCGGGTGGTGGGACACAGCCCCACTGTTCCTAATACTACAGATGCCCCAAAGTTACAGAGGAACTTTGGGTGGTTTTCCAGACTGCCAGTTATTTCTATCATTTATCACAATTTTGTGTGTCACTTGCTCACACTTCTTGATTCCTGATTTAATGTTATTTCTTTCTTATGTCTCTGATGGAAAGGAAGATTAGATAGCTATAGTTTTTCTTGTTTACCTGACATAGAAAGCAAGTTATAAAGCAAATTAGGTACAAAACTGGACTCGCCGAGATAGGATATACATGGAGTATTTTCTCTGAATTTGGCAAATACAAACAGACTAAACATTGCTGATGTACTTATTGTCTTTTTATATTATATATAGTCATTGTAATTATTGGACATAGGTTTCCTTATATTAACTAATGTAGTCATTTTTTATATTACACAAAAAGAGAAATGTAGTGGTATTTTATTTATATTTTAATAAATAAAGCTTGCCTAAAGATCAGAGATTAAAACAATTGCCCTGGTCATCCTTATAGACCAGGCAGTAATGACACACAACTTTAATCCCAGTTAGCACAGTACTTTGCCTTAGAAATCTGGCCATAGTAGTAGTTATGCCTTTAATCACAGCACTAGCAAGGAATATAAAATGGATAGAGACAGTTTACAGTCAGCCTCATTCTGAGATTTCCCAAGATGGAATAACCCATTTGGACTGAAGAAGAGGTAGGAGCCAGTAGATAGCTATTTTGCTTTTCTGAACTTCATGTTGAACCCCAATATCTTCATCTGTGTTTTTATTATTCATGCTACACTATCTCTGTTTAAACTAATCTCACAAGGTATGGCTTGTTTCTTAACAAAATTGACTTCAAACTAAAGTCAATCAGAAGAGATGGAGATGGACATTTTCTACTCATAACAGGAACAATTCATCAGGATGAAGTCTCAATCCTGAATATCTATGCCCCTGATATAAAAACACCCACTTATGTAAAAGAAACATTACTAGAACTCAAGGCAGACATCAAAACACACACACTAATAGTAGGAGACTTCAACACTCCTCTCTCACCAATGGATAGGTCAATCAGACAGAAACCTAACAGAGAAATAAGAGAACTATTGGAGGTAATGAATCAAATGAACTTAACAGACATCTATAGAACATTCCACCCAAATAGGAAAGAATTTGCCTTCTTCTCAGCATCTCGAATATTGATCACATACTCGGTAACAAAGCAAACTTCCACAGATACAAAAAGTTAGTAACCACCTGTGTCTTATTGGATCACCATGGAATAATGTTAGAATTTAACAATAATTCTACCCCCAGAAAGCCTACAAACTCTTGGAAGCTGAACAGTCAATTACTGAACCACCCCTGGGTCAGGGAAGAAATAAGAAAGAAATTAAAGTCTTCTTTGAATTCAATGAAAATAAAGACACAACATATTCAAACCTATGGGACACTATGAAAGCAGTGCTAAAAGGAAAGTTCATAGCACTAAGTGCCCACTTAAAGAAAACAGAGAAAGCTCATATTAGAGACTTAACAGCCCACCTGAAAGCTCTAGAAAGAAAAGAAGCAGACTGACCCAGGAGGAGGAGGAGACGAGAAATAATCAAATTGAGTGCTGAAATCAACAAAATAGAAACACAGAAAACAATCCAAAGAATCAATGAAACAAAGAGCTGGTTCTTTGAGAAAGTCAACAAGATTGAAAAACCTTTATCCAAACTAATCAAAAGGCAGAGAGAGAATATGCAAATTAACAAGATCAGAAATGAAAAGGGGGACAAAACAACAGACATTGAGGAAATTCAAAGAATCATTAGGTTTTACTACAAAAGCTTCTATGCCACAAAGTTGGAAAATGTAAAAGAAATGGACTTGATTTTAGATAAGTATCATTTACCAAAATTAAATCAAGACCAGGTGAACAATTTAAATAGACATATAAGTCGTGAGGAAATAGAAGCTGTCAAAAAAAAAAAAAAAAAAAAAAAAAAAAAAAAAAAAAAACTCCCAACCAAAAAAAGCCCAGGACCTGATGGTTTTAATACAGAATCTTATCAGAACTTCCAAGAAGACCTGATACCTATACTTCTTAATTGTTTCACATAATAGAATCAGAAAAGTCAAATTCTTTTTACAGAGCTACAGTCACCCTGATTCCAAAACCACACAAAGCCCCAACCATGAAAGAAAATTACACACCAATCTCACTCATGAACATCGATACAAAATTTCTCAATAAAATTTTGGCAAACAGAATACAAGAACACATTAAAAAAATCATCCATTATGATCAAGAAAGCTTCATCCCAGAGATGCAGAGCTGGTTCAACATACAAAAATATATTAATGTGATCCACCATATAAACTGAAAGAAAAAAATCTCATATAATTATTCATTAGATGCTGAAAAAGCATTTGACAAAATTCAATACCCCTTTATGATAAAGGTTTTGTAGAGGTTAGGGATACAATGATCATACCTAAATATAATAAAAGCAATACACAGGTAGCAAATAGCCAATATCAAATTAAATGGAGAGAAACTCAAAGTCATTCCACTAAAATCAGGAACATTACAAGGCTGTTCACTCTTACCATATCTCTTCAACATAGTTCTTGAAGTTCTATCAATAGAAATAAGACAACATAAGGAGATCAAGGGGATTTGAATCGGAAAGGAAGAAGTCAAACTTTTGTTATTTGAAGATGATGTGATAGTGTACATCAGTGAACCCAAAAACTCTACCAAAGAACACCTACAGCTGATAAATAACTTCAGTGATGTGGCAGGTTACAAGATCAACTAAAAAAAATCAGTAGCCCTCCTATACATAAAGGATAGAGAAACAGAGAGCGAATTCAGAGAAACTTCACCCTTTACGATAGCCACAAATAGCATAAAGTATCTTGGGGTAACTCTAACCAAGGAAGTCAAAGATCTATTTGACAGGAACTTTAAGACATTGAAGAAAGTAATTGAAGAAGACACCAGAAAATGGAAAGACCTCCCATGCTCTTGGATGGGTAGGATCAACATGGTAAAATTGGCAATTCTACCAAAGGCAATCTATAAATTTAATGCAATCCCCATTAAAATCCCCCCAAAATTCTTCACAGACCTTGAGAGAACAATAATCAACTTTATATGGAAAAACAAAAAATCCCAGGATAGCCAAGATAATCTTATACAATAAAGGAACTTCTGGAGACATTACCATCCCTGACTTCAAACTGTATTACAGAGCTACAGTAAGAAGTCGACCAATGGAATCAAATAGAAGGCCCAGATATTAACCCACAAAACCTATTAACACCTGATTTTCAACAAAGGAGCTAAAACTATACAATGGAAGAAAGAATGCATCATCAACAAATGGTGCTGGCACAACTGGATGTCAACCTGTAGAAGAATGAAATAGATTCATATCTATCACCATGCACAAAATTCAAGTCCAAATGGATTAAAGACCACAATAACAATCTGAACATACTGAACCTGATAGAAGAGAAAGTGGTAAGTACTCTACAACATATGGGCACAGGAGAACACTTCCTACATATAACCCCAGTAGCACAGACAATAAGGGTAACATTGAATAAATGTGACCTCCTAAAACTGAGAAGCTTCTGTAAAGCAAAGGACACTGTCATTAAGACAAAAAGGCACCCTACTGATTGGGAGAAGATCTTCACCAACCCCACAACAGACAAAGGTCTGATCTCCAAAATATATAAAGAACTCAAGAAACTAGAGGTTAAAATGCTAATTAACCGAATTAAAAAATGGGGCACAGAACTGAACAGAGAATTCTCAACTGAAGAAGTTCAAATGACCAAAAGACACTTAAGGTCATGCTCAACCTCCTTAGTGATCAGGGAAATGCAAATCAAAACAACTTTGAGATACCACCTTACACCTGTCACAATGGCTAAAATTAAAAACACCAATGATAGCCATTGCTGGAGAGGATATGGAGTAAGGGGAATACTCATCCATTGCTGGTGGGAATGCAAACTTGTGCAACCACTTTGGAAATCAGTATGGTGGTTTCTCAGGAAATTTGGGATCAACCTACCCCAGGATCCAGCAATACCAATCTTGGGAATATACACAAAAGATGTCCTATCATACTAAAAAAGCATTTGTTCAACTATGTTCATAGCAGCATTATTTATAATAGCCAGAACCTGGGAACAACCCAGATGCCCCTCAATGGAAGAATGGATGAAGAAAGTGTGGAATATGTAGGCATTAGAGTACTACTCAGTGGTAAAAAAAACAATTACATCTTGAATTTTGCATGCAAATGGGTGAAAATAGAAAACATTATCCTGAGTGAGGTAACCCAGACCCAAAAAGATGAATATAGTATGTACTCACTCATTAGTGGATTCTAGTCATAAATAAAGGACATTGAGCCTATAATTCGTGATTCTAGAGAAGCTAAATAGGAAGGTAAACCCAAAGAAAAACATGTTGTTATCCTTCTGAATATTGGAAGTAGACAAGATTGCCAGGCAAAAATTGAGATTTTGGGGGAAGTGGGGATAAGGGGAGATGTGGAGAGAGAAGTGAGAAGGGGAGGATGGGGAGAGCTTGGGGGAATGGGATGGTTGGGATGGAGGAAGAGTGGATATGGGAGCAGGGAAGTAGATATCCTAATTAAGGGAGCCATTTTAGGGTTGGTAAGAGACTGGATGGAAGATGGGTACCCAGGTGTCCAAGGAGATATCCCCAGCTTGTTCTTAGATCAGATAAGGAGAGGGTGCCTGAACTGGCCCTATTCTATAACCACACTAATGAATATCTTGCATATCACCATAGAACCTTCATCTGGCGATGAATGGAGATAGAGACAGATACCCACATTGGAGCAATGGACTGAGCTCTCAAGGTCCAAATGAGGAGCAGAAGAAGAGAGAACATGAGCAAGGAAGTCAGGATGCGAGGTGTGTGCCCACCCACTGTGATTGTGGAGCTGATCTAATCGGAACTCACCAAGGCCAGCTAGACTAGGTCTGATGGAACATGTGATCAAACCGGATTCTCTGAATTTTGCTGACAAGCAGGGCTGACTGAGAAGCCAAGGACAATGGCACTGGGTTTCGATTCTACTGCATGTACTGGCTTTGTGGGACCCTAGTCTGTTTGGATCCTCACCTTCCTAGACCTTTATGGAGGGGGGAGGTCCTTGGACTTTCCACAGGGCAGGGAACCCTGACTGCTTTTTAGTCTGGAGAGGGAAGGGGATGGAGGATGAGGGAGGAGGAGGGACATGGGAGGAGGCAGGTCATATCATTTCTCTCTATAATCAGTTCTACAAACAGATTAATTTTGGGTATCTTACCATTTTGTCTGATTGTTTGTTGATTTCATATATAATTATAAAATTTACTTTCTTGATTTCTTAAAGCTATTTTTCATAACCTAAGGTCATATTGACTACATTCATTCAAATTAACAACCTTCTTTCAAAACAATATCCATATCCATTTTAAAAACTTTACTTCCTTATGACCTATTTGAATAGCATACTCTAAATTATTTTATTTGAATAGTTTGTTATTGTTTTTTTACAGAATGTTCAATGATTAATAATGTCTCATAATATGCATTTTGTTTGAGGTTAACTTGGTTTAACAATTTTTACCAGTAATAGAAAATGACCTGAAAAGGAAGCCTTTATTCCTGGCAAAGGTAAGAAAAAGAGTAAAGTTAAGTTGCCAAGGTTTTACATTTGCTGTCAAAGGTGAAATCTTGGATTCTACTTAAAAATTCAATGTGCCTGTCAAAATCAGCAGAAGATATATTTTATAAATGATTTATACTGACACTTTCCTAACAATATAGCAAATTTAATGCAAGAAGAAATCATAAACGAAGAGATGAATTTGGAATGTGAGCCAATAATAAAGATGAATTTTTCAGATAAAGTTTTACATAGACCAGAGAAGATATATGAAGCAAAAGAAATGCCAAATTTATATTTTATCAGAACCTTATAAAACTAAAACAACTTGTTGTTTAAAACAATAGAATCATGCCGGGCGGTGGTGGCACATGCCTTTAATCCCAGCACTTGGGAGAGGCAGGCAGATCTCTGTGAGTTCGAGACCAGCCTGGTCTACAAGAGCTAGTTCCAGGACAGGTTCCAAAACCACAGAGAAACCCTGTCTCGAAAAACCAAAAAAAAAAAAAACAATAGAATCAGAGGAGCCCAGAAGCAGTGTGAGCCAATTTTAATCATTCTTTAATCATTAAAAATAGACATAAACCAGATACAGAGGAATATGTCTTTAGTCCCAACACTCAGGTGGTGCACGCTTTTAATCCTAGCCCTAGAAAGGAATACAAGGCAGGGAGAGACAGCTCTCAGAAATAGTCTCATTCTGAGATTCGAGTAGGCAGGATCGCCATTTCAGACTGAAGTCAAGGTAAAAGCCAGGGACTGGCTGTTTTGCTTTTCATATCTTCAGGTTTAAACTCATTTTTTCTCTCTGAGTTTTTATTAATTATGCTTCAGACCGTCTGAAGCATAGGCTCCACCTGCATCTATTAGAGAATGAGATAGGTAGACAACAGTGTAAGAATGCGTTCAACAACATACAGGCAGGGGTGACACATGCCTTTATTCCCAGCACTCGGAATATAGAAGCAGGTGATCTATGAGAGCTTGCACCCAACATGGCCTACAGAGTGAGTTCCTAGATAGGATACAAAGCTACACAAAGAAACCCTGTCTTGAAAAATTAAAACATAAATAAATAAGTAAATAAATAAATAAAAATGAATATATTCAACAACATAAAGAGCAATATGGAGCCAAGTGGTGGTGGTCATGCTTTTAATCCCAGCACTTGGGAGGCAGACACAAATGAATCTTTGTGGGTTCAAGGCCAGAATGTGAAAAACCGAAAAAAAAAAAAGCAATATGACACCACCACCAGAAACAAGACATGAACATCTCAATGCAGATGAAGTGGAAGAAAATAACCTTTAAGAAAACTTTATGAAGATGATAAAAGCCATTAAAGAGGAAATGAAAATTTTCCTTAGAGAAATGGAGGAAAAGACAAACAATAAATTATAAAAAATCAGCAAATCCCTTTTAACAAAGCAAAGAAAACTACAAAAAAACAAGCAAACAGGTTAAAGAAATTGCTAAGGACTTGGAAACTTAAATACAGCCAATAAAGACAAGAAAAAGTAGGGGAATTCTAGAAATAAAAAATCTGAGTAAATTATCAGTAACTATAAATACAAGTATAGCCAATCAAATAAAAGAGATGGAAGACAGGATATGGGGCATTGAAGATAAGATAGAGGAAATTGGATCTTTGATCAAAGAAAATGTTTAATCCAAGAAATTCTTTGCCCAAAAATATCCAGGAAATCTGGGACACCATGAAAAGACCAAAGATAACAATAATAGGAATAAAAGAACAAGTAGACCAGCTCAATGAACAGAAAATATATTTAACAAAATCATAGAAGAAAACTTTCCCTACATAAAGAAGGACATGCTTATGACAGTGCAAGAAGCTTACAGATGACCAAATTGACTAAACCAAAAAAGTACCCTTTCCAACATAATAATACTAAATACAAAGAATAAGGAAGTAATATTAAGAACCACAAAGGAAAAAGGCCAAATAACATTTAAAGGCATATCTATCAGAATTACACCTGTCTTCTTATTGGTAATTCTAAAAGTCAGAAGGCCCTAGGTAGATGTTTTGCAGCAAGAGACCATGAATAACAGCCCAGACTACTATACTCAGCAAATATTTCAATAAGAATAGATGGAGAATATATGATATTTTATACAAAACCAGAGGTAAACAATTACTATTCACATGTCCTCCCCTAGAGAAAGTAATAGAAGGAAAAGTTCCAACCAAAAAATGTTAGCTACATCTACAAAAACACAGTATTAGATAATCCCATACCAGCAAAACCCAAAGAAGGGAAACATACAACAATACCACAACCACCAAACAACCAAAAATAACAGGAACTAACAATCATTGGTCATTAATATCTCTTAATATTGATGGTCTCAAGTTGCCCCAGAAAGACACAAGTTAACAGAATGGATACAAAGGAACTCATTAAATCTGGGAAACCTGCATAGAACCAAACTAGGCTTTCTGAATTTGGATATCAGTTGTGTGGCTTGGGCAGTTTATGGGGCCACTGGTCATGGAACCTGTGATTATCCCTGATGCATGAAATGGCTTTTGGAGCCCATTTCCTATGGAGGGATACTTTGATCAACCTAGATATAGGGATTAGGGCCTTGGTCCTGCTTCATGTAATAAGAGACTTTGTTGACTCTGCATGGGAGGCCTTATCCTCTCTGAGCAACGGATGAATGGGGAATGAGGTGGGGGAAATTGCGGAGAATGAGAGAATGAGAAGGAGAGGGAACTGGGATTGGCATGTAAAATAAAAATGATTGTTCACAGGGTCCTTTTTAGTGTGTTGAAGCCGTTGATTTAGGCCGTTCTTTCGGCCGAGGGACCCCGCAACGATGGCGAGTCAGTCGCAAGGCATCCAGCAGCTGCTGCAGGCCGAGAAGCGGGCGGCCGAGAAGGTGTCCGAGGCCCGCAAGCGAAAGAATCGGAGGCTGAAGCAGGCCAAAGAAGAAGCCCAGGCTGAGATTGAACAGCATCGCCTGCAGAGGGAGAAGGAGTTCAAGGCCAAGGAAGCTGCGGCACTGGGGTCCCACGGCAGTTGTAGCAGTGAGGTGGAGAAGGAGACCAAGGAGAAGATGACCGTCCTCCAGAACTACTTCCAGCAGAACCGGGATGAAGTCCTTGATAACCTCTTGGCCTTTGTGTGTGACATCCGGCCAGAAATCCATGAAAATTACCGCATAAACGGATAAGCGGTGGAGACTCCTGCTCTGTGGTTGGCATGGGAGATGCCCTCACAGAACAGGAACATCTCCCCAGAGCTGAGTTCTGTTGTGGAAGGCATTAAATTATTTCTCTATGCTGTTGTAGCTCCCTTCACTTTTTGAGAGTATCAAATCTAGCTTTTTGTACAACTTAGTCAGTACCTGAAGTTTCATCTTTTTATGTGTGTCTTTAAGGAGTATATGTTTCCTGTGTGTTAGTGCAAGCAGCAGGTATCACTGTTGATTTATCTTTTATTGGTATAGTAGAAAAAAATCAATTCTTTGAAGAAAGAAAGGGAGTAAATTGTTCCCTTCTACTTTCTTAAAGGTCAGGGGCGTTCTCTATGAAAAAGTAGTAGATAGCATTTGTAACTCCTGGGAAGCAGCAGCCAGCCTTACAGCAGTCCATTCTGGCTGGTTTAGGACAGTGAATAGCTTCTTCAGGTTGCTGTTAGTGTAGCTTAACCCAAATTACTAGATGCTAGGACTCAAGAATGTCTTACGTGTTACTTGGTTTGCTTGTAATCATTTAAAAGTAAAACTGTCTTGCCTTTCAAAAAAAAAATGATTGTTCACAAGAAACTTAAAACTAATCAAAGAGATTGGAGTCATTATCTATGTAAATGTGGATAATTAGTTTCATTAATAAAAATAGAACTATTTCGCATCTCTACTTTCAATGGAATATGAGATACAAATTAAGGTCTTCAAGAAGACATAATTACAAAGTATCTAGTTGGATTGATAGTATTTAGGTAGATAAAATATAAAATGGTAACTTGAATAGGGGAAAAGAGAACACAGAATGAAAAGAAGGCTCATTCACAAGAAAAAAAGCTATGAACCACTGACCAAAGGTCTCCAAGAAAATGTCACTAACTTGGTGGTTAGTATCATTCTCTATCAAGAAGAGCAAGGACTTTGTGGGAAGGTGGCTGTTTCTAACACTAAAGTCAGGAATACCCAAAATATGGCACAAGTGTATTTATAACCAGACAGTAAAGAGATAATAACATATCTACAAAGATGTGCAAAAAGCCACCAGAAAACCATCTTGAGAACTTATAATGGTTTAAAAGAGAAGAATTTGAGCACTAAAATAAATATGTTAGATTTGGATTATAATGCTAGGTTCAAGATAAATATCCAAATACCCACATTATTATAAGCATATGACTAAGTAGATAATAAATGGGAAGGAAAAGTAAATGTCTTGACAAGAAGTCCAAAATGTTCCTGTATCTATCCTACCCTTTTGGAGATTCTTCATTTCTGAAATGAATATGAAATTCCCCTGAAAAGCTCATGGGTTTAAACACTGTCACTGAGGATGATGATGTTTGGGGAAGCTACAGATCTTTTAAGAAGTGAAGCCTCATTGGAGGAAGCAGGTTATTGTTGGTGGGTCCTTGTGGACTTGGAGGCTTTGTAGCAGAGCTCCAGTCCTATTCATTTTCTGATTTCTGGCAAGCTAACATCATACCACTGCCACTATGTCTTCATCACTTTTTACCTTGTCTTCCCTGCATGATGGATTGGTGTTCTGGGGACATAGCAACAATAGCACTCTCACAGATAGCATAGCTGTACAAATGGAAGACAGGGCATGATTTCTTTCTTATAAAATGATCTTAGGGAATTCTTTTGGCTAGAAAAGGCAGAATTAACAAAGATGCATTTTTATAACTGAGTAAAATGCTAAGTCCTAATTATCTCACCCACAAGTTATAACAGAGCCTCTTTTAAACATTATTAGTCAGCTTTCAAAGAAATGGACAGTATCTAGTCTCAGCAAAGGAACAGATAATCAAAAATAGCAATGAAGTCAGATGTTTTTCTTCACATGGATGCTTAAACAGGAACATAGGTTGGTGTTTGATATTCAGTCAGCCTTCTACAATATGGCAACAAATTCAAATTCCAGTGATACATAGAAAATAAAACTTTCTTTGGTAAGTGTTTTTAGAAGTAGAGTCATGGCAGTCAGATTTCCTTGAAGTAGCCCTCCTAATTCTTTGCACTGGAGTTTGAAAATGTAACAAAATTACAGAGATCTATTTTAAATACTGGTCAATAAGTGAAACAAGTAGTTTGACTTCTGTCTAATATTTGCTGCATCACTTTAATGGTGCCTCAATTTTAAAACATTTTCTAGTTTTCATTGGCTTGACCTGAGATAGGGAGAATATATATTATTGTTACAATTGTCCTAATGTGAAATCTGTTGCCAATTGAACTAAAATTATGTCCCTCAATATTGATGTGGCTAATAAGAAACAGATTCAACGTTCAAATTCACATTATCTATTAATGATTCACTATGCACCCCACCAAATTATACTTTACATAGATCAGTTCATTACTACTGACAGAAACATACACATTCTTTTTAACAGAGAAATACTGATTTTTCATTTCCACAAAGTTTCCATTTTTAATGATGCTTGTATTAATTTTTTGAAAGTTATATCTAATTATTTTGATCATTTTATTCCACTCTCCTATCCTCTCTACTAACCTAATTTATCCCCGCTCTCTCTCTCTCTCTCTCTCTCTCTATATATATATATATATATATATATATATATATATATACACACACACATACACACACAGATATATATATATATTCTCTCTCTTGCTTATTCACTCGCTTGCTTTTTCACTCTTTTTTTTCTCCCACATAAACTTACCGTGATTGTGACAGCATTCACAAGACCTGTGACGCTCAAGCCAAAGTTTGAGCATAGAAGAGGGGAGATGGGAAAAAAGAACTGTTAACAATCACTTGGTTCTGGAAAAGGGAAATTAATTTTTTTTTAAGACCTGGTATACTGACCACTTTCCAGGGCAGGCCTCATGTCTAGAAGCGATCTGCCAATATTAACTGCATTCAAGGCTTTAAAACAAACAAGTAAACAACATAAAACAATAACACAACTCTATACATTTTAACTACTTGTTTCTTAAATGTTTATTAGTACTTATTTTGGAAATGAGACATGTGATTTTCAGGTTTAAGTCAGTGTCACTGGACTACATACCTTATAAAGGTAAGGCCAAGTTTTGTTGCTGTTAATCTCTAGGTTCATCCCTCTAAACTAAAAAATTATGTTTCATGGTATTTTAATCCTTTAATATATTTCTTATTTAGTAAAAATAATAAAAGGAAAAAGAAAAACAAACAAAAACATGGGGTGGTATTTGAGGCAGTATTTGTTTTCATGAAGGAGTTATGAGCTTAGAATACCAACTGTCTCAAATGGAAACTAATATCTTTAGATAGATACAGTTACATTGGTAGAGTACTGTAGAAGGAGCTGTGGGCTGCTTCCTGCCACCTGGCTCCCAGCCACTAGCTAGCTTTACCCAAAATAATTACACATAAATTGTATTCATTTAAACACTGCCTGGCCCATTAGCTCTAGCCTCTTACTGGCTAACTCTCACAACTTGATTAACCCATTTCTATTAATGTGTATAGCACCACGAGGTGGTGACTTACCGGGAAGATTCTAACCTGCATCATCTCAGAGAGGAGAGCTATGACATCTGCCTCACTTCCCTTCTTCCCAGCATTCTGTTCTGTCTATGCCACCCACCTATGTCTGACCTATCAGGCCAAGCAGTTTATTAATTAACCAATGAAAGCAACACATAGGAAGAAGACCCACCTATCAGAGTACTATCCTCAAATGTAGAAATCCCTGGGATTCATTGCTAGCACTACATAAACTGAGTTTGGAGGAAAGTGTATTATTAATCCTGAGGAGATACAAGTAGAAAAACATGAGTTTAGTGCCACTCTCAGTTCCATACTAAATTCAAAGCCAACCTATTATAAAAAATTAAGGATATAAAACCTTTACCATCATTGACATCAAATATATATACTATATAATGTTTTTTTTGATTGGAATGTTTCTGTAAATTAAAATTTCAGATCAAATTCTACATTCTTCTTTCATACTGATTACCTTTGTTATTTAACTCAGCAACAACAGAAATTTGTTTTCTTTAAAACAGGTTCTTTGATGTTGTGATCATCATGTAGAATGACTTGCTGTGGGCAGTGGAATGTATGCAAACATGACATAAGCCTGAAGCACTGATGGACATTGGCTAAAGCACTTGACTTTGATCTATCTGTCATTCTCATGAGATGATGATCTGCTGGTCTGAAG
Organism: Chionomys nivalis; assembly: GCF_950005125.1. NCBI lineage: Eukaryota > Metazoa > Chordata > Mammalia > Rodentia > Cricetidae > Chionomys > Chionomys nivalis. Next base: position 4,972,149 of record NC_080089.1, read on the forward strand.
AAAACAATGAACTACTAGGTGGTAATGAGATGTATGTTAATTTCTGTGATCTTAGATTTTAAAATTGTTCTGGAAGCAAAACTTGACTGAATGACAGCTTTATTTTCTTCATTAACTGAGAAAATTATTTGTCCTTTCCCAAGATAGAGGAGAAATTGGAGCCAAGGCCTCTTTATCTGTTGTGATTTTTAACATGTTTTGCAGTAGTGGACCTTAGATTCAAGTAGACCTTTCCAGTCTCAGTTTTCTTAACACAACTTTCTGAAAATGCCTATTCTTATATTTAATCTACAGATTTGAAATGCTTTGGATATTTCTTCCTAATTAGAGAAACTTTCATGCCTCTAATGCTGTCTTCACCTAACAGTTCTTGATACATGCAGATATATTTGTTACTCTGCTATTATATGCATGCTGATAAAATGGAGTTTCATTAGAATTGTCTCCTGTGCTCTCTAGGTGAATTGTTAGATTTTTAAGTGCCTTTAAGCATCTTTATGTATGTTGTAGTCATTCCATGATTCCCAGAATTAGAATCTTCCATCAAGGGAAGATAGAAGCCACCATACAAAGCTATTTTTAAAAGTATAGCATTCAAATAGGGGTTATTAATATCCAAATTCCAGAAATAGGTTGATACCTCTATGTTCTAGGCTCCCCACACTTTGCTACTACATTACACCCACCCATTTGACATGCTTGCTATTTATGTTAACAGTCCAGATGAATAGCAGATGGACCTAAATATAGCAAAAGAAAAAAAGAAAGAACTGATACCCTCAAAACTATCAAGTTATTGCTTTCTCTAGTAAGTGCTGAGATTCTAACATTTAGAAAATATCACATTGGAGTATTCCAGAATAAATAGTTATTGACTGAAAAATGAACTAAATACTGATTTTCTAAAATTTTAGACTATTTTTCTGAGTGTGTTCTTTGAAAAGTATAGTAATGACCTCCCTTAAGAACACTGACTGTTTAGAAATAACCCCTGTACTTACTGATTTAGTAAAGGCATTACTATTCCAGTAAAGAATATATTCTCCAAATCATTAATCCACTCTCTCCTTCTGCCTGATTCTCTACATTCAGTTTATTACCTAGCTCATTAAAATTTCTATTCAAGAGAAAACATTAAATTCAACCCCAGCACTTGCTTACAACTCTTGCAGAATCATCCTATGTTGGCAAATTAAAAGCAATGGATAAGGTGTGGGTTGAACTTAGTTTCTATTTTTATATTTTTATTATCAAGTAAGGAGTAACAAATGCAACTTCCATGAACATTGCATTTAAGGTATCTACCAAAAAAAGAATAAAGCTGGATTTGCATTACTGTGTTCATATGGAGCTTATAACAAGATCAGGGGGAGGTTGGGTTTTAATAAGAAGGTAATCAGAAGGAGACATAGTAGATGTGCTTGTACTTATGTATCAACAAATGCTCTGCATGTAAATAAATATTATTAGGATTAATGTACAAACATTGTGATGAGTGTTCTGGGATGACTTTCTTTGGTATTAATAATGTAAATGGAGTTAAGATATTGATTAGGTGTATAAGATACAACAAAAAAGACAAAGGCTATGATAAACAGATTTTGAATTATAGAAAGACCTTTGCTGTATGAGTCATTATTGGATCAACAGAGAGAGCCTAACAAAAGTTACTGCCTTAGGGTATGCATTCCTATTACTGATTCTCAGTCTGTTCACATGATCTTGTTTAAAAAGTTTTGACTATGCATTTACTTGGAAGCAAGCATAAATAAATGTAATTATAGTAAATAATGCAAATACATTTAAAATAAAGTTGTAACATCTGGTGAGAGAGTGTTTCAGTCCTAAGTCCTGTAAGTTAGGAAACTGTTAATGGAAGTTGTGGAGTTAGTGTCAGTAGATAGAAGTTTCTGTCTCACTTGGTCTCACAAACATTTCAGTCCCAAAGAAAAACATAGAGACTTGGTCCCACCCAGCTTGCAACCAGAACCCTTCTTCCTTCTGCCCCCTTTCCTCTTTGGGCACATAACACCATCCAGCTCAGTCTGTCTGGCGCTGGGGGCAAATCCTCAGGGCAAGTAGGCAGAGGAGACTTCCTTTGTCTCTCCAGCCTGCCTGCATCAAGCAAGGTAAGGCCTTTGTTTACAAACTACCTAACCTGCATGGAGATCTGATCTAGGCACCAGGAGGGACAGCAGCGGGGTGAGTGTGTGACCTGACTGGCGGTGGCGGAAGCAGCCCTGGACAGGGAACTCTGAAGTTCCTCATCCCCCACCCTATACTCCCTGGGCTCCCTGCAGGGGCTCTACACCCTGCATACTGCCTCTCTCTTCTTGTCCCACCCAGCTTGCATCCAGAACGCTTCTTCCTTCCGCCCCCTTTCCTCTTTGGGAACATAACACCATCCAGCTCAGTCTGTCTGGTGCTGGGGGCAAATCCTCAGGGCAAGTAGGCAGAGGAGACTTCCTTTGTCTCTCCAGCCAGCCTGCATCAAGCAAGGTAAGGCCTTTGTTTACAAACTACCCAACCTGCAGGGAGATCTGATCTAGGCACCAGGAGAGACAGCAGCAGGGTGAGTTTGTGACCTGACTGGCGGCAGCGGAAGCAGCCCTGGACAGGGAACTCTGAAGTTCCTCATCCCCCACCCTATACTCCCTGGGCTCCCTGCAGGGGCTCTACACCCTGCATACTGCCTCTCTCTTCTTGTCCCACCCAGCTTGCATCCAGAACCCTTCTTCCTTCCGCCCCCTTTCCTCTTTGGGCACATAACACCATCCAGCTCAGTCTGTCTGGCGCTGGGGGCAAATCCTCAGGGCAAGTAGGCAGATGAGACTTCCTTTGTCTCTCCAGCCTGCCTGCATCAAGCAAGGTAAGGCCTTTGTTTACAAACTACCCAACCTGCATGGAGATCTGATCTAGGCACCAGGAGAGACAGCAGCGGGGTGAGTTTGTGACCTGACCGGCGGCGGCGGAAGCAGCCCTGGACAGGGAACTCTGAAGTTCCTCATCCCCCACCCTATACTCCCTTGCCTCCCTGCAGGGGCTCTACACCCTCCATACTGCCTCTCTCTTCTTGTCCCACCCAGCTTGCATCCAGAACCCTTCTTCCTTCTGCCCCCTTTCCTCTTTGGGAACATAACACCATCCAGCTCAGTCTGTCTGGCGCTGGGGGCAAATCCTCAGGGCAAGTAGGCAGGCGAGACTTCCTTTGGTTCACTGGCCTGCCTGCACCAAACAAGGTAAGGCCTTTGTTTACGCACTACCCAACCTGCACGGAGATCTGATCTTGGCACCAGGAGAGCCATCAGTGGTAGAGCTAATCGGGGTACGAGGATTGCCGTCTTTGGGCACGGAGATCTGATACTGGTAACAGGAGAGACATCACTGGAGCACCAGGAGAGCTATCACTGCAGGGTGCCATCACTGGGAAAGTACATCAGTAGGCAAGGAGACCTGATCCGGTAAAAGAAGATCCATAGGGGAGCATTCGGAGAAAGAGATGGGCAGGCGCCAATGCAAGAATTCACCCAACAATCTGAAAAACTATATGAAACCACCAGAACCCAGCGACCTCACAACAGGAGGACATGAACACCTTAATCATGAAGAAGTAGATAAAATTGACTTTATGAAAGTGATTGACGCCCTTAAACAGCATGTAAAAAATGCCCTTATAGAAATGGATGAGAAGTATAACAGAAAGTTTGAAGAATTGAGTAAATCAGTGAATGATACCCTAGGAAACCAAGGAAAAACAATCAAACAAATAATGGAAACAGTTCAAGACTTAAAAACTGAAATGGAGGCAAAGAAGAAAACACAAACAGAAGGCCAGCTGGACAGGGAAAATCTAGGTAAACGAATAGAAACTACAGAAACAAGCATAACCAACAGAATACAAGAGATAGAAGAAAGAATCTCAGATTCTGAAGATACCATAGAGAAAATAAACACGCTGATCAAAGAAAACAGCAAGGCCAACAAATTCTCATTACAAAACATTCAGGAAATATGGGACACAATAAAAAGACCAAACCTAAGAATAATAGGAATAGAAGAAGGAGAAGAAGCGCAGCTCAACGGTCCAGAAAATATATTTAATAAAATTATAGAAGAAAACTTTCCCAACCTAAAGAAAGATATACCTATGAAGGTTCAAGAAGCATACAGAACACCGAATAGGCTGGATAAAAAAAAAAACATCCTCTCGCCATATAATAATCAAAACACAAAGCATACAGAATAAAGAAAGAATACTAAGAGCAGCAAAGGAAAAAGGCCAAGTTACTTATAAAGGTAAACCTATCAGACTTACACCTGACTTCTCTATGGAAACCATGAAAGCCAGAAGGTCCTGGATAGATGTACTGCAGAAACTAAGAGACCATGGATGCAAGCCCAGACTACTATACCCAGCCAAGCTTTCGTTCACTATAAATGGAGAAAACAAAATTTTCCAGGATAAAAACAAATTTAAACAATAAGTAGCCACAAATCCAGCCTTACAGAAAGTAATAGAAGGAAAATCTAGTGATTAGTATCAAGAACTCCAACAATGACCACAGTAACTCAGACATCTAGAAACCCTTTACCAGCACATCTCAAAGAAGGGAAACACACAAAATCTACTACTAAAAAAAAAAAATGACCGGAGTTAACAACCACTGGTCATTAATATCACTTAATGTCAATGGACTCAACTCACCTATAAAAAGGCACAGACTAAGAGATTGGATACGAAAACAGGATCCAACATTCTGCTGTTTACAAGAAACACACCTCAACCACAAAGACAGGCACCTACTCAGAGTAAAGGGCTGGGATAAGGCTTATCAAGTAAATGGACCTAGGAAACAAGCAGGTGTGGCCATACTAATTTCTAACAAAGTTGACTTCAAACTTAAATCAATCAGAAGAGATGAAGAGGGACATTTTCTACTCATAACAGGAACAATTCATCAGGATGAAATCTCAATCCTGAATATCTATGCCCCTAATATAAAAGCACCCACGTACGTAAAAGAAACATTGTTAAAACTCAAGGCAGCCATCAAACCGCACACATTAATAGTAGGAGACTTTAATACTCCTCTCTCACCAATGGACAGGTCAATCAGACAGAAACCTAACAGAGAAATAAGAGAATTAATGGAGGTAATGAATCAAATGGACTTAACAGACATCTATAGAATATTCCACCCAAATAGGAAAGAATATACCTTCTTCTCTGCAGCTCATGGAACCTTCTCAAAAATCGACCACATACTCGGTAACAAAGCAAACATTCACAGTTACAAAAAAATATTCATAACCACCTGTATCTTATCAGATCACCATGGATTAAAGCTAGAATTCAGCAACAATGCTACCCCCAGAAAGCCTACAAACTCATGGAAACTGAATAGTCAACTACTGAACCATACCTGGATTAAGGAAGAAATAAAGAAAGAAATTAAAGTCTTCCTTGAAGCCAATGAAAATAAAGAAACAACATACTCAAACCTATGGGACACTATGAAAGCAGTCCTGAGAGGAAAGTTCATAGCACTAACTGCCCACTTAAAGAAAACAGAGAAAGCACACATTGGAGACTTAACAGCCCACCTGAAAGCTATAGAAAAAAAAGAAGCAGACTCACCTAGAAGGGGTAGAAGACTGGAAATAATCAAACTGAGGGCTGAAATCAACAAAATAGAGACACAGAAAACAATTGAAAGAATCAATAAATAAAAAAGCTGGTTCCTGGAGAAAATCAACAAGATTGATAAACCCCTATCCAAACTAATCAAACGGCAGAGAGAGAATTTGCAAATTAATAAGATCAGAAATGAAAAGGGAGACATAACCACAGACACAGAGGAAATTCAGAGAATCATTAGATCTTACAACAAAAGCCTGTATGCCACAAAACTGGAAAATGTAAAAGAAATGGACACTTTTTTAGATAAATACCATATACCAAAGTTAAACCAGGACCAGGTGAACAACCTAAATAGACCTGTTAGTCGTGAAGAATTAGAAGCAGTTATCAAAAACCTCCCTTCCAAAAAAAGTCCAGGACCAGATGGTTTCAATGCGGAATTCTACCAGAACTTCCAAGAAGACCTAATACCTATACTCCTTAAGGTATTTCACAATATAGAAACAGAAGAGTCATTGCCAAATTCCTTTTATGAAGCTACAGTAACTCTGATACCAAAACCACACAAAGACCCAACCAAGAAAGAAAATTACAGGCCAATCTCACTCATGAACATCGATGCAAAAATCCTCAACAAAATTCTGGCAAACCGAATCCAAGAACACATTAGAAAAATTATCCATTATGATCAAGTAGGCTTCATACCAGAGATGCAGGGCTGGTTTAACATACGCAAGTCTATCAATGTAATCCATCATATAAATAAACTGAAAGAAAAAAACCATATGATCGTTTCATTAAACGCTGAAAAAGCATTTGACAAAATTCAACATCCCTTTATGATAAAAGTCTTGGAGAGATTAGGGATACAAGGGTCATACCTAAATTTAATTAAAGCTATATACAGCAAGCCGACAGCTAATATCAAATTAAATGGAGAGAAACTTAAAGCCATCCCACTAAAATCAGGAACACGCCAAGGCTGTCCACTCTCTCCATACCTCTTCAATATAGTTCTCGAAGTTTTAGCAATAGCAATAAGACAACATAAGGGGATAAAGGGGATTCAAATTGGAAAGGAAGAAGTTAAACTTGCATTATTTGCAGATGATATGATAGTGTACATGAGCGACCCCAAAAACTCCACCAAAGAACTCCTACAGCTGATAAACGCCTTTAGTAATGTGGCAGGATACAAGATCAACTCCAAAAAATCAGTCGCCCTCTTATACACAAAGGATATGGAAGCAGAGAGGGAAATAAGAGAATCATCACTTTTCACGATAGCCACAAAAAGCATAAACTATCTTGGGGTAACTCTAACCAAGGAAGTGAAAGATCTATTTGACAAGAACTTTAAGGCATTGAAGAAAGAAATTGAAGAGGATACCAGAAAATGGAAGGATCTCCCTTGCTCCTGGATTGGGAGGATCAACATAGTAAAAATGGCAATTCTACCAAGGGCAATCTATAGATTCAATGCAATCCCCATTAAAATCCCATCAAAATTCTTCACAGATCTTGAAAGGACAATAATCAACTTTATATGGAGAAACAAAAAACCCAGGATAGCCAAAACAATCTTATATAATAAAGGAACTTCTGGAGGCATTACCATCCCTGACTTCAAACTCTATTACAGAGCTACAGTAATGAAAACAGCGTGGTACTGGCATAAAAACAGAGCAGTCGACCAATGGAATCATATAGAAGACCCGGATTTTAACCCACAAACCTATGAACAACTAATTTTCGATAAAGGAGCTAAAAGTATACAATGGAAGAAAGAAAGCATCTTCAACAAATGGTGCTGGCACAATTGGATGTCAACCTGTAGAAGAATGAAAATAGACCCATATCTATGACCATGCACAAAACTCAAGTCCAAATGGATCAAAGACCTCAATATCAATCTGAACACACTGAACCTGATAGAAGAGAAAATGGGAAGTACCCTACAACATATGGGCACAGGAGATCGCTTCCTATGTATAACCCCAGCAGCACAGACATTAAGGGCAACATTGAATAAATGGGATCTCCTGAAACTGAGAAGCTTCTGTAAAGCAAAGGACACTGTCATTAAGACAAAAAGGCAGCCAACTGACTGGGAGAAGATCTTCACCAACCCCGCTACAGACAAAGGTCTGATCTCCAAAATATATAAAGAACTCAAGAAACTAGACTTTAAAAGGATAATTAACCCAATTAAAAAATGGGGCACTGAACTGAACAGAGAATTCTCATCAGAAGAAGTTAAAATGGCCAAAAGACACTTAAGGTCATGCTCAACCTCCTTAGCGATCAGAGAAATGCAAATCAAAACAACTTTGAGATATCATTTTACACCTGTCAGAATGGCTAAAATCAAAAACACCAAGGATAGCCTTTGCTGGAGAGGTTGTGGAGAAAGGGGTACCCTCATCCATTGCTGGTGGGACTGCAAACTTGTGCAACCACTTTGGAAATCAGTGTGGCAGTTTCTCAGAAAAATTGGGATCAACCTACCCTTGGACCCAGCAATAGCACTCTTGGGAATATACCCAAGAGATGCCCTAGCATATGACAAAAGCATTTGTCCAACTATGTTCATAGCAGCATTATTTGTAATAGCCAGAACCTGGAAGCAACCTAGATGCCCTTCAATAGAAGAATGGATGAAGAAAGTGTGGAATATATATACATTAGAGTACTACTCTGCGGTAAAAAACAATGACTTCTCGAATTTTGCATGCAAATGGATGGAAATAGAAAATACGATCCTGAGTGAGGTAACCCAGACCCAAAAAGAAGATCATGGGATGTACTCACTCATAATTGGTTTCTAGCCATGGATAGGGGCCACTGAGTCTATAATTTGTGATCCTAAAGAAGCTAAACAAGAGGGTAAACCCAAGGAAAAACATATAGATATCCTCCCAGCTATGGGAAATAGACAAGATTGATGGGCAAAAAATGGGAATCTTGGGGGGTGGGGTGGGATGGGGATGAGGGGAGATGGGGAGAGAAAAGTGTGAAGGAGAGGATGAGGGGAACTGGGGGAATCGGGGTGATTGGGGGTAAAGGAAGGTTGGATGGGGGAGCAGGGAAACTCATACCTTAGTTAAGGGAGCCACCTAAGGGTTGGCAAGAGACTTGAACCTGGAATGGCTACCAGAAGCCCAGGGCAATGTCCCCAGTTAGTTCATTGGGGCACCTGAGGATAGGGAACCTGAAATGAACCTATCCTATAATCATACTGATGAATATCTTGCGTATCGCCATAGAACCTTCATCTAGCGATGGATGGAGATAGAGACAGAGACCCACACTGGAGCACCGGACTGAGCTCCCAAGGTTATAATGAGGAGCAGAAGGAGAGAGAACATGAACAAGGAAGTCAGGACCATGAGGGGTGCACCCAACCACTGAGACAGGGGGGCCGATCTATTGGGAGCTCACCAAGGCCAGCTGGACTGCTACTGAAAAAAACATGGGATAAAACCGGACTCTCTTAATGTGGTGGACAATGAGAGCTGACGAGAGGCCAAGGAGAATGGCACAGGAACTTTCATCTGGCGATGGATCGAGAGAGAGACAGAGACCCAATTTGGATCAACCGTCTGAGCTCTTAAGGTCCAAATGAGGAGCAGAAGGAGGGAGAACATGAGCAAGGAAATCAGGACCACGAGGGGTGCACCCACCCACTGTGACAGTGGAACTGATCTATTGGGAGCTCTCCAAGGCCAGCTGGACTGGGACTGAATAAGCATGGGTTGAAACTGGACTCTCTGAACAAGGCGGACAGTGAAGGCTGATGAGAAGCCAAGGACAATGGCACTAGGTTTCGATCCTAATACATGAACTGGCTTTGTGGGAGCGTAGCCTGTTTGGATGCTCACCTTCCTGGACCTAGATAGAAGTGGGAGGACCTTGGTCTTCATGTAGAGCAGGGAATTTGGACTGCTCTTCAGTATCGAGAGGGAGGGGGAGTGGACTAGGGGGTGGGGAGCGGGGGGAGGGGGCAATATGTGGGAGGAGGGGGAGGGAAATGGGAAACGGGGAGCAGTTGGAAATTTTAAGTAAAAAAGAATAAAAAAAAACATAGAGACTTACATTAATTATAAACTCTTTGGCCTATTAGCTCAGGCTTATTACTAACTAGCTCTTACAACTTAAATTAACTTATAATTCTTATCTATGTTTAGTCGTGTGTCCTGGTACCTTTTTTCAGTGCAACATTTTCATCTTGCTTCCTCTGCATCTGGTTGGTAACTAAGTCTCTGCCTTTCTTTTTTCAGAATTTTTCTAGTCTGATATCCCCACCTATACTTCCTGCCTATCAGCATTTTGTTAAACCTATATGAGTTCTAAATCGTTACAGTATACAAGAGCAGTATCCCAGAGCATATCCCTTTTTTTTATTTTCAAAGCAGGACCCTGAATCTATTCTCCTTTTTTAGCTTTTTTCCCCCTGATCATTGTACGTAAAAATTTGTAACCAACACACTAAACAAACATTCATGATTGACTTTTTAGGAATGTGGGCATAGTTCTCTAGAATACGTCCTGCTGATTAGGCACTATTTTTCCCTAACTGGACCAGTACGGAGGCACGAGAAATAACAAGACACAGTTCATACAGTCATCTTGGTAGGGCATCTCAGGCCTCATCCATTCCTGAAGATCTACCCATGTTTATTATACAAAACACCTTTTATCCCCCAGGTTAACCAAGGTGGATGCTCATTAATATTCTCTTTCCGGGGGATGCGGGGCTAGCCGAATACCTGCAACTTAAGTCACCAGCTTTGGAAAACTCTGCTCTCCAGGCGATCTAGCTTTTGGCAAAAGAAAAGGAGCCATAAATTCTGGCCTTTGTTATGGGGCTATCTCTCTTGTTTGGTAGGATTGCAGCTGCCTAGTGGCCAGTGAGCCTGCCTGTAAATATTTTGTATGAAATATGGGCCCACAATGGGGACCCAAAGAAAGTTTAGGATTATGGTCAATTTCTGACTGGGGTATTCTATGAAACTTATTCCTTTCATCCAGCAGTCTTGAAGCTGTTCTGGATGCAGAATTCAGAGGAAACTGCAACAGTGGTGTTCTGAAACATTAGATCATCTGGGCTATCAACAGACGATCAACAAATCCCAGTGGAGATTGTGGGGGGGAGTTTCTTCCTTGATCAAACCTTATTTTTTCTTAACCCAGAATTAGTGCACAGCCTCTCATTTCCTATGGAAACAAAAGCAAAACCTCTTCTCCAAAGTTAAATTTTGAAGTCAAGGCACTTTTAAAATATATAGATTGGATTAATCCAGCATCATTTATAATCAAAGGTCTTTTAGCAGCTCTTGTTCCTTCTTTAAGAGTCAAACAATTCAAAGAAAAAGAAAAGGAGCTGAGATGTTTTTTGTTGAGAGCTAACATGAAGCCTCTCTTAAAGGGGCCTCACCCATGCTCACCTCTAGCAAACAGAGCCCACTGGAGACAATATTGCTAATAAGAAGCCACGCTTGACTCTGCTGGGGTTTTTGTTTTGTTTTGTTTGTTTGTTTGTTTTCTTTTGTTTTGTTTTTGTCTGCCTAGAAAACTGTTTTAAAAAAGATTTCTCAGGCTTTATGTGGAAAATCTTCCCAAATATTTGGGTGCCATTTTTAGATGGAAGTTTCTGTCTCATTCAAACATTTAGTCCCAAAGAAACACACCAGAGGCTTATAGTATATATAAACTATATGGCCTATTAGCTCAAGCTTATTATTAACTAGCTCTTACAACTTAAATTAACCTATAATTCTTATCTATGTTTGGCCACATTGCTTGGTATCTTTTCTCAGGGCACCATTTTCATTTTGCTTCTTTCCAGACACAGGTAGCAACTGTGTCTGGAAACCTTTCTGCTTCCCAGAATTCTCCTAGTCTTGTTTCCCTGCCTATAATTTTCACCTGGCTACTGGTCAATGAGCATTGTATTAAACCAATATGAGTGACAAATTCTTACAGTGTACAAGAGCAGTATCCTACAGCCAGTCTCTCTTCTCAGGGTCTCTTTATTTTTTCAGGTTGTTGCTTACCAGAGCAGTAAAAACTTTTATAGGTGATTATTAAAACATTTAAGAATCACTAAAAATGGTGTAGGAGTGAGAAAAAAAATAAAATTTTTATGAGTGAGTTATATTAGTGGTACCTAATTGTTTTCAGAAATAGTTTGTCAAGGTAAATGAATCTAAAATTAATTCACTAAATGTAATTGATCCAAATTATATGTTTTTCCTCTTATCTTTTCTGTCAGTAACCAAGAGGCTATGCAGACAAAAAGAGTGTCTACCATTTAATAACTTGATCAATTAAGTTACCCACAAAGACATGGGGAAGGCAAAACCCACAAATATCATTGGCATAACCATGAAGTCACATAGACATTCCAGGAAATAGATGCTAAGTCCAGCATATTTGTTCTCCACACACCATGTGGACTCTGCAGGTGTTTGCATATTCATGGTGAGTTCGACCTTTCATTCCCTCATTCTCAGCTGTAGGGAGTTGTTCCCTGTGAAATGCATTCACAGGCCTTCCATATAGTGTGGTTTCTAACTCTGATGAGTCACTGAGATCACAGAAATAAAACTGGAGGAAGAAAGTAGAAATGCAATCCCTTACCTCCCACCTAGCAGAATCCACATATCCTGGATGTATTTCACAGATGTTAAGGGCATCTTTGCTCTTCTCAAAAGAATTCCTGTATTTGTCTCTCTTTTCCTCAGTGATCTGGAAAGATCTTTGATTGTCCATGTTTTTAAATGGTTAAGAGAAAGAAATCTCATTGCTATCTATCCTAGGGATGCTGAACTATACTTTCATTCTTTCTATATCAGACACACTATTTATGTAAAAGCTTGAACTGTCCCATTTTTTTTCCTGTGTACTCAAACTGAAACAATTGTAGTCAATTTCAATGTGTCTGGGAATATATCCACAACAAATCCCTGTTGTATTATAGAAATAGAAATTCAGAGGAAAAAACAGCATACTCTAAGAAATAACTAATCAAATAAACTTATAATTAATTGAAAAAGAGATATCCCTAGTAATATGGTCAGTATCTTTATCACATTTTAAACTAACTTCATTGATTTTCAGCTGAAAGGCAACGAACAGCAAATATCCAAAGTATATAATTGGGTAAACATGATACATATATTCACTTATGAATCTGTCTATTTCCACCCATTCTAAAGGCTTCTTTGTGGTATTTGAACCTCCTTTAAACTTAAACAAGTGACCTATTTTCACTACTCTGCTTTCTATATTGTTATCTATAGTCTATGTAATTGCAAATGTTCATTATATATGAATTTATATTATATATGTATATATATATAAACTTTCAATATGTGAAGTAGTATAGTATGTGAAATTTATTTTTGACTAATATTTGTTCCTCAAAATTTTTGAGATGTCAACTTTAGTTTTATGCATCAAATATTTCACTCAGATTGGGCTAGCTGCTCACCAAAAAGCACTTCCTTAACAAATGTGAGGCCCTAGGATCAGTTCCCACGCTTCAAAGAAAAATAAATTACAAAACAAATCAAGTCCTTTTCAACTATTATATATGCTTATTTGTTATCTTCTTTACTTATTTTGTCCTTTATTGAGAGCAAAATACTTTGTTATTTTTTTATTTTGCTTTATTAATTCATTTCCTGGCTTCAGTTGTAGTTTTAGTTTATTTCAGGCAACTTGACTCTATGGCGTTAGGTGCATATAATTTTCAGACTTTTAAGTTCCCTTGATGAATATGCCCTAATGTCACTACAAAATTGTAGTCTTTATTTTCTGGTAAACATTGGATTTTGCTCAGAAATCTTTTGTGTTAATATTTAATGATAAGAAATTGCCCCCAGTCAACGCACAGTATCTGCCTTGCCGGTTGTGGTGGTGCATGCCGGTAGGATATGCTGAAGGAGGCAGAGGCAGGAGGATCACGAGTTCGAGGCCAGCCTGGGTTACACATTTTGCACTTGGGAGGCAGAGGCCGGCGAATCTCTGTGAGTTCGAGACCAGCCTTGTCTACAAGAGCTAGTTCCAGGACAGAGAAACCCTGTCTCGGGAATAAAAATATTAAATTGCCATAATTTGTCCAGTTTCTTTGACAATAGATTATTGTATAGTTTTTAAGTCAAAGGCCCAAAATATATCTCATTAAAATATATCTAAAATCAAGAGTCTGAAGGGCTGTATTGTTTCTAGAGGTTCTGGAGAGAACCATATCCTTACCTTCATTACTTTCAAGAGGAAAAGTACATTTTTTTTTGTCTCAAGTCTTATGTCTGCTTATTCAAGTGTTAATTTTTGCTTACAGGTTTAATTTTTCCTAAAATTCCTTACTCATTTGTAATGCAAAGTCAGAAGCATTTTATCTTTCTGACCACACATCTTGTTGACTCTCACTTCCTTATTCCTTTGTATTTATTTATTTATTCATTCATTTATTTATTTTAGGATACAAAGTCTTTTTCTGTAGGCTATCGTATCCTAAATTGCTGTATAGTCAGTTCTGACATTGAACTCATAATGACCCTTCTTTCTTTACTTGACAAGTGCTAGGAATTAAGATATGCATAACCATATCCACCTTATGTTTCACTGTTTATGACCATTATTAATACACTCAGCCCACACAAATTCAATATTAGAGAAACTGGTAAAAAACATTAATTGAACATGAAAATATAATTCTTCACTGCCATATAAAATAACTTATTCACAAAGGAAACATTATGAACATTTTTGGAAACCTGGTATTCTACCTCATACATAAATTTTGTCTACTAAAATTATAACTACTCAAGCTTCCATCTGACTTAAAAATCATTTAATTTTCCTTTGGTATTATATATCATTTATCTATATTTCAATATTTAAGGTGATCTTTACAAAAAAAAAAAAAAAACAAGATCATGGCCAGGTGTGGTAGGACATACTTTTGTCCCAGCACTTGGGAAGCAGAAGTAGGCAGATCTCTTGTGAGTTTGAGGACAAGCTCATCTAGATAACATGTTACAGGACAAACAATCTATGCTATGAGACTTTGTCTCAGACAAACAAACAAATATGAGTTTTGAAATTACATCCTGTTTTTCTAAAAAAATATAATCTTGTCTTCTGTAAATTGTAGCAAAGTATCTGAACCACTTATATTTAGTATAATAATTTATAAACTACAAATGGAGCTTATTGTTATAACACTTGTTAAACTTTTGCAAGGCCATAGGCTCTATAATGCAATGAAATGTATAGACACAAAGCAGAAATATAGCAATTGATGATTAATATTTTCCTACTAAATGATTCCATTCTTTCATCATTTTTCTGATTACTCATATTCATAAGCTCTTAGATTATTTAATGTCTGCTTTTATAAACTATATATTCTGTTCCTTTGCCCAATTTTTTAAATCAGAATTACATCATTGTTGCCACAAGGCTAGTTGGGTCCTTATACATTAGGTGATGAACCCATATCAAATGGATGATTTGGAAATGTTTTCTCCTATTCTATAGTTTTTTTGTGCCTTTCTCTGTTTCATTAGTTCATATGTCTATTTATTTATTATGTAAAATACTATTTTAATGATTAGAGCTTGTAGAAAAATTTCAAAATCTATTGTATGATATCAGGTACTATTTTTCAAATTATTTTTCTAATATTATCTTTTGATATTTTGTCTATTTCACCTTTATTTATATCTATTTGTGTGTATCTTTTTACGTAGTGTGATCTGCTACCAATAATATTCTATGTGCTTTTCATTTCAGCACATTTAATTTTTAGACTGTGAATTTGGTAGTATAATTTCTTTTTTGACTTAACAAGTTCATTATTCATCAGTCTTCTTGAACACATGAAATGCAATCATTAAGATTTGTAATATTATGGCTTATTATTTTAATCCCTGAATCAACTCTATTTCAACTGATTATTCTTGTTAATACAGGTGTATTTTTTTTTTTGCTTCATTGCATGCCTGTATTTTAGATTGAATGTCAGGTATTTTGGATTTGATATTAATGGGTTCCAGATAGCTTTATATTTCTATAAATATTCTTAATATTTTTATATAAGACATGTTACATCAACAAAGTCCTCTATTGTGACTTTTTATATGTATTCAGACCTCTGTTTATTCAAGAGTTCAGTTTTACTCAGCAGTGAGGTAGAATCTTCATTTGGCTTTTCACAGAACCTCTATGAACTTGAGAGATTGTGATAAAAGTTCTCATAATGGCTACAACATCTTATGAGAATTCCAGGTCCTGGCCCATGAAATCATTGCAAATATTCCTGGTGATTTGTTCTTTGTTTTCCCTTATCTTGAGTTTCTTTCTCACATGTGTATGAATAATCAAGGAGAATTCACTGTGGATTTTCAGAAACCTCCTCTATGGGACTTCTGCTATGAATTGCATCTATCTGGGCTGAAACAAAAAAAAACAAAACAAAACAACAAAAAAACACTGTCCCTAAAGATTCGTGATCTAAGTTTCTGCTTCTTGGGCCTTGAAAACTTTCACAAAGAGGTAACCACAAGGATAACTTATTTTGTTCTCATCTCTCAGGGCCCATTATTCTCCCTTTCCTAGTTCCCAGTGTTTTGAGGACTTTGTTTCTTCTTTTTTGTCTGAGTTCTTAATAATAAACTCGTTGTTCCCTTCTGTTCTGTTGTGTTGAGAGGTAATCTTATTTAAAACATCAACTGTGTAAGCTAGAAAATAACACAAAGAATATATCATAATTTGTGTGACTGAGAAAATAGTAGTATTATTAGTGTAAGGTCCTCAAATCCTCTAAAGTTACTAAAATATGTTTTAGGTTGATAAGTTGTGAGCTTTATTTCAGATGTAACTTTGAGCATTTCTTCTACTGTATTCTTATTCCTGAATCATACTTGCTCAAGAAAGAACTCACCCTCTAGCATGATTCATAGATCAAAATATTTACAACAAAAGAAATTAAGACGAGGTGTATTTGATGTTGGGTTGGTGAAAGTCTCTTTCCAATATGTAGGCTGCCGTTTTGTCTTGTTCACTGTGTTTTTCGATTTAAAGAAGCTTCTCAGCTGTAGAAAGTTTTATTTATTAATTGTTGATTTCAGTGTCTGTGCTACTGGATTTATACTTAGGAAGTGGTCTCAGGTGCCAATGTGTTCAAGTATACTTCCCACTTTCTCTTCTACAAGGTTCAGTGTGGTTGGTTTTATGTTGAGGTCTTTGATCAATTTGGACTTGAGTTTTGTGCATGGTGATAGATATGGATCTATTTTCATTCTTCTACATGTTGATATTCATTTATGTCATCACTATTTGTTGAATATGCTTCCTTTTTTCAATGTTATATATTTAGATTCTTTGTCAAAAATCAGATGTTTGTAAGTGTATAGCTTGATATCTGGGTCTTCAATTCCATTGCTCTTTCTGTCTGTTTTTATGCAAATACCGAACTGTTTTATTACTATAGTTCTGTAGTAGAGTTTTAAATCAGGAATTATGATGGCTCCAGAAGATCATTTGTGTTACAAGATTGTTTTGCCTATCCTTCTGTTGTTTTTCCATATGAAGTTCTTTCGAAGTCTGTGAAGAATTTTGCTTGGATTCTGATGGGCATTTAATTGAATCTGTAGATTGCTTTTGGTAATATTGCCATTTTTACTATATTAATTCTACCTATCCAAGAGCATGAAAGGTCTTTCCATTTCTGGTCTCTTCTTCAATTTCTTTCTTCAGAGATTTAAAGTTATTGTCACAGAGGTCTTTTACTTGTTTGCTTAGCATTGCTCCAAGGTATTTTATGTTACTTATGGCTATCATAAATGGTTATGCTTCTCTGATTTCTTTCTTGTCCCATTTATCATCTGTATAAAGGAAGGCTACTGATTTTTTTTGGTTAATCTTATATCTTGCTATATTGCTATAGGTGTCTATGAGTTGTAGGAGTTCACTGGTAAAATTTTTGGAGTCATTAAATATACTACCATATTGTCTGCAAATAGTGACAATTTGACTTCTTTTGTGATTTGTATCTCCTTTTGTTATCTTATTGATCTAGCTAGGAATTCAAGTACTATATTGAATAGATATGGAGAGAGTGGACAACCTTTTCTTGTTCCTGATTTTAGTAGGATTGCTTTGAGTTTCTCTCCATTTAGTTTGATGTTGATTATTGGCTTGCTTATTGCCTTTATTATATTTAGGTCCTACTCTCCAAAAGACTTTATCATAAAAAGGTGTTGAATTTTTTCAAAAGAATTTTCAGCCTCTAATGAGATTATCATGTGTTTTTATTTCAGTTTGTTTATGTGGTGGAATACATTGACATAGCCACTCCTGAATCCCTGGGATTAAGCCTACTTGATTGTGCTAGATGATTTTTCTGTTGTGTTCTTGAATTTGGTGTGCCAGTATTTTATTGAGTATTTTTTGCATCAATGTTCATGAGTGAGACTAGTCTGTAATTCACTTTCTTAGTAGTATTTTTGTGTGGTTTAGGTATCAGGGTAATTATAGCATCATAAAAAAAGTTTGGCAATATTCCTTCTGTGTCTACTGCATGGAACAATTTAAGAAGTATTGGTATTAGTTCTCTGAAAATCCTGTACAAGTCTGTTCTGGTCCTCAGCTTTTTGGGGGGATTACTGTTTCTATTTTCTTGGCAGTTATTGATCTATTTAATTTATCTGTATTTTATTTAATTTTGGTAAGTGATATTTATCTAGAAAATTTCCATTTCCTTTACATTTTCCCATATTGTATAATACAGGATTTTGAAGAATGACTTGAAGATTCTCTGAATTTTCTCCATAATTGTTTTTATGTCCCCTTATTCATTTCTGATTTTGTTAGTTTGGATATTCTTTCTCCACCTTTGGCTAGTTTGAATAAAGATTTGTCTATTTTGTTGATTTTCTTGGAAAACTAACTCTGTCTCATTGATTCTTTGTATCTGTCCTTCCTCCATATTAACTATCCCATTCCCTCAAGTTCTCCCTCCCCTCCTCCTCTCCTCTTCCCCTTCTCCCCTTCCTTCTACCTCCACCCCCATGCTCCAAAATATTGTCATGTGATCTTGTCTGCTTCCAATTTCTAGGTGGATCTATATATGTTTTTTGTTGGATCCACCTTATTGCTTAGTGTCTCTAGGTTCATGAACTATAGGCTCAATGTCCTTTGTTTATCGCTAGTATTCACTAATGAGTGAGTACATACCATATTCATATTTTTGAGTCTGGGCTATCTCATTCAGGAGTGTTTCCTAATTCCATCCATTTCCATGCAAAATTCAAGATGTCATTGTTTTTTACCGCTGAGTAGTACTCTAATGTGTAGATATGCCACACTTTCTTTATCTATTCTTCCATTGAGGGGCATCTAGGTTGTTTCCAGGTTCTGACTATTACAGATAATGCTGCTATGAACATAGTTAAAAAATGCTTTTGTAGTATGATTGAGCATCTTTTGATTATATTCCCATAATATATATTATATATATATTGCTGGATCCTGATGTAGGTTGACTCCCAACTTTCTGAAAAACTGCCACACTGATTTCCAAATTGGTTCCATACGTTTGCATTTTCACCAGCGATGGAGAAGTGTTCCCCTTACTCCACATCCTCTCCAGCCTAAGATATTGGTGTTTTTGACTTTAGCCATTCTGACAGTTGTAAAATAATATCTCAAAGTTATTTTGATTTGCAATTCCCTGATAGCTAAGGAAGTTGAACATGTACTTATATATCTTTTGACCATTTGAAATTCTTCTGTTGAGTTCTATGTTTATTTCAGTACACCATTTTTTTTTTAAATTGGGTTATTTAGAATTTTATTGTCTAATTTACTGAGTTCTTTTTATATTTTGGAGATCAGTCCTTTGTCTGATGTGGGGTTGATGAAGATCTTCTCCCATTCAATGGTCTGCTTTTTTGTCTTATTGACTGTGCCCTTTGCTTTACAGAAGCTTCTCAGTTTCAGGAGGTCCCATTTATTTATTGTTGCTCTTGTTGTCTATGCTACTGGGGTTATACTTAAGAAGTGGTCTCCTGTGCCCATGAATTGAAGCCTACTTCTTTGTTTTAGTTTGTTTGTTTGCTTGTTTTTAGAGACAAGTTTTCTCTGTCCTAGAACTTGCTCTATAGACCAGGCTGGCATCGTACTCACAGAATGAGTTCTCTGTGTGCCTCCTGAGTGCTGGGATAAAAGGTGGAGGCACCACTTTTCAGCAGCCAATATTTCTTGCAAAGGAATAAAAATACAATACACACATGTAAACTGTCTATTGTATATGGCATAGCCTTCATCTCTTTGTGATAAATCAAAACTGAACTCTACTTGAGATGTGACTTTCATCATTAAGTAATTTCATACTTGTGAAGCAAGTACAAATTTTGTGACAAAATTTATTATCATCCATATCAGAGCTTTAATGTTTATTCTCTACTTTTCATTATTCTGTGTAGACAACTGTTGTTTATATAGTTTTTTTAATCTTATAGATTTCCATCTTTCCTTTTTCTCTTACCCTTATACTGTATACTGAACAGCCCTTTAGTCTCATGATGAACTGTGTGATAAAGGAAGAGGCAAGATAAGCAAACAATGGCCTGAAAATGGACAAACCTGAAGCCTAACCAGGGAAAACTGTGACATGGTCCCTGTGATGTCAGTGATATAGCAAAGGTGTATTGAAAATAAATACATAATTTCAAGATTATTAACAAAATGAATTTTTTTTCTATCTTAGAAACTGGCTTTAAAGGATGAGATAGGATGTACTGGCCTCTCGTCAATGAGGCTTTTTGTCATGTCATTTCTGGGGAATACTTTGGCTAAATTACATCTTGTACTGACTATCACATAGCTTTTGGGTTACCTCTGATGTTAGCTACTGGTTCCTCCTCCTTCAAGAACCCAGGATTTGTTGAAACAGCAGAACAGATGATTACACCACTTTCAGGATCATTCTCTCTGTTTTTTTCTAAAGTATTCAAAGGCATTCTTCTACAAAAGGTAATAGGAGGGCCTGATATGGAATTGTTGGTCTTCTTAAATGCCTTCCAGGCCCCAAATACCAACTTCTTGAGCCAGACCTCTGGCAGGAGAGATGAGAAGTTTTGAGAGAAAATTGTTCTCACTACTAATGTCTTAGCAATGTTATAAAGAAAATGCACAGATATTCCCAGTTAGCCCTTCTTTTAAAAAGGGGGATGCTGAGTTCTCAGAAAAATTTACAAAAGGTCATGGGAAGTCAGGATGAAGACATGTTTGCTCTTGAAATGTCTTTTATTATTGTTGGGTTAATTTTTTTGTGGGGAACACCAAAAATCTTGATCTGTAATTCCTTTTCAGATGGAAATTCTATCAGCCAACATTCTCTTTGGTTTTGAGGGATGCTGATCCAAGTCAGACTGGCTTCATGTAAGCTTACTGACTAACACACTAAGTCATGGCATTCAAGAGAAGGATGAACATTGCATTTAGTTACACTAGATGTAGAGACCAGACAGTCCACTATTTATTGTTGATTCTCTTAGTGAAGTGGCTATGTTTGCTTTTTTTTCTTCCACTCTCTACTTTCCTCATGACCTGATGACTTTAAAGTAGCTCTGGATACAAGAGACATTGGTCTTCTATCATAATCTTGTTCTATCATATTTGGATCATACTCACACAGCGTACACCATATTATATCTAAGATATAAATTAAGTTGGCTGCCTACAGGTCACAATCTACCTACTCCTTGCTTCAAGAATTATGTATAGAGATGTGAGATCTACAAACTGATCAGCCCATGTCACATTCCACCTTCATGACCACCAATGCAGTGTCAGCTCTCACAGAAAATACCAGAAAGAACACTAAAACATCAGTTGCAGGACCACCACCTTGTATAGGCCAATATCTAAGGCAGATAACAGAAAAGTGCCCCCCCATAAGGTAGAAGAAACACTTAATGGGTTTAACTTACTTCTCAAAACCTTTTCAATATAGACAACACTTTGTCAAAAAAAAACCCTGGATTTCTGTTTCTTTAGATCCTGCTGGCTTATCTGGAGACAAACTGAGCTACACAATATTTTACATACCGCTAAAATTAGCACAAAAATATAATAAATATTTCTAATCTCTTAAGATTCAGGTGTTTAATAAATTCATATCACTGTTTCTAAATTTTTGTGAATGTGATACTGCTCAGGTTTGACTCTGGTTTTGATCTCATCATCTTACTATCTTTCTCATTAGAATGGGTTTCCAGGATCTTTGCTGGAAAGCACTGAGACAGAGAAGAGCAATGGGATGAAGAAAATCTTTCCACAAATACCTCATGAGACATGTTCAAATGTTAAGAATTTTGTTAGCTTCTGATATCCAGAGTCCAGGCCCAGAGAATAAACATTTAATACATATGTACTGGAAGGATATAGGGTACAGTGGAATATATGTCTCTTGAAATGCTTACTATAGATTTATTATCTGGCTCTAGGGTGAGCAAACTGGTCATAGTAACATCACAGTGCCACCTTACATATTAGCAGTTGGCATATATTAAAATGGATATAAAATAACTTTCTCAGGAAGAAAGGGTATAAAGGTAATTAAATAGAAGGGTCTCACAAATGTGCACACACCTTCATATCATGTTTACCTACATGCACACCCTCACACTATATGCATATACACATTCAAAAAGAAAACCCAGAAAACATGCCTGAATATAACTAAACCAATGGAGAAATATACCATAATTATATGTTTGCTATTGTTAATATATTTTGTTATTGTTGTTTACAATAGGGTTTCTCTGTTGTAGACCTGGCTTTCCTGGAAATTCACTCTGTAGAACACACTGGCCTCTAGCTTACGGAGATTTGTCTGCTTCTGCATCCTGAGTGCTGGAATTATAGGAAAGCTCCACTGTCACCTGGCTGCTGTTTTTAATCTTAACACAAAAAAATATAAAAATGTAATATATAACATGAAAGTAAAAGAGCTATTTTATTTTTCCAGTAATATTTATATAAATTGTCAGGCTGGTTCTAACCATAAGGATTGTCCCAAAAAGAATCTAAGAATTAGTAAAGAGGGTACCTAAACTGCCCTTTCCCTGTAATCAGATTGATGACTACCTTAATTACTATCATAGAACCTTCATCCAGTAACTGATGGAAGAAGATGCAAAGAAACACAGCTAAGTACTAGGCTGAATTCCTAGGTCCAGTCATAGAGAGGGTGGAGTGATATTATAAGCAAAGAAGACATAGTAAGGATACCCACAGAAATAGCTGATTAGAGCTAGTGGGAACTAACTGGTCCCAAACTGACAGCTGGGGAACCAGAATAAGTCCAAACTAGACCCTCTGAATGTATGTGACAGTTGTGTCACATAGACAGTTTGTGGGGCCACTAACAGTGGAATCAATATTTATCCCTAGTGCATGAACTGGCTCTTTCGAAACCATGCCCTACGGAGGGATGCCTTGTTCAGCCTAGATACAGGGGGGAGTATTTTGATCCTGCCTTAAGGGATATGACAGATTTTGTTGACTCCCTATGGGAGGCCTCACCCTCTCTGAGAAGTGGGTGTGGGGTGGGGTGGGGTGGGGAGAAAATGGAGGGAGTGAGAGAACAGAAGGGAGAGGGAACTTGGATTGCTATGTAAAATAGTTTTTTTTTTTAAAAAGTTAATCAAGACAAAATTTGTTTTAAAATTCAATGAAATTTTAACTAAGTACTAGTGTAGGAGAAGAAAAGAATATGACAGTATAATTCTAAATGGTGAACAATGCCTCCATGTTTATGGTATGCAAATATACTATGCTTTTCTAGAAGGCAAAAGGTCAAATAGAGGTACATGATAAATTATCATTTACAAATTTCATTTTACTTATAACCAACTTTGATAGAGTATGGAGGAAAAGATACCCTTGCTTACTTTTAGTAGATGTGTAATTTGGTACACCACTTTTGAAAATTGTATTTAGACCCTACAGAGAACTTCATGTATTGAAAACTAACAAAAATGCACATACAAGTTGGGGGGAAAAGTCATTTGCAAATATATACTTGAGGGATTACACAAAGTAAGAACATTATCACAGATACTGAGACATAGTCTTAAAAAGAAGCAGATACATGTATGATAACATGATAATATTTTAGCCACTTCTAATATTTGAAATAATTTTCATAAAATGTACAATTCATAAAAGTAGTATGTGTATGCACATGAGAGGATATGCCTGACTTTATAAATGTGTGTATGCACACATTGCTGAATGTTTATATAGTTTTGTAATTTTGCTTCTTTCTTTACACTCCCCCCATAGCAAATATTTTCAGTTTTTACCTATTTTCTACAGCTGTCTTTATAAAAAGTTCAATAATTATAAAAATATAAATTAATTTTAGGCTTTAAAACTTGAAATTAGTTCACACTATATTAATTTGTAGAGTAAAAATTTATCATTTAAAAGTAAATCAAAGAGACCTGGACATGGTGGTTTATGTCTGTAATTCCAACACATAGGAAGCTGAGGCAAGAAGATTGACATAAGCTCAAAGCCAGGCTGACTGCGTAACTGCAGGTTAGACTGAACTACAGAATCTTCCTAATAATTCATTGATGCAGACATGCAGATAAGTGCACAAATCCTAAATCTATATTGAAAATTTTCTTTCGGTTTTGTAAATATATATATATATATATATATATATATATATATATATATATATATACACACAAGTGAAGACATTTATATTTAGTAGAAATGTCTACTTAAAGTGTACAAGGGTATCTTTTCCTTCATATCCTATCAAAATTGGTAATAAATAGAATGAAATTTGTAAATGACAAATCATGTACCTCTACTTGACCTTTGACCTTCTAGAAAATATATATATATGAATATATGTATTAAATATATAATTGAACATTATATATTCAATGTCTTTCTCAAATACATATAAAGCTGATGAGAAAATCTGCTGAAATTTAAATATAAAAATTTTACATATGGCCTTAACCTTCTTTCAAACTGTGAGAATTTAAAAAAAGAACAATACATGGCAATCTGGAATTAGAGTGATTCTATCTACTCTTAAACAATCATTCAGAGAAATTTTCACATACCTCTGCCTCTTGCAAATGTCTGTCTCCTCTTCCACAATGATATCTGAGCCTTAGTTATAGGAGTTTTATTGTTGATATATCCTTTGGGTCTGGGCTCCACAACTCTGCACTTGTTCAGTTGAGGTTTGCTCTAATGGGCTTTGTTGCAAATGAGATTGTGTCTCTTAGGAATGTTTGAATCTACATCTATAAAATCCCACCAACTGACTAAAACATGAGCAGAGCACAGGCAACAGCAATAGAGATACTAAAATGAAGGGGGAAAAACCTATTAGATCTCAGTGCTATACAATGAACTACAGGCAGCTAAGGAATGCTGAGAACAGGAGAAATAGTCCTCCACAGGAAAGAGCACACACTGTTTTGTTATCCAATTCCAAGTGGTCAGCACTGAAAACAAGCATACGTGCAACATTATACAGAATGAGCAGGTTGTACTTATATACTATGAATGTTTGTGTGCATAACAATTAATGAAAAAAAGTGGCCATGAATTTGAAAAAGAGTAAGGGGAGGTAAATGTGGTGGTTTAGACAGAGGAAAGAAATTATATAATTATATTATAGTCTCATAAAAATAGAAGGAATATTTTAATAAATGCATAACACTCACTGTTGTCACAGCATATATGTTTATTTACTGATATCTTTATACAATTATCTTAATATTGTTTCCCTTAATTGTAATGAGAGATTAAAAATAACAAATCAAAATGTAGGATTTACCAACCTTAAAATTTAGGACTTCTTTGTAACATGAATTTATCAGTTTGGAAATTTGGAATTTCATGGTCTATTTGCCTGAGCATTATATTTTGTGATTCCATGATGCTTAGACACATCACTGTACATTCCAGGCACATCACATGAACTAGGTAATAATTACCCATAGTGCTTTGGATAGATTTAAGCTGATAATATACAGATTTCAGGCCAGAGCTCATAGAAACTCATAAGAGGGGCCTTGTTTTCTCTCCTGGATATGGATTTGCTATATAAACATGTACAGTATATTTAGTCTTTTTTATTTTTTTTTCCATTCAAAACTTTACAGTTCCTTCCTCCTCCCACTTCCCTCCTGCTCCCCAACTCACCTATCTCCCTCCCTCTCCCTCCTTAAGAGAGGGTTGGGAACCCTCCCCAGTGGGAAGTCCAAGGCTCTTCCCCCTACATCCAGGCCTAGGAAACTTTGCATCCAAATAGACTAGAGTCCCCAAAAAGCCAGTACATGCAGTAGAAACAAGTCCCAGTGCCTTTATCAATGGCTTCTCAATCAGCCCTCATGGTCAGCCACATTCAGAGAGTACAGTTTGATCACATGCTCGTTCAGTCCTGGTCCAGCTAGATTTGGTGAACTCCCATTAGAACAGACATACTGTCTCAGTGGGTGGGTCAACTAGTCAGGGTCCTGACTTCCTTGCTCATCAACTTCTGCTCTTCAACTGGACCTTGGGAGCTCAGTCCGTTCTTCTGATGAGGGACTCTATCTCTGTCTCCATCCATCGCCAGACAAAGATTCTATGGTGATATTGGAGATAATCATCAGTGTGTTAGTGGGGCAAGGCAAATTCAGGCACCCTTTACTCTGCTGCCCAAGGACCTAGCTGGGGACATCCCCGTGGACACCTGGGATCCCCTCTAGAGCCAAGTCTCTTGCCAACCCTAAAATGACTCCCTTAATATAGATAACTTCTTCCCTGCTCCTATATATGCCTTTCCTCCATCTCCACCCTCCCACTCCCCCAAGCTCTCTCCAGTCTTTCCATTCTCCCTTCTCTCTCCCCCTCTCCCCTTCCCCCAAGCCCACCCCCACCCCTACCCTCACCTTCAGGTTCCCAACTTTTGCCCAGCAATCTTGTTTGCTTCCAATTTCCAGGAGTATCTATATATGTTTTTCTTTGGGTTCACCTTGTTACTTGGCTTCTCTAGGCTTAATGTCCTTTGTTTATTGCTAGAGTCCATTAATGAGTGAGTAAATACCATATTGGGTCTGGGTTATCTCACTCAGTAAAGTGTTTTCTATTTCCATCCATTTGCATGCAAAATTCGAGCTGTCCTTTTTTACCGCTGAGTAGCACTCTAATGTGTATATATTCCACACTTTCTTCATCCATTATTCCATTGAGGAGCATCTAGGTTGTTTCCAGGTTCTGGCTATCACAAATAATGCTGCTATGAACATAGTTGAACAAATGTTTTTGTAGTATGATTGGGCATCTTTTGGGTATATTCCCAAGAGTGGTATTGCTGGATCCTGAGGTAGGTTGATTCCCAGCTTCCTGAGAAACAGCCACACTGATTTCCAAAGTGGTTGCACAAGTTTGCATTCCCACCAGCAATGAATGAGTGTTCCCGTTATTCCACATCCTCTCTAGCATAGGCTATCATTGGTGTTTTTGATTTTAGCCATTCTGACAGGTTTAAGATGGTATTATATATTTAGTCTTTTAAACCTTATCTCTCGCAAAAAAAAAAAAACCTTTTCTCTGAAAAACAGGCTTAATAATGAGTTATGGTTGTGAGGTAATTAGACAACCTTGTCCAAAAAACATTGTGCATATTTTTATTATTATTCTTAAGTTCTAGGAAGTGGTTGACATATTTAAAAAAACAGATGAAAAACAGATTTCTATAGATATGTATCAGGAGATACTGTATCTCTTAAATTAAAATGTCACAAAAATCTCAAACAAATAGCATCACCTTGTTGATTATCATCTACTGTAAACCTGTTCTGTTTTTTCCTGTTTTATACATTTTATGTCATGAGTAGGTTTATCTACCCAGGTTATTATTCTCTAAGCCATTAAAATTCAACATCAGGTGAAAAATCTGAACTGTTTTAAGCCATCTTTGTAGGTTGTACAAATTTAAATCTCTGTAAATTTATTTGCTAACATTGGTTAAGTTTATTGTGGTCAAATTCATCTATTGGCAGCCATCAAAATAAAAAGTGAAGGTGGACTTTGAGTTTACATGCAAAATACTAAAATTATATTTAAAACTTAATGTAATAGTAATATCAAACTATACCTAGAAAAGAACACGAGAATAAGTTTCCTTTGTACTGGATACATGACATCAAGAAATACAAACAACAAAAGTGAAAGTTAGACAACTGATTCTATATCAAACTGAAATGCTTTAGAATCACAATATGCATAGCCAACAAAGTGATAAGGGAGGAAAAACTGTTCAAAAGCAATGTATCTGAAGAGTTGATACCTAAGGTACATACATAAATCACATTGTCTCAATGGCAAATAAAACATATAAAGCAGCTCAAACATAACAAACAACTCAAATAGATGTTTTTCAAAGAATTCATATAGCTAGTCACCTGGTTGATGTAAGAGCACTTCACCTCCATACTTATTAAGAAAATGAAAAATCAAAACCACTATGGGACACCACTTTATACATGTTAGCATAGCTGTTATAAAAAGTCAGGAGAAAATAAATGTCATCAGAAGTACATCAAATGTACAGTTGTACAATCATTGCTGAAAATAGTATTGAAGGTCCCTTTTGGACCTTCTGGTTATTGAAAGATATAATTATTAAACAGAACCATCAACATTCCCCTTACTAGGTATGAATTCTAAAAAAACATAAAATTAGCATCTTATAAGGGCATCTACATTTCCATGGTTGTTCAAAATCTCATGGAAACAATCTAACACAGATAAACAATCAAAGATAGAGGAATTATGGTTTAAATATTTATATAACTGTGATCTATATGTACACTAATGCATAAAACATGCAAATTGTGTAATATTATTTAACACTTAAGAAGATACTTCAATTTACAGCAACATGAATCCGTTAGATGTTATTAGCAGGAAGACTATACTGTACAGTGTATATGTAGAATCTAAAAAGAGCTAAATACACAGAAACAGATTATGATGTTTATTATCAGGTGCAATAAGGAGAGGCAATGGAGAAAGATAGTTAAAAGTATAACTTTGTGATTATGTTTGACTATTAAGTTTATAGATCTAATATATAGCATAACTATAACTAATATTAAATTTCTATACAAGATATATTACATAATAGTGTATTATATAGTATTGTTGCATGAAGATATTTATTAAGAAGGTATATTTTATTGTCAACATCTATTGCATTGGGGTCCCTGGGTATGAGTATCACGCAAATCAGGACACAGGGGATGAAGGTATGAACAACTGTATAATAAGCATTATTTTATATGGTTTTTTATAAAGACTAAAATGCACTACCTCAACTCTGGAACCCCCCTTTACTCACATACATGATCATGAGAAACATTTATGTCACCTTGCAAGAAACAATACCTCAATTACTAACAGTAATAAAAATGAAAATAAGGCCGGGCGGTGGTGGCGCATGTCTTTAATCCCAGCACTTGGGAGGCAGAGACAGGCGGATCTCTGTGAGTTCGAAACCAGCCTGGTCTACAAGAGCTAGTTCCAGGACAGGCTCCAAAAAAAAAAAAAAGTACATAGAGAAAAGGCAAAAAGTATACAGAAGCATGAAGAACTGAGCTTAAAGGCCACTTCCTTATCCAGGGTACAGATTCTGACAGAACATTTGAGAAATGAGCAGAGAAAGTATACTTTCATCTATGCTTGGTTTGCCAAGCAACCATTTTCCAACTTCATCTCATCCATCCCTGCAGGAACCTGAACTCTAAGCCATCTCTGTGTCTCCACATTTTATGTCCTTTTTCTCTCTGCCCTTACTCAGAATAACCATGGGAAGTAATTGGTTACTCACTTTAATTAACACAATAACTATTTTACTATGTAAATGAATATTAATTTTAATTTAAAGTATTTTTATTATTTTAATTTAAAGAAGGTAGAACAGAAAAATGAGTGTATCACCAAGAACATGAAAGGGGAAGATCTTTTTAAAATATGAAAAAATAGTCACACAATATGGAACATGAAGAATGGAGTAAAAAACTGTGATTTTTATAATCAAAGATAATACTGGTAGAAAAAAGCAGCAAGGAAAATAAAAAGATTCAAAAATCAGTTAGGACATCTTATTTACCTGCTTTCATCACTATCAAAGGTTCAGGAAATTTTCCTTTGATTTAGTTAGTAACTTAGAATTATAGATAAGAATGACACTTGCTGAACAGGAAACCTTAAAATGGATATTATATTTCTGTCTGTTCTCATTAAGAATTTGGTAGATAGTAACAGAAATGTATATTTTAAGCTCAAAGAGAAAATTTGCTATAAAAATTGTTTTACAATTAGTACTAATCAAAGATAAGAATATATCTGGCAGGAGGATACGAGAAAATGGAAGGATCTCCCTTGCTCTTGGATTGGGAGGATCAACATAGTAAAAATGGCAATTCTACCAAGGGCAATTTATAGATTCAATGCAATCCCCATTAAAATCCCATCAAAATTCTTCACAGATCTTGAGAGGACAATAATCAACTTTATATGGAGAAACAAAAAACCCAGGATAGCCAAAACATTCTTATATAATAAAGGATTGTCTGGAGGCATTACCATCCCTGACCTCAAACTCTATTACAGAGCCTCAGTATTGAAAACAGCTTGGTATTGGCATAAAAACAGAGAAGTCGATCAATGGAACCAAGTAGAAGACCCTGATTTTAACCCACAAACATATGAACACCTAATTTTTGATAAAGGAGCTAAAAGTATTCAATGGAAAAAAGAGAGCATCTTCAACAAATGGTGCTGACAGAACTGGTTGTCAACCTGTAGAAGAATGAAAATAGATCCATATCTATCACCATGCACAAAACTCAAGTCCAAATGGATTAAAGACCTCAATATTAGTCTGAACACACTGAACCTGATAGAAGAAAAAGTGGGAAGTACTCTACAACATATGGGTACAGGAGATCTCTTCCTACGTTTATCCCCAGCAGCACAGACATTAAGGACAACATTGAATAAATGGGACCTCCTGAAACTGAGTAGCTTCTGTAAAGCAAAGGACACTGTCACTAAGACAAAAAGGCAACCCACTGACTGGGAGAAGATCTTCACCAACCCTGCAACAGACAAAGGTCTGATCTCCAAAATATATAAAGAACTCAAGAAACTAGACTTTAAAATGCTAATTAACCCAATAAAAAAATGGGGCACTGATCTGAATAGAGAATAGAGAATTCTCAACAGAAGAAATTCAAATGGCCAAAAGACACTTAAGGTCATGCTCAACCTCCTTAGTGATAAGGGAAATGCAAATTAAAACAACTTTGAGATACCATCTTACACCTGTCAGATGGCTAAAATCAAAAACACCAATGATAGCCTTTGCTGGAGAGGTTGTGGAGAAAGGGGCACACTCATTCATTGCTGGTGGGAATGCAAACTTGTGCAACCACTTTGGAAATCAGTGTGGCGATTTCTCAGGAAATTTGGGATCAACCTACCCCCGGATCCAGTAATACCACTATTGGGAATATACCCAAGAGATGCCCCATCAAATGACAAAAGTATCTGTTCAACTATGTTCATAGCAGCATTGTTTGTAATAGCCAAAACCTGGAAACAACCTAGATGCCCTTCAATGGAGGAATGGATGAAGAAAGTGTGGAATATATACATATTAGAGTACTACTCAGCGGTAAAAAACAATGACTTCTCGAATTTTGCATGCAAATGGATGGAAATAGAAAACACTATCCTGAGTGAGGTATCCCAGACCCAAAAAGAGGAACATGGGATGTACTCACTCATAATCGGTTTCTAGCCATAAATAAAGGACATTGAGCATATAATTTGTGATCCTAGAGAAGCTAAATAAGAAAGTGAACCCAAAGAAAATCGTATAGTCATCTGCCTGGAGAGGGGAAGTAGACAAGATTGCAGGGCAAAAACTGGGAACTTGCGGGTGAGGTGGCATGGGGCAAAGGAGAAATGGGATGAGAAACATGAGAAGGGGAGGATGGGAGGAGCTCGAGGGATTGGGATGGTTGGGATATAGGAAGGGTGGATACGGGAGCAGCGAAGTATATATCCTAACTAAGGGAGCCATCTTAGGGTTGGCAAGAGACTTGACTCTAGAGGGGTTCACAGGTGTCCAGGGAGATGTCCCCAGCTGGTACCTTGGGCAACTGAGGAGAGGGAACCTGAAATGACCCTATCCTATACTGATTAATGTCTTACATATCGCCTTAGAACCTTCATCTGGCGATGGATCGAGGTAGAGACAGAGTCTCAGTTTGGAGCAACGGTCTGAGCTCTTAAGGTCCAAATGAGGAGCAGAAGGAGGGAGAACATGAGCAAGGAAATCAGGACCACGAGAGATGCACCCACCCACTGTGACAGTGGATCTGATTTATTGGGAGCTCACCAAGGCCAGTTCGTCTGGAACTGAATAAGCATGGGTTGAAACTGGACTCTCTGAGCATGGCGGACAATGAAGGCTGATGAGAAGCCAAGGACAATGGCACTAGGTTTCGATCCTAATACATGAACTGGCTTTGTGGGAGCTTAGCCTGTTTAGACGCTCACCTTCCTGGACGTAGATAGAAGACCTTCGTCTTCCCGCAGGGCAGAGAATTTGGACTGCTCTTCAGTATCGAAAGGGAGGGGGAATGGTGTAGGGGGTGGAGAAGAGGAGTGGGGATAGGGGGAGGGGAGTGGGGGAAGGGGGCAATATTTGGGAGGAGGGGAGGGAAATGGGAAACGGGGAGCAGGTGGAAATATTAATTAAAAAAGAATAAAAAAATGAAAAAAAAAAGAATATATCTGGCTTGGTGCAAATAGTTCTTAATCAGGACAAATGTTTTTCACAGGATTAATAGTCAAAACCAGTTAATGAGTACGTGGAACATTCTAGGTCAGTGCAAAGTTAACAAAGTAGACAGACTCAAAGGACAACCTACAGGAATGAGCCTTCAATCCATTACTATGGCTCTTTTGCCAGTTTAATCTTCATGAGTGAGTGAACAGTGTCTTTTTACTTGGTCTGACCACCCCTCTGTGGTTCTAAGCCTTTTGTTGAAGTCATGAAATATGGTGATCCAGCACCTGGGTTTTACAGCAGTGTTAATTAATGGGAGACTCTAGATCTCCCCTCATGTGATCAAAGATAGTTTAATCCTTGTTCTTGACTAGAACTCGACATTTAATAACTAGGCCTCAAAGAGGTTCCATGGAGTTGGCATGAAGCCAACTTGTTTCTTCAGCATATCCTAATAACAAATACGCATTGGATAATGTAACTGTTATCTTTCAAGGGAATAGTGTGAATTTCACTGATTAGAAAGGACAATTAGGTACAGTAGTACTCCATTTTCCTGACATTCTCTCTCTCCTTATGTTTTTTCTGCTTTAATATGCACATTTTTCTTTTTTGAAGGCCAGCTTTCTCACACATAGTTGATACTGCCTCATTTATGTTAATATATTTTCAATTTCATCAACAAATATAGCTCAATTCCAAGTCAAAAATTCTTAGAGAAAGGATATGTTCAGTTCTTTAAGAGTCATTTTCATCTCTTTTACGACATTCGAAGGCAGAGAATGTAATTATTCAGTCACAGATAAGGCTGTACTTCCGGGTTCTAAAGGCAAGCACGTGCAGATGGGCCCTCGGGTGCAGAGATGCTTGAATGTTAAAGGGCCCCCATGGGACCCACGTGTGCATTTGTGGCTATATCCACATATGACTTAGCTAAACCCTTGCATGCATGTGTGAGTTGCCAGTCATTTGTGTCATCAGTGTGTGATATAGTCATGCCAATCCCCTGTGCACATGTGATAGGCAGCTTTTAAAAACTGGATTGCCATCTCTCTCTCTATATATATATATACACCGATCCCCAGACCTGTACTCATCCCCCTCTAATAAACTCCTAAGTGGGTTTGTTGAGTGTTCTATGTTTTCTTCTCATTCGTGCCAGGTAATTTTATTGGGGCTGAGACTAGAGAGGCTCTCCCGCCTCAAGCCCCTCTCCCAGGGTCAGAATCCGGAACCGGGGATCTCTCCACAACAACCACATGTTCCATATGCATGAGCATGATTTCTCCAAACATCGCTGGCTTCAGTTGGTGATTTTCCCATTCTGGTCAGCATAACCATTTCTCCAAACCCAAGGAAGTGACCATTGAGCTCTGCATAATCCTCTGGTCTTCCTTGAAACGGGGAGACTGGCCCCAACCATGATCTCCAAAGCTACAGTTGTGCCCTTCACTGACATTCATTTCTCTATTGCTTCTTTTAGTTGAAATTGTGTTTGAAATGGCCTGGGGCCAATCCACCCACGACTGGGGACCCAGGATCCCTCAGATTCTTCTTTTTCTTTTGTTTCCATTTTTCTTTTCTATTTTTCCCTCACGACCTCTGGCCTCTCTGGGTTCCAAGTCACCCCGGCCGGATCCAGTCAGACCTTACCATCCCACTCGTAGCCAGGGGATGCCCTTCCACAGGTCTTGTGACATGCTGATTCACACCTCACCCACTGTTGAGAGAAGTCTTACTGTGCACCTTGTGGTATCAATGTTTCACGGGTTTTTACAGTTTCAACTATGGGTAGCAAGTCATCCAAACCCATCAATTCAGTCTCTCCGCTGGGATGCCTTTTAGAGACCCCGAAACCCCAGGCCTTAATGCCCTACCTACAGATTACCACACTGTCCACCTTTGTTCAAAAATATGGCCTTATTACAATTTAGATGGCAATCTAAAGTGGCCACCTAATGGCACCTTTGATCCTGATATTTTACAGGAGGTTTCTAACTACTGTCAGCGCACAAATGGAAGGAGTATCCTTACATCCAAGCCTTTTACTATTTAGGCTCTAAGCCTAAGCCCTCTGTCCTTGCAAGCTGTTCACCTGCTCACATGTTCCTGGCTATGCCATCTGTATCAGAAGAACCCTCCACTTCTGTTCTGGACCCAGCTAACAAACCCCTGCCTTTTCTACCCCAGTGGGCAGTTCCTACTCCTCCTCCTTCAGCCCCAGTTTCTACTCCTGTCCCTTCAGGCCCTGCCATTGTCTCTTCAGCCCAGTTTCTACTCCTGCTCCCTAAACCCCAGCTCCTATTCCTGTCCCTTTAGCTCCTAATCCTGTTCCTACACCAGTTCCTTTAGCACTGTTCCAGACCCTGCTAAGGAATCCACACCTTCCTAACCTCAACAGGCAGATACTTACACTCCTTTACTTCCTGTTGCCTCTCCACCTCTCTCTGTTTGCTCTTCAGCTCTCCCCTATCCACTACCTGCTGGAGCAGCTCTGCTGAATCTTTCTTCCTCTCTGGTGTCTGGCTGCATCAGTCGCCCAGCACTGGCACCCACATTTACCCCTCTTCTTACATGGTTGCTATGGAACCCAACCCTAACAAAGTCAAGCCCTCTACAGTTCTCCTGTTGTGAGAGGTGCATAATTCTCTGCCTTTCCAGCATCTTGCAAGATCCAGGTTGCCAGTCAGCCAGTTCTTCAGAGCCCATAAAAATACAACAGTAATCAGCCACCCCAGAACGTGGTCAAGTGTCTCAACACCCCAACGTCCACAAAGTCAGTGTGAAGCAGTCATGAGAGACCTTATAACACCCCATTCCTACCCATTAAGACACCCAAACTCCCGAATTTTTATAATAAACAAAAGGGTGGAATGTAATTATTCAGCCACAGATAAGTCTGCACTTCAGAGTTCTAAAGGAGAGCACGTATGGACAGGCCATTGGGTACAGAGATGCTTGAATGTTAAAGGGCCCCACGTCACCCATGTGCGTGCATGAGTGGTTACAGTGGTTACGTCCACGTATGACTCAGCTAAACCCTTGCGCGCATGCGTAAGTCACCTGTCATCTGCATCACCAGCGTGTGACATAGTTGTGTGCATGTGCTAGGCAGCTTTTAAAAGCTGGACACACCATCTTCCTCTCTTTCTCTGCACACTGATTGCCAGGCCGTTATGGACCCCTTCTAATAATCTCATAAGCAGGTTTGTTGCATGTTCCATGTTTCATTCTCAGTTGCGCCAGGTAATTTCAAGAGAGGAGCATGATAGGACACTACCATGCTTTCAGGAAGAGGAAAAAATACTATTCAAAGAACATGACTGTGACTAACGAAAAGTAACTAATTCTGAGCCTTGCCTTACATGTGTGCCTCTTCTGATGTTTCTACCCAAGCCAGAAACACAGGCTTCATTTCTTCTCCTTTTATAATCATCCTTTCCCTCTAATTAATCATTAAATCTGAGTTGTTTGGTATTGTTATGTCCAAATCTGCAAAGACCCCAAAAAGACAATAAGGAGACTGAGTCCCATATGTAAAAGCAAAGAGTCTGTATTTTATATAAGTTTGGAAACTCGATCTCTCTGCATATCCAACATATTGGAATAACTGGA
Organism: Chionomys nivalis; assembly: GCF_950005125.1. Classification (NCBI taxonomy): domain Eukaryota; kingdom Metazoa; phylum Chordata; class Mammalia; order Rodentia; family Cricetidae; genus Chionomys; species Chionomys nivalis. Next base: position 5,008,313 of record NC_080089.1, read on the forward strand.
GAGCCCCAAGCTCAATTAGAGTTGGGTTTTTATAGTAGTAAATGTGGGGGTGAGGGTTCTCTGAGGTTCAGGACCCCTGATTTGCTGACATTTGTCTAGGGTGTCCTGGTGAGGTGTGCTGGCAGGTGATCCAGTCTACAGTGGTTGGAATGTTAAGAATTTCCTTTGGATGGTCTGTTCTTGGGTGGTGCTCAGGTAATTTTAGCTTATTTATGGTCCTTTCTGCAACCAGGTATTGCTTCAGGGTAAACGACTGAGACTCAGGCCTCCATTAAACCTATTGATGGCTGAGTCCTATTCTGGCAGGTGATAATGGTTGGAAGTAAAGAACTTCCTTTGGGTGGTCTGTTTCTATTTAACTTACCATGGCTGGCTCCCACAGTATATTTAATGTTTTCACTTTCTTCCAATGTAAGAGGATAAAAAAAAAAAAACAATGATTAAATAGCAATCAGTTATAGATACTTTTTGCTAAGTGAAGTAAGTCTTTAGCTCTGGCCTTTTCAGCCCAGTATTCATTATTATTATATTATATTATATTATATTATATTATATTATATTATATTATATTATATTATACCATGTGAAATGAGACTTTGATTTTATTTTCAGTTTGAAGATTGTTTTTTTAATGTATGTGTGTGCATGTATCTGAGTATATGCCACATGTGTGGGTGCCCTCTTAGGCCAGAAAAGGAAGTCAGATATCCTGTAGTTGGAGTTATAGGTTATATAAACTGTCCCATGTGGATGTAAAAAAGCCAAACTTGATTGTTCTAGAAGAGCAGAAAGTGCTTTAAACTGTTAAGCCATTTTTCTAATTCCTGATTTGACTTTCTTTCTGAAGCTATTTTAGTTTAGTCACATAACTCTCTGTTAGATTTTTGTGTCATACCATACATGAGGTGTAGCGGAATGGTAGCAATCAACATTACAGTCACAAGGAAATCATCACTTTAAGAGCTTTCTTTAAGATTTGAGGTAGTCTCTTCTAGGCAACAGCTTATTTTTTTTTTCAGCCAACTTCCCCACAGCTTATCTTATATAGTTCATTTTTGATCCATCATCTGGGGGGGGAGTGTTATGATTTTGATAGAAAGCGATAGAAACTCAACCAAATTATCCTACAGAATTTTGGAATAATCCAACAACTAAAACAATTCTGATGTTGCATATCATACAGCTTCTGCCACAGAGACAGATCAACTCTAAATCTGATGGTACACAACATAAGGAATTTTGCAGATAAGAAGTACTTACACCAACTACGACATCATCCAATAATGGTGGGGGTATATTTTTGTGTTACCCATTCTCAGGGCTTCCTGTGTCCTTCAGAATAAGTTCATGTCATTGTTTTAGGTTTCAGATCCATAAGATCTGCAAAACATGATTTCCCTCTTCTCTGCTATTTAACTCATAGTTCAGGCCTAATGATGGAATAAAAGAACTACAGTTTATGCTTATACACATATCAGAATAGCATTACTTTATATTTAACACCTACAATATTATAAGATTTCACTCTCTCCTCTCCTCTTTATCTTGTCCTTCTCCCTCCATCACCCTTTCTCTATGGTGAAAGTGAAAATTTTAGAAGCAAGGTGTAGTCACATAGCCTAGACTCTAGTTACAAGTGGATCCATTCCATAGCTCATTCTTCCTGTGTATCTGCCCCTCACTCCCCCCCCTCAGAAACTTCCTGGAGTTCTTGAGCATTTTCTAAATGCTTTTGATATTGACGGAGATGAAACTGAAGTTTTTCTCCTTTTTTCCTAGAGTATAAAAATGTAAAATAATTTTATGATCAGTAGAAGCTCAGTCATGAGACAGCGGCATACAGCAATATAAAAGCCTAGCAGCTTCAGGAACAACACTGATGCCTATGGTGGGGTCTGCAAAGTTCCAACATGTAGAATTTTCACAGAATTTATTTACATCTCAAAGAAGAGCTACTGAACTCATGCTGAAAAACTTACCAAAGAAAATTAGTGTTTATTCACAGTCTTCTATAATGGGAATAGCTTCAAGATTAGCAAAAGGGTATCTGCCTCTGTGACATTTGCTTCCTTGAGTCATGTAGATCGTATCACAGTATTCTATTTTATTAATATCAATTCTTTAGTACTAAGGTATTGTGACAAAAGAAGATAGCCCAATCATGATAAACAGCACAAAAGAGTTATAGTGGAAGTTGCACATAGTAGTCAGCTTAAAAATTATTGGAAGATGTATTGCTTATTAAGCAATAGATAAATATACTTCTAGATTCATAAATTAGATGTAACAAACACAATTTAAAAGAAGGAAATCAATCAACATAAAGTAGTACAAATATGGCGAGTAATGAGAAATTCTCAATTTATAACAATTATGCCATCCTACAGTGTTTTACTTCAGAGATGACTCACTGGTGATGTCGTGCCAGTAGGTGTCTGCACACAGTCCTTTACTTTCAAGAAGTTGCTATCATGAGGTAAACAGTCTGCAAATTTATCTCCTACTTAACTGCTTTATTTGACAGTAACAATATGATGCCTAAGTTAATCAAAAGTGAGCTCACAAACACAAGTGTTAGACACTGTGATTTTATAACAATTTTTTTCTGAATCAGCAAAGTCTACTTTTCTTACAATTCCGAGATCCAAGTAACAATTAAGATTTTACTTAAAAAATTGGATTCTTGGGGGTGGGGTGAGATGGGGGTAAGGTGAGATGGAGAGAGAAAAGTGTGAAGGAGAGGATGAGAGGAACTTGGGGAAACGGGATGATTGGGGATATAGGAAGGTTGGATAGGGGAGCAGGGAAACTCGTATCTTAGTTAAGGGAGCCACCTAAGGGTTGGCAAGAGACTTGAACTTGGGGTGGCTACCAGATGCCCAGGGCAATGTCCCCAGTTAGTTCCTTGGGCACCTGACGATAGGGAACCTGAAATGAACCTATCCTATAGCCATACTGATGAATATCTTGCATATCACCATAGAACCTTCATCTAGCGATGGATGGAGATAGAGACAGAGACCCACACTGGAGCACCGGACTGAGCTCCCAAGGTCCTAATGAGGAGCAGAAGGAGGGAGAATATGAACAACGAAGTCAGGACCACGAGGGGTGCACCCACCCATTGAGACAGTGGGGCCGATCTATTGGGAGCTCATCAAGGCCAGTTGGACTGTGACTGAAAAAGCATGGGATAAAACCGGACTCTCTAAACATGGCGGACAATGAGAGCTGACAAGAGGCCAAGGACAATGGCACGGGGTTTTGATCCTACTTCAGGTTCTGGCTTTGTGGGAGCCTAGACAGTTTGGATGTTCACCTTCCTAGATCTGGATGGAGGGGGGAGGATCTTGGACTTTCCACAGGGCAGGGAACTCTGACTGCTCCTGGGACTGGAGAGGGAGGAAAAGAGGGGTGGGGGGAGGAGGAGAGGGGCGGGAGGATGGGGAGGGAAATGGGAGGCAGGGAGGAGGCGGAAAATTTTTTTCAATAAAAAAAAAAGATTTTAATTGAAGCACTTTACCCATTAAGTCGCCTCGCTATCCATTGTCTCAAGTATTTTAAAAGATAATTTAGCATCTAGCACTTCCAAAGAAAATTATTAGTTTTCAAATTGTTCAGTACTAGGGTGGGGGATGCAAACACAGACCTTCTCACATGCTATACAAACACTACAACCACTAACACAATTTTAATGGGAGAGACAAGTTAGTTTTAAATAAGTTATAAATGCTCAATTTTCTTACATGTGCACATATCCTTGGTGTGATCTTCTGTTAGAAATACATCATATAGCAAACCTTGACCTATAAATATATTCTCCTGAGATGTTTTGTTACAGAGAGATTTCAAACTTTTCCCCCAGGTTTCTTAATATTGATTGCTACTTTTTCTTAACAACTAAAAAAATACCAACAAAATGTATAAATAAGTTAGCCATTGCTTTGTGGGTTTTGTTTTTGCATTATTTTTCTTCTTGTCTCATAACCTCATCAGCTCCTGAATATCTTTATCATGGCATTATGAAGCAGTAAGGGAATCAGATCAGTGTGGGAACAGTAGCCAGTCACCTAGAAACATTTTATATAGCAGCATATTTTGTATCTCAATCATTCTAATGTATCCTGGGGAGATAAATATTAATAAGACATAGAAACTGTTCTTAAAGAGCTATTTAACATAAACAAATTCTTTGTACAAGTCAGACAATAGTTTTACAGTAATAAACATTTAAACAAATTACCAAGGAGCTGGCAACATGAATCAGCAGGTGAGGTCATCTGCTTCTGTGTCTGTAAACATAGGTTTGATTACCAGAATCCATGTGGTAAAAGCAGACAACTAACTGCTGAGGGTTATTTTCTGACCTGTACCTGCCCACCATGGCATGTGAGTACATGAATGAACACACACACACACACCCCGGATTAAAAATAAATAAATACATAAATAAATGCCAAGGAAAGTGATGATGAGAGATATAAATTTTAACTCTAGCAACTGGAGAGATGGCTTAGCCTTAAAAGAAATTGCAGTTCTTCCAGAGGACCCAAATTCAGTTTCCAGCATTTATATCTACTAGGTGGCTCACAACCACCTATGTGTAATCCTCTCTCTAGGATTCACAGCCTTTTCTGGTTTCTGAGGGTATCCATTGGCACATAGTATGCACATGTACCTGTAATTTTTAAAAAAGGAACTAAATAAAGAAATAAATGTCTAACTGTAAGCCAGGCATGGTAGGGCACACCTTTAATCCCAGCACTCAGGAGGCAGAGGCAGGCAAATCTCCGAGATTGAGTCCAGACTGGTTTACAGAGTGAGTTCTAAGACACATAGAAAACTGGTCTTGAGAAATTAAAAATAATAATAAATAAAACAAAACAAAAATATTCTTACTGTAAAGATTGGAGGTCTCAGAAAAAAATAAAGATAGACTTTTAAATATAAACAGTACTTTTATATGAGTATTTTGTAAGATGAGGTGGTTAGGAGTTCCTTGGTGATGAGAATGTTATCTACTGACAGGAACCCTGTTTGTTGCAAACATACTTTTATAATTTAATAACTTCGTGCTATAGAGACTTTTATTATTTTGTTTGTCTTCTAAACATTTGGGGTTTTTTATTCCATTCTATAGTATATTTTAATTTTGTTGCTTTTATTTCTTAAAAATTTCATACACTGTATTTTGATACTCCTAACTCTATACCCACAGAAATTCATGTTCCTTCTCTTTCTTTAAAACATAAACAAGAAAACATAGAGCAGTAGGACTGCCCTGGAATGTAGTTGACTTTAGCCAGTGTCACTCCATTGAAACAAACTGGTTTCCCCCTTCCAGTGTTATCAATTGCAAATAGTTTTTTTGAATAGTTGACAAGACTTTGTGATCACTTTACTTTCTCCATGCCAGGATTTTGCTTGATTTGTGCAGATCTTGTGTATGCCATCATAATGTCTTTGTGCTCATATGTACATTGACCATTTTGTGTCTGGAAAATGCTATTTTCCTTGAATTCATCAACTATGTCTGGCTCTTGCAATCTTTCTACCTCCTCTTTCACATAGATTTCTGAACTTTGAGGAGTGGTGTGATAGAGGCACCATGGTTAAGGCTTAGTGCTCCAAAGACTCTCATTCTCTGCACATTGTTCAGTACTGGGTCTTTATGTTAATTACAATCTACTGCAAGAATAAGCTTCTCTAATGAGGGTTTAGAGATTCACATGGATCTCTTGTATTCTGCTGTTTATGCTTGTACTTGTGACTCCTGATCATTTACCCATATTTTCCATTTCCAGAAATCCCTCAGTTTGTGTTTTCTTTATTGTCTCTATTTTGATCTTCAAATCTTGAATAATTTCTTTCACTGTTTGATTTGATTGTTTCTTCTTGGTTTTCATCAAGGGATTTGTTGATTTCCTCAAATCTTTTTGTTTGTATTTTCTTCCACTTCTTTGAGGGAATTTTTATTTCCTTTCCAAGGGTCTTAAATATTTCCCAAAGTTATTTTATACATTGTTTTCTTTTGTTTCATCTCTATTGGGTGTTCAAATCTTGCTGTTGTAGAGTTTTTGTTTGTGCTATGTTGCTCTTTGTGTCGTTGAGTATGTTCTTACCTTGTTGTCTACCCATCTTTTCCTCCAATTGGTGTAGTTGAGGCTGTGCATCCAGTTATCACTCCTTTAGGTACCAGGATATTCAAGGCTAACATGATTCTTCCTTGTGGTGGAGTTGGGTTGTAGCTCTCCAAGAAAAGTCCTGCCACAAAACAATGTTATAAGGATATTACTCTTTGAGGAATCTTAATATACTTTTGTACATTTTTGAACTAGTTCTTTAGAACATTTGAGATGACTAGATCGATGTACTTTGACTTTTAATTTTTTTTACAATCCTCAATTCTTAACTATCAATGTATTATAAAAATTAAAGCACTTAAAATGCCTAAAGATAGAATACAAAGTTTCTTTATCTTGGCATTCACAAATGGGTATGTTTTCCTTCATTTGTCATGTTCTCTCAATTATCTTCAGCAATAAGTGTATAGTAGCATCTTTTTCCAATCCCTCAAGTGTTTGTTGACCAACAAATTAATATGCATTACATGGCCTCAATTTGAAACAACTTGGAATAACATAGGGAGAGTGTCTCAAGGAGGTAATTTCCAATGGGTAGAAATGGCTAGTGAGAGCCTAGGCAGTTTGGATGCTCACCTTACTAGACAGGGATGGAGGTGGGTGGTCCTTGGACTTCCCACAGGGCAGGGAACCCTGATTGCTCTTCAGGCTGACGAGGGAGGGGGACTTGATTGGGGGAGGGGGAGGGAAATGGGAGGTGGGGGTGGGGAGGAGGCAGAAATCTTTAATAAATAAATTAATTAATTAAAAAATAAAAATAAAAATAAATAAATAAAAGTAAAAAAAAGAAATGGCTAGTGAGCACATCTGTGTGGGGTTGTCTTAATTAAATTAATTTGATGAGGGAAGACCCAACCCAGATAGGGCAACCCCATCCCCTAGGAAGGGGGCCCTGAAATGTTTAAGAGCTCAGAGATTGAGTTAAACAAGCAAGCAAGCAAGGACCCATGTACATATTTTTCTCTGCTCTTGACTGCAGATGTGACTAACTGTTTCAAGCTCCTGTTGCCTTGATTTCCTTTCAATGGACTTTACCTAGTACTGTAAATCAAATAAACCTCCTCCCACTATCTTGATTTTTTTCCTTTTTTGGACCTGATATTTATCACCGCAACAGAAATGAAACAAGGACACCTGCTTTCAGGCTTTCATATTGAATCTGAGAAGACTTTGGACTTTAGGTACTAGAGAAAAAAAAAATAACATGACTCCAGTTTCTGAAAATAATAGCACAGCTATAAGATGATAACCGGTGATGATAGGCCATAGCAAAGGGAGCTCTGTTAGTAACTGTCCTAAATACAGGTAAAACTTAAAGAAAATTTGTGAGTCTTGCAGAAATTTTGTTAGAATTCATGGATTCTTAAGAGATATTTTCTCTTATCCTGTTGTCTGTGATTGTTTCTTCATCCTTAGTAGCATCCTAAGAGAATCCTGGCTAAGTGTTAACCAAACAGTTTGTTTTTCCGAAGGGTTTAGTACTTAAAAATCACTGACAAATTTGTATTACCTTCCCTCTGAAGACTATGCAGGATTTTTTTTCTATATTGATTTGTTTGTACTTGTTGTAAGAGGGAATTGAAAAAACTAATTATCCTCATTCATCAGTATTAAATGAATTCAGCTGAAAATGCATATGTAAATGTTTTACTCTTGAGTCCAAAATATCCCATTTTGTTTACTAATTTTATCCATAAAATCATAGGTCCTAACAAGTTCCTATTTCCAAGCTTTATTATTTGTCCTTAAAATTTGTCTCTTGAGCAAAAAAAAAAGTGATAACAACAGTCATTTATAATTTTGGTGTCAAGATCAATGCTGTACATGAATAAAACTATAAATTTTGAACCATATTATTTATTTTTTTAGATTCCATATAAATAATTGTCATCATGGCAAAGCAATCTTTATTGCATTCACAGTTTTGTTCTTATAGCCTTCTTGTTGGTTTTACATGACTGATTTAATGTTGATTAGAGACAAATTAATTTAAAATTACACCCCACTTTCACAAGAAGCTAAAATATAAACTTTCCAATGTTCACTCTCTACTAGTTAGTTTTTTAGCACTATGGTCAGATATCTAACAAAAACAACTTAAAAGATGAATTAATTCTTTTCCACCGTTATCTTATTTAAGTTTAGATAATCAAAGATTATCTAAGAGCTCATGTCTAAGAGTCTGCCTGAAGTCTCAAGAAATATTTTGAACTTCAGCATTTGAACTAAACTTTTATATCTTTAATCTTGTAATAGACAGGGACTCAATCATTCTTAAGATACAGTTAGTTGTCTCCGTGGTTGCCCCAGTGTGAAATACCTGGCTTCTCTTTACTGCACTGAAAACATTAATAACTACAGTCTCCTCACCTACAACTTTTAATGTGCTTCTTTTAAGATCAGAGAGAACTTTTAAGAAATTAGTCTTTCTCTACCCTTTCCTCTTCACTCTCACTATGGCTAAAGCAGTCGGCATAACTATGCTACATGCAGAATGAATGTTATTGTAGTCTAAAATTTCCTCTTCCATTATGTTCAGCGAGACCGGTTTTGTCCCATGCTTTTTCAGTCCCCGGCCAGCTGGCCTTGGTGAGTTCCCGATAGAACATCCCCATTGCCTCAGTGTGTGGGTGCACCCCTCGCCGTCCTGAGTTCCTTGCTCGTGCTCACTCTCCTTCTGCTCCTCCTTTGGATCGTGAGACTTCAGTCCAGTGTTCCAATGTTGGTCTCTGTCTCTGTCTTCTTTCATCGCCTGATGAAGGTTAATATTCAGGGGGATGCTTATATGTTTTTCTTTGGGTTCACCTTCTTATTTAGCTTCTCTAGAGTCACGATTTATAGTCTCAATGTCCTTTATTTATGGCTAGAAAACAAAACCGGTCTCGCTGAACATAATGGACAATGAGGACTACTGAGAACTGAAGAACAATGGCAATGGGTTCTTGATCCTATTGCATGTAATGGCTTTGTGGGAGCCCAGGTAGTTTGGATGCTCACCTTAATAGACCTGGATGGAGGTGGGTGGTCCTTGGACCTCCCACAGGGCAGAGAAACCTGCTTGCTCTTTGGGCTGAGGAGGAAGGAAGACTTGATTGGGGGAGGGGGAGGGAATGGGAGGTGGTGGCGGGGAAGAGGCAGAAATCTTTAATAATTAAATTAATTAATTAATAAAAAATCAGCAAGAAAAAAAAATAAAATAAAATTTCCTCTTCCAAATTAATCAGCTTACTAATTTTAAATATATCTTTACTCAAAATCTCAAAAAAAGAAACTTTGATATAAAGATTAACCAGGTCCTTGTATCCATCTAAAATCTTGTGAATATAGCCATACTATTCACACCCCTCTTAGCATTCTTATCCTCTGAATGCCCAACAGAAATACCCACTAAGCACTGCTTATAGTATTGTGGACTTCCTCCAATCTTCTATCTTCTCCAAATTCTTCTTGCAAACAAGTTCCAAAAGCTTAAAATAAAATGATCAGAGAGAGTCACTTTTATGACCAAAAGAAAAAGCCTCACTTTTCTGAATAGTTACTTTGTACCAAAGTTACATAAACTCCTGAGAAAAACTTCAAAGAGGGAGAATTGACTTGGGTTCATGCTGTCAGATGATTTGGGCCACAGTTTCTTGGCCCCATCTAAATGAAAGTCATATTAAGGAGCTTCACTTAAATGGCAGGAAGCAGAAGGGAACTGAGGGCTTAGACAATGAATGTAGGCTGGACAGGGCTGAGGTATTTAGGTTTCCTATGCCTTTTCTGATTCCTCTTCAGTTGCTAGTCATCTGACACTTTCCAAAGACAGTGGTTATCTATCCAGAAAAAGCAGAAGAAAAAAATTAGGTTATCTTTTCTTTGCATTTAATGTGAATTTAATTGTAATATGAATCATACTAATAGATCTTTGTAAAACCATTGAGCTAGAATATTCCATTTATATCAGCCATCTATCTACAATATAAGTACTATAGAATCAGGGACTTGATGCCAAATATAGAGAAAGGACAATAACTATAGCATAAGATGTGGGTGTTTTGATGTGGGATTTTTCCTTTGTATGCTGTGAATGCCATTGGTTAATAAAAAAAAAAAAAAACTGGTTTAGCCTGATAGGGTAGATAGGTAGGGAAAACTAAACTGAATGCTGGGAGAAAGGAGGCAGAGTCAGAGAGAAGCTATGTAGACCACTGAAGACAGATGCTGGAAACTTTACCTGGTAAGCCACAGCCTCGTGGCAATTCACAGAAATGGATTATATTAGTGTGTAAGTGTTAGCCAATAAGAAGCTAGAGCTAATGGGCCAAGCAGTGTTTTAAATAATATAGTTTCTGTGTGATTATTTTGGGTCTGAGTGCCAGGAACCAACAAGCCGCTCTTCCGACAAGAGTGTTTTTGCTTTAACTGTTATGCCTAATAGTCATTCTGTAGCAAATGCACCTAGAAGGTCAGTCTAGTTTAGGAATGAATCTGGCCTTCCTGTTTTTAACTTAAGCTTAATTTGCTTCTTCATTGGCACCTTCACCAGCCCTAGAATGTCATGATGACTCACTGCCTCACTAGACTCTGAGGCTTTGGAACTATGTATTATCATACCTGTTTCCAGATACCCAGTTTTGAACACAGAACAGCAACAAATGTTCTTGAGTAGATGAATAGAAAACTAAAAAGAAAAATATGACTAGATATTCATACAAATCTGTCATTTTTAAAGTAACTAGCTAAATGTTTCACAAATATATTAACATCAATTTTTTAAATGAAAACACGTGCCGGGCGGTGGTGGCGCACACCTTTAATCCCAGCACTCTGGAGGCAGAGGCAGGCAGATCTCTGTGAGTTCGAGACCAGCCTGGTCTACAAGAGCTAGTTCCAGGACAGGCTCCAAAACCACAGAGAAACCCTGTCTCGAAAAACCAAAAAAAAAAAAACACGTATTTGTTTTCAAAACCTTGTTGCTGTGATATGTGTGTGTGTTCACACAAATGCATCTAAAAATCTTTTTCAATGCAATTTTCCAATTTCTTTTATTCAGATATTTCAGCATGCCAGCATCTGGATAAGTATTTACAAAAGGGACCTTGCTTTCCTCCTCTCCACCCTAATCATAGAACTCATGCCTTGCTCATTGCTTAACAGTCTTCAATCCATATTGATAATTAATTCATGTTTTCTCAGTCTGAATTTTTTACAATGTTTCCAGATACTCATTGCAATTTCAGTTCAGCACGAGCTGGGCCTGGGAGTTGGTGGTTAAGGGTTACTGCAGTGTTATGTCAGAGTGTAAATCAAACTGTAAAATCAATCACGTAAAATAAATACTAAGAACAAATTGAAGCTTTAATTTCCTGGAGGCCTTCAGAGTTGACAATGGAAAGTTTTGGACAGTAGTTAAACCTGAAGCAGTCCATTTCCAGAAAACCATCACTGAGGTTTTAACTTTTCTATGTAGCAAAGGCTGTCCCTGTGCTGAAGAGTTAAACCTTATTAGAGATCAAGGAGCAGAACTTCCTGGAACCAATAAGGGTAACCCTAGCCAGGATGCCTTTGTTTTCCAATTTCTTGCTCCAGAAGCTTGGCTAGGACTGCACATTTCCTTAAGTCTTTTGGGCAGAAGACCATCCCAGTGCCCAGAAAATGAAAATCTCTTTAATCACAATATTGATATTAAGGACTGTTCCTTAACTCTGGACCTTTGCCCCTGAGCCTAGATGGCGCTGTCCCCTCCTGGTTTGACCTCCTTTTCAGATGTGGTCTTGGCTGTTTGACAGCTGTTACACTGGCTTTTCTGGGTCTGGATCCCACTAATTTAGATACCAGTCTGTTGATTCCACTCCCATAAAGTAGGTGCTGCAGTTGTCACCAGAATTTCTCATGGCTTTTTGATCTTGCAGGAAAGAAAAAATATCAGCCCTAAATGGTATACACAGGAAACTCACTGCAGAGGAATCTCAGTTTATCTTCCTGAACACCTGATTGCCTCATGAGTGGAATGTCTGAGCACCTTCAAAAATCAAAACAGCTACTAGCTTCATGCTGTGAAGATGTATATATCACGCAGACACAATTCTAAATTCCTTACTGGAAAAGATTCAAATGCAATGATTGGAAAGAACATGGACTTTTTAGGTTAAGAAAAGGAGTAAATTTTGGTTCTCTTGTTTTTCTTTTTAATTCCTTTGTTGTTTTTGTTTGAGACAGGTTTTCACTCAAGACTCCAGGCTAGTCTTCAAGTCTCTATGCAGCTTTAGCTGGACTCAGTCCTTCTGTCCCAGCATCTCCGTCTGCTGGGATTACAGGGTACAACACCATCTTCAGTTTTTAAAATTTATTTTTAAAATAAAAATTAAAAATCTACTATATGGTGCTGTAGAGTTGGGTCAGCAATGAAGAGCACTTGTTGCTCTTTGAGAAAACTTGGGTTCTGTTCACAAACATCTATAACTCTAGTGTCAAGGGTTCCAACACCCTCTTCTGACCTCTCTGGACAAAAGGAATGCACCTTTTACATATACATTCAGGCAAAATCCTCATGTTCATAAAATAAAAAAAAATCTGAAAAAAATCCACTGTGTGCTCTGGAGATGTGATCTGTGAGGTAAATATTCTTTCTGTAAGTTTTACAGGTTCTTCACTTCTGTTTTTCTTTCTTTAATCAACAATATTAGAATATAATTAATGCTTTGTAGATGCCTTATAAAGAATATAGTTCACAAAGCTACATAGAATTCATAGTAGAGATATAATTAATATTATCTTCAAGTTAACAAAATGTAAAAGTAGATACATATTTAACTCTATGACAGTTTAAGTGCACTGGTTTTTACCAAGTTTCATAAGATCTTCTTTTAGCAAGTTTGATCAAACACATTTAATTCATTCAGTCAATCATTCAGTCACTATAGGTTTTGTGCATTGAGTCTATCTCAGACAGAACCATAGAATACAACAGCAAATATAAAGGGCATAATTTCAGAGATCGAAAGTCTTGTAATGTCATGGGGTGCAAGTAACTACATATTTGTTGTGAACTATGCCAAAGCAGGAGGTGTTAGAAGAGCTGACATTCTGATCTGAGCATAAACAGCTCTGGTTTAGCAGCACCTTGGACTTCCCAAAATTATTTGCTTAAGAAAATACCAAAAAGTCTCCAAATGTTTCACTAGTCCTGACATGAGTTTAAGTGTGACTGAACTATTGGCATGTCTGCACAGAACTCAGATGTCAGAATATTCCCATAACATGTACATTCTGTACAAAGTGGGACTGATAAGAAAGGCAAGTCCTGCCACTCTTGGGAAGACGTTTGTTATTTCATGAGACTTGGCATCTACAAAAGAAATAAGAAAGGCTTGGCATGTCATTTGTTATGAAAACATTCTTTCTGGGTACATTCCTGCCAATATAATTTTCATTTGTGCAAAAATGAACCAGTGTATACCACTGTAACTACAGCTAGACTTGATATAGCAGATTGGAAAAATGAGCTGTGGTTTGGAGGATGAGAAACCAAAACAAATGAGGATAAACTAGACATTTTCTAGTGCTTCTACAATCTGACATGTACAGTAAAGGTGACTATCTCTCACACTCCCTCCTTTCTTCCCTCACTAATTTTTTTTCTCTTTCTCATTTAAATTTTATTTCTTTCTATCCTTTGCTCTTGCTTTATTAATACCATAAAACTCTGAAAGACATAATTCTTTTGATCAAAAATGTGCTATAGAGACAGATAAAATAAATTTGTAATGATATGACTTCATACATTTTGAACTATCTGTCTAATTTGACTAGAGTAAAGTAATGGAAACCTGCAATGAGGGCATTTTCCACTAGGCAATGGATTCCAAGATAACTACAAGTAAAATTTTTAAAACACCCAAATATCTGACAGTAGTTATGGAGAGTCTTCACTGAATAACTCTCTATGCATGAAATGAGATGTCAAGTCAGGATGTAAATTTTGTGAACTATAAGAACCAGAACTGAAATGAGTAACGCAGACTGGCTCTAGTTTTTATAGGTGGTTTAAAAGGCTTAAGGTCTTCCCAGACTATACCCCAGGGGTCCAAAAGATACCTTGTTATGTGATGACTTCTACCTGATTACTGATTCAGTTTGGTCCTTTAATCTTAGGAATTTACAGAATAGCAAAACCTGAAATGTAGGCATTTGTGCTCAGTGGTATACCTTTAACAGATGAAAGTTGGATTATAAAACAGACATCACTAGAATTTTGGATAAGAGTTTTAATTTAAGACTAAAATACTTGAAAAATTTTATAAATACATTTAATAAAATTTGAAAATGCACTGAACATTAAGATATATAGATAATATAGATATGCAAAACTTTATGTAAAACTATTTTTGATTGATAGATATTGCCCAAAAATTTTTAAATGACTGTATACTTTTATATGGAGGTGACATAGCTTACTTAACCAACGTATTGATAGACATATAATTGTAATATGCATCTATTTATAATTAATGCTGTAACATTTGCTGCCTCAGTGTACTGTCTTCAGCTGCTTCATTACATGGTTATAATAATTTCTTATAATAATCTTCTAAAAATTGAACTCTCAGGTCAAAGCATGAACATTAGAAAAAATTCTTGGGTATTTGTAGATACGTTTTTTTTTTTCAGAAGTATATATTGTTTCCACTCCTGCCTAATTAAAATACACATTTTCGATGGCATATTCTAAATAAAAACAGAACAATATGTATTTTCTTCCTGTGAACAAACTGATGTTTGGACTGGCTCACTTTTCCCTGCTGCTTCTTGTCTTCTACTCAGATGACTGCTTGAAATTCTTCCCACAAACTTTCCCAAGTGTGGTCCACTAGAATTTGCCTTTTACTCCAGAAACTTTATTCATCTAGAAATGCAATGCGTCTTCTGACCCTGATTCCACAGTTCTAAGGTTTTGCAGTAATAAAGTCCTCTTATTTTCCTTATCAGATCTAGAGTTCAGAGATCGGGTGAGAAAAGTAATTCCTATTTTTAACAAGAGAAGCCCAGCATTTCCTATTCATCCAGAATATCACAGACTTACATTGTTTTCTCTTTCTTCATTTCTTGGAAACCTTCATTTATTATTAACTGGTTGGAATTTTCTGTCAAAACTTGCTGCTAAATTGTAAGAAAAGGATTGATTTTGCTTTCCTCTTGTTAAAAGAAAAGCAACATTACCGTGTGACAGAACTATTCCTATTCCATTCTAGGAACTGTAAACTATGTACAACCTAGCACCAGTATTTTTGGCTCTCTCACCATTTAGCAAAGAGTAATTTTGCACTCTTGACCTCCTGTCCTCCAACCCAAAAGAGGACACAACATGTTGGATAACATGGATCTCCCTCCACCATGTCCGACATATAGCAGTTAATGACCCACATGTGGCTATTGAAGTCCCAAAACAATAATGTTGACTTTTACCCCTCAGTTAGATTAGCTACATTTCAAATCATTAATGGATTTACTATTACTATTCAAGCAATTTTAGTTACTGTTACTATTCATGATAATAAATAGATTTACTATCTGAAACAGTGCTGATTGTAGAATATCTTTATCATCAGAGAGAGTATATTTCTCTACATTTCTATAGAATCATTTTTGAAATATTATAGAAAAATGGTGAGTTGTATTTAAATACACAATTATGATTTGCTTCTTCTGAGGCCTGGGCCATTGTTTGCATGAGCCCTCTTCGGTTCCCTGCTCTCTCCAATGTGTTTGCTCTTTCAAAGATCCTATCCTCTTATTCCAGCATATAAACTTGTTTGTGCTCTGAACTTGAAACACACACACACACACTCACCAATCACTTGTCATGTAGACATTTGATGTAACAACATATAGCAATAAAATGTAAAAGGAAAAAGTCAATCATAAAGATGTCTATGCTGCACCAGTTTTACCAACTAAATCCTTTCTTCCATTTCCTTTCCTTTTGTTCCTCTCTCTTCTTCTGTCTCACCCTTCCCTTTCTCAACTTATCCCTCTTCCCTTCCTCTTTCTCCATCTTCCTCTCTCCTCCTTTCTTTCCTTCCTTACACGGAGTTGTCAACCTTAGAAAAGCCTTGAGTAAGGCCAGTTCCTGGCCTCATTTATGAACACATTCAATTCATATTCATTAACAACTAACCCAGTCACATAGTGTCACCATGATGTAGATATCACTGGTGCTTCTAAAATATAGAAGTATTTGCCCATGGAAAGCGGAAAGCCATGCATTCAAACTTCAGACCAGGGGATTGGACACTTTTTTTTTTTTTTTTTTTTTTTTTGCCTATTGCCTGCATCATGACTGAGGTCTACCTTACAAAAGAGAGATTTCTAGAAAGAAGGAATACAATTTAAATTTAATTTAATTAATTAAAATTTAATTTAATGTAATTTAATGTACTTTTTATAAGGACAACTGTAATTCTTAGAAGTATGCTTAGAGAATAAAAAAGTATCACTGGGTTCAGGGAAGTCACACAAAGACGAGGACAGACCACCAAAGTTTAATAAACCAGAAGAAAGCATTACTCCAGAAACCAGAATCCAGGAAAAAGTAAAAAATAAAATAAAAAAATCTCCATGCAGTACAAACAGCTTATCAGCTAGCTGAGACCACAGCCAGAGATGGATTTTGTAAGGCTGTGGCAAAGGCTGGTTTCTGAGCCCACCTTTTTATAGTAGGAGCACCAAGAATTAGGTCTGGACAAAGGAATTTTTGAAATCCTGAGGTAAAACTCAGATACAGATTGCCTTTCTTTACAATCCCCATTAGCAGAGTTTTTCAGTTAAACTAGTGTTTGTACTTAATCTATTGTCTTTCTTGGTATTTCCAGGTAGTGTTTATTGAAGGTCTGTGCTCTCCCCTTTGAAGATGCTGGTTCAGTTTCACATAGCAGAAAAAATGTGTAACCCAGAAGTCATAGATCTGTCTTGTAAACGTTAACACAGTTCATATTTGTCATTAATCAAGGATGGCCCTGAGTGTTAGGCTCTCAGTTTGCAGAGAGATCCTTCAGCCTTACAAATTGAGCTAAAGGTTTTAAAGCGGAACAACCTACTGTTAATAGTTAATCCTCAAGCTGCTGAGAAAGCTGCTGACAGTCTGTTCTCATTCTCCTAGGCTTACAACTTTATATTTCCTCTATTTCTACATTCTTATTTCTGGAATCTACATTTTTATATTCTTATTCTTGTACCCTTAAGTGTGATTTAATGGTAATAAACTTACATGTGAGAAGAATTTACCATAAATTTGTGCTTTCTAATTCTTCCCTGTGTCCCACTATCTTCAAAGACAGAAAGACCCCTCAACCACCCTTGCTGAGGATATCCAGGATGTTCCCACTCCAGAGAGAAATGGAAGAAGGATGACAGCCTTTCTGCTTCTGCAATTTTCTTTTTAATCTCAAAATAATCAAAATGTCAAGGCTCTCTACTGGGGGCAGCTTACTCTTAACTCTGCCTCCAATAACTTAGCAACTCTGACAAATACTTGGGAGAACACTCTCAGTTGTAGGCTGTTCTATATTTCTGAGCCTTTGGTGAAGCTGTGCATCATGAATGGTACAAAGTATGGTTGAAGAGAGCTGTGCAAATCATTGCATTCTAGACGTAGAGAGAGTAACAGGCACAGTCCTGCTCTTCTTAAAACTGTACCTCATACACATTAAGCATAAATATCTTTCATTCATAAAACATCTTTAATTCATAATAACCCTTCTGTTCTTGTTTACTACTTACTTTAGTATCTTGCCTTCAACAGATGACAATTTTTAGGTTAAGAGGACCCAAAATATTACATGAAGAAACTAAGAAAGATATTATCTGTATTATAAGATCTACTCATTAGCAGATATGAATATGAATTTTGTTTCAGGCTAAAAGTTTTTGCAACCATCCATTTTTATTGGATATGTGATGTGTGTGTGTCTGTCAAATGCTAGATATATATCAGAAAAAACCAGACATTTCTACGTGTTCCACCCAATTATATAGAACATGTCTTACTAAAAAGACATTAATTAAGATGAAAACGCCATATCATGTGGAAGTGAAACCTATGTGGTCTTCTTATTCAAAGAAAATCCTTTAGCCCACAAAAATGAGTTCTTTGCAGACAGACCTGTGTTAACTTATTTCAAACAGGAATGTGACTTTGGGTCTAGTTGGATTCTAGTAAAAAGGGAATAACTGGTGTTAGATTTTGTCTCTACCAAGGGATATTCAATTTTAGGGGTTTCTGCTTATGAGTTCATAGTAAAACAACAACAACAACCAAACAAACAATGATACTGAGTCAGTCTGGGTATACAAAAATTAAAGTTCCAGGATATTGCTAAGATGCTTAATAATAAAACATTCCAGATTTCATGAAGCATCCTGATGAACTGAAACGGATAACCTGCCAATTTGCTGGCAGCAATAAATTATGATTTAATATTGGATACTACAAGAAGAAAATGACAAGCTAAATATAATCCCCACTGTTAAAGTATTCAAGAGTATTCATGTTTTCTATACACATGTAATTGTGTATTATCCTTCATTTTAGAATTTTGACTGTATGTTTCACTATTAATATTAAAAAATTTCATTGTATGTATGCTACTAGTGAAATCCCATTCCTAGTTTTACAGATATTGAAGAAAATTCACAAGAATCTTTATTTCCTTTTGGGTTTAAGATGACATTTTGCTACCAATATATATATAGGCAATCACAAATCACTAATGAAGAAATGTTTGTGTTATTGAAACAATGATACAATAACTTTGCTCAGCTAGTGCCCTTTAATTTGGGTATTACTCTTTTATCCATAAACATTAAGCACCTGCTTTAAAACCAAGCTGTGAAAAATTGTGTCAAGAAATAAAAGTAGTACTGATGTCATTCAAAGTAATTTTTAAAGTGCTTGTTTGTCCATACCTGATTATATGCTGTATTAGACATTAAATTAGATGAACATACAGTGGTCTCTTCCCTGTGCTCTCAGCATTGATGAAACAAGTATAGGAGGAGCTTATCCTGTATATGAGCAAAGTGGCAAGCTATCAGTAGAGTGATGGGTTTAGAAGCAGTCATATACAATATGGTTCATTGTTTTTATAGGCATTTTGCAATTGCGAACCTTCTTTTTTATTTGTATATATTTATGTTTTATTCATTTTACATACCCACCACAGTTCCTTCTCCTGCTCCTTCTCCCACTCCCTCACACCTCTCCCCAACCCACTCTTATCTACTTCTCAGAAAGTAGGAGTCAAGAGGCCTGGCACTTTCAGCTGAGGCAGGAACAAATTCCTCCCCTTACATCAAGGCTGAGCAAGACATCCTATGGAATGGGCTTCAAAGAGGCAGCTCATGTACTAGGGATAGATTAATTTCTAATATCATTAATAGAAGCAAATATTAGTTTAAGAAAACAACTTTGTTTATTGCATATGCATAATTACTGAGAGTGTACTAAAAGAACTTTATAATACATTTAGTTAAATCCCATAATTAATTCATACTGAACTTGAAATAAAGCTGCTGACAGGCTAAATGGCTGACAAGATGCAAGGAGAAAACTAGGACAGCTATTTGCTCGAGGGCATGGAAGTCTTCCTTTCATTTATACTTCAGTCACAAAGTACAGTGCTTCTTAAGCATACCTTGTAAAATGTAGGGACTGGGGAATGCTGGGAGAACCTGGAGGCCAAGTCTGCTTTGTTATGCTAAATAGGCACCTCAGTCCTTCCTCCCAGGGTTTGAGACTTAACATTCCATCCTTTTTGTTGATTGATAATAAATGATAAGGTTTGATATCATCTTCTATGACTACTTCCTGCTAAAATTGGAGCATCATTGTTGAAAATCCAAGAAATCTATAATGTTGGCCAAGACCATGAAGAGCAGGCTATTTCACTCACTGTCTAGGTTCTGCAGATCATCTGGGAGTACAGAGGTACAGGCAGTGTTGGAATACTTTGTGGTGCTGGAACACCTGGGCTTACTGCTTTGAAGCTGTCCAGGAATGAAGATTTTAAGTGAAAACCTGGGACTGTCGAGTTGCTGGAGCAGTCTGCAATAGATTTAAAATATGCTGGGAGAGCAAAACCTGAAACTTCTTCCAGGGATTTTTGAGGACAGCAAGATTATAGAGTTTCCACTATCTTGGTCTTCACTATGAGTCCTGCTAAGCCTGAATTTTTAAGAGACAATGACTTAATTATGTAAATAACTTCTAATCAAGGAGCTGCATTATATACCTTGTATGGTTCTTGGTCTTCTTGAACCCTCAAAGTAATGGGTATAAAGCAATTAAAACTGTCATTTGTACAGTGTTATCATTTATAAACTAATTTTACAGGTGCATTATATTTTCATTTTGAGAAATGATTCAATTAAATAATTGCTGTGAACTACTCCATTTGCTTCAAAGAGAAAATGAAAGCTCATAAGAAATGTATTTATTGTTCAAAACTATGTATTCATTACATGTCAAACTAGGATCCAAATACATGTTCTTAAACTTTCCAGACCTTCTAGCAATTATTGAATGAAGCGCATTTGTTCATATAACTATATATAAGAAATAGCATCATTGAGTCATGTAACATGAAGGTCCTGCTTGTTGGGGTTTCTGTCCCACCCCATACCCCTTAGCCGGCAAGTCCCAAAGAAAATCACACAGAGATCTTCATAATTTATAAAACTGATTGGCCCATTAGCTCAGGCTACTTATTAGCTCTTATAGCTTATATTAACCCATTATTCTTATCTATGTTAGGCATGGCTCGGTACCTTTCTCAGCCGGGTAGATTACATCTTGCGACTCAGTAGTCTGGGCTGGAATGCCAAGGGAGCCTCCTGCTTCCCAGAATACTCCTGTTCTCATCACCCCACCTCCACTTTCTGTCTGGCTGACCCACCTATACTTCCTGCCTGGCCAATCAGTGTTTATTTAAAACATCATTGACAGAATTATCCCACAACACTTCCCCCTCTTTTTTTTTTAACAAAGGAAAATATCTGTAGTCCATTTTTTGGGAATGTGGACATAGTTTTTCAGGCTACTTCCTGCTGGTTGGGGGTGCTGATAATCTTATGGGACCTAAAGAAAATTTAGAATTACGATCAAGTCCTGACTGGAGTATCCTGAGTCTTGATCATCTCAGACAACAGTCTTGAATCTGTTCTGGACGTAGAACTCTGACATCTGGGCCATCTGTTCCTACTGGAGATTTTTCAGGTGGTCTTCCTTGATCAAACCTGATTTTTCTTAGTTCAGAATGAATCCACAGCCTCTCATTTTCTCTGGAAACAAAAGCAAATCCTCTTCTTCAAAGTAACATACCTTTTGACTTCAATTTTGAAGTCAAGTTATTTTCAAAATACCTCTCTTGGATTTGTTCAGCAGAATTTATAAGCAAATATATTTTAGCAGCTGTTGTTCCTTCCTCAGCATTCAAACAATTCAAAGAGAGCAAAATAACATACAGTATCAAGATTCTCTGGGTATTTTCCATTTTTATGTGGCTTTACTTTAACCTGTATTTTTTTCACTTTTACTTTTTGAGACAGGTTCTCTCTATATTCTTGTTCTGGAATAACTCTGCAGACAAGGCTGTCCTTGAACTCACAGAGATCCACTTGCCTCTGCCTCCCAAGTTCTGGGTTTAAAGATGTCTGCCACTACACCTTGAATTCACAGAGATCTGTCTGCCTCTGCCTCCCAAATTTTGGAATTAAAGGCATGTGATACCACACTTTGAAGTCACGAAGGTCAATCTACCTCTGTTCCTTGAAGTCACAGAGGTCAATCTACCTCTGCCTCACAAGTGTTGGGATTAAAGGTGTGTACCACCATACCCAACTACTCTCTCTCTCTTTCTCTCTCTCTCTCTCTCTCTCTCTCTCTCTCTCTCTCTCTCTCTCTCTTTAATGTTAAGATCTTTAATCTTTAGTATATATATATATATACATACATATATATATATATATATTGGGTTTTTCGAGAAAGGGTTTCTCTCTGGTTTTGGAGCCTGTCCTGGAACTAGCTCTTGTAGACCAGGCCAGGCTGGTCTCAAACTCACAGAGATCTGCCTGCCTCTGCCTCCCGAGTCCTGGTATTAAAGGCGTGAGCCACCACTGCCTGGCCCTAGTCTGTATCTATTTTTAACATATAACAAACTATTTAGAGGTTTTCTTTGTCTTTGAATCTCTCTACTGTGTATCTCTCCTTTTCTGACTACAAGAGACTTTAATTTGCTAAGCAGTATAGAAACGATTAAAGCTGTAGCTTTGACGGCTAGATCCAGCCCATTTCTTAGCTTTCTGAGATTTCAGCCTCATGGCTGAGATACTGGCTGTAGTCACGTTTATGGTCACAGCTCTATGGCATTTCAAGCTCTCTGCCAGCAAGTAAGCTGCATCATTTTGCTCACAGACCACATTCAAATAAAAAGAGTCAGAGTTTGCCCTGGCAGGTCGACCCAGAAAGTCAACATTTTAAAATGGTGCAGATTTTTTCCTGCTATGGCTGAAAAATAAAAGCATGAGGGCACCTTTTTATCAACACTATTTAAGTGTTTTGTGGCAGGACCTCTTAAAGAGCTGCAGGGTTTTGCAGCTAAAACTGAGTGAGGAAGCCTCTCTTAGATGAGAGTGCTTGCTTGCCTCTAACAAGCAGAGCAGACCTGAGAAATTGCTGCTACCAAGAAAGCATGCTTTACTCTATTCTTTTCTGCCCAGCATTACTTCCCAAGCTCTGTCAGGCTTTATGTGGATGCAGTTATCCACGTTGGGCACCATTCTGTAACATAAAGGGCCTGTGTGTTGGGGTTTCTGTCCAGCCACATACCCCACAGCTGACAAGTCCCAAAGAAAATCACACAGAGATCTCCATAACTTATAAAACTGATTGGCCCATTAGCTCAGGCTACATATTAGCTCTTATGGCTTATATTAACCCATTATTCTTAGCTATGTTAGCCACATGGCTTGCTACCTTTCTCAGCTGGGTAGATTACATCTTGCTTCTCAGTGGTCTGTGCTGGAATGCCAAGGGAGCCTCCTGCTTCCCAGAATACTCCTGTTCTAATCACCCCACCTCTACTTCCTGTCTAGTTGACCCACCTATACTTCCTGCCTGGCCAATCAGCATTTATTTAAAACATGATTGACAGAATACAGACAATTATCCCACACCAGAGTCACAAATGATTCCACAAGACAACTCTGTTAAATATTTTCTTGCCAACAAACCTTTCCTCTGATGAAAGCAATCCCAATCAGACCAAATCAGACCCTGTAATTGGGTGCCTTTGCTCTCAGGTGATCCCAGGAAAACACAGAGGAGAAGAGGAAAGCCTAAACTACCACCAGAGAGGAAAAGGGGAGACTACATGTTTTGTTCTCTGAGGTGCAGTTTAAATAGCCTGTGGGAGTGCTCTTGACCTTCCATGGGGAGGGATTACCATCTGGTGGGCTTTCTCAGAGTTTGAACTAAGGCAACTCCCAGAGGAGGAAGCTTGAATTGGAAATTTCTGACCAGAATTCCAAAACTGGATGCCAGGGAACTAGGATGAAGCCCCCAACTAAATATTCCAGATGTTTTGCATAAAGGGGTACCAGGGAGCTGAGATGATGCTTTTAACCAAACATTTCAGACTTTCTTTGGATAAATGGGTGCTGGCTCAAGTCTGGTTACCTCCTGTGGTCATGCGGCAAATGTGGGAGAGGGGAGAGCTGGGAGTTGGTGGGATCATGCTCAGCAAGAGGTGTGACTGGGGAGGTATCTGGCTTACTGTCATCCTGGAGATGCCAGGCATCTGTTCCTCAAGGGAAATGAGAAGGCAGGTGGCCAGGAGAAAAAATATTGTTATTTCCCATCTTGTTTGTATCAACAAAGATGAGTGTATCAAGGTGAGGAGAAGATAGGCCCTTCATTATGGCATCTTGAAAAACCAGAGGGTGGAAGGTCCTAACTTCTGGACAGACCAAGTATTCTGAGTAGGTGCCTGCTTGAGCCTGGAGAGATGGTACCAGCATGGGTGTCCCAGCAGCTTGGCAGCTGAGGGGGTGGTGAGGATTACCATGTGAGGTCCTGTCCATTAAGGTTCAAGAGACCTAAAAACTAGCTGTTTGAAGAGTACTCCATCACCTGGAGAGAGTGGGGGAGGTTTGGGGGCATTTGGTTCTGTTAGTGTAAGGGCAGGGAAATAATTGTCTGCATTTAAACAGAGAAGAGACTCCAGAAGGGAGAGGTAGAGTAAATACCCTGCCAGGGGAAGAGTTTGGACTGGGAGGTGATGGCTAAGGAGAAAGGGCCTGCATTAAAGGAGCACGAAAGGGCTCAGTCCCATAGGAGAATGTGCAGTGACCCTCAGATGGGTAAGGGCAATGAGGAGAAGGGAGGGCCAAGATTACTTGAGTTCAATGAACAGCTTGATTATCTATTGTTTTATGAGTGCATTGGACCTAACCACCTTTTCTGAAGACTGTGGGCAGTAGGGGATGTGGAATTTCCAGAAGATATTGAGAGCTTCTGACACAAGCTCCATGACCCTGAAAGTGAAGGCTGGTCATTGTTCATCTGGATGGTTCATGGGACTCCAAACTGAGGATTGATATGGTCTAGGAGTACCTGAGCCACCATATTTGCTGTTCCCCTGGAGTTTGAAAATGCTTCTATCCACTCTGTAAAAGTGTCCACAAGTGTTAGGAGATAGCAGAGTTTTTTTATGAGTAGGCTTATGAGTAAAGTCAACCTGCCAATCTTCATCTGATTGACATCCATGAAGCTGAAGTAGAGACTGATGTACATGGAGAGCCCCCTGTGGATAGACCTGGGCATGAATCTGGCAAAAGGAGCGAACCTGCAAAATATGATCTCAGAGGTGGGTGGGGTCAAAGAGGGGATCTAAGAAATGGAACAAAGCTTTGGGGTCTGTGTGTAAGGTCTGGTGTATGTCTGAAATGATAGACATTTCCTGGTATTGAGGAAGTATGAGATGGTTATTTTAGTAGAATCATTCATCCTTTGTTTTTGTGCCCCCCTTTTTATGAGCTTGTCCCTCTCTTTTGGTTGGTAACAGCTGAGAGGAAGGAGTCAAGAACAAAATATGTTCTGTGGAATCAAAGGAGCTGGAGGCCAGCCCCTGGGCCACTAAGTCAGTCTTGGTATTGCCAAAGGCAACTGGGTCCTTGGAGGATTGATATCCCCAACAGTGAATAATGGCTACTTCTGCAGGGAGCTTGAGGGCCTCCAGGAGTCCATTAACTATGGGAGTGCCTTGTGGAAAGAGTTTTAGCTTTGATGTTATCCTTAAATAGAACAAAACTGGTCATCTTCCATTTATAGGCAGGTAAGATTTATCAATACAGCAAAGCTACCTTATAAAAAAGTCAATAAACCTATAATGAGTGTTTAATAACTTTGAATTAATGGCCTATGACAATGAGCATGTAGTTAATAGCTCTAAAAAATTTGGCTTCTTGCTATAGCACAGTTGCTGCAAGTCAGGGAAAGGTCAGGGCCTCATATATAGCTGGGAGGTTGGCTACTAAAGGTTGTCCTTCCTGAAGAAAGTTCCATTCATTACATTTGCTTACTGTTAGTAAGTTGGAAAATGGAAACAAGGCCAGCTCAGGAGAAAATAAAAACCAGATTTTATTTAAAAGTCTATAGATTTAATAGTATGGAATAAAAAGAAAGCCTCCAGAGACAAGAGTAAAAATGTTTCTATCTGCTCCTTCATGCCTTTCTGAAAAGACTCTGCTCCATTCAATGAAATATCCCTTTTATAGCAAGACGTTGCTTTTCTGTGGTATAGAATCTCTTTCTTTTTCACACCTGGTGAAAATTTACTTTGGAAATCATTCTAGTTTCAAATAAAATTTTTACCATTTTATGAAGATTTTATGGTCATGTCCAGTCTGAAGAAAACCTGTGTTTCATCTATACAACTGTGAAACATTTAGTAAATTCCCCTCCTATGGCCTTTGTACAAGATGCAAACATGGAGTGGGGAGTGATGGGGTCATTTTGGCTTTCCCAGTATACTACAATGATGAGTCATTCAATTTTGTAGTTTTCATTTTACTCCACCCTCACACAGTATTCTAGTTACATTGAACTTGTTCTGTAATTTTCAATGACTTTTGGACTAAGGTATCATATATTCAAATGAGACCTGAGGACTCCCCTGAATCAAGGTACCACTTATAGATGCTGTGTTAACTTAGTCTTTTTTCCCCAATACAATGATGTTGACTCAATGTGTCTGTGCTCATGGGATATAGGTGCTCAAGGGAATTGGGACCATTCTACCTTTTTAACAATAGCCCCCCTCAGAGGAGGCTGGCTTTGAGTTGTCTCCCACTCATATGCTCTTTGTCCTGTCAATAGATTTCCGGGGTGGGGGGTTGGGTTGGAAGTTGCCCGGCAGGCTTTCTCACATTCTGTTGCTAAGACAACTGTGCTTTGACTCCCAGTGTTCTATCTCTGAGATGGCAATAGGCTAGCACCCACAGAAAGGTCTAAATGGGTCACATGTTGGATAAATGTATGTAGGCTTGGGAGAGAGAGGAAACAGAATATAGACAGTTCTAAAAATAAATAAATGATTTTAAAAAATTTTAAAGTCTTTAAAGAGACAGAGTACAGGCAATCATAGATTAAAGAGTAAAGAAAAATAAGTCACATAAAGATGGAATATACAAAGAAAGTCTGGATTATGTATACTATTTGTTTTCTTTGAACTTTTTCACTGCAGAGAGACATTTGATTCTGGAAACTGCTACACTAAACCAACATATGTATTTTAAAGGTATATTGATTTCAAAATATGGATCTAAGGATATGTTGCTTTGGAAAAGAGGTTCTGCTTTTGTTTCCACAGAAAAAGACAACCGTTGGATTAATTCCAGACTAATGTGGTTTAATGGACCAAGACCTCCTGAAAGGCTGCTGTGAATACCCCAAAAAATATTCCACCCAAAAAACAGCAGGAAGCCATTTGGAAAAGAACTATGCCCGTATTCCCAAATATTGTTTATAAATGTTTGTTTACATTTAAAGGGGGATAGAGATGACTACTTTGCATTGGTATGTATCTTGGTCTATTGATACAAATTTAAAGTCAATTTTGTTATATGTGTATTTCTGCTCTTGATTAAGGTATTGTGTTTATACCGCTCATTTAAAAAGTAATGTATAATTAAGAAATATAGGTTAATAGTCATAAGAATCAAGTTTGTAGTCATGTTACTATTTTTTCTAGATATATAAGGATATATTTCAGTTATATATTCTTCAAATAGTTCAAAGTCTATAGAATATGGCATTTCAAACGTTTTAAGAAGTTAGGATCTTTTATGACAATGAGACACATCTCCTCCTGGCAGCACCAATTACTTCAAGAGGAAGATGGGCAATGAAGAGGCTACTTGTAGAGTTTATTAGCCTTTGGGCAAGAAACTGCTCTTGACTGGACTGCTTCATTGTATGCTGTAAGAACTAGATATGCAGGACCCACAGAGAAAGAACTGCTGAACTTGCCTAAAGGTAAAATAGTCCTTTGGGGTTCCTGCTTCATGAAAGAGTTTGCTAGACATTCTGTAGGACAAAGAAAAATGTGACTGGCAAACTGCCAATATATATGGAATTATATTTGATATTTTTTGCTTCATGGAAAAACCTTCTGGATACTATGGGCCTGAAGGGTGAGGATGGATGCCTTAATGGTACAGAAGAACTTTGGGTGACAGTCCAGGCAGTGT
This sequence comes from Chionomys nivalis, assembly GCF_950005125.1. Classification (NCBI taxonomy): domain Eukaryota; kingdom Metazoa; phylum Chordata; class Mammalia; order Rodentia; family Cricetidae; genus Chionomys; species Chionomys nivalis. The sequence continues at coordinate 5,036,242 of NC_080089.1, forward strand.
GATGCCTCTGTTATTTCTAGAGTTTTGAAAGTTACTTACAATGTACTTTCTGCTTACTTAGGTAATCTTATATCTTTCTGGAGTCTTTGATGGAGTTGAAGAATAGATAGTAGGCATTGCCGGTGCCTGCGCTGCCCACCTCACTCTCTTGTGTCCCGGCAGAGGCCCAGGAGGCCAGCACGAGCACCGGAGACCATGTTCCAACGCAAGCTCACGGCCCTGGACTACCACAACCCTGCAGGCTTCAACTGCAAAGATGAAACAGAATTTAGAAACTTCATTGTTTGGCTTGAAGACCAGAAAATTAGACACTACAAAATTGAAGACAGGTAACCTGAGAAATATCCACATCAGTGAATGGCCCAAGTTCTTCAAAAAGTATCTCAGAGATGTTAACTGTTCTTTCAAGATTCAGGAGCGACAGGAAGCAATTGACTGGCTTCTTGGTTTAGTTGTTAGACTTGAATATGGAGATAATGCTGAAAAATACAAGGACTTAGTACCCGATAACAGGAAAAATACTGACAACACAGCTAAAAATGCAGAGCCATTGATCAACCTGGACGTAAATAATCCTGATTTTAAGGTTGGTGTCAAGGCTCTGGCTAACCTCCTTCAGATTCAGCCTCATTATGATTACTTGGTAATGCTTAAGGCAATTCACATTTTGGTTCAGGAGCGTCTGACACAGGATGCAGTTGCTAAAGCAAATCAAATGAAAGAGGGCTTACCTGTTGCTTTAGACAAACATATTCTTGGCTTTAACACAGGAGATGCAGTTCTGAACGAAGCTGCTCAGATCTTGCGATTGCTGCACATAGAAGAGCTCAGAGAACTGCAGACGAAAATTAATGAAGCCATAGTAACTGTTCAGGCAATCATTGCTCACCCAAAGACAGACCACAGACTGGGGAAAGTCGGAAGATGAGCACATCAGGATTTCAGCTTCTCAGCTGCCTTGTGTGATGGGAACCATGTGCATCGGCATGTGTTTGGAAATCAAATGTCACATTTTCGAGGGAGGAATCCCAGGAAATTGGCCGTGTTCTGGAGATTTACCACCATTGCTTTTTTTTTCTTTAATAAAGTTGGGGAAAGTTAAAAAAAAAGAATAGATAGTAATAAAATATTTTCCTTAGTTATAATAAAGGATAAAGTAGATATAGATATTATAATTGTAATTCTTACTTGGTACCTGTTTTGTTATGTGTAATTTTACTATGTTAAAGTTAAAACATTCTTTTTATTTAAACAGAATAGGGGAAGTAATGTGGGATCCCCCCACCCCTGTATGCTGTGAGTACCACTGGTTAATAAAGAAACTATCTTGGGTCTGCACAAGGAATAGAAGTAGGCAGGGAAAACTAAACTGAATGCTGGGAAAAGGAAGGCAGAGTGAGAAAGAAGTCATGTAACCCCACCAGAGACAGATTCTGGAAATTTAACCGGTAAGCCACTGCCACGTGATGACACACAGATTAATAGAAATGGTTTAAATTAATGTGTAAGAGTTAGCCAAAAAGAAGCTAGAGCTAATGGCCCAAGCAGTGGTTTAATTAACACAGTTTTGTGTGATTATTTCAGGGCTGGGCAGCTGGGACACAAACAAGTGACCTCATTACAACATCAAGTTCTATGTTCTATTGTCCATTTTACCAGTAACAGAACAAAAAAGAATTCATAAGTCAAAATACTTTCCAAACACATTGCTGGGTATATATCTCTTGTAAGCCTCTGATGCCAATGATAATTCTGGATTGGTGAAAGCTAGTGTAACTGTTCATACATTCCAAAGAATTTGCCTATATTCACAAGGATGTTAGGCAAATACAAATATTGAAGATAACTGGTCATTTAGCAAAGCAAAAGAGAGACTGAAATGATTGGTAATTAGTCTCTGGACTCACAGCATTCCAATCCCTTTATTACCAATGAAATTATAACCAGTGAACAAGTGCAGCTTTGTTCCAGGACCTCTCATCCCTACATTTAAAGATATTCTTTCTCATTTACTTTGTCATAATGAAGGGAAGTTGGTTAACACTGAAGCACAGTAAGTTTGATATTGCTTTCTTGGATTTATTTATGAAGACACTGTTTCAGAAAGGCTAAGTGTTTTGCTAAGTAACCCGAGAGCCAAATTACTTGTAGGTCTATTGCTGTAACCAGCACTTTGTTCTCCATTCAAAGAGACCAGATTTGCAAACTTCAGTTAGAAGCCTAGCCAGCCAGTTGTTGCTCATTTATCTATACACAATATGTAGCTTCTCACACTACTGAAGTCTTACTTAAAATGTTTTTGCCATTTCACACTATCTCAACTTCACTGGATTTTAACAGTTTAGAGCATCTTTTCAGATGGCATCCAAGCTTCTATCTGGAACAATGCAAACTGACTACTGGGAAAGGCTGCATTATACCTAAACTATATTCTTGTAAGAACAATGGTATATCTCGGGCTTTGAGAAAATTAGTTTAGTCATTGGCAGAGATCAGGAAGGGGTTGCAGGAATTTAGACAGGAAACAAGATATATTCTCATAAGCAACTATAGTGAGAATATTGTACCCAAATTCAGCTTTGTGTTTTTACAGTTTTACTTGTTGGTTGATTTTATAGTGGAAGGAAAAAAGACCCTTCACACTGGACTCCCCAGTGGCTTTTGGGAATTTAAACCCAGATCTGAATTTCTTCACTGAGCTTGTGAGAAATAAGAAAGCTTTCACTGTTAATAATCACCTGTAATAATCACCCTTTGTATTCCCACACATATCTGCTTAAATCTGTTCATTCCCATGTCCTCATATACTCAGCCAATTTCTTAAGTCATACACTTAAAATATAGGCTTCATTCTCCCACTCCAGAGAAAAAGAGGGACAGAGACAGGGACAAAGAGACAGAAAAACAGAGATCCAGAGAAAGTTAGGATGAAAGAAAGGAAGAAGAAAGGTAGTTTCTCCATTAACCCCCAGGGACATTACAAAGTATATTCAACAGGCAATTAGTTCTGCTTGCTTCTCTGCTGATCCCTTCATTCTGTCCTCGGGGTCCCATGTGACTGTCCAGCCAAGTCTATAATGAGCTTCCTTTTCACTGCATCTCCTGTTACTCTTGTGGAATCGTAGGAGTCCCTTTGTATTTTGGGGAAAGATCTCCACATCTCCATGTATTCCATGATTTTTCCTCATATTGCAGAGCTATACTCTTCTTGTCTCACACTTCAGATCCCACAGATCTCTCACGGGTCTTTGAATAATGCAGTTGTTTTCTTTTCCTTTTTTCTATATTTCCATCATCTTACTTCACATTCTTCTACACACCACAAGGAGGTTGTTCTGCCTTTCACAGAGTATTAACAATGTGTTCTTCCCACCCTGTGCATCTAATTTGCTTCCTCATTTCTCTTTTCTTCCCAACCGGACATCTTCCTACACCCTACTTAATAATTATTTTCTGATTTCTCTTTTATATAGCACATAGTTATTGAGCAATGAGCCTACCAGGCACTGCAAGGATAAGATAGACTTATAAATTTTCAGATCTCTTTCTCTCTTTCTCTCCCTTTCATACTCCCCCCCTCTCACCTCCTTTCCCATCATCTGTATCTGCTCAGACCTCTAATGTGTTCTGCTGATATCTTTCACTCTTCCTTTGCACATAGTAGATACAGACTAAATAGAAGGGACTTTCTGAAGACCTGTTTCTTCTCTTGTTGAATTTCAGTGATTATTCTTTTTGTAAAACCACATCAAAATAAGTTTTAAATACACATCTCAAACAATAGACAAGTTCCAGAGTTCCCTGCTTGTGTCAATATCTTGGAAAATCCTGAGATCTCTTTGTCACTGGATTGAGATGAATATTGTCTTTGCTCAGAACTCCATTTGCACCCACTGAAAGGTATCTGAGTGTGGCTCTATTCCATTTCAATATATTCTAATTTTTGCTGTAGGGAGAAACACAGACCCCTATGGTGCATTTAACTATAGAAATTATCGTTTTAAAAGTGTACTTCAGACAGTGTTACTACTATGCAACCCACATTGGCCTCAAACTCATGATCCTGTCTTCTCATCAACACAAGTTCTGCATTTATGCTACACATGCCACCATACCTGACTGTTTCTTTCCTTGTCTTTGGTCTCTCCAGGCAAAGTTTGGTCAAAACTCAGTAGGAAATTCTTTCCTTCTTACCTGAATTTTTTATTTAAGTGATTGGTAGTCATCAGGAGGTGCCATTACCATTTCCATTTTGCTGAGAAGGAAACTGAGGCACAGATACCATACACAAATTGGAACCTTTTCGGAGTTCTAAGTGTTCTAGAACTCTACTCAACTTTTTATAAGCCCATTGTCCAACTTTTCACACGAACACTAGCACCATCTAATGTCTCTGACTAAAATGGAGGCAAGAGAAATGTTTGCTTTTCAAGTTCAGATGATACACTCTTAAGAGAAAGTATCTGTTAGCCACCCTCAGAATGCAGGGGCACCAGTCATTGGAGACATGGTTTTTAAGTTCTCATCAAAATTTTTCTGTCATAAAATATATGAAATGACATTAAATTTAATTAAAATTAAAGCTTATTTTATAGTCATGGCAAAAAGGGCAGAGATATTTGCACAGATACAAATTGCTAAAGATTGTCTGTTTTCTGTTTTCTACCTTACCTTTGACTCTTCCTGTCACTGCCCACTAGACAGCAAATTCAAAATAACAACAACAAAAAAATGATGGTAGAAGAGAAGAAGAAGAAAGGGGAGGGAAAAGGAGGGGAGATGAAGTAAGGGGAAGAGAAAAGAAGAATAGGGAAAGCAGAAGTGTGGGGAGGGGAGGAGATGGGAAAGGACAACAAATAAAATGCTAGGTTCTGGCACATGTGAGTGTGTGTTGCATGTATGTATCTATGTGTGTTCCCATGGGTAAGCAAGTGCATGTGCAGAGGTGCAGAGACATCCTTGGTCACTTTTCATCTTATATATTGAGGAAGGGTCTCTAAATTGAAGCCATAGCTAGTCAATCTAGACAGCTTATGACAGGGATAATAATATATGTTTACCATCCACAGGTTGGGATTACAACTAACATGCTTACATACCATTTGCATGAGGCCTGAGTCCCCATAATTGCATAGCAAGTGCTTCACTGCTGTACCGTCCCCCTAACCTTAAAATGTCATTTTAGAATGGACAATATTGTTTAGTGATTCATACTTGTGCCTACATCCATTTCTCCACCCCTTTCTCATAGGCCTGCTGACCTTGTCCAGCTGGTTCTAGATGTGTCCTAAGAAGTTTGTGTGCCCTGCTTTGGACGGGCAGGCAAGGTATGTGCAGTATGACTTATGATTTGCTGGCTTTATGTGTTGTATTTATGAAAATATGACTATTTCTTGTCCACTGCAGCATATCACAGAGTCTGGAACCCAGGAAACTGTCTCCTGAAGATATTAAGACTGGAAGAAGAGAGACAAATGGTGAAGAGCTTTCATTAGAACCTATATACAAATTCAGTCTCTGCAGCAATCTCTAGTGCTAGAGAAAGAGAAATTGGGGATCTCTGGGGCTCACAGGCTAGACAATTTAGCTGAGTCTCTGGGCTATAGGTTTATACTGAACAAATTGTCTCAAAAACAAGATTAAAACAAACATTGACTTCAGCTTTTGACATTTAAATGTGAATAGACGCACACACACACACACACACACACACACAGACACACCAAGAGGACTAAAGTCTGTGTCAGTTAAAAAAAAAGTCAGTGCAGTCTGTATTTTACTTTGAATGCTGGTCTTGCCTGCTGTTCCTCTAATGTAGACATGACCCGGGCTTCTGCTTGTTGTGCCCCTGTTGGGAAGCCTTCTTTTCTTGTCCTGGTAGCTACATGACAGCAAACCTGCTTCTATAATGGACCTTGGGCTGTACTTCCTGCTGGTATTTCCACTTCTGTATGTGCTAATTATATTTCTTTGTCTTTCAGTCCCAAGAGAATCCCTATACTTTACTGAACCTGGACCTTTATTTGAATGCTGCTAACAGGCATGAGAAGAATATGCAAGAGTAGTTACTCCAACTAGAAGGAGCACATGTCAAATGGCACTGCTGTCACACATCTGTCATATCACTAGACCCCAACAAAGTAGTAGTACCCTTTCCATCCCCTTCCCTGTCTCCCCCACCTAATAAATCTCTTTCAGAAATCAACTTTGATCTTCAATATATTCACATTTTAATCTCCTTTTATGGATAAGGAGTGTTTCCAGAATGAATTCAGAGGTATTTTCGAAGATCTGCATTTGGTCCAGGCCCTTCAATGTGGAATTCTGCAACTATTGTATTAGGAGATGACTGTGAAAATATACATAATAAGAAATGAAGATTGCTTCCTTTCCTGCAGAGAAAACAACCAAATACTGGAAATGTAGGTACTCTGGGTTCTATCCAGGTATGAGGCAGTAGTAATTCTGAACCCTCTAGACCACCGATGGCTGTCTGGGATGAAAAAGGAGATCGGTGCCACCTCAGTGTGGGAAGTGGGTTATGAAGAAACACCTGGGATTATTACAACACAGTAACATCTTCACAGTCTCTTTTTAGACCAGTGGCTCACAGCAGTCATGGTCTTCACACTTAGTAAAGCCAGCTACAACACTGTTATGCTGCAGAACCCTAGGGAAAAGATATGGGCAGCACATACTTTAGCCCTCCATCCTCCAGAAGTTGATACATTATTTTCTAAGAGAAATGTGAACATATGCTTGAAGAACTGCAAATGTAAGAAAATTCTGAAAACTTCCCTGAGACAAGAATATCTCAGAAAGTGAACACTACAGTCTGAGAAAACAAGAAAGGACCAATACTTCACATTTACATTTTAAATCTGTGTCAACACCCAAAACCTTCTGGAACATATTTTGCCATGTTGAATTTATGACCTTTTAAAGAAAAAAATGATTTTGAAGATGAAAAGTTTTATCTTATTATTCAATATTAGCCTGTACTCACTTGAAAGAAGTAAGCATCAACTGTTAGACAGGACCATTAAATTTCACTGATTTTGTTGGATATATAAAAAAATGTACTTGAAGGCAGAATGTGAGAATTAATGAATTAAATCACAAAATTTCTTCTGAGATGTGTTTTGATAGACATTTTTATTGCAAAAATTGTCTGAAAATAGCTGGGGTTGACATAGAAATGACAACCACAGATAAACCTCCCTAACTTTTAAAATTTGAAGCTAATTTTTTCACCTTCTAAGTTTTATTAATTTAAGCTTTCACTCATTGAAAATTTTGAAATTAGATAGTTTTTACATTGGGAAACTGATTTTGAAATTAAGGTGAGGTTTACAAATATTTAACATATAATTTTATGACAACATTCAACTGGAATTATATTCAGCACAAGAAAACGTGTGCTGAGATACTTCCTCTTCAGAGATGTTGGGAGGGATCATCGTAGAGGACTGAATGAACCCAACAAGGACCGAAGACACACAAATGTCCTTCCAATCAAATCCATAGGATGGCAGCAGCAGCTCCTTTGTTATCAATTCTTATTCTGGGAAATAATTGAATCAGTACTACTGTCTGTTGGATGGCTGCAGGACTCTATATATATTCAGGATGTCTTTCCATTCTGATGTTAGAACAATCTGCTAAAATTTTCCTCTTGAAGAGTCGAAGTATAAAAAAAATAAAAATTTCAAAATAAAGAAATATAAAGTTATAAGTCTAGGAGAATGAAAACAGACTGTCAGCAGCTTTCTCAGCAGATCAAGGACCAATCATCTACAGTGAGCTACTTTCTCAGATGCTTAAGAAGCCTCCATCATCTTAGGTCATTTCATTTTACAGATGGCTGTTTTATTTACAAGGCCAGAGCTTCTTTCTGCAAAATGAGGGTAGTTTCCTGGCCATCCTTGATCAACGATAGATATAAACTCTGTTAACCTTTAGGAGTTGGAGATACATGACCTCTGGGTTAGGCACTGTCTCTGTTATGGGAGACTGGTGCTTCAAAGAAAAGGCATGGGACTTCAGTATATATTGCATTGAGGTAACAGGAGAGACAGGGCATTAATACAGACATGGGTTTGACTAATGAAATCTGCAAATAAAGATTGTAAAGTAAGACAATCTGTGTCTGAGTTTTGCCTTGAGATTGTGTGAGAAGCTTTTTGCTATCTTCCAAGTTCCCAGTCTAAAAACCAATTATTCTGATTTATTAACCTTCTGATATTACTAGCAATCCCTTTTTCTGACTAATTGCTAAAAACATCTGTTTTCTTGCACTTAGTGACTTTCCCTGTAATCTCCCCTGGAACATATTTTATGACAGCTGCTTAGTTACCCATTGAAGTTAGAACCCACTCCCTCTTTCCCCATTACCTTATATATACCCTGTTTACTCCCCTAATAAATGAGACTTGATCAGAATCCTGTCTTGTTTTCATTCCTTGTATCTCTTGTCCCATCAACTCTCACTTTTCCCACCCCTTAGGGTCTACATTGACTGACCTGCAGGTTGGGCCAAGATTGTAAAAATTCCTTTGTTCAGACCTTATTGTCCCTCCTACAAAAAGATTGGTTCAGAAACTGGCCTTTTGGCCACAGCCTAATAAACACCATATCTGGCTGTGGTCTCAGCTAGCTTATAAGCTTCTGTGCCCGTGGTGGTTTTTATTATTATTATTATTTAAGTTTGCTTCAGGTTTTCCTAGAATCTGGTTTCTGGAATAAAGTTTGTTTCTGGTTTATTAGACTTTGGTGGTCTGTCCCCATCTTTGTGCAACTGTCCTGGACCCAAAACTTTTATGAGGATATAAGCAGCTGTTTTCACTCCTAGCACTCTGCAAGATATTGGTGCTTCAGAGTCATGTAAATGTGTCTTGTCATTTTTACTGACTCAATTGGAGTGGGGGGAATTAACATACCAATACAAAGAAGCACACACTGGAGAGACCCTATTAGAAACAGTAGCAATGGTTTAATAACTGTGATTTGTCAAGACAGATATGGCAGAGTTCCATTAACAAACACACAGAATAAAATCATCGATAATAAATGACTAAGATAACAACAGGCAACAAGGCTTTATAGAACCTTGTATTTTCACTTAACCTACTCTCTGAAGATACATTTGCCTTTTTTTGTCCTTTGTTTTCTGTATACAATATGAGTTAAGTGACAGTTTTGGTGCATAGTGCCCTTGCCTGTGACTACATTCACATCAGAATCTTAACTTTACTGAATTCCCCCATCATTTCCTATCCTATCTTGTACCCAAACAAAATAAATATACAGTACCACTGGACATTGAGTGTTGGGTCTGTTTGAATGAACATTTATTCATAGAAGACACATATTTCTTGGGAGTCAAGCACACTAAGAGCTTAAAGAAAGACTCCAGGACTTCAACAACACGCCTCTCCCACCACAGGACAGGTCAGTCAAACAAAAAAATGAACAGAGAAATAAGAGAATTAACAGATGTTATGACTCAAATGTACTTAAAAGATATCTATAGAATATTCCATGCAAACAGAAAAGAATATACATTCTTCTCAACATCTCATGGAAACTTCTCAAAAATTGACCACATACTTGGTAACAGAACAAACCTCAACAAATACAAAAAATTGGAATAACCCAATGTACCTTATCAGATCACCATGGTTTAAAATAGAAGTAAACAGCAATACTAATTCCAGAAAACCCACAAACACATGAAAATTAAACAATGCTCACCCGAATCATCAGTGGGTCAAGGAAGAAATAAAGGGAGAAATTAAAGACTTCCTAAAATTCATTGAAAATGACTGCACAACATACCCAAATTTATGAGACACAATGAAAGCAGTGTTAAGAGGCAAGCTCATAGCACTAAATGCCTACATAAAGAAGCTGAAAAAATCTCACACTAGTGAATTAACAGAACATTTGAAAACTTTAGAACAAAAAGAAGCAAACTCACCAAAGAGTACTAGAAGGCAGGAAATAATCAAATTGAGAGCTGAAATCTGCAAAATAGAAATAAAGAAAACAATACAAAGAATCAAGGAGACAAAGAGTTGGTTTTTCGAGAAAAATCAGCAAAACAGACAAACCTTTTTCCAAACTAACCAAAAGGCAGAGAGAGAATATACAAATGAACAAAATTAAAAATCAAAAGAGGGATATAACAGACATGGAGGAATATGCAGAATCATCAGGTCGTATTTTGAAACCTGTACTCCACAAAATTGGAAAATTTAAAGGAAATGGACATCTTTTTGGATAAATATCACTTACCAATATTAAATCAAGACCAGATAAGCAAATTGAACAGACCTATAACTGCTGAAGAAATAGAAACAGTCATCAATAGTCTCCCAATAATAAATAAATAAATAAATAAATAAATAAATAAATAAATAAATAAAAATTAAAATGCCCAGGACCAGATGGTATGAGCTCAGAATTCTACAAGACCTTCAAAGAGGAACTAAATCCAATACTCCTCAAATTATTCTACACAATAGAAACAGAAAAAACATTGCCAAACTCTTTTTATGAGGCTACAATTACCCTGATACCCAAACCACAGAATGATATCACTAAGAAAGAGAATTACAGACCAATCTCACTCAAGAACATTAATGCAAAAATACTGAATAAAATACTGGCAAATCAAATCCAAGAATACATTATAACCATTATCCACCATGCTCAGTTGCTTCTCCCTGCAAATTGAGAGTATTATCCTGGCCATCCTTGATAAATGACAGATGTGAACTGAGTTAACCTTGAGGAGACAGAGATATGCGACCTGGCACCATTAAAGGGGAGGCATGGGGCTCAGTATACACTGCCTGTAGGTACCAGGAGAAACATTGACCACACTGCAAACACCTGGTTGGACTAATGAGCTCTGATAATGGAGGCTATAAAATATGGCTGTCTGTATTGGAGTTTTACCTTGAGATAGTGTGAAGAACTTTCTGCTATCTTCTAAGTTCTCAGCCTAAGAACAAATTATTCTGATTTATCAACCTTCTAGTATTATTAGCAGTCCCTTTTCTGACTAATTGTTAAAGACATCTGTTTCCTTGCAACCAGTGACTTTCGCTGTAATCTACTCTGAAACATATTTCATGATAGCTGCCTAGTTATCCATTGATGTTAAAACCTACTCCCCTCCTTAGGGTCAGGGTAAGATCATAAAAATTCCTTTGTTCAGACTAATGCTTGGTGCCCCAACTATAAAAGATGGGTTCAGAAACTGGCCATTGGCCGCAGCCTAACAAACACCATCTCTGGCTGTAGTCTCAGGTAGCTAAGCTTCTCCCCCCCCCCCTCGCATGTTTTTTTTTTTGTTTGTTTGTTTGTTTGTTTAAGTTTGCTTCTGGTTTTACTAGGTTCTGGTTTCTGGAATAAAGTTTGCTTCTGGTTTATTAGACTTGGTAGTGTTCTCATTTTTGCATAATTCCCCTGGACCCAACACCCCCACACCCAACACGTTTCTCCATTCTTAAAATGGGACAACTTGCACTAACAAGTCATGCTCAACCTTAGCAATCAGGGAAATGCAAATCAAAACAACTTTGAGATACCATCTTACACCTGTCAGAATGGCTAAAATAAAAAACACCAATGATATTAGCCTTTGTTGGAGAGGTTGTGGAGTAAGGGGTACACTCATCTATTGCTGTTGAGTATACAAACTTGTGCAACCACTTTGGAAATCAGTGTAGCAGTTTCTCAGGAAATTCGGGATCAACCTACTCCAGGACCCAGCAATACCACTCTTGGGAATATACTCAAGAGATGCCATATCATACTACAAAAGCATTTGTTCAACTATGTTCATAGCAGCATTATTTGTAATAGCCAGAACTTGGAAACAACCTAGATGCCCTTCAATGGAAGAATGGATAAAGAAAGTGTGGAATATATACGTATTAGAGTACTACTCAGTGGTAAAAACAATGACATCTTGAATTTTGCATGCAAATGGATGGAAATAGAAAACAATATCCTGAGTGAGGTAACCCAGACCCAAAAAGATGAACATGGGATGTACTCACTCATAATTGGTTTCTAACCATAAATAAAGGACATTGAGCCCATAATTTGTGATCCTAGAGAAGCTAAATAAGAAGGTGAACCCAAAGAAAAACATATAGTTACCCTCCTGGATATCGGAAGTAGACAAGATTGCCAGGCAAAAACTGAGAACTTGAGGGTGGGGTGGGATGGGGGTAAGGGGAAATGGGGAGAGAAAAGTGAGAAGGGGAGGATGGGAGGAGCTTGGGGGAATGGGATGGTTGGGATAAAGGAAGGGTGGATATGGGAGCAGGGAAGTATATATTCTAATTAAGGGAGCCATATTAGGGTTGGCAAGAGAATTGAATCTAGAGGGGCTCTCAGGTGTCCAGGGAGATGTCCCCAGCTAGTTCCTTGGGCAGCTGAGGAGAGGAAACGTGAAATGGCCCTATCATATAGCCATACTGATGAATATCTTGCATATCACCATAGAACCTTCATCTGGTGATGGATGGAGATAGAGACAGAGACCCACATTGGAGCACCGAACCAAGCTCCCAAGGTCACAGTGAGGAGTAGTAGGAGGGAGAACATGAGCAAAAAAGTCAGGACCGCGAGGGGTGCACCCACCCACTGAGACAGTGAGGCTGATCTATTGGGAGCTTACCAAGGCCAGCTGGACTGGGACTGGAAAAGCATGGGATAAAACCGGACTCTTTGAACATGGTGGACAATCAGGGCTGATGAGAAGCCAAGGACAATGGCACTGGGTTTTGATCCTACTGCATGTACTGGCTTTGTGGGAGCCTAGCCTGTTTGGATGCTCACCTTCCTAGACCTGGATGGAGGGGGGGAGGACCTTGGACTTTCCATAGGGCAGTGAACCATGACTGCTCTTCAGAATGGAGAGGAAGGGGGAAAGGAGTGGAGAGAGGGGCAGGGTAGTGGGGGGAGGGGGAGGGAAATGGGAGGCTGGGAGGAGGTGGAAATTTTTTTAATAAAAATAAAAAGAGAATACCAGGAGAGAAAAAAAAATGTCACTAACATATATACATTATGCAGTGATGGAGAGAATAAAGTAAATCTCTAGCCTTGACTGCTACAGTCAGAATATGCTCCTCCTAAAGCACACATGGGAAACAAATTCTAATGCAATGATATCAATAAGTAGTACCAGTGGGAAATGTTAGAATGTTAGTTCTCAATCCCCTCAAACATGCAAGGGTGTCCTCTACCACTACCATTCACAGTCTCAGTCAAGTGAATGGATTAATGTTAATTATAAAGTGCTTGAAGCTAGGATGCAGCAAGAAGAGCCTCACCAAATTCAGAACTCCTGACATTAAAGCCAGCTTCCAGCATTACAGGAAACAAATTTCTCTTGATTACAATTGCCCAGTCCCAGGTATTCTGTTATAACAACACAAAACAAAGATGGTGACCTAAAATTCCAGTTTAAATTCAGTATTTAAACTGAACAAAGAAATAAAAATGGCAGACTCAATGGTTCAAGGGCTTGTAAATCAATCTTAAGGAATTCCCCCCCCCCAGGCACAGACCACCAAGTTAGGAGGTTGTAAAAGTAGGGGATTAGCAATTTAAGGCAAGTCATGGCTATATAAAGAACTCCAAGCTAGTGTGGGTTATCAAACCTTGCTTAAAAACAAAACAAAAAACCAAAAATGATAAAAGAAGGAGAGTATTTGACATTTACTTTAGAGTCCTTAGAGAGCTGTTACAAGACTTTATGTGCTGTGGAGAAATAATTAGGTTTGCATTTGAGAAAGATTCTGTCGTATACCTTAAGGAGAAGGGATTTGATTCACAAAGCTCTCTGGAAACAAAGTGTGTTTGAAATAAGTTGCAGTTGAATTCTTCATGAGTGGCAGAAGAACACTGTCTTTATCTCAATTTCCAGTGACTGTTCTGAAAATTTGTGAATTGAACAGGTGGCTCATAGTTGGTATCATCCCTTTTACCTCTTCAGGCACAATGGTGAGCTGAAGCTCTGCTACGCATGCTGAAAAGAGACTAGGAGTTGACAGCCTGGAAGTAGAGGCAATGTAAACAGAACAATTGATAAAGTCATTTTAGCAAAAACAGTCATCCAGTTCACAAATGCAAGACCTATTGTTTTCCAGGAAGTACAAAATACTTTTAAAATACTCCACGGAGGTATATTTTGCAGGCTTAAAGGGAACCCTGAGATTTAGGAAGACATAATAACCAGAATAATCAGAGAATATGACCAAGTGCATGGTGATGATGATGGAGGGGGAAGAAGGTTTAACACAAATGCTTGTATTTTTCATTGTTGACCCCAAATTGGTAGGAATGGCTAACCTGAGGAACCTGAACAGAAGTCTGGTGCTATGTTGTGTCACACTAACATGGTGACAGCATACTTTAGGTCTCAGGTTCTGAGGCACTTGGTAAAATCTGATCCTAAATTAGTTACAGGCAATATGAAAAGAAAATACAGAATAGTATTTCTCATGCATATAATCACAAGTCTTAATAATGTTTCAATATTGCACTGTGGTTAACATGCATTCATTCTGATATAGTTTTTAAAGTCAAAGCCTAGGCTCCCACAATCCCAACAATATTGCATGTAGCAAAGTTATTCTAAGAAAAGGTGTGTGCTGTTTATCTGAAAGTACATTCAAATTACTTTCATCATTTTTGTTGCCATTATTTTATTTTCTTTTGCTAAATCTACAACCCTGTTTGAGTGAGAGACAGATTCCTTGAAATGGCTTGAGCACAAACTGGGGAGATAGACACTTCTTGTGTCTTTAAGCACAAGAGGCAAAGGATTTTGTTGCATGGTTCTACAAGAGTGAAAACAGTGGAGCCACACCAGTTATGTATCCAATATCAGCATCTCATCATTCTGACATCAATGATACATAACTTTGCAATCAGAAGAAAGAATGGAATGTTGGAGATAGGGTTGATGTTTCTAAAATTTCTCCAACAACTTCTAAACCTGACCTTCTTTTGACAAATGAAAAGAATGAATGAAGACTAAATATTTTAACAAAAATTAACAAGGTACATTTGACAGAGTCAAATATTCTTCATATGTATTTCTAGTATAATCCAAAAGGAGGAGATGAGATATCATAAAATAATGGGTAATTAAGATCATATATATATGCTATCATAAGGTAATATGTACTCAACTTTTAGTATTGGTTCTAGCTCTTATTTGCCTGGGCCCTGTGTTCCCTCTCTTACCTTCCTGAGGCTTATGATGCTCTCACATTATCTCCAACTGTAGACTCCATATCATGTACCCACATCTGCCTCACAAGTTTATTACTGAGGCTGTTTTATACACCTGAATTGGTACAGCCTCATCTTTCAATCATAAGATAAATTGAAATTCAGTGCTACCTGAATTTTGCTATAGGGAATGAGATACAATGATAATGAAGAAGTCATCATAATGAAAAGCAGTACCCTTCTATTTGCCACTTAGAATAAATAACCTAAAGCCTAGAGAATGTAGGTGGTTGCTATTGATGTGAAAGAATGAGGAATGGGCAATGTCCATTATACAAATTGTCAAATTATAATTTTTATAATTGGGGACAATTGACTAACATATTATTTCACTGGTCCGAATTATAATAGAGATGCTGACTGTGGAAAATATTTAATAGGCTTTATCTTTCGAGATCCTCTACATTATGTAATCATTAACCTGAATGAATGAATTTGCTTAATTCAAATGAATAAAATGCAAAAGGTAAAGCAGACCTAGTGACAAGATGAATGTGAAATTTCAGGAGGGGCATGAGCCTTACAGACAGATGTCAAATCTGTTTTCCATGAAATAGGGACCAGGGAGATAGATAGACCCAAAGCCTTATACCTCTAACTTTCCAACAATTTGCATGATATAATATCTTCACATTAATCTCAGAGCCAGATGCCAACTCTGCCAGAAATCATGGGAAAAAGTGGCCCTAAAACATTGTTCCCTAAATTTTTGATATCAAACCACTTTGTGCTTGTACACAGAAATTTATTGAGAACCTTCAAAGTTGTTACTCACATATTAGGGTTTCTGGGCCACATTTCAGACCCACTAGCTCACTGAAAGATGAGAAGTTGTTTGTGTGCATTGAAAATATAAAAAGCAGCATGAAAAACAATTCCAAAGAAAATTTTCCCACTCTGTCTTTGATTTGATCCAAACCCTGCTCCTTGTACAACCTCCAAACATACTCACCTTTCTTGCTTGGTCAATTTTTGTGGTTCCACCATAATTCTTCTGGTCAATGGAGGTATATTCCCCTTACTCTACATCCTCTCCAGCATAAGTTGTCATCAGTGTATTTGATCTTGACCAATCTGCCAGGTGTAATTGGGGATCTCAGAGTCACTTTGATTTGCATTTCCCTGATGGCTAAGGATGTTGAGAAATTCATTAAGTGTCTTTCAAACATTTGAGATTCCTCTGTTAATAATTCTCTGTTTAGATCTGTACCCTATTATTTTAATTGAATTATTGGGTATTTTGATGACTAGTTTCTTGAGTCCTTAATATATTGGTGAGATCAGTCCTCTGTTAGATGTGGGGTTGAAGATCTTTTTCCATTCTGTATGGTGCCATTTTGTTTTGTTTATAATGTCTTTGTTTTACAGAATTTTCTTAGTTTCAGGAGGTCCCATTTATTAATTATTGCTCTCAGTGTCTGTACTACTAATGCTATATATATTTAGGGAGTGCTCTCCTTTGCCCATCTGTTCAAGAGTACTTCCCACTTTCTTGTCAGTAAGGTTCAGTGTGACTACATTTATGTTGAGGTCTTTGACATATTTGAACTTGAGTTTTGTGCATGGAGATAAATGTGGATCTATTTGCATTCTTCTACATGTCAACATCCAGTTCTGCCAGTAACATTTGTCACATGAGCTCACAGAGATTGTGTGGCAGGGTCAGGTTCTGCATGGGTCCACAGCAGGTCCTTTGCATATGTATTATAGTTATTAGTTTAGTATTTTTATGGGATTTCTGACAATGAGAACATGTGGGACTCTGACTCGATTGTCTGCTCTTGGGACCCTTCCTCCTGTTGGTTTGCCATGTCTAACTTCAATATGAAAACTTTTGATTCATCTTATTATAGTTTGTGATGTTCCACTGTTATCTCTTAGAGGCCTGTTCTTTTCCAATGAGAGAAAGAAAGGAAATGAATCCAGACAGGATGGCAGGTGGAAAAGAACTGGGAGGAATAGCAGGAGGAGAAACTATAATCAGGATATATTTTATGAGAAAACAGTTTATTTACAAACCAAAAGTACCTGGTGTTCAAATTTTTCACAGTCATGTCCCCATTTCTATACACCATCTTTCTGTATTAGTTATTTTTCTTGCTATTTGACAAAATGCCTCATAAATACTGATGCTCACATTTTTTTTCTTTTTATTCAGACTGAGAACCCAGCAATACAAATGATGCAGGTCACTGAGTGGTGGTGATGCAGACATTTAATCCCAGTGCTCAGGAGCTAGAAGCAAGTAGATCTCTGTGAGTTTAAGGTCCATCTTGTTTACAGAGCAAGTTCTAGAACAGCCAATGCTACACCAAGAAACCCTATCTCAATCAAAACAAAACAACAAAGAAGGAAGGAAGAGAAGGAGGGAACAAGGGAGACACCAAGGGAGGGAGGGAAGGAGGAAGTGAGGGAGAAAGGGAGGAAGGGAGTAATGAAAGAAGAAAAAACAGATGGATGCAAGTCTTCTTACTTCAATTAACCCTGCCTAGAAACTCACTCACAAACATGTCTCCTAGGTGACTGAAGTTCCTGTCAAGTTGACAATTAGTGTTAGCCACTATATTGCATAATCATAGAAATAAATAGATAAAAAAGATAGTCCTTCTCAGTAAATGATGAATGCAGGAGGCTAAAGCATCAGTCATGATGTATTTTCTAATGCAGTCTTAAACACCCTGCTAAATAAGCAACAAGGGAGCAAGAGCAACTACAAATAACAATGGGGTCTTAAATTTTTGTAAAGGAGAGTATCTTAAAGATTTCCAAAATTTCAGTGTCATTCTCTTTTCTCTATTCTTTTCTGCTTATTTTCTTACACGTCTTAGTCTATGTATTGATTTATTTTAAACATTGGATTCTTCTTATGTAATCATCTACTATTTTCTACAAATCACTTAGAAATCTTCTATTACAAGTGAAGGAGTAACTGGCCTCATATATTTTTTTTGGTCAGTCTATAAATCACCAGTGTGGGTAATTACAATAATTTCCAGCTTAGCATGCATCTTTCCCCACATAACAGGATTAAAATTCAACATTAGCATGCTTCCTTATTATGGCTTATGGATTAAATTTATTCCTTCACTCTCTGCATCTGATTAAACACTATTTCCATGAGAGTTCTCACGAACTCTATTTCCCTTTTCTCTCTCACAAGTAATTTTGAAACATATCTTTTTTTCATTGTATGGGAAGTATAGAACTATTTCTGAATTGTAGAATACAAATTTATACGTGTCATGTATTTCTAATACATTTTATTAACTATCTCCTCCATTTTCAGTGATAAAAATAGAAAATATTTTTTCAAAGAAAATAAATAAAAAGATTTATTTGGACACTTTAAGAGACTTGAAAAGTTTTTAGTTATGGGGAAAAACTTTCTTCTCTGCTTCTCAGCATTAATTTTTCTTAAAAATAATAGGACTGATAAGCATGACTTTTTAGATTTGACCCCTGAATGGAAGTTTAGTGAACTTGGGATAGTTCAGTTATATTTACTCTTTTTAAAATAGAGGAAATGTGGTTGGTACTGGGTAGATGGCTTAAGTACTCACCACAAAAGCAATAAGGCTGAAGTTCAGATTCCTAGAATTTACATAAATGTCCAGTGGGGTGTAGCAGCCACTTTTAACTCTATACCTTGGAAACCATTAAAATACATTGCATTTTCTTGCCCAGATCAAGAAACCCCCTCATTTGGCCATGTTATTAGTGTTAATTGTTAGATATTCAAAAAAGAAAATAATGATTGACCGGCAAAAGGTGGACTTCCCAGCATTATGCCACATAAGATGTCTGAATATATTCTCATTATATTCTTGCATCCCTTGATTCTTTTGTACCTTTATAAATTGTGATTGAATTACATCATGGTAAACTTAAATTACAACAACTTTATTTGATTTTTAATATAAACTGTCAGTAAGTTTGGATTTAAACTTACCTAGAAGATTGATGAGAATGTATCTGTGAAGGCATTTCCATTGCTGGTTTACTGATGAAGATCCATCCTGAATGTGCTGGAGTCATTTTATGGATGATAGTACCAGATGTAGTAAAATGGGTAAAAAGAAATCCAGTTGAGTGCTAAAATTCTACCTTATCTGCTTCCTGGAAAAATTACACTGTTTTGCTATGTGTTACTGACTATATGGTTATTTGTAGACTTATGAAAATTTATTGCTGGGATTGGTTTAATAAAGAGCTGAATAGTCAATAGTTAGGCAAGAAGGAACAGAGGGAGCCTGACATACAGAATGAAAGAAAGGTAAGAAGTCATGTGGTAAAACATAGATTAATATAAATGGGTTAATTAAAGTTATAAGAGCTATTTAGGAACAAGTCTAGGTTATAAGCCAAGTTTTCATAATTAATGAGTCTCTGTTTCACTTTTTGTGTATTGGTGCCCCCCAAATCTGTCTAATGACTGTTATAGACTGAATATGTTGACACAGTGAGACCAGACAAATATTTTCTCCCTAAAGTTGTTTATATCTAATATGTACTCACAGTGACAAGAAAGTCACCAGCACACAGTATCTCTAATGTTGATGATACCCTATTACAAAGTTCCAATTTGAACCAGTTCCCTTCAAGTACCACCCTTCCCCCAACTGTATGGACACTGCATTTCAAAGCACAAAGACATCCTGAACATCTCTCTGCTATGCTCTACCACATTCTGTTGTGTTCATATGGTGAAATCCCCTAAAATATGCAATTTGCCTATAATGATTTAAAAAATATCAAGTCCCAGAAAAAACAGCCTATCTTGAAAAATCAAGAACCCCAAAATCTGAAAACACAACTTTAAACTTTCATTTAAACCTATATAAGTCTTAGGAAAGCAATAAGTTTTTCAAAAGTTCCTATTTCCATTAGCCATAATAGTGAGCAAAAAAAAGGGGGGGGAACTAGAAAAGAAGGCATGGTGATAAGTCTCATCTGATCCAACAAAAAATAAGGAATCTTTATAGAACTCTTTAAAGAGGACCTTTTCAGTCTCAAATGATACAAAAGATACAGTAGGAATTGCTTTCCATTTCTTTATGAGTTTTTGGCTTTGCTTGCAGTGATGCTGTCACAACACAGTGGGTTAAGTGCTATTAGAAGAGCTAGAGAGAAACCTTGACTCATGTTCCCTAGGAGAACTAATGTTTCCGTTGTCAAGTATTTGTCTCACTTCCATTACATAGCAAGCAGTGCTCTCTAAACATTCTCCCACTTTCTTCTAGTAGAATAGGTAGAGTGACCTTTCTTCCCACTTTGTTCAGGACTTTCCTGTTTTAAAACTGAAAATCCCTTGGAGGTGGGTGGTCCTTGGACTTCCCACAGGGCAGGGAACCCTGATTGCTCTTCGGGCTGACAGATGGAGGGGGGCTTGATTGGGGGAGGGGGAGGGAAATGGGAGGTGGTGGCAGGGAAGAGGCAGAAATCTTTAATAAATAAATAAATTAATTAATTAAAAAAACCTGAAAATCCCTGTGTCTTTGGCAAATGAGAGCAGCTATTCATCTCAGAGATTATTTGTTCAGCCACAGGAGTTTGCTGTGAGGTTGTGTTTCCTAGAAGATTGAAAAATCTTACCAACATAACTGCCTAAAAATGTGTTGAACAACAATAGACACAGTAACATGTACAGGGGAAAATTCTTGAGGCCTCAACATTATATGAAGGACAAGCAACTAAAAAATGTTCAGAGTAGAAGAAATAGTCTCCGAAAGGGAAAAGTATGCATATTCAGTCTTGAAAACACACAAACAAGTAATGTTTTATAGACTGAACAGGTTGTAATTATATTTATGAATATGTATTCACATAGTTATAAGATACGTTAAATATTATATGAACACACATATAAATATGTAACAACAACTACTAAAGAGGCCCATGAATTTGAAAAAGAGCAATAAAAGAAATACTTCTTTAAACCCTGAAGGAGCTCAATTTTTATGGTGGTTTCTAGGCTGTGAGCAGGTTGTATGAAGATGAAGTTGAATATCTATTCAGGCACTGTCAATCAGAAATTTATTTTAATGGACAATGAATGTAAAAGTCATATTTTCTTTGAAAGGCTCATGAACATAGAAATAGTTACTGATGCTTTGAGTGAAGAATGGAAGTTTTGTGTGGTACAAATCAATGGTGGAAATGACAAACATCATTTTCTCATGAAGAAAGGTATATTGCTTTAGAACTGATTATTCTTGCTATATATAAAGGAGAACTGGAGAGAAGATGTGCAAGTCTGTTTATGGATAACAAGCTGAGTGGATAACTTTGCCATCATATAAACAAACAAATAAATAAATAATAAGTGTGAGAGAAGGATATTCCTGGAGTGACAGATACTACTCTGCCTCACCAGTTGGGGCTCCAGAGAGTCAGCAGAATCGGAAACAAAAAATCCTGTGAATAACTTCAGAAGCTTAAAATATTGAAGAGTTACTTAAGTCATTAAAAGCCAAAACCTTTAAGAAAAAGTTGCAAATGGTCAATTTCAGCTAAAAGAAATTTAAAAATTTGTGTAAAATGAAGACCATATAAACAAGTCCATTAAGCAAAGTTATATGTTTAAAAAGAGCATTTATAATGCCAATGACTAAAAAGAGTCCACATATAAGATTTATGATGAATACTTACAAACATGAACAACCCAGAAAATATGAGCATATGGGGAAAAATTCAACTTTTACTCCCTATGTATATTTTAAACTAGCCACCAACTAATCAAAGAATCATCTTAAATTTGACTATAAAGTACTCATACAATAACTTTAAACAAATCACAGAAAATCATATCATCAAAACAGTGTCACAGAGCCCCAAAACTGTCAGATTGCAAACACCTGAAAAGCACACTTAATCCATCTGTGTCTCACTGCTGGTCCTGGTGGTGTTATCTAACTTCTACACTCACCCAGAAGTCTATATTAAATCATATGATTTTTAAAGCTATTTCCAGTTTGGTCACCACATTTTTGGAGGCAGGAAATCGTTTCTGATACAATGATTTCTATTAGTTTCTACCATACTCTACAGTTTGTCCATATGAAAAATCTCCTTCAAAATGTCAATGAATTACAATGCCCCATGAAAACTAGGAAAAGCCATTGTTTAATACATACCGAAAAAGAAGCTTCATTGTGTTACAAAGAAAATTATAATCAAATGATTATCAGGGCAAACATTTCACAAATATTTAGATATGTGGAAACAGTACTCAAATGAATTTCTTTCTTTCACAACATAGAAAATAATCATGAAGAAGTCAAATAGATCTTTGAATTTTTGTTCTATTTAAGTAGACTTGGAAAACACAAAAAACAAACTGGGTTTCATTGGGTATGCCTTTTAATTCCAGCTATTCTGGAGGCTGATAAAGAAAGATCCAGAGTAGAAGGCCAGCCTGCATAACATGATGAAAATCAATGTCAAAATAAACATTAGTAAAAATATTGGAGTTATAGGTCAGTAGTACAACATTTGTCTAGTATGTTCAATACCCTGAGTTGAACATGCCAAAGCTGAAGATATATAGAAAGAAAGAAAACAAAAGAGAGGGGAGAAGGAAATAAGAGAGTTTATAGGAAGTGGAAAGAAAACAGTGAAGGGGAAGATTCATGAGCACATTGATTTGGTACTTAAGGCATAATACCATAACTAGGAAATTTACAAAAATAAAGCAATTATTTGTGATATAGTTTCAGAGAGTTCCTAGTTCAATGTGGTAAGTCAAATAAGGCAGCAAGCAATGGGCATATTTTCTAAAATATCTGAGAGCTCACATCTTGATTCAAATGTAGAAAGCAAAGAGGGAGAACACTAAGAGTGACACACATTCTTTAAATCCTCACCGTCTGCCCCTATCTTTGGAAACTTCTTAAACTTCTCTAACAGTTCAACCAACTAGTGACAAAGTAATCAAACAAACATACATAAAACAGTCAAGTCTCAGAAATAGAGTTTTTTGGTATCAAACATTATTTAGTATGGAAACATGACAACTTTCCCATCTATACAATGTTTTCAGTATAATTGCAGAGAGTTATATATAACTGGCATTCTCCAATGAGTTGGTTTTTAAAATATGACACTTCATTTTTATCTCAATTTCTATTTACTAAAAGTCTTTTAATTACTATAATCTTGCCAATTTTTTTATTATTATTATTTATTTATTTATTAAAGATTTCTGTCTCTTCCCCGCTACCGCCTCCCATATCCCTCCCCCTCCCCCAATCAACTCCCCCTCTCTCATCAGCCCTAAGAGCAGTCAGGGTTCCCTGCCCTGTGGGGAGTCCAAGGACCTCCCACCTCCTTTTAGGTCTATTAAAGTGAACATCCAAAAGCCTAGGCTCCCACAAAGCCAGTATGTGCAGTAGGATCAAAACCCAATGCCATTGTTCTTGACTTCTCAGCAGTCCTCATTGTCCACTATGTTCAGTGAGTCTGGTATTATCCCATGCTTTTTCAGACCCAGTCCAGCTGGCCTTGATGAGTTCCCGAAAGAACATCTTCATTGTCTCAGTATGTGGGTACACCCCTCATGGCCCTGAGATCCTTGCTTGTGCTCTCTCTCCTTCTGCTCCTGGTTTGGACCTTGGGGTTGTAGTCTAGTGCTCCAATGTGGGACTCTGTCTCTGTCTCCTTTCATCACCTGATGAAGGTTAATATCCAGGAGGATGTCTGTATGTTTTTCTTTGGGTTCACCTTCTTATTTAGCTTCTCTAGGATCATGAATTATAGGCTCAATGTCCTTTATTTATGGCTAGAAACCAAATATGAGTGAGTACATCCCATGTTCCTCGTTTTGGGTCTGGCTTACCTCACTCAGGATAGTGTTTTCTATTTCTGTCCATTTGCATGCAAAATTAAAGAAGTCATTGCTTTTTACTGCTGAGTAGTACTGTAATATGTGTATATTCTATACAATCTTCATCCATTCTCCCATTGAAGGGCATCTCGGTTGTTTCCAGGTTTGGCTATTACAAACAATGCTGCTATGAACATAGTTGAGCATATACTTTTTTTGTATGATAGGGTATCTCTTGAGTATATTCCCAAGAGTGGTATTGCTGGGTCCAGGGGTAGGTTGATCACGAATTTCCTCAGACACCGCCACACTGCTTTCCAAAGTGGTTGCACAAGTTTGCATTCCCACCAGCAATGGATGAGTATTCCCCTTTCTCCACAACCTCTCCAGCAAAGGCTATCATTGGTGTTTTTTATTTTAGCCATTCTGACAGGTGTAAGATGGTATCTTAAAGTTGTCTTGATTTGCATTTCCCTGATCGCTAAGGAAGTTGAACATGACCTTAAGTGTCTTTTGGTCATTTGAACTTTTTCTGTTGAGAATTCTCTGTTCAGCTCATTGCCCCATTTTATTATTTTTTTTATTTATTTATTTATTTTTTTTTTGGTTTTACGAGGCAGGGTTTCTCTGTGGTTTTGGAGCCTGTCCTGGAACTAGCTCTTGTAGACCAGGCTGGTCTCGAACTCACAGAGATCCACCTGCCTCTGCCTCCCAAGTGCTGGGATTAAAGGCGTGCGCCACCACCGCCCGGCCCATTGCCCCATTTTATAATTGGGTTGATTAGCCTTCTACGGTCTAGTTACTTGAGTTCTTTATATATTTTGGAGATCAGACCTTTGTCAGTTGCAGGGTTGGTGAAGATCTTCTCCCAGTCAGTGGGTTGCCTTTCTGTCTTAGTGACAGTGTCCTTTGCTTTACAGAAGTTTCTCAGTCTCAGGAGGTTCCTTTTATTCAATGAGGCCCTTAACGTCTGTGCTGCTGGGGTTATATGTAGGAAGTGGTCTCCTGTGCCCATGTGTTGTAGAGTACTTCCCACTTTCTCTTCTATCAGGTTCAGTGTGTTCAGACTGACATTGAGGTATTTAATCGATTTGGACTTGAGTTTTGTGCATGGTGATAGACATGGATCTATTTTCATTCTTCTACAGATTGACATCCAGTTTTGCCAGCACAATTTGTTGAAGATGCTTTCTTTTTACCATTGTATACTTTTAGCTCCTTTATCGAAAATCAGGTGTTCATAGGTTTGTGGGTTAAAGTCCGGGTCTTCTATTTGATTCCATTGGTCGACTTCCCTGTTTTTATGCCAATACCGCGCTGTTTTCAATACTCTAGCTCTGTAATAGAGTTTGAAGTCAGGGACAGTAATGACTCCAGACGATCCTTTATTGTATAAGATTGATTTGGCTATCCTGGGTTTTTTGTTTTTCCATATAAAGTTGATTATTGTCTTCTCAAGGGATGTGAAGAATTTTGATGGGATTTTGATGGGGATTACATTGAATCTATAGATTGCTTTTGGTAGAATTGCCATTTTTACTATGTTGATCCTCCCAATCCAAGAGCAAGGGACATCCTTCCATTTTCTGGTGTTCTCTTCAATTTCTTTCTTCAATGCCTTAAAGTTCTTGTCAAATAGATCTTTCACTTCCTTGGTCAGAATTACCCCAAGATATTTTATGCTATTTGTGGCTATCGTGAAAGGTGATGCTTCTCTGATTTCCCTCTCTGCTTCCTTATCCTTAGTGTATAGGAAGGCCACTGATTTTTTGGAGTTGATCTTGTATCCTGCCACATTACTAAAGGTGTTTATCAGCTGTAGGAGTTCTTTGGTAGAGTTTTTGGGGTCGCTTATGTATACTGTCATATCATCTGCAAATAACAATAGTTTAACTTCTTCCTTTCCAATACGAATCCCCTTGATCCCCTTATGTTGTCTTATTGCTATTGTTAGAACTTCAAGCACTATATTGAAGAGGTATGGAGAGAATGGACAGTCTTGTCGTGTTCCTGATTTTAGTGGGATGGCTTTGAGTTTTTCTCCATTTAATTTAATGTTAGCTGTAGGCTTGCTGTAAATATCTTTTATTATATTTAGGTATGACCCTTTTATCCCTAGTCTCTCCAGGACCTTTATCATAAAGGGGTGCTGGATTTTGTCAAATGCTTTTTCAGCATCTAATGAAATGATCATATGTTTTTTTCTTTCAGTTTATTTATATGATGGATTACATTGATAGATTTGCGTATGTTGAACCAGCCCTGCATCTCTGGGATGATGCCTACTTGATCATAATGGATAATTTTTCTAATATGTTCTTGGATTCAGTTTGCCAGTATTTTATTGAGAATTTTTGCATCGATGTTCATGAGTGAGATTGGCCTGTAATTCTCTTTCTTGGTTAAGTCTTTGTGAGGTTTTGGTATCAGGGTGACTGTAGCTTCTTAAAAGGAATTTGGCAATGACTCTTCTGTTTCTATATTGTGAAATACATTAAGGAGTATAGGTATTAGCTCTTCTTGGAAGTTCTGGTAGAATTCTGCATTGAAACCATCTGGTCCTGGGCTTTTTTTGGAAGGGAGGTTTGTGATAACAGCTTCTAATTCTTCGCGACTAACAGGTCTATTTAGATTGTTCACCTGGTCTTGGTTTAACTTTGGTATATGGTACTTATCTAAAAAAATGTCAATTTCTTTTGCATTTTCCAGTTTTGTGGCATACAGGCCTTTGTAGTAAGATCTAATGATTCTCTGAATTTCCTCTGTTTCTGTGGTTATGTCCCCGTTTTCATTTCTGATCTTATTTATTTGCGTGTTCTCTCTCTGTCGTTTAATTACTTTAGATAGGGGTTTGTCGATCTTGTTAATTTTCCCCAAGAACCCACTTTTTGCTTCATTGATGCTTTGGATTGTTTTCTGTGTTTCTATTTTGTTGATTTCAGCCCTCAGTTTGATTATTTCAAGTCTTCTACTCCTCCTAGGCCGTCTGCGTCTTTTTTTTTCTAGAGCTTTCAGGTGTGCTGTTAAATCTCAGTTGTATGCTTTCTCCGTTTTCTTTAAGTGGGCACTTATTGCTATGAACTTTCCTCTTAGCACTGCTTTCAATGTGTCCGATAGTTTTGAGTATGTTGTCTCTTTATTTTCATTAATTTCAAGGAAGACTTTAATTTCTTCCTTGACCCAGGTATGGTTCAGTAGTTGACTCTTTAGTTTCCATGAGTTTGTTGGCTTTCTGGGGGTAGCATTGTTGTTGCCTTCTAACTTTAATCCATGGTGATCTGATAAGACACAGGTCGACACTGATTTTTTTTTTTTGTATCTGTGGAGGTTTCCTTTGTTACCAAGTATGTGGTCAATTTTCGAGAAGGTTCCATAAGCTGCAGAGAAGAAGGTATAGTCTTTCCTATTTGGGTGGAGTGTTCTATAGATGTCTGTTAAGTCCATTTGATTCATTACCTTCAATAATTCTCTTAGTTCTCTATTAGGTTTCTGTCTGATTGACCTGTCCATTGGTGAGAGAGGTGTGTTGAAGTCTCCTACTATTAGTGTGTGTGGTTTGATGTCTGCCTTGAGTTTTAGTAATATTTCTTTTACATAAGTGGGTGCTTTTATATTAGGGGCATAGATATTCAGGATTGAGACTTCATCCTGATGAATAGTTCCTGTTATGAGTATAAAATGTCCATCTCTATCTCTTCTGATTGATTTTAGTTTGAAGTCAGTTTTGTTAGAAATTAGTATGGCCACTCATGCTTGTTACTTAGGCCTGTTTGCTTGAAAAACTTTTTCCCAACCCAACCCTTTACTCTGAGTAGATGCCTGTCTTTATGATTGAGATGTGTTTCTTATAAGCAGCAGAATGTTGGATCCTGTTTTCGTATCCAATCTCTTAGCCTGTACCTTTTTATAGGTGAATTGAGTCCATTAATATTAAGTGATATTAATGACCAGTAGTTGTTTACTCCAGTTACACTTTTTGTTTTTGTTAGTAGAGTTTGTGTGTCTCCCTTCTTTGAGTTGTGCCGGTGAAGGGTCGCTAGATGCCTGAGTTATTGTAGGCAGTGTTAACAATGTTGGATTCCTTGGGTTGTGATTTTCCTTCTATTACTTTCTGTAAGGCTGGATTTGTGGCTCCGTATTGTTTGAGCTTGTTCTTATCCTGGAATGTTTTGTTTTCTCCATTGATAGTGAACGATAGCTTGGCTGGGTGTAGTAGCTTGGGCTTGCATCCATGGTCTCTTAGTTCTGCAGTACCTCTATCCAGGACCTTCTGGCTTTCATGGTTTCCATAGAGAAGTCAGGTGTAAGTCTGATCGGTTTACCTTTATAAGTTACTTGCCCTTTTTCCTTTGCAGCTCTTAATATTCTTTCTTTAATCTGTATGTTTTGTGTTTTGTTATTATATGGCGAGGGGATTTTTTTTGATCCAGTCTGTTCGTTGTTCTGTATGGTTCTTGAATATTCAAAGGAATATCTTTCTTTATGTTGGGAAAGTTTTCTTCCATAATTTTGTTAAAAATATTTTCTGGGCCTTTGAGCTGTGACTCTTCTCCTTCTTGTATCCCTATTATTCTTAGGTTTGGTCTTCTTATTGTGTCCCACTATTCCTGAATGTTTTGTGATGAGAATTTGTTGGCTTTGCTTTTTTCTTTGATTAGTGCCTTTATTTTCTCTATGGTGTCCTCAGAATCTGAGATTCTTTCTTCTACCTCTTGTATTCTATTGATTATGCTTCTTTCTGTAGTCTCCGCTCGTTGACCTAGATTTTCCATATCCAGCCGGTCCTCAGTTTGTGTTTTCTTCCTTGCTTCCATTTCAGTTTTCAATTTTTGAACTGTTTCCATTACCTGTTTGATTGATTTGTCTTGGTTTCCCAGGGTATCATTTACGTATTTACTCATTTCTTCAAACTTTTTGTTATACTTCTCATCCATTTCTATAAGGGCATTTTTTACATGTTGTTTGAGGGACTCTATTGCTTTCATAAAGTCAATTTTTTCCACTTCTTCTGTGCTAGGGTGCTCAAGTCCTTCTGTTGTAAGATCATTGGGTTCTGGTGTTTTCATGTTGTTTTTCAGATTGTTGGGTGAATTCTTGCCTTGGCGCCTGCCCATCTCCTCCTATCAATGCTATCTAGTGGGTCTTCTAAAACAGGATCAGGTTTCCCTGCTGGCCGGGGGCCCCCGCATATAAAATGCTCCTGCTCTGTTTCCTGGGTCCAGCCGCAGGCCAAGATGCCTCACACCACTCAGGAGGGTCTATAGGAACAGGAGCAGGCTCCTCTTTCACTAGGGACCTCGTCAACAAAAGGTCTACCACTCTGTAGGCCAGCCACTAAAACAATGACACTCCCACTGCCCTCTGCCCCAAGCACCCAACCCAGTGCCCAAACAGGCTGAACTGGGTGATCCCGTGGCCCCGCAGAAGGGAGGGAGAAGGAAGGAGGCCTCTGGGGGCAAGCTGGGATGGACCAGGGAGAGAGAGGTTGCAGCAGATGAGGAACTGCCCTAGCAGGCTGGCTGGGGAGTCAGGGGGGGTCGGCAAATGCCCCCACTCCATTTCCTGGGACCCACCGTGGATCAAGAACACTCCCACCACTCAGGAGGGTCTTCAGGGGCAGGTCCAGGCTTTCCGTTTCCCACTTTGCAGGCCAGCCACCAACACACCTACTTGAGTTAGTTGTAGTGGGACGATCTGCTCTCAGTGTGGGTTCACTGTTTCAAGCTCGGACCATCAGAAAATATAAGTTCGTGCCTGCCGAGCCTCCGCCCTTGTCTGCGCCAGTCTGCTGCGCCGCCGCCCGTGTCTGCGCTGGTCTGCCTGCGCCGCCGCCCGTGTCTGCGCCTGTCTTAATCTTACCAATTTAAGGATTTTATTTTACCATCTGGGAGAGGAGTGTTAACTTCTTGGTGTACTGGTTGTTTAATTGTTGGAAAAGTTTAATTGAAAAGATCCATATGGAAAGAAACATTGGTAATTTTTCTTTGTATATTATATTTATTATGTTCTTTATACATTTAAAAACAAACAATTTTATTGTTTTTCATTTCTCAACTCTAGAGGAAGCCTTTCAGAGAAAGGAAGAATGTCATCATGTCAAAGAACATGCATGGTGACAGCCTGAAGATGACCTGACTCAAAACATTAAGATGGTCCTGACTTTGTTCTGCAGACAGCAGTCTTCTTTCAGGAAAGACTGCATGAAATAAAAAATTATAAAACTGCCTATTACAAAAAGAATTATATCCATTTCCAGCATGTTTTTCCTTCTTCATCTGAGAAATATGCTATACTTAAGGAGGAATAGACATTGTAGCAGAATACACAGGCTTTGCACTTGTCTTAGCCAGATGGGGGTCCCAGCCCTGACACAGGAAAAGTGGACACAGACCCCATCTCTAACACATTATATAGATTTCAATTAAGAATAAGTACTTGGCTTGTAAGTGTAGCTAATACATAAGTAAAAAGAAATTTTCCACAAAAGCAATGACTTTTCCTTCTTTGAGGCATGAATATTCCAAACTCTTTGTTTAAAAAATGCAGAGGAAAAAAAAAATTCTAGAATATACTACCTTGAGAAAGATGTCTTTGAACTCAAAGCCACTTCTGCTTCCAAGAATACCATTGATGTCTTAATGTGCCTAATCAAACAGAATTAAGAAATAAAAACTTTAAAGAATTTTCTGCTTCCTAAAATTTCCCTCTGTAGTCCTTTACACTAACAAAGCAACAACTTAATTAAGTGGTAGTTATATATTAATCTCTCCAAGAATGTAATTTATCCTTAGATCAAAGTATAATAAAAATATTTTTGTTTCTTAAATATCATCATAATATATTCTGAATAATTGTTTTTAGCTTTATACTTGCTAAATCATTTGGTACAGAAAATAATTTATAATTCTTTAATTTATTTTGCTTTTGTTTCTCTCTGGAAATCACTAATTTCAAGGAAAACTTACCAAGTTTATCTCTCTTATTTTAACAGAATAAACAACATCATATAAGATAATTAAAGAAAGTAAACATTGCAATAATCAGAACATTGGTTCTCAATATTATAGGGGAAAAATAACTAACAAATACATTGAAAGAAATGTACATTTAATGCTAAAGTACCTGCATTTTCTAATTGTTGACTTAAGAGATTATAAAGGAAAAATAACTTTAAATGTTTTTTATCCAATTTATTACTAAATTCACATGTAACTAATAACATAGCATCTTTTATCCTACTTTTCTATCAGGGTCAGTGTAACTGAGTTTGTGTTGACTTGAGTTTTATGCAGGCAGGTAGATATGGCATATTCTTCTACATGCTGCTCTCTAGTTATGTCAGCATGATTTGTTAAAGATGTTTTCTATTTTCATTGTATATTTTTTGGCTTCTTTATCAAAACTCAGGTGTTCCATGGTGGGTGGATTTATGTCAAGGTCTTCAATTCAATTCCATTGATCTAAGTGTCTGTTATGCCAATAACCAAACACTTTTTATTGATGTAACTCAATAGTCAAGCTTAAATTCAGGCATGGTGATAACTCCAGAAGTTCCTTTATTGTACAGAATTTTAGCTATATTGGGCTTTTTGTTTTTCCATGTGAAGTTGAGTATTGTTCTTTTGAGATCAGTGAAGAACTGTGTTGTGATTTTGATGGGAATTGCATTGAATGTGTATATTGATTTTGATAAGATTGACATTTTTTACTATGTTAATCCTACAAGTCCATGAGCGTGGGAGATCTTTCCATTTTCTAATATCTTCCCTAATTTCTTTCTTCAAAGACTTAAAATTCTTGTCATATAGTTCTTTTATTTGTTTGATTAGAGTTATCCTAAGATATTTTATGTTATTTGTGGCAATTGTAAAGGGTGTTGTTTCTCTAATTTTTTTCTTAGCTCATTTATCATTTTTATAAAAGTGAGCTACTGATTTTTTAAAGTTAATCCTGTATCTAGCCACATTACTGAAGGCATTTATCAGTTGTAGGAGTTCTGTGGTAGAAATTTGGGGTCACATATATACATACTGTCATATTATGTACAATCAGTGAGAGTTTGACTTCTTCCTTTCAAATTTGTATCCCCTTAATCTCCTTGGGGTTGTCTTTTTGCTATACCAAGAACCTTTAGTACTATATTGAATAGATACACACAGAATGGATGGCCTTCTCTTAGTCCTGATTTCAGTGGAATCAATTTGAGTGTCTCTCCATTTAATTTGATGTTGGTTGTTAACTTGCTGTACATTGCCCTTATTATGTTTAGGTGTGCTCCTTGTATCTCTGTTCTCTCCAGAACCATTTTCACATAGAGGTAATGGATTTTGTCGAAGGCTTTTTCAACATCTTATGAGATGATGATGTAGTTGTTTTTCAGTTTGTTTATATGGTGGATTACATTGTCTCATTTTCATATGTCAAGCCATCCCTTGCATCTTCTTTATTAACCAATGGTAATAAAACATATTCATAGGATACAGAGAAGGATCTCACATCATCTCCTTTTTTCTGTCTAAATAAAAAGGAAGGTTTTAACTCAAACAGTAAAATTATATATAACAAAATGGATATCAAGAAAGAATTACAGCTACAATATTTCTTTGTGAATCTAAAGCTTCATATCTGATTTATCTTTTATCATAATTAACAAAAAACTATAACTATCTGTCTTCAATTCTATCAAAGATCCCAGAAGGGATCTAAATATTACCTAATTAAACAAGAAGTGCATTGTAAGCAACTTCCAAAACTCTAGAATTTACAGAGATATCTTGCTGTCTGAACAGTAACCCAAAGTTCTGTAATGTTGGAACATCCATCTTCAGCATACAGGCATACAGCATACAGCATACATCAGGTGTACTTTTTCATGAAACCTGAAGTTGGAAAGACTGTTTCATCTATATTGGCAGTTTGTCAGTCACTTTCTTCTATGTTCTGTGGAATGTCTGGCAAACTCTTTCATAAAGCAGGAACCCTGAAGGACCGTCTCACCTTCTTTAGGCAAGTTCAGCAGTCATTTTTCTGTGGGTCTTGCATGTCCAGTTTATACAGCATATCATCAAAAAGTCCAGGAAAAGAGCAGTTTCTTGCCAAAATGGCTAGCCTCAGCATATTGAAGGCAAATTTCATAACGAGTTTCTTCAGCTTCTCTGATGTATTTGGTGCTTCCAGAAGCAGACATGTCTCACTGTCAAAAAGTCTGTTTTTAAAACCTCTTAAATGCCATATTCTGTATGAAGTATTGAAGATTATCTACCTACTGAAATATATCTTTGTATATTTAGAAAACCTAACTAGCATGACTAAAATAAAACATGATTATTATAAATAATTATTATTAATCTCTATTTTTAATTATACATCATATTTTTAAATGAACTATATAATCATAACACCTTAAACAAGAGTAGAAATATATACATATATATATAAAACAACATTAATTTTAAATTTCTATCAATAAACCAAAGTCCATACTAATGTAAAGTATTCATTTTTATAACATACCTAATATTTCTTAAGAAATTGACTGTGACCATTAATAATGTATAAACAACCCTTTTTAAAATGAAAATAAACATTTATAAGCAATCATTTTGGGAATTTGGGCATAGTTTTGTCCAAACTGTTTCCTGCTATTTGTTGAGCAAAGTATTAGGGTTCACGGAGACCATTCAGAGATCTTGTTCCATGAAACCTTGTAAGCCTGGAAGGAATCCACAGGTTCTTATCCTGAAAGAAAAAAAGCAGAACCTCCTTTCCAAAGTAAGATATCCATAGTCTCGCCGGGCGGTGGTGGCGCACACCTTTAATCCCAGCACTTGGGAGGCAGAGGCAGGCGGATCTCTGTGAGTTCGAGACCAGCCATAGTCTCAAATTGTGAAATTGTGAAGACATGATCTCACACACACACACATACACACACACACATACACACACACACACATACACAAACACACACACACACACACACACATATATATGGTTTAGCTTAGCAGCACACAGAATCAAATTATCTCTGCGAGGTTAAAAATTGAAAGAAAACACAATAATATGCATAATACTAACTCTTTGTGTCTTTTTCATCTTTTTCTGTCCCATTATAATTTTTTATTGTATTTTTTATTTAAGAATCTCAATTTAATATCCTTAATTATTTTTTATCTATGACTTTGTCTATCTTTCATCCTTTTCTCTTGCATATTAATAAAACATCTTATGGCCTGTTTAGAGTCCTTTTTTTTAGTCTGAATCTTTCTAGAAAGTGTATCTGTAAGGGTTTTTTGACAAGGAACACTTTTGAAAATGCTAAGCAGCATGGCTAGGACTAACACTGCAGCCTTGCCTTTTGGCTCTAACTTGTCCAACATGGTAGAGGTATGTGTACTGCCAGCTCTGTGAGCCATGGTCACTGCCCCAGCTCCAGGGAAACACTGGGTTCATGTGGCCAGTAAGCAACTTGTAGCTCTCTGCTCAAAAACCCCATTTAAATGCTTTGTAACAGCATCTACCAAAATTGCCAGAGCCATTCATGGCAGTATAATCCAGGAAGCTGTTTATTAAAGAAGCCATGCTTCTGCTTTTGACCAACAAACAGGGCCCATCTGAAAAAAATGTGGCCACCAAGAAGATCCAATTGACTCCTACTTTTGTGGGTTTAGAAGCTCCCCCCCCCCTTTAAGCTTTCATAAGCTTTATGTGGATATTCTTACCAAATGTTTGAGGGTCATTTGTAAACAGCAACTGTGCTTTTATTCTTTGCCACCCAGATGAGTCAGGAAAAGATAGAAAAGACACAAAGACTTTGCATTCTTTCCTTGTCTATCCCTGCTTGGATCTTGCCTTGCTATCTTCTGCCCTGCCATACATGAGAGCATCTTCTTTCTTAACCAATGGTAATAAAGCATATTTACAGCATACAGAAGGGAGACCGACATCAGATTTTTCTGATGTCTTCTTAGATTTGGTTTGCCAGTATATTATTGAGTATTTATACATCAGTGTTCATGAGGGACATTGGTTTCTAA
This sequence comes from Chionomys nivalis, assembly GCF_950005125.1. Taxonomy (NCBI): domain Eukaryota; kingdom Metazoa; phylum Chordata; class Mammalia; order Rodentia; family Cricetidae; genus Chionomys; species Chionomys nivalis. The sequence goes on from NC_080089.1 coordinate 5,071,417, forward strand.
TTTTCTTCCTTTGTTGCATCTTTGTCTGATTTGAGTATCAGGGAAACTGTGGCCTCATAAAAAGAATTTGGCAGAGAAACCCCTGCCTTCTGACTCCCTCCCCTCTTTGGGCACATAACATCACTCAGCTCAGCCTGTTTGGGTGCTGGGACCGAGTCGTGAGGGCAACCAGGCAGGCAGTAGTTCCTTTGTCTCAATAGCCTGCCTGCAGGAAGCAAGGTAGGCCCTTTGTTTATGAACTACCTGACCAGCACAGAGATATGATCTCGGCATCAGGAGAGCCATCACTGGGGTGAGTGACTTTCTGACCCACCACAGCAGCCTGGGACATGGAACACAGACGTTCCTCATCCTCCTATACTTCCTGGTCTTCCTACAGGGGTCATACTCCCTGGATACTGCCTCTCTCTTCTATCCCACCCAGCTTGCATCCAGAAACCCCCCTTCTGCCTCCCTCCCCTATTTGGGCACATAACATCACCCAGCTCAGCCTGTTTGGGTGCTGGGACCAAGTCGTGAGGGCAACCAGGTGGGCAGCAGTTCCTTTGTCTAACTACCCTGCCTGTGGCAAACAAGGGAGGCCCTTTTGTTTGTGAGCTACCTGGCCAGCAAGGAGACCTGATCACGGCACCAGAAGGCACATCAGTGGGCAAGGAGACCTGATCCTATAAACGAAGATCCATAGGGGAGCATTTGGAGAAAGAGATGGGCAGGCGCCAATGCAATATTTCAGCCAACAATATGAAAAACAACATGAAGCCACCAGAACCCAGTGACCTTACAACAGGAGGACATGAACACCTTAATCAAGAAGAAGTAGAAAAAATTGACTTTATGAAAGTGATAGAGTCTCTTAAACAGGAGGTGAAAATCTCCCTTAAAGAAATGGATGAGAAGAATAACAGAAAGTTTGAAGAATTGAGTAAATCAGTGAATGATATTCTAGGAAACCAAGGAACAACAATCAAACAGATAATGGAAAGAGTTCAAGACTTGAAAACTGAAATGGAGGCAAGGAAGAAAACACAAACAGAGGGCCAGCTGGACATGGAAAATCTAGGTAAATGAATAGAGACTACAGAAACAAGCATAACCAATCAAATACAAGAGGTAGAAGAAAGAATCTAGATTCTGAAGATACCATAGAGAAAATAAATGCACCGATCAAAGAAAACAGCAAATCCAACAACTCTCATCACAAAACATTCAAAAAATATGGGACACAATAAAAAGACTAAACCTAAGAATAATACGAGTAGAAGAAGGAGAAGAAGTGCAACTCAATGGTCCAGAAAATATATTTAATAAAATTATAGAATAAAACTTTCCCAACCTAAAGAAAGATATACCTATGAAGGTTCAAGAAGCATACAGAACACCGAATAAACTGGATCAAAAAATAAAATCCCCTCGCCATATAATAATCAAAACACAAAACATATAGATTAAAGAAAGAATATTAAGAGCTGCAAAGAAAAATGGTCAAGTTACTTATAAAGGTAAACCTATCAGACTTACACCTGACTTCTCTATGGAAACCATGAAAGCCAGAAGGTCCTGGATAGATGTACTACAGCAAACTAAGAGACCATGGATGCAAGCCCAGACTACTATACCCGGTCAAGCTTTCATTCACTATAAATGGAGAAAACAAAATTTTCCAGGATAAAAACAAATTTAAACAATAAGTAGCCACAAATCCAGCCATACAGAAAGTAATAGAAAGAAAATCACAAACCAAGGAGTCCAACAGTGTCCACAATAACTCAGACATCTAGAGACCCTTCACCAGCACAACTCAAAGAAGGGAAGCACACAAACTCTACTACCAAAAAATGACCGAAGATAACAAACACTGGTCATTAATATCACTTAATATCAATGTAGTCAACTCACCTATAAAAAGGCACAGGCTAAGGGATTGGATATGAAAAGAGGATCCAACCTTCTGCTGTTTACAAGAAAAACACCTCAACCACAGACAGGTGTCTACTCGGAGTAAAGGGCTGGGAAAAGGCTTATCAAGCAAATGGACCTAAGAAACAATCAGGTGTGGCCATACTAATTTCTAACAAAGTTGACTTCAAACTAAAATCAATCAGAAGAGATGGAGAGGGACATTTTATACTCATAACAGAAACAATTCATCAGGATGAAGTCTCAATCCTGAACATCTATGCCCCTAATATAAAAACACCCACTTATATAAAAGAAACAATACTAAAACTCAAGGCTGTCATCAATCCACACATACTAATAGTAGGAGACTTCAACACTCCTCTCTCACCAATGGACAGGTGAATCAGACAGAAACCTAACAGAGAAATAAGAGAATTAATGGAGGGAATGAATCAAATGGACTTAACAGACATCTTTAGAACATTCTACTCAAATAGGAAAGAATACACCTTCTTCTCTGCAGCTCATGGAACCTTCTCAAAAATTGATCACATACTCAGTAACAAAGCAAACTTCCACAGTTACAAAAAAATAGTAGTAACCACCTGTGTCTTATCAGATCACCATGGATTAAAGTTAGAATTCAACAACAATGCTATGCACAGACAGCCTACAAATTCATGGAAACTGAACAGTCAACTACTGAACCACACCTGGATCAAGGAAGAAATAAAGAAATTAAAGTCTTCCTTTAATTCAATGAAAATAAAGAAACAACATACTCAAAACTATGGGGCACTATGAAAGCAGTCCTAAGAGGAAAGTTCATAGAACTAAGTGCCCACTTAAAGAAAACAGAGAAAGCACACATTGGAGACTTAACAGCCCACCTGAAAGCTCTAGAAAAAAAAAGCAGACTCACCTACGAGGAGAAGAAGACTGGAAATAATCAAACTAAGGGCTGAAATCAACAAAATAGAAACACAGAAAACAATTGAAAGAATCAATGAAGCAAAAAGCTGGTTCCTGGAGAAAATCAACAAGATTGATAAACCCCTATCCAAACTAATCAAACGGCAGAGAGAGAATATGCAAATTAATAAGATCAGTAATGAAAAAGGGGACATAACCACAGACACAGAGGAAATTCAGAGAATCATTAGATCTTACTACAAAAGCCTCTATGACACAAAACTGGAAAATGTAAAAGAGATAGACACTTTTTTAGATAAATACCATATACCAAATTTTAACCAGGACCAGGTGAACAATCTAAATAGACCTGTTAGTCGCGAGGAATTAGAAGCTGTTATCAAAAACCTTCCTACCAAAAAAAGCCCAGGACCAGATGGATTCAATGCAGAATTCTACCAGAACTTCCAAGAAGAGCTAATACCTATACTCCTTAATATATTTCACAATATAGAAACAGAAGAGTCATTGCCAAATTGCTTTTATGAAGCTACAGTTACCCTGATACCAAAATCACACAAAGAGTCAACCAAGAAAGAGAATTACAGGCCAATCTCACTCATGAACATCGACGCAAAAATCCTCAATAAAATACTGGCAAACCAAATCCAAGAACACATTAGAAAAATTATCCATTATGATCAAGTAGGCTTCATCCCAGATATGCAGGGCTGGTTCAACATACTAAAGTCTTATCCATGTAATCCATCATATAAATAAACTGAGGGGAAAAAAAACTATATGATAGTTTCATTAGATGCTGAAAAAGCATTTGACAAAATTCAACACCCCTTTATGATAAAGGTCTTGGAGAGATTCGGGATACAAGGGTCATACCTAAATATAATAAAAGCTATTTACAGCAAGCTGACAGCTAACATAAAATTAAATGGAGAGAAACTCAAAGCCATCCCACTAAAATCAGGAACACAGCAAGGCTGTTTACTCTCTCCATACCTCTTCAATATAGTGCTTGAAATTCTAGCAATAGGAATAAGACATCATAAGGGGATCAAGGGGATTTGAATTGGAAAGGAAGACGTTAATTTTTCTTTATTTGCAGACAATATGATAGTGTACATAAGCGACCCCAAAAACTCCACCATATAACTCCTACAACTGATGAACACCTTTAGTAATGTGGCAGGATACAAGATCAACTCCAAAAAATCAGTTGCCCTCCTATACACAAAGGATAAGGAAGCAGAGAGGGAAATCAGAGAAGCATCACCTTTCATGATAGCCACAAACAGCATATAATATCTTAAGGTAAAACTAACCAAGGAAGTGAAATGTGGTGGCGTAAATGAATGTAGACAGATTATAAAGATATATACAGCTTTAATAAGGAAATAGACTTACAGGACCACAGTTTCCCGCGGAGAATAGGAAAAGCAGAGAAAAAGCCCTGCTGGGATCATGCCTGGCAGATTTATCAGTAAACATTAGCCCGAGGTGAACACGCCCCAATGGGTGGGGCTATATCCCAACAGTGAAAGATCTGCTTGACAAGAACTTTAAGTCTTTGAAGAGAGAAATTGAAGAAAATACCAGAAAATTTGAAGGTTCTCCCTTGCTCTTGGATTGGGAGGATCAACATAGTAAAAATGGCAATTCTACAAAAAGGCAATTTATAGATTCAATGCAATCCCCATCAAGGTCCCATCAAAATTCTTCACAGACCTTGAGAGGACAATAATCAACTTTATATGGAAAGGCAAAAGACCCAGGATAGCCAAAACAATTTTATACAATAAAGAAACTTCTGGAGGCATTACCATCCCTGACTTCAAACTCTATTACAGAGCTACAGTAATAAAAACAGTGTGGTATTGGCATAAAAACAGAGAAGTCGACCAATAGAATCGAATAGTAGACCCGGATTTTAACCCAGAAACATATGAACACCTCATTTTCGATAAAGGAGCTAAAAGTATACAATGGAAGAAAGAAGGAATCTTCAACAAATGTTGTAGGTACAACTGGTTGTCAACCCGTAGAAGATTGAAAATAGACCCGTATCTATCACCATGCACAAAACTCAAGTCCAAATGGATCAAGGACCTCAATATCAATCTGAACACACTGAACCTAATAGAAGAGAAAGTGGGAAATACCCTACAACATATGGGCACAAGAGATCGCTTCCTATGTATAACCCCAGCAGCACAGACATTAAGGACAACATTGAATAAATGGGACCTACTGAAACTGAGAAGCTTCTGTAAAGCAAAGGACACTGTCACTAAGACAAAAAGGCAACCCACTGACTGGGAGAAGATCACCAACCCCACATCAGACAAAGGTCTGATCTCCAAAATATATAAAGAACTCAAGAAAATAAACTTTAAAATACTAATTAACCCAATTAAAAAATGGGCCACTGAACTGAACAGAGAATTCTCAACAGAAGAAATTCAAATGGCCAAAAGACACTTAAGGTCATGCTCAACCTCCTTAGCAATCAGGGAAATGAAAATCAAAACAACTTTGAGATACCATCTTACACCTGTCAGAATGGCTAAAATCAAAAACACCAATGATAGCCTTTGCTGGAGAGGTTGTAGAGGAAGGGGTACCCTCATCCATTGCTGGTGGGAATGCAAACTTGTACAACCACTTTGGCAAGCAGTGTAGCGGTTCCTCAGGAAATTTGGGATCAACCTATCCCAGGACCCAGCGATACCACTCTTGGGATTATACCCAAGAGATGCCCTATCATATTACAAAAGCATTTGTTCAACTATGTTCATAGCAGCATTATTTGTAATAGCCAGAACCTGGAAACAACCTAGATGTCCTTCAATGAAAGAATGGATGAAGAAAGTGTGGAATATATACACATTAGAGTACTACTCAGCAGTGAAAAACAATGACTTCTCGAATTTGCAAGCAAATGGATGGAAATAGAAAACAATATCCTGAGTGAGGTGACCCAGACCCAAAAAGATAAATATGGAAAGTACTCACTCATCATTGGTTTCCACCCATTAATAAAGGACATTGAGTCTATAATTTGTGATCCAAAGAAGCTAAATGAGAAGGTGAACCCAAAGAAAAACATATAGTTATCCTCCTGGATTTGGGATGTAGACAAGATTGCAGGGCAAAAAATTGGGATCTTGGGTGTGGTGTGGGATGGGGGTAAGGGCTATGGTGAGAGAAAAGTGAGAAGGGGAAGATGGGGGCAGCTCGGGGAAATGGGATGATTGGGATAAAGAAAGGGTGGATATGGGAACAGGGAATCATATATCTTAATTAAGGGAACCACCTAAGGGTTGGCAAGAGACTTGAACTTGGGGTGGCTACCAGATGCCCAGGGCAATGTCCCCAGTTAGTTCCTTGGGCAGCTGAGGATAGGGAACCTGAAATGGCCCTATCATATAGCCACACTGATGAATATCTTGCATATCACCATAGAACCTTCATCTGGCGATGGATGGAGATAGAGACAGAGACCCACATTGGAGCACCGGACTGAGCACCCAAGGTCCCAATGAGGAGCAGAAGGAGGGAGAACATGAGCAAGGAAGTCAGGACTGAGAGGGGTGCACCCACCCACTGAAACAGTGTGGCTGATCTATTGGGATCTCACCAAGGGTAGCCGAACTGAGACTGGAAAAGCATGGGATAAAACCGGACTCTCTGAACATGGCGGACAATGAGGGCTGTTGAGAAGCCAAGGACAAAGGCACTGGGTTTTGATCCTACTTCATGTTCTGGTTTTGTGGGAGCCTAGCCAGTTTGGATGCTCACCTTCCTAGACCTGGATGGAGGGGACAGGACCTTGGACTTTCCACAGGGCAGGGAACCCTGACTGCTCTTCGGACTGGAGAGTGAGGGGGATAAGAGTGGGGGGAGGGGGAGGGAAATGGGAGGCTGAGAGGAGTCGGAAATTTTTTTTTCAAAAAAAAATAAAAAAAAATAAGCTAGAAGAAAAAAAGGCATTAACGGCCTCCATTCTCAAAATAATGTAATCAGGACGAAGGTGTCAGCACTGCTTTTAATTTCTGTTTCTGGTGTAGAACTCAAGCAGAGCTGTTGTTTCCTCTGCTGTAACAAAATCATATTGTGACCAAAAATACAGATGATTTGTAAAGGAATTTCTATTGAATTAAAGCCCAGCATTCTCAAAAAAAAAAAAATGAATTTGGAAGTATCCCTTCTGTTTCTAATCTGTAGAAAAGTATTGGAATTAGTTCTTCCTTGATATTATGGTTGAATTCTGTATGGAATCTAACTATCCTTGGGCTTTTTTTGGTTGGCAGACTTAATGAATGTATGTTTTTCTTTAGGAGTTATAGGTCTGTTTAAATTATTCATCTAGTCTTGATTTATTTTCGTATGTGTTTATCTATGAAAAAGGTTGTCCGTTTCTTTTAGTTTTTCCAATTTTGTGGAATAGAGGGTTTTGAAATATGACCTAATGATTCTCTGTATTTCCTAAGATTCTGTTGTTCTCCTTTTCATTTCTGATATTTTAAATTTGGATATTTTTTCTTTGTTTTTTGGCCAGTTTGGATAAGGGTTTGTCTACTTTTTTGATTTTCTCAAAGAGACAACTCTTTGTTTCATTTATTTTTTATGTTGTCTTTGTTTTTATTTTATCTTATTTACTTCAGTACTCTGTTTGATTATCACATGGCTTCTACTACTCCTGGGTGAGTTTTCCTTTTTTTTTTTTTTTTTTTGGCCTAGAACTTTCAGTTGTGCTGTTAAATCACTCATGTGAGATTTCTCCAAATTCTTTATATAGACATTTGTTGCTACAAACTTTTCTCTTAAAACTGAGTTCATTGTGTTCTATAAGTTTGGGCATGCTGTAAATTCATTTTCATTGAATTCTAGGAAATCTTAATTTCTTTATTTCTTCCTTGACTCAGTGGTGGATGAACTGAGGGTTGTTAAGTTTCCATATGTTTGTAGGCTTTCTGTAGTTTGTGATGTTGCTGAACTCTAACTTTAATCCACAGTGATCTGAGAAGATAGAAGTGGTTTTTCGATATTTTTATCTATTGAAATTGACTTTATGACTGAGTATGGGGTAAATTTTAGAGAATGTTTCATGAGGTGCTGAGAAGAAGGTATATTCTTTTGTGTTCATGTGAAATGTTCTATATATGTCTAAAAAGTACATTTGAGTCACAATATCTGTTAGTTCCTTCACTTCTCTGTTAAGTTTCTATCTGCCAAACTTCTCCATTGGTGATAGTGGGGTGCTGAAATCACCCACTGTTAATGTGTGGGGTTTGATGTGTGATTTAAGCTTTAGTAATGTTTCTTTTAAAAATGTGTGTGCCCTTGTATTTGAGACATTAATGTTCAGACTTGAGACTTCATCTTGATGGTGTTTTCCTTTGATGAATATGAAATGTCCTGCTTCAACTCTTTTGGTTAATTTTAGTTTTTATTGTATTTTGCTATATATTAAAATACCTATATCAGCTTACTTCTTTGGCCTATTTGATTGGAAAATCTTTTCCCAACCCTTCACTCTGAGGTAATGTTTATCTTTGAAGTTGAGATATATTTCTTGTGTACAGCAGAAGGATGGATCCTGTTTTCTTATCCAATCTGTTAGTTTGTGTCTTTTTATTGGTAAATTAAGTTTGTTGATATTAAGAGATGTTATTGATCAGTAATGGCTAGTTCCTATTGTTTTTGGGTTTGTGTGGTTGTTGTGGTAGTGAATGTGTTTCCTTTCTTTGAGTTTTGATAGTGTAAGATTATCTATTGTCTGCATTTTGTGATTGCAACTGAGTTCTTAGGTTGGAGTTTTCCTTCAAGTATGTTCAGTAAGGTTGAATTTGTGAATGGGTATTGTTTAAATATAGTTGTCATGAAATATATTGTGTTCCCCATCTATGGTGATTGAAAGTTTTGTTCTACATAGTAGTCTGGACTGGAATTAATTGTCACTTAGTGTCTGTAAAACATCTGTCCAGGACCCTCTGGCTTTTAAAATCTCCATTGAATAGTCAGGTGTAATTCTGGTAGGTCTGACTTTATATGTTATTTGGCCTTTTTAATTTGCAGCTCTTAAAATACTTTCTTTGTTCTATGTGTTTAGTTTTTTGATTATTATGTGATTGGGGAACTTTTCTCTTTTGGTCCAGGCTATTTGATGGTCTGTAAGCTTCTTGTACCTTTTCTTCTTTGGGTTGCAATAGTTTTTTCCTATGATTGTGCTGAATATGTTTTCTGTATTTTTGAGCTTGACTTCTCCTTCTTCTGTCCCTACTTGTTCTTTTCATGGTGTCCCAGATTTCGTGGATCTTCTGTGTTAGGAATTTATTGGATTTAACATTTTCTTTTACTGTTGAATCTATTTCCTCTACCTTAGTGTAATCACCCAAGATTCTTTCTTCAATCTCTAGCATCTGTGGTTTGTGTTTGCTTCCCCAGATTTTCAATTTCCACAATGTCCTCTGTTTGTTTTTTCCTTATTGTTTTTATTTTAGTTTTCACATCATGAACAATTTTGTAACTGGTGGTTTCTTTCCTGCCTGCTGGCTCCCAATTAACAGTTGTGGTTTAGAGCTGTGCCTACATATTCTGCTGGGGTTTGTGGGGTTGGAAGGCCCCAGGGAGGATATCCAGGTACATGAGGTTTGGTGGCAGAGTAGGTCTTGGAGAGACAGAGTTCAGTGGGTAATGAGGGTTGAAGCAGAGCCTGGAGGCAGTTCTCTCACTAGTTTGTAGGCTGGTAGTAAACAGAGTTTTCTCTACAAATGATGTTCACTTTTAATTAAATTTGTCTTTTTATTTCATGCATGATGCATCATCTTTGAAACTGGATCTTAATGACATTCTATTCTATTTAAGGTTTTCTTTACCAAGTATTCATTAGCATTATTGTAGCCGCCTCGACGGGTTACTCTGTCTAGGGTTTGTAACCCGCCTGGCTGGTCAGTTATTCCAGGGTCACGGAGAGGCACCACCTGAAAGACATAGGCTGATAAGCAGGAAGGAGGCTAGGCAGATTTGTCGAAGCCTCCATTTATTAGAGTCATGGTTACAGCTTATATAGCCCCTGGATGAGTAGCTTGGGGGGCTGGGGCACGGGATCTTGCCACGTGGTCCACGCCCGTCACGTAGTCCGAGAGGTTACGATGGGTCAGGTCATGATTCCTTGGTCGGGAAGTCACAAGGTGACACACCTAGTTGTCTACATAGTTTGGAATGTGAGGCAGGTTCTGCTAACAGATAGCTCTCAATTAACAGTTAATTTGGGTGTGAGATAGGCTTGGTCAATAAGACTATTCTCAATACAATTGGAAAGTGAAGCTCTCTGCAAAACTCCTCACAGCGGTGCTTCCTATAATAATTTGAGGGGGACACGGCTCCTGACATATCCCCCTTCCTTTTATAAAGGCAGGCATCTATCAAGTGGAGGGCACCAGGTCAGAGTCTAACCCTGGTGTCAGATCTAAATGAGAAGGGACTGGGACAAGGAGGGACCCTCCTCTCGAATGGTGGAACAATTTACCTCTCCTGGGAACAGAGGGGTGCCTTATGAGTAGCATTAGTTCCTTGGAGGTCCTCAAATAAAAGGTATCTAGCAAGACCTACAGTAAGCAGGTCTTTGACTACAGGGCACCCTGTCTTAGGCCATGTGGAGGGCGATCCTCGTGCCTGGCACCATGCCTTGTTGAGCCGGTTTTTACAACCTCTGTATGGTGTGCTATTTAGGCGAGGGTCCACACTAACTCCCGTCATTGGGCCCCTGTATCTATCATTAATGAAAAGACTGTGAGGAGCTCCTCAAATAAAAGATATAATGATATAATTTGGGCACCAATAGCTCCATCTTCCAGACAAGAAGAAAGGGCGTTTTCCAAACCCAGTATTCACCTTTAGTCTGGCCTAAGGTATATCCTCCTTCCTAAATGCCTACTCCACAATAAGATTACGAGTGCTGCCTGCCAACAATTAGGGCAATGTAAAGGGATCAAAATCTAAAATTTTTAACATATGCATTAAACCTAAACACTTTACAACGTGTGTCAAACCTTTTCCAACATCTATAAGCAGTTACAAATATCATTAGGTCAATTTCAGTAAGAATACATACATTGACAGACATTGTTGTTATAAAATACCACCAGCTCCAGTCTCTGAGCAACAGTCAAAACCCCAATCTTCCCCCTTCTTAAGTAAAGAGGGGTTAATATTTTAATTAAAATGAGTTTTTGTGTCCCAAAGTTTAAAACAGTCAAATGTTTTAGTCTACACCTCAGCTGCAAAGCAAACAGAATGCAGACTGCAGAAGCAGTTTAACATTTGTGCTTCAGGGCAGGTGGGATTCCTGGGTGAGGTGAGCTGTAGTCAGCTATCTGAAGCACACCCTGGCAATTATCTCAGCCTTCTCCCTGGACTCTCTTGGAGGCAGAGTGGTGTCCTGCAGAGTGGCGTAGCAGGTTCTGTTATCAGGCACTCCTCTCCTTGGGGGCAGAGAAGACCGGATCAAGGATTCCTCTCCAATAGCCTCTGGAAGTCCTCTGTGGGGTGTTTGCAGCCACGACATCATCAGGTCCAGCTTTTATATTTTTTTTCTGTGAAAAAAGCATAAACATATCCTCGACCCCAAATATATACAGGTCGGGTTTTTTCATAATGCATTGCAAGGGCTTTTTTTACCTTGCCTTACTTAGTAAAGGTCAGTTTGATGTCATCTTGCTAGATCCGTTTGCATCAGGATCTGTGTGCAACTGTTATAAGTTGCTTTGTGCAACTGTTATGTTGCTTTTAAGGAGCCTTGGTACGCTCCATAATTTATTTTTATTAATTATTAACCATATGTGCAGTTCTTCCTTGGAAGAGCCATTTGTAAAATTTAGCATAAAATCCTTTAGGGGATTTTTAGCTATAACATTAGCAAAATACAGGTGTGTGAATTGTAGCAATGATCATCTGGGAAAAGATTATTGTTTTTTGCCTTTGAATTGAGCAAAGGCAATTGTCCAGTAATCAATCTTAAAATTATCAATGAATCTATTGTTTAGTATAAGAAACATTGATCATAGTCAATATTCTGTTAAACCATCTCCCAGATTTTATCCTGCCCTTTTGTATCAGACAGGCTACTGTTCTAAATTAAGAGTTTAATATCTTAACTGGCAAAATTGAGAAGGTTTAGCCACAAACAGCATTTTTTATAAAACTGTTGTAGAATAAATTTTATATTTAATATACATACTTGCCATAGCTGTATTATAGTTAATATACTGTAACTGTTGATTTATATTTTACCTGCTTGAGTACCTGTTTGGCAGCTTTTTAAGCTCTCTATTGGAAACTGTTTTTTGTAAGAATTGTACCTATTGGCTCAAGATCTTCCCATAAGAATATTATAACTAGAGCTTTAACCATTGAATATCTAATAAAAAGCTTATAAGCTATTCTCTTAAGTTGCAAGTCTGCCCCACAGATAGGGAAATGAAAAAAGGAAGCATTTTAACTAATGATGTTGGCCTCATTAGACACCACCATGTAGAAGAATGAAAATAGATCCATATCCATCTCCATGTACAAAACTTAAGTTTAAATGAGCCAAAGGCCTCAGCATATAAAAATTATGTTGAACCTCATAGAGAAAAAATTTTTGAAGTACACTTTGCCACATCTTAAACATAGCCTCAGTGGCACAAACATTTGGAGAAACCATAAATTATTTCTCCTGAACTGAGAAGTTTTTGTATAACAAGACTATAGAGTGAGAAAAGATCCTTACTTATCATAAACCCATTTTAAAAATATATGAAGAACTCAGGAAATTAGTTATTAAAAAATTTAATCCAATAAAAATATATGTTACAGACCTAAACTGAAAACTGTCAACAGACGAACTTAAAAATGACTGAGAGACAGTTTAAAAAAATGTTTAAACATAATAACCTTTAGCCATCAGAGAAATGCAAATTAAAACTCTTGAGATTTTATTTTATCCTTGTAAAAATGACCAAGATTAAAAATTATTATTAACAATTTATGCTTAAGAAAATGTGGGTAAAGAAAAAACTTCATTGCTGGAAGTGCATACTGGCACAACCACTTTTGGATCATACACAGTATTGAAAGACCTGGATAAATACAGACTTCTCCAGCAGAAAGAGAAGAATCAAAAATCTAGGGCTAGCCTGTTCAACGACCCTGCCCTAGGAACCAGCTGAAGACAAAACCAGACTGCAATCCTGATAACAATCCCAAAAAACAAGGAATTTTCCTCCTGTGATTATCATCACACTGCTCTAGGAACCTGGAAGTGGTCCCGAGAGGCAGGGAGCTGTCCCTCTGTGACCATCACTGGATTTTTGGAATTTTTATGACCCTCCTGGACCACAGGGCTGTGGTCTCTTTTCCAAAAATTTCCTCTCCAGGTCACTAGAGGCCAAAATCTTCCCCCACGTGGGTCATGAGCCTCAGCCCCAGTGCATTGGGCCCCGTACCATCTCATTAACCAAAGCCTCTTGCAATTGTAGCAAGGATGGTCTCCTGCAAGACACTGGGGGGGCCATGCCCTCCCGAGACCTGAGTGAGAGTCTCCCCAGCATTGGGAGTCCCTCATTATGGCCATTTTTTTTAAAATTAGGCAAATATCTACCTTAAAACTCTAGCAATACCCCTGTTGGGCCTAAATACAAAAGTCTTTTGACCATAAAAACATGTTGTCAGCTATGTTTATAGCAGAACTACTTCATCATAGCCAGAATCTGAAAATAACCCAAGCGTATATCTTTTACACCTAGGATAAATGAGACATCATCCTTTTAAATATTCATGAATACCAGAAAATATCTTGGAGTAACTTCAAGCAAGCAGGACAGAAGTTTTAGGTCCTGTTACCTCTGCTTGTGAAGGCGAAAATGTTTTTTTTTTTATTTTTAACCATTATCACCTGTTAGAGTATAACTCTGGCCCTCGATAAATTTTGTGAGAGGCCTGAGGCCTGAGTCTCAAGTCTCAGCAGTTTACCCTCAAGCAACACCTGGCAGCAGGAAAGGACCACAAGCTGAGACAATACGACTCCCACCCAAGAGTGGGCGTACAAATGAAAAAACTTGTATGATAAGAACTTTAACTCTTTTAAGAAAAAATTTAAGACATTAGAAAATAAAGATCTCCTATTTTCTTGGGAAAGTAGAAGAAAACATAGCAAAAATGACAATTTCACTGAAAGCAGTCTACAGATTAAGTGTAAATGTTCATTAAAAATTATAGCAACATTCCTCACAGAACTCACATATAGATTTAATGCAAATGCACATTAAAATTATAGCAACATTTTTCACAGAACTCGAAAGAACAATCCTCAACTTTATAAGAAAGAAATAAAAATTCAAGATATCCTAAACAATTTTAAAAATCCTCTGAATGTATCACAGTCTTTGATTTTAAAACTTTCCTACAGAACCACAGTACTGAAATTAATCTACCTTAGATATAAATTTATGTGCCTACAAACTAAAGATTTTTGACCAAGAAGCAAGATTTTAGAATGGAAAAGAAGCACATTTATCTCCTTTTATTGTCCTGAAGCTGTAACTTTCTGAGTCCAGACCTCCTTCTAGCAAACCTGTCTGGCAGCCTCTGCTCCACATGGCAGGAGGCTAAGACACAGGCTCTCTAGCCCTAGGGGGTCTTCTGTGGAATCAGGGTGGAGCTCAGCAGCTTTCGCTTGTCTAGCTCCGTTTGCCCGTTTGTCTAAAATCCTGCCTTTTTCCATAGTGAATTGTAAGTCCTAAATCTGAGAGGAGAGGTCTGAGAGTTCATGCTGCAATGCAAGAACTTGTTTGAGACCTTCTATTTGCACCTTAAGGGCGGCTTTGTGTCAAATAATTTCTGAATCAAAGGCATGTTATCGGGAGCAGTCAGAGCATAGGGCGGTGGCTGCGGAGTCCTTTTTGGCTGACTAAGGAAGACGTGGAGAACAGGGTGTATTTCTGGGCCGGTTAAAACTAAGCAGGGGCATATTTCATCTATAAAACAAAAAAATACAACTAAATCTCTTTTTTTTACTCTTACTCCTCTTACCCTGAGTGATTGCTGAAATTCCTTTATGAATTTCTCTTTCCTTGAGAGCGATTGTCCTATGTCTTATTGAACGACAGCGATCCTGCGCCTACCTCATCCTGCAGATCTGTCCGAGTTCTACAGCTGCAGAATCTTCTATTTCTTCTTGTTGTCCCGGGACTGCGCGTCGTCGTCCGGAAAGTTAACCGTGCTCCAAGTCCCTGTTTGGGTGCCACTGTAGCCGCCTCGACGGGTTACTCTGTCTAGGGTTTGTAACCCACCTGGCTGGTCAGTTATTCCAGGGTCACAGAGAGGCACCACCTGAAAGACATAGGCTGATAAGCAGGAAGGAGGCTAGGCAGATTTGTCGAAGCCTCCATTTATTAGAGTCATGGTTACAGCTTATATAGCCCCTGGATGAGTAGCTTGGGGGGCTGGGGCACGGGATCTTGCCACGTGGTCCACGCCCGTCACGTAGTCCGAGAGGTTACGATGGGTCAGGTCATGATTCCTTGGTCGGGAAGTCACAAGGTGACACACCTAGTTGTCTACATAGTTTGGAATGTGAGGCAGGTTCTGCTAACAGATAGCTCTCAATTAACAGTTAATTTGGGTGTGAGATAGGCTTGGTCAATAAGACTATTCTCAATACAATTGGAAAGTGAAGCTCTCTGCAAAACTCCTCACAGCGGTGCTTCCTATAATAATTTGGGGGAGACACGGCTCCTGACACATTATGATAAGTGCCTCTTTTTTCTAATAAGGAAGGTCAGATGAGTAAAAAGAAAACTATACATAAAATAATTCACAACAGCAGTATGCAAAGATTTGTAAGATTCATAAATTTAAGCAATGCACAGGAAAGACAGTCTTTCAAATATCTGAGTTACAAACACACATATTTATTCATTTTTAAAGCTACTAATGCTAGAATTGTTGTTACATTTAAAATCTGAATATTCCAGAGATTCACAAGAAAAATCTAAGAATGATCGATATCATTCTTATGTAAACTCTCAAAATGCACCTGGGGTACCAACCTGACACTTGACTCCAGTAGAGAGTGCTGGAAGCTAGGTGCAGTCATGAAAAGGCTGTTTTAAACTAGTATCAAACTGTCTCCTCTTCCAGTAGCTGTGAAGAGAACATTCACACCTCATTCTCAGGGATTTAGCACATTTGAACCCAGAAATTTATGCACAACAGCAAAAACACTCAAAACATATGCTGAAAACCAATTTATTACCTGTATGAAATGCAATAGAAATAACACAAAAAATTCCCAACAATATTTCACAGATACTTTGTATGCTTTATATGATTTTTATGCTTTATAGAGATTACTGAACAGTAAGATGAAATAAATAGTCTGTATGTATTTGGAAAACATATTCTAAAGCTACATATATCATAAAATAAAAAATGTTTTGATTAATGGATAATGAAAAGATGGCACATCAGTCTCCTCTCCAGAACTGAAGCACACCACCTACAGGGGCCTACTCCCCCTCTCTGGCTCCACTCTCCAAGGTATCCTCATAAAAGACCCTGCTTTCTGCATTTGCATTTCTAACACACACCACTTCAAGCCAATTCCCATTCTTTTGTATAAGCCCTAATACCTAGAAACCTATTCTGCTTGGAAGCCCCACCGACTACAAGTTGCCAGTAATGCAGAAACACTACCCACCAGGCCACTTATAGCTACCACACTATCTGAAAATTCAGAGAGGACAACAGAAACCAAGGGATAAAGTACACACCCAAATAAGACAAGACCATAAAATTTCAATAATTCTTCTAGACATTAGTATAAAAATACAATAAAAAAAATACAGCCAGGGCAATATACCTCTACAAGAATCTAGCAACTTCCTACAGTAGGCACTGAGAAATGTAACATAGCTGAAGGGCAAAACAAGGACTTCAAAATGGCTATAATAAATATGTTTAAAGAACTTAAAGAGAATATGAATAAGTCCATTAATCAAATCTATGAAAACACAATAAAATGAGATGGAGAAAACTGGTAAGACATGAAAATAGAAATAGAATTACTGAAGAAAATCCAAGCTGAGGAAAATCTGGATTAAAAAATGAAGAACTTGAAGAAAAATCTCAAAGGTAAGCTTTGCCAACAGAAAACATTAGATGGGAAAGCAAATTGCAGGCATGGAAGAAAGTATAAAAGAAATGGATACTTCAGTCAAATAAAATGTTAAATCTAAAAAGATCCAGGAATAAAACATACAGTATGTATGGGATACTATGAAAAATCAAATCTTAGAGTAATATTGTAGTAGAAGGAGAGGAAACATAAGTCAAAGACACAGAAAGAATTTTCAACAGAATCACAGTAGAAAATTTCCCTAAAGTAAATAGTGAGGTACCTACCAAGGTACAAGAATCATAGAGAATACCAAATAGAATTGACCAGAAAAGAAATTCCCCATGACATGTCATAATCAAAACACTAAATGCACAGAATATAGGAAAATTATTAAAAGGTGCAAAGGAAAAAGACCAAATGAAGTGAAGGCAGACACATTAGAATAACATCATAATTCTCAATGAATACTCTAAAAGTCAAAAAGGCCCGTACAGATGTTCTACAAATTCTAACAGACCACAGATGTCAGCAATACTATTATACCTAGAAAAACTTTAGTCAGCCTGGCAGTGGTGGCATATGTCTTTAACCCCAGCACTCTGGAGGCAGAGGCAGGCGGATCTCTGTGAGTTTGAAGCCAGCCTCGTCTACAAGAGCTAGTTTTAGGACATGCTCCAAAGCTACAGAGAAACGCTGTCTCGAAGAACCAAAATAAAAGAAAACGAAAAAGAAAAACTTTCAGTCACAACAGATGGAGAAAGAAAAGCATTCCATGATAAAACTAACTAAAAGCAATGTCTGGGACTGCCATGAGCCATGGCCATGTCCCTGAGTGTCGAGGATGACGACTATGAATCTGAGCCCAACCAGAAGCGGATGGTGGGTCGACCTAAGGGCAAGTAGGGCCCAGCCTCAGCGGTGAAGTTGACTGCCAACCGAACAACAGGAGGAGCTCTCAGGCGCCGGACGCCATGCCACAAGTGCGAGGCCTGCCTACGGAAGGAGTGTGGAGAGTGTCACTTTTCAAGGACATGAAGAAGTTTGGAGGCCCCAGGCGCATGAAGCAGAGTTGCATCAGGCGGCAGTGTATTGTGCCAGTGCTGCCCCACACCACCGTGTGTCTTGTGTGTGGCAAGGCAGGGAAGGAAGACACAGTGTAGGAGGAGGAAGGCAAATTTAACCTCATGCTTATGGAGTGCTCTATCTGCAACGAGATCACCCACCCTGGATACCTTAAGGAATCAAGAGGCTGTGGTCAACGATGAGCTTCCCAACTGCTGGGAGTGTCCGAAGTGTAACCATGCTGGCAAGACAGGGAAACAAAAGCGTGACCCTGGCTTTAAGTATGCCTCCAACCTGCCTGGCTCCTTGTTCAAGAAGCAGAAGATGAACCGGACAAGGAAGGGCAAGAGTCTGCCAAGCGGAGGAGAAAGTGTGAAGAGGCTCCCGATGCAGGTAAGATGAGCATCCTAAGAAGGTGTCTGCAGATGGCATCCTACGCCCAAAGTCTGATAATGTGCACCTAAGGATGATGGGGAAATATGAGAAGTCCCAAGAGCTGAGTGGACGCAAGCGAGCCTCGATGCTTCAAGCGTCTCCTCTCACCTCTCGCCGAGGCCACCTCTAGGCAGCAGTATCAGCCCTTGGTGGAGATCTAGTCTCACTTACTTCCAGCATCAGCTAAAACTTGGCAAAGAAGCTTTTCAGGAAAAAGTGACGGTCCTGGAAGAACGCCGAGGATCGGTTGACACTGGCCAACAAACCCTTTAGCGCTTCAAGCAGGAACCAGAGAACGATCTGCCTGAGGCACCTTCTAAAACCTGGGAGAGTGACCAATCACGTTTCAGCTCACCCACCATTGGGCCCAGCACTGAAGGGGCTAAAGGCCCAGAAGAAAAGAAAAAGATGAAGATGCTCCACCTCAGTTACTGTAACCATTCCATCAACCTGCTCACTGCAGTTGGCACTACCACCCGAGACTCTCTGACAGAGATCAACCTATCAGACTGCAATAAGGCCACTGACCAGTGCCTGTCCTTCTTCAAACGCTGTGGAAATTTTTGTCATATTGACCTGAGGTACTGCAAGCAAGTCACCAAGGAAGGCTGTGAGCAGTTCATAACTGAAATGTCTGTGAGCCGAAATGTCTGTGAGTGTTCAATTTGGGCAAGTGGAAGAGAAACTTCTTCAAAAACTTAGCTCCAGGATAAGCATGTAAATATGGAGGGTTGGGGAAAAACAGCCAGGGAAAGGAAAAGACTACAAACACAAGTGGGCTTATATTCCCTTTGGAATTCGGAACAAAAGACCACAGGACACTGTGGCAACGTAAATGAATGCAGACAGATTATATAGATATATACAGCTTTAATAAGGAAATAGATTTACAGGACCACAGGTTCCTGCGGAGAATAGGAAAAGAGGAGCAAAAGAAAAAGGGCTGCTGGGATCACGCCCGGCAGATTTATCCGTAAACATTAGCCCGAGGCGAACACGCCCCCAATGGGTGGGGCTATATCCCTACATCTCCCCCTTTTGTCTAAATAAGATAGAACTAAACCAAATACAACTATATACAATAATAACAAATAATAAATATAACAAACAATATTGAGAACAAAACTTTTGCTAAACATTCTATCTCAAGGAGTCTAAATAACATAGAGAGTAACTACAATTATGTAATCTTCAACTCCGTCAAAGATCTGAGAAGGGAATAAATATTACTTAACAATCGAGAGATATCCAAAATGTGCAACAATTGACAGAGACAACTGACTACCTGGGCAATCACCCAAAGTCTCGTTTGCAATGTTGAGTCAACCAACTTTGGCTAAGGCCTAACATAACTGGCATACCATTCTTAGAACTATCCTACCCTGTCTTGGCAGGATAAGACAATCCTGTTTCATCCACTTAGGGATAGTCTGTATCTTTGTCAGAAGTTGATGTATGGGCTTTTCTTAACCCAAAGGCCAGTTCTGCCAAGAAGACAAGCTCCCAGTGGAGTGTCTTTGGTGCTCAACGTTCTCTCGGGAGTAGAGTGGTGTTGCCAGGAGTAATTGTGTCTCGTTGGCATAGAAATTTTAGGTTAGATTAAAGGCCATTTTCTACAGCTCTTGAAGAGGCTGAATATCATACTATCTATACTAAATATAATCTCTATGTAACTAAAAGACCTGATTAACTTAAAAATAAATATGACAAACATATAATTCTCAATACCTATCTAACTTGAAGATTAAAAGAATAAACAACTGTGCAATATATGAAGACAATGATCTTCAACTGTAAACAATGTCATAGTATCAGAGGTAGAAATGTACAATGTAATATGGTAGATGTATCAATACAATATAGACAAAGTTATAAGCATACTCATACAAAAGTAGAGGTAGGAACACTCACATTCAATATTCAATATATCAATATACAAGAAACAGTACCAATACAATTTTCTATAAACAGTAATTCACAAATACCAATCATCCCATAAAACCAGTTAATCCCCCTTCTTCTTCCTCTTCTTCTTTTTTTTTTCATAAAAATATCACCCCATCCCCTCAACCCTAAACCAACCACTAAAAGATGTCCCCAACCCTGAGGGCAAACTCTGTTGGGAGAGGGGATGTCATCCTCTAAGATTGCTTCTAGCTGACATGGGGGCGACGTTCTTCTTAGGGGGTCCTGTGAAAGCAAATGATGGTAAAATTCCCAAATTAACCTTTGACCTAAGAAAACTGTAACTAGTCTCAGAGCATTTTGAGAAGGTCCGACCAGAGTGTTGTCAAAAATGTGCACCATTCGAAATTGTCTCATGTAGTTGGTACCAAAAAACAGGTCTAATATTAGCGCTTTAAAAAAAAATTCATGACGTCATAAAAACCAGATGGAGTTGATGTTGTGGGGCCCCATCTTCATCCTGGAAACTTCAAAGATTACTGTAGGAAAATTTGTTGCTTGTTATGGGAAATTTAAACATTAACAACAAGGACATATACTGACATATAAAGAAAGACACAGATATGAGGAAAAGCAAAGAAAGTTTAAGACATATATATATATATATATATATATATATATATATAAATTAATACTTACAGAACATGTCCCTCCATCAGTAATTAAATATTAGGGGTACTTAAATTCTTTGAATTTGGGTATTTTCCTGTGGAGATAAGAAGAGAACCCTGCCCCCAACCTGTCTGTATTACTTACCATCAGTATGATTGCCATCCATGTGATTGAATTGTTATTTATCTTTCCCAACTGGCTTCTCTTCATCAAAACGAACCTTTATCAATTTTGACGGTATCCACAATTTTTCCTCACCTGTGGAGACAAGAGCAAATCCCCTTCCCCAAGGCAGCACATCTCCTGGCTTCCATTGTGAGGTCAGCACATCCTTGAAATAAACTGGTTGATTTAGTTCAGTAGACTTTTCCATTATCCAATGTCTTTCTGCAGCTGATGTTCCCTTCTCATTAGCATTGAGGAAATTCAAGGTTAACAAAGCATTATGTAACCTATTTCTGGGGGTGTTTTCCACCCCCTTTCTGTTTGTTCAACATATCCTTTATAGTTCGATTTGATCTTTCTATGACTGCTTGACCTGTAGGATTGTATGGTATACCTGTAACATGCTTGATATTGTAATAATCAAAAAACCGTTTCATTTTCCTAGAGACATATGCAGGACCATTATCTGTCTTTATTTGTGTAGGTATACCCATGATAGCCATGACTTCTAATAAATGAGTGATAACTGAATCAGCTTTTTCTGAACTTAAAGCCGTTGCCCACTGAAAGCCTGAATACCTGTCAATGGTGTGATGAACATATTTTAATTTGCCAAATTCTGCAAAGTGGAACACATCCATCTGCCAGATTTCATTCCTTTGGGTGCCCTTTGGATTAGCCCCTGCAGGCAGTGGCATTTGGTTATAGAAAGAGCAAGTAGGGCATTTCTTTACAATCTCCCTAGCTTGTTGCCATGTAATAGAAAACTCTTTCTTCAAACCTTTGCTATTAACATGATGTTTTTTATGAAATTCAGAGGCTTGTAGCACACTACCAATCAATAATTGATCAATTTCTGCATTACCTTGTGCTAGAGGACCTGGCAGACCCGTATGGGATCGGATGTGTGTTATGTACATAGGGCAAAGCCTGTTCCTAATCAAATCTTGCACCTGGATAAACAAAGAGGTTAGTTCTGTATCATCAGGTATAAATTCAGCAGTTTCAATATGTAAAATAACTCTTTCTGCATATTGTGAATCAGTAACTATATTAATAGGTTCTTTAAAATCCCTTAGCACCATAAGAATGGCATATAATTCTGCCTTCTGGACAGAATCATAAGGACTTTGTTCCACCTTTCCCAAGTCTTCTGATTTGTAACCTGCCTTCCCTGATTTATTGGCATCAGTATAGAATGTACGGGCTCCAGTTATTGGAGCATCACGGACGATTCGAGGAAGGATCCAAGAAGTTCTCTTTATGAAGTTAAGCCTCTTGCTTTTTGGATAGTTGTTATTAATGTCTCCCAAAAAATAAGCACAAGCTCTTTGCCATGGTTCATTATCTTCCCATAATTTCTTTAGTTCATCAGCAGTGAAAGGCACTATAATTTCTTCTGGGTCTATGCCTGCTAGTTGACGAAGTCTCAACTTGCCTTTTATAATTAACTCAGAGACTTTTTCCACATAAGTTTTCAGTTTCTTACTTGGTTTATGTGGTAAAAAGATCCATTCCAAGATAATATCATCTCTCTGCATTAAAATTCCTGTAGGGGAAATTTTTGATGGTAGTATGACGAGAATACAATCGAGCTCTGGATTTACCCTATCCACATGTGCCTGTTGTAATTTTTCCTCAATCATCGTCAGTTCCTTTTCTGCTTTAGCTGTTAATTCTCTGGGACTGTTTAAATCTTTGTCACCATCCAAGGTTTTGTTCAAATGAATTATTAGATCAGGTGTTATCCCAATAGCTGGCCGTAGACTGGAAATGTCCCCTAATAGTCTTTGAAAGTCATTAAGAGTCCGTAGGTGATCTCTCCGAATTTGTGCCTTTTGTGTCTTAATTTTTTGTAAACCTATTTTATAACCTAAATAATTAACAGAATCTCCCTTCTGAATCTTTTCAGGAGCAATTTGCAATCCCCATTTTGGTAAAAGTATTTTTATTTCTTCAAACAGTCTGTTCAAGGTATCCATGTTTGAATCGGATAACAAAATTTCGTCCATGTAATGATATACTATCGATTTGGGAAATTTCTTGCGTATTATTTGCAATGGTTGATTCATAAAATATTGGCACAGGGAGGGGCTATTTAACATACCCTGGGGGAGGACGGCCCAGTGGTACCTCATCGAAGGTTGAGAATTATTATAAGTAGGCACTGTGAAGGCAAATTTTTCTCTATCTTCTTTTTGTAAAGGTATAGTGAAAGAACAATCCTTTAAATCAATAACTATGAGAGGCCATCCTTTTGGCAATAAAGAGGGCAAAGGAATTCCAGATTGCAGAGGGCCCATAGGTTGAATAACCTTGTTGATAGCCCTGAGATCTGTCACCATTCTCCATTTACCTGATTTCTTCTTAACCACAAATACAGGAGAATTCCAAGGGCTGGTAGATTCTTCTATATGTCCAGCATCTAATTGCTCTTGTACCAACTGTTCTAAAGCCTGTAACTTTTCCTCAGCTAAAGGCCATTGCTTTGTCCATATTGGTTTCTCAGTCAACCATTTTAAAGGCAAGGCTGTTGGTATCTCTGAAGGGACATCAATTGCTTTTTCTTGTACAGCCCGAATGGCTGGTTTTCTCCATTTGTAATATCTTTTAATATTATCCCCAGAAATATAGGCTCTAGAAGTAGCAGGAATGTTAATTTGGGTATTCCATTGTTGTAATAGGTAATGACCCCATAAATTCATTGCAATATTGGCTACATATGGCCTTAATTTTTCTATTTGTCCCTCTAGTCCTATACATTCAACCCATCTCGTGCTCTGCCTTACTCGAGATAGGGTTCCAATTCCCAGGAGCTGAACATTTACATTCTGAAGAGGCCAATATGGATGCCAAGATTCTGGGGTAATGATACTTACATCCGCACCTGTGTCCAGCAGGCCAGTAATAAAAATGCCATTTACACACACTCTCAGCTTTGGTCTTTGATCATTTATAGAAATTTGCCAAAACACACGGAACTCATCTTTCTGATCATTATTGCTTGTAACAGTAGGCATGGGGCTTTCTAATTGTCCTGACGAGTCACGTTCTCTGTAGTAACTGGAAATGACTGAACCATGTTTGCCTTGGGGGCCTGTGAGGCCCTCCCTCTCACGTTTCCTGTCTGTATCAGGTTGCCTTGTCTATCTCTTGTAGACCTGCACTCATTTGTCCAATGTCTGCCCTTTCCACATCTTCTACATAAACCTGAAGGCTGAGTCCTCCTATTTCTGTTATTTCTAGAAGATGCATTATTATTATTTCTGAAAATCTGTTGTCTACAATTCCTTTTCATATGACCCATTTTGCCACAATTAAAACATTTGGTATTCTGATGTCTCCTTTTACCATTGGAAATTGCTTCTTCTACCCATGCTTCAGTGCCATAGTCAAATGTATCAACATTCAGTGTATGCAAGACCCATTCTTCTAATGGCGCTGATCTGAGCTTTAAAGGTCCCAAAATCCTTTTGCATTCCACATTTGCATTTTCATAAGCCAAAGTCTCGATCATTATACGTCTTACTTCTGGGTCAGATATCCCTATTTGTACAGCTTTAGTTATTCTTTGTAAAAAGTCAGTAAAGGGTTCTTTCTGACCCTGTTTAACTCTGACAAATGATTCCATCCTCTGTCATGGGTCTTACACCCTGTCCCAAGCCCTTAAGGCTGCTGTAGTACACACGGAGAGTGTGTTTTCATCCAAATTAGCTTGTTCCTGAGGGTCAGAAAATAGCCCCTCTCCCAAAATTTGATCTATGGAAATTTCAATTCCCTTTGCTCTTTCCTGCTGTTCTAAAAGTCTAGCCTCTTGCCTGAATAAGCATTTCCATTTCAATTGTGTTCCACTCTCAAGGACAGCAGAGCTCAGTTGAAACCAGTCAGAGGGCATGACTTTTTTCGTTGTGACCCAAGATCTTAGCATCTCTTTAACAAAAGAGGCATTCATTCCAAAAGTCATTACAGCCTGTTTAATTTCTTTGAGATCATTCATACGGACAGGTTCCCATGTATCTTCCTTGATGACCCTAGGGTTTCTGGAACCAACTACTTTCTCTGTTGTTACAACTGGAAAGGCAGGTAGAACTGTAGGTAGAGCTTTGTGGGAATTGTCCCGGAGGGATTTACCCACAGATTTAGTTAAAATTTGCCTTTCTACCTCTTGCTCTTCTTCCTCAGAATTTAGAAATTCCTCAATCTTTTCAATTCTATTCACCATTGCCTTCTTTAATGTCTGAATCTCCTGTCCAGAATTATGTTCTAAAGCCTTCATTGAGGATTTTAAAATATGAAGTTTGTCCATTAGAGATAACATCTCATCTTTGGACATAATTTTTATAGCATATACCGTGCCTTCTTGTATCGATAATCTTTCCACCAATCTGTCATAAGCTTTAGACAAAATCCGATTGTCACATTCAGCAGTTTTGATTCTCTCAGTTAATGTTTCAGTTCCTACTGAAAGGGACTGAAGCTTATGACTCAAATCAGCTGTTCCTTCTTCCATAGTAATGAATTTCTCCTTAATATCAGCCGTTAATGTTTCAGTTCCTACTGAAAGGGACTGAAGCTTACGACTCTAAGAGACCCCATGGATGCCAGCCCAGACTACTAAACCCAGCAAAGCTTTAACTCACCACAAATAGAGAAAATAAGATAATCCATTTAAAAGAAAACAGATTTACTCAATACCTAGCCTCAAATCCAGACCTACAGAAAATAATAAAAGGAAAACTTTTATTATAGTTAACTTCCAACCCACAGAAGTTAACTACATCCACAAAAACAGATGCAATAGATTATCCCACACCAGCAAATTCCAAAGAAGGAAAATACACAATACCACCACTAACAACAAAAAGAAAATTAATAGGAACTATCAATCATTGGTCATTAATATCCTTTAATATCAATGGACTAAATTTTCTTACAAAAAGACAGAGGATAACATATATGATATGAAAACACAATCTATCCTTCTGCTGCATAAAAGAAACACATCTCAACTACAAAGATATACATTATCTCAGAGTAAAAGATTAGGAAAAGATTCTCCTATCAAATTGACCTCTGAAACAAGCTGGTGTAGTTATCCTTATATCTAACAAAATAGACTTCAAACTAAAATTAGTCAAAAGAGATGAAGAATGTCATTTCAAATTCATTACACAAAAAATCCTTCAAAATGAAATCTCAATTGTGAACACTGATGCTCCAAATACAAGGGCATCCTCATTTATAAAAGAAACATTACTAAAACTTAAATCACACATCAAGTACCACCATTGGGAGACTTCAAAACACCACTCTCACCACTGAACAGGTCTTCCAGAAAGAAACTTAACAGAGAAATAAAGGATATAACAGATGTCATGACCCAAATGGGCTTAACAGACATCTATAGAAGATTTCACCCAAACATAAAAGAATATACCGTCTTCTCAGCACCTCAAAAATCCTTCTCCAAAACTGACCACATACTCAGGAACAAAGCAAATCTCAACACATAGAAAATCCCCTGTGTCTTATCAGACCATCATGGCTTAAAGTTAGAATTCAACAACACTAATTGCAGAAAAACAAAAACTCATGAAAACTAAACAATGTTCAATTTAATCACCACTGGGTCAAGGAAGAAAGAAAGAAAGACTTCCTAAAATTCAAAGAAAATGACCACAAAACATACCCAAACTTATGAGACATAGTGAAAGCAATACTAAGAAAAAGGTTTGTAACACTAAATGTCTACAAAAAGAATCTGGGAAATCCCCAGGTTAGTGGATTAACTGAACACCTGAAAACAAGAAGCAAACTCACCCAGGGTGACATAGACAACTTGAAATAATCAAACTGAGAGCTGACATCAATAACATAGGAACAATGAAAACAATACTAAGAATCAATGAGACAGAGTTGGTTCTTCGAGAAAATCAACAAAATAAACTTTTATCCAAACTAAGTAAAAAACAGAAAGAGAATATCCAAAAACAAAATCAGAAATAAAAAAAAAATGAGACATAACATTAGACTCAGAGGAAACCAGAGAAAAATCGGGTCATACTTCAGAAATCTATACTCTAAAAAATTAGAAATCTTAAAGAAAATGGGCAATTTTCTGAATAAGTATCACATACCAAAATTAAACTCAGACCACATAAGTATACTAAATAGATTTATAACTGCCAAGGAAACAGAAATTGTCCTCAGAAGTCTCCTAACCAAATGATTCCAGGACCATATGGTTTCAACAAAGAATTCTAATAGATTTTCAAAGAAGAACTAATAATACCAATATTCTTCATATTGTTCCAAACAACAGAAACAGAAGGAACTTTGCCAACCTATTTTTCAGAGAGTTCAGTTACCCTGATACCCAAACCACACAAAGACACAACTAAAAAAGAATATACAGACAAAACTCCCTCATGAACATAGATAAAAAATATTCAATAAAATACTAGCAAACAAAATATAAGAATACATCTGAAAAATCATCTACCCTGATGAAGTAGGCTTCATTCCAGAGATGTAGATATGGTTTAACGTACAAAAACCCTTCAATGTTATCCATAATGTAAACAAAGTGAGAGAAAAAAAACACAGGATCATCTCACTAAATGCTAAAAAAGTCTTTGAAAAATTCAACACTCCTTCACCATAAAGGTCTTGGAAAGAGAAGGGATAGAAGAAGAATGCCTAAATGAAACAAAGGAAATATATAGATAGCCAAAAGCAAACATCAGACTAAATTGAGAGAAACTCAAAGCAACCCCATGGAAATGAGGAACAAGACAAAGCTGTTGAATCTCTTCATATGTAGTCAATAGAGTACTTGAAGTTCTAGCTAGAATAATAAGACAAAAAAGAGAGATTAAGGGCTACAAAAAAAAGTCAGGCTTTCACTCTTTGCTGAGGATTTGATAATATACATAAGTATCCCAAAGAATACCACCAGGGAACTCCTGAACCTGACAAAAACCTTCAGTAAAATAACAGGATACAAAATTAACTAAGAAAAGAAAACATCAGTAGCCCTCCTTTATACCCATGATTAACTCAAAAAAATCAGAGCCCTCCTTTATACAGATAATAAATGGACTGAAAAAGAAATCAGAGAAACATCACCCTTTACAATAGCCACAAATAACATAAAATATCTTGGGGTATCTCTAAACAAACAAGTAAAAGACCTGTATAACAAGAACTTTAAATATTTTAGGGAAGAAATTGAAGTAGAAATTAGAAAATAGAAAGATCTCCCATGCTCTTGGACAAATAGGATTAACATAGTAAAATGGCAATTTACCAAAAATATTTTACACATCCAATGCAATTCCCATCAAAGTCACAACACAGTTCTTCACAGACTGTGAAATAACACTAATTAACATATCCAAAAATTAAAATAGTATAGCCAAGACAATCCTGTAGAAGAAAGAAAATACTGGAGACAACACAATCACTGACATCAAACTCTACTATAGAGCTACAATAACAAAAACTGCCTGGAAATGGCAAAAAACAGACAAGAGGACCAATGGAATCAAATTGAAGATTAGGATATGAACACACAAGTGTGAACAACTGATTTTTGACAAAGAAGATAAAATTATTGAATAGAAAAGAAAAACTTCAACAAATTGTGCTGACATAGCTGGATATCAACACCCAGAAGAAAGCAAATAGCTCCATATCTATTCCCATGCACAAGCCCAAATGGATCAAAGACCTCAACATAGAACCAACCATATTGAACCTCATAGAAGGGGAAGTGGGAAGTATCGTTGAATGCATAGGGACAGTAGACCACTTTCTAAATATAACTCCAGTAGCACAGAAACTAAGGACAATTAATAAATTGGACCTCCTGAAACTGAGAAGCTTCTGTAAAGCAATGAACATGGTCATCGAGACAAAACAACAGCCTGTGGAATGGGAAAGGATCTTCACCAACCCCACATCTTACAGAAGACTAATCTTCAAAATAGGCAAAGAACTCAAGAAACTGGACATCAAAAGAACAAATAATCCAATAAAAATGGAGAACTTTCAACAAAGGAATATTAAATGGTGAAAGAAGCACAATATCTTTAGCCCTCAGAGAAATAGAAATGAAAACAACTCAGAGATACCACCTTACACCTATCAGAATGGACAAGATCAAAAACACTGATTACACCTTATTCTGGAGAGGATGTGGTGTAAGGGGAACACTCTTCCATTGCTGGTGGGAGTGCAAACTTGCACAGCTGCTTTGGAAATCAGTATAGTGATTTCTCAAAAAATTAGAAATTGATCTACCTCAAGATCCAGCAATACCAGTCTTAGGCATATACCCAAAGGATTCTCAATCATACCACAAGGACATTTACTCAACCATGTTTATAGCAGCATTATTTGTAGTTGGTAGAACTAGGAAACAAGCTAGATGTCCTTCAATTGAAGAATGGATAAAAAAAATGTGGTACATTTACACAATGGAGTAAGAAAGAATAAGGAAAATGTGGAACAATAGAATAAGAAATAATGACATCTTGAAATTTGCAAGGAAATGGATGGAACTAAAAAAATATACTGAGTGAGGTAACCCAGAATCAGAAAGACAAATATAATATGTACTTACTCATAAGTGGCTTTAAAACATAAGGCAAAGAATAGCCAGCCTGTATTCCTCAACACCAGAGAACCTAGATAACAATGAAGACACTAAGAGACAATATGTGGATTTGCCTAGGAAGAAGAAAAAGACAAGATCTGAGTAAACTGGGAGTATAATGGGCATGGAGAAAGTTGGAAGGGAAGAAGAGAAGAAGTAAGCAAAGTGAGGAAAATGTATAGCTCAATTAAAAATAATAAAGTATATTTTAAAAGAAAAGGAAAGGCTAACCACACCCAAGGAAACACAAGGAATAAAAATTCCAGACAAGCAAATCAGAAGGAAGGGGAGCTGTACCACAACAATAAATAACAAAAATCAACAAACACTGCTCATTGATAAATTAAAGCATCAATAATCTCAATACCTTAATAAATGACACAGACTAACAGATTTGTTTTAAAAACAGGATTCATTGTTCTTCTGTATCCAAGAAATATACCTTAGCATCAAGTATATTATCTCCCCCACAATCCTGGGTAAAAGGATAGAGAAAAATATTCAAAGCAAATGTGCCTACCTGTGTAGTCATTTTAATATTGGGAAAAATAGACTTTAAACCAAAACTAATTAGAAGAGATAGGGAAGGACACTATAGAGGTGAATTGAAGACACAAATCTATCAAGAGGATATTGCAATTCTAAATATTTATGCACCAAAAGCACCCAAGTTCATAAAATAAATATAATTACTGCTAAAATCACATATTGACCCTCACACACTGATAGTGAATGACTTCAATACAGCCATCTGGCCAATAGGTCATCCAGATAAAAACTAAACAAATAAATACTAAAAGTAAACAACATCATAAAACAAATATACCTAATAGATACTTACAGAATATTTCACCTTAACAAAAAATAAAAATAATTTATTGTCTTCTCAGTGACTCCAAAAACTTTATCCAGAATTTACTATAGACACAAACAAATTTCAACATATACAAGAAAATTGAAACAACACCCTGCATCTTATCTGACCACCACAAAGAAATACTGGATGTCAACAGTACAGAAGCAACAAACTTCCAAAAACTAAAAAACTCACTGAATAAAAAATAGGGCAAAACAGAAATTTAAGAAGATAAGAGAGCATTGTAGAAATCTCCAGAGCAAAATGAAAAAAATAACACCTAAAAGAAGTAAACAGCATGAAATAATCAGACCCAGGACTGAAATCAATAAGACGGAAATAAAACAAACAAAAACATTACAAATGATCAATGAATCAAAGAGAAAATCAATAGTAAAGGTTTGATAAACTTTTAAATAAATTAACTGAAAGTGGGAGTAAGATGATCCAAATTATAATATTAGAGATAAAATGGGAGACATTACAAGAGACACAAAGGAAATCCACAGAATCATAAGGACAACTTTTAAAAATTTGTACTTCATCAAGTTAGGAAACCAAAAAGATATGAATAAATTTCTTGATATGTACTACTTAACAAACAACGTTCAGATGAACAATTTAAACAGACCATATTAATGGCTACTGAAATAGAAGCAGTCACTAAAAGTTTTCTAACAATAACAACAAAAGTCCATGAACAAATGGAGTCAGCTCAAAATTTAATGAGGCTTTCAAAGAACTGAAGCAATACTCATGAAATTAATCCACAAAATAGAAACAGAAAAAAACATTACTTGTTTCTTTTTATGAGTCCACAAAAAATTGCCCTAATAGAAACACAAAAATACCCAACAACAAAAACAACAAAAGAGAATTATAGACCAATTTCCCTTATGAACATAGATGCAATAACTTTCAATAAAACACTTGAAAGCTGAATCCAAGAACACATAAAAAGGATCATCTACCAAGATTAAGAAGGCTTCATCCCAGAGATACAAGGATGGTTGTAACCCACCACGTAAACAGACAAAAAGAAAATATTCACATAATATTAGCCTTCTTCTTTTTAGCCTTCTTCTCACAAATAAAGTTTTGAGCACCCCTAACCAAGCAAGTGAAAGACTTGTATAATAAAAACCATAAAACATTAAATAAATGAATTAAAGAAAAGATGAAAAGATGTCCCATGTTCACAATGCAGTAACATAACAGTGAAAATGACCATTTTACTAAAAGCAATCTAATTGTAATTCCTGTCAAAATTCCAACATAGAACTTGAAAAAACAAGTTCCACCCTCATGTGAGCCTTAGTGATCATTCTATTGCAGTGAATAAAAACCATTGAACAAAGCAATTATTACAAGAGAAAGGATTTTATTGTGGGGATGCTCATAAATTCAGAGATTTAGCGCATTATCATCATGGTAAGAAGAATGATAAGAATGCAGACACTGGAGCATAAGCTAAGAACTACTTACTGTAAGCAGAGAAAGGGAGACTCTGAGACTTTTGAAATCCCAAGGGACACCTCTAGTGACACATTTCCTTTAACAAGGCCATGCCTCTTTATACTTCTAATGTTCCCAAATAATACCACTCTCTGGTGACTAAGAACTCAAATATGAGTCTTTAGGGGATGCTACTATTCAAGCAACTACATTCTAATCCTTGAATCCCATAGGTTTAAAACCATATTATATTGCAAAAATTCATTCAGTTCAACTTTAAAAATCCTTGTAATCTATGATAGTCTTAAAATTATTTAAAAATCCAAAGTCCAACATCTCTTCTGAATCTCATGGCAATCTCTTAACTGTAGTCTTCTATAAAATGGCAGAGAATACCTCAGTCCCATTAACAAATTATATCTTAGCCATTGTTCTACTCTTGTATGGAGACACCAAGAGCAAGCAAATTTTATAAGAGAAAGCCATTTACTTGGGAGCATACTTACAGTTTCAGAGGATTAGTTCAGTATTATCATGGCAGGAAACAGTGGCATGCAGGCAGAGGCTGAAGCAGTAGCTGAGAACTACATCCTGGTATACAGGTAGATAGAAACAATCTCTTGTCTTGACATGGACTTTTGAGATCCACCCCCAGTGACACACTTCCTCCAACAAGGTCTTATAGTCCTTCTAATCCTTCCAAATAGTGCCACTCACCAGTGACTAAACATTAAAATATATGAGCTTTGGGAGTATGCATTCTTATTTAAACTACCAAAATGTTGAAACACACACACAATCAGGATACCTAAAACAATCAATCTTGAATAATAAAAGAACTGCTGGAGGTATAACCATACTCAGTATTCGATCTATAAGAATTTAAAAAAAACATTGTATTGGACATAAAAAGAGACAATAGATCAATAGAATCAAATTGAAGACCCACATATAAACCTACACATATACAGAGAGAAGTCAGAAATAGACACAGAAAAAACAGACAGCATCTTCAAAGAATGATGTCAAACTGGATGGCTGCATGTGTAAAATGCAAATAGATCCATACTTATCACCCTGAACAAAACAACTGCAGAGAGATCAAAGACCTCAACATAAAACCAGAGAGAGTAAATCTGATGGAAAGGAGAGTGGGGAACAGTCTTGAACTCATTTCTTAGGAAAAGACTTACTGAGCAGAACACTGATAGTATAAGCACTAAGAACAACAATTATTAAATAAAAAAGCTTCAATAAAGCAAAGGACAAAACCATTCAGATAAAATGGCAGTATACAAAATGGGAAAGGATTTTTACCAACTATACATTAGAAGGCTAATATCTAAAATACATTAAAAAATTATTTTTGGTTGTGAGCCTAGCCTTTAACGGCTGAGCCATCTCGAAAAACCAAAAAAAAATAAAAATAAAAATAAAAACCTAGATATCAACAAAGCAACACAATTTAAAAATAGAGTACAGATATAAACAAACAATTCCCAAGAGAAGAAACACAAAGAGCTGAAAGGCACTTAAAGAACTGTTCAATATCATTAATCATCAGGGAAATGCAAATCAAAACTACTTTGAGATTTCATCTTATACCTGTCAGAATGGATGAAATCAATAAAATAAATGACAGTTCATGCTGTCAAGAATGTTGCTGTCTACAGGGGCTATACTCTCCAGATACTGCATCTCTTTTCCTATCCCACCCAGCTTGCATCCAGAACGCCCCCCCCTTCTGCCTCCCTTACCTCTTCAGCCACATAACATCACCCAGCTCAGCCTGTTTGGACACTGGGACCGAATCCTGAGGGCAAGCTGACAGGCAGTAGTTCCTTTGTCCCAATAGCCTGTCTGCAGCAAGCAAAATAGGCCCTTTGTTTACAAGATACCCAACCAGCACGGAGTTCTGATCTCAGCACCAGGAGAGCCATCACTGGGGATTGCCATCACTGGGAAGGTACATCAGTGGGCAAAGAGACCTGATCCTGTAAATGAAGATCCATAGGGGAGCATTCAGAGGAAGAGATGGGCAGGCACCAATGCAAGAATTCACCCAACAATCGAAAAACAACATGAAACCACCAGAACCCAGCGACCTTACAACAGGAGGACAAGAACACCTTAATCAAGAAGAAGTAGAAAAAATTGACTTTATGAAAGAGATAGGGGCCCTTAAACAGCATGTAAAAAACGCCCTTATAGAAATGGATGAGAAGTATAACAGAAAGTTTGAAGAATTGAGTAAATCTGTGAATGATACCCTAGGAAACCAAGGAAAAACAATCAAACAGATAATGGAAAGAGTTCAAGACTTGAAAACTGAAATGGAGGCAAGGAAGAAAACACAAACAGAGGGCCAGCTGGACATGGAAAATCTAGGTAAACGAATAGAGACTACAGAAACAAGCATAACCAACCAAATACAAGAGATAGAAGAAAGAATCTCAGATTCTGAAGATACCATTGAGAAAATAAACGCACTGATCAAAGAAAACGGCAAATGCAACAAACTCTCATCACAAAACATTCAGGAAATCAGGGACACAATAAAAAGACCAAACCTAAGAATAATAGGAGTAGAAGAAGGAGAACTGCAGCTCTATGGTCAAGAAAATATATTTAATAAAATTATACAAGAAAACTTCCCCAACCTAAAGAAAGATATACTTATGAAGGTTCAAGAAGCATATGGAACACTGAATAAACTGGATCCAAAAAAAAATCCCCTCACCATATAATAATCAAAACACAAAGCATACAGAATAAAGAAAGAATATTAAGAGCTGCAAAGGAAAAAGGCCAAGTTACATATAAAGGTAAACCTATCAGACTTACACCTGACTTCTCTATGGAAACCATGAAAGCCAGAAGGTCTTGGATAGAGGTACTGCAGAAACTAAGAGACCATGGATGCATGCCCAGACTACTATACCCAACCAAGCTTTCATTCACTATAAATGGAGAAAACAAAATTTTCCAGGGTAAAAACAAATTTAAACAATACATAGCAACATATCCAGCCTTACAGAAAGTAATAGAAGGAAAATCACAAACCAAGGAGTCCAACAATGTCCACAATAACTCAGACATCTAGAGACCCTTCAGCAGCACAACCCAAAGAAGGGAAACAAACTCTACTACCAAAATAATGACCAGAGTTAAGAATCACTTAATATCAATAAACTCAACTCACCTATAAAAAGGCACAGGCTAAGAGATTGGATATGAAAACAGCTGTTTACAAGAAACAAACCACAACCATAAAGACAGGTGTCTACTCAGAGTAAAGGGCTGGGAAAAGGCTTATCAAACAAATGACCTAAGAACTAAGAATAAGCAGGTGTGGCCATACTAATTTCTAACAAAGTTGACTTCAAATTAAAATCAATCAGAAGAGATGGAGAGGGACATTTTATACTCATAACAGGAACAATTCATCAGGACAAAGTCTCAATCCTGAATATCTATGCCCCTAATATAAAAGCACCCACTTATGTAAAAGAAACATTACTAAAACTCAAGGCAGTCATCAATCTACACACACTAATAGTAGGAGACTTCAACACTCCTCTCTCATTAATGGACAGGTCAATCAGACAGAAACTTAACAGAGAAATAAGAGGATTAATGGAGGTAATGAATCAAATGGACTTAACAGACATCTATAGAACATTCCACCCAAATAGGAAAGAATATACCTTCTACTCTGCAGCTCATGGAACCTTCTCAAAAATTGATCACATACTTGGTAACAGAGCAAACTTCCACAGTTAGAAACAATTTTAGTAACCACCTGTGTCTTATCAGATCACCATGGAATAAAGTTAGAATTCAACAACAGTGCTATCTCCAGAAAGCCTACAAACTCAAGGAAACTAAACAGTCAACTACTGAACCACACCTGGATCAAGGAAGAAATAAAGAAATTAAAGTCTTCCTTGAATTCAATGAAAATAAAGAAACAATACTCAAACATGTGGGACACTATGGAAGAAGTCCTAAGAGGAAAGTTCATAGCACTAAGTGCCCACTTAAAGAAAACAGAGAAAGCACATGTTGGAGACTTAACAGCCCACCTGAAAGCTCTAGGAAAAAAAGAGAAGCAGCCTCACCTACGAGGAGTGGAAGACTGGAAATAATCAAACTGAGGGCTGAAATCAACAATATAGAAACACAGAAAACAATCCAAAGAATCAATAAAACAAAAAGCTGGTTCGTGGAGAAAATCGACAAGATTGATAAACCCCTATCCAAACTAATCAAACAGCAGAGAGAGAATATGCAAATTATTAAGGTCAGAAATGAAAAGGGGGACATAACCACCACACAGAGGAAATTCAGATATCATTAGATCTTACAGCAAAACTCTGTATGCCACAAAACTGGAAAATGCAAAAGAAATGGACACCTTTTTAGATAAATACCATATACCAAAGTTAAACCAGGACCAGGTAAACAATCTAAATAGACCTGTTAGTCGCGAAGAATTAGAAGCTGTTCAAAAACCTTCCTACCAAAAAAAGCCCAGGACCAGATAAATTCAATGCAGAATTCTACCAGAACTTCCAAGAAGAGCTAATACCTATACTCCTTAATGTATTTCACAATATAGAAACAGATGAGTCATTGCCAAATTCCTTTTATGAAGCTGCAGTTACTCTGATACCAAAACCACACAAAGACTCAACCAAGAAAGAGAATTAGAGACCAATGTTACTAATGAACATCGACGCAAAAATCCTCAATAAAATACTGGCAAACCGAATCCAAGAACACATTAGAAAAATTATACAATATGATCAAGTAGGCTTCATCCCAACGATGCAGGGCTAGTTCAACAGACGAAACTATCACTGTAATCCATCATATAAATAAACTGAAAGAAAAAAAAACATATGATCATTTCATTAGATGCTGAAAAAGCATTTGACAAAATTCAATATCCCTTTATGATAAAGGTCTTGGAGAGATTAGGGATACAACGGTCATACCTAAATATAATAAAAGCTATTTACAGCAATCCGACAGCTGACATCAAATTAAATGGAGCAAAACTCAAAGCCATCCCTCTAAAATCAAGAACACGACAAGGCTGTCCACTCTCTCCATACCTCTTCAATATACTGCTTGAAGTTTTAGCAATAGCAATAAGACAACATAAGGGGATCAGGGGGATTCGTATCAGAAAGGAAGAAGTTAAACTTTCGTTATTTGCAGATGATATGATAGTGTACATAAGTGACCCCAAAAACTCCACCAAAGAACCCCTACAGCTGATAAACACTTTTAGTAATGTGGCAGGATACAAGATCAACTCAAAAAAAATCAGTTGCCCTCCTATACACAAAGTATAAGGAAGCAGAGAGGGAAATGAGAGAAGCCTCACCTTTAACGATAGCCACAAACAGCATAAAATATCTTCGTGTAACTCTAACCAAGGAAGTGAAAGATCTATTTGACAAGAACTTTAAGTCTTAGAAGAAAGAAATTGAAGAGGATACCAGAAAATGGAAGGATGTCCCTTGCTCTTGGATTGGGAGGATCAACATAGTAAAAATGGCAATTCTACCAAAGGCAATTTATAGATTCAATGCAATCCCCATTAAGGTCCCATCAAAATTCTTCACAGATCTTGAGAGGATAATAATCAACTTTATATGGAAAAACAAAAAAACCCAGGATAGCCAAAGCAATCTTATACAATAAAGGAACTTCTGGAGGCATTACCATCCCTGACTTCAAACTCAATTACAGAGCTACAGTATTGAAAACAGCGTGGTATTGGCATAAAAGCAGAGAAGTAGACCAATGGAATCATAGAGAAGACCCAGATTTTAACCCACAAATATATGAACACCTCATTTTCAATAAAGGAGCTAAAAATTTAAAATGGAAGAAAGAAAGTGTCTTCAACAAATGGTGCTGGCACAACTGGATGTCAACCTGTAGAAGAATGAAAATAGACCCATATCTATCACCATGCACAAAACTCAAGTCCAAATGGATCAAAGACCTCAATATCAATCTGAACACACTGAACCTGATAAAAGAGAAAGCAGGAAGTACCCTACAACATATGGGCAAAAGAGATTGCTTCCTATGTATAACCCCAACAGCACAGACATTAAGGACAACATTGAATAAATGGGACCTACTGAAACTGAGAAGCTTCTGTAAAGCAATGGACACTGTCACTAAGACAAAAAGGCAACCCACTGACTCAGAGAAGATCTACACCAACCCCGCATCAGCACAAAGGTCTAATCTCCAAAATATATAAACAACTCAAGAAACTAGACTTTAAAATACTAATTAATGCAATTAAAAAATGGGCCACTGAACTGAACAGAGAATTCTCAACAGAAGAAGTTCAAATGGCCAAAAGACACTTAAGGTCATGCTCAATCTCCTTAGCGATCAGTGAAATGCAAATCAAAGCATCTTTGAGATATCATCCTACACCTGTCAGAATGGCTAAAATCAAAAACACCAAGGATAGCCTTTGCTGGAGAGGTTGTGGAGGAAGGGGAACACTCATCCATTGCTGGTGGGAATGCACACTTGTACAACCATTTTGGAAATCAGTGTGGTGGTTTCTCAGGAAATTTGGGATCAACCTATCCCAGGACCCAGGAATACCACTCTTGGGAATATACCCAAGAGATGCCCTATCATATGACAAAAGCATTTGTTCAACTATGTTCATAGCAGCATTATTTGTAATAGCCAGAACCTGGAAGCAACCTAGATGCCCTTCAATGGAAGAATGGATGAAGAAAGTGTGGAATATATACACATTAGAGTACTACTTAGCGGTAAAAAACAATGACTTCTTGAATTTTGCATGCAAATGGATGGAAATAGAAAATAATATCCTGAGTGATGTGTCCCAGACCCAAAAAAAATGAACATGGGATGTACTCACACATAATTGGTTTCTAGCCATAAATAAAGGACATTGAGGGCCGGCAGAGGCACCGGCAGGCAGGCCTAGGCGGCGGAAGCAACGGCGCGCAGGCAGGCCCGGGCAGCGGAGGCACCAGCACGCAGGCAAGTCCGGGCGGCAGAGGCACCGGCGTGCAGGCAGGC
Source organism: Chionomys nivalis (assembly GCF_950005125.1). Lineage (NCBI taxonomy): Eukaryota > Metazoa > Chordata > Mammalia > Rodentia > Cricetidae > Chionomys > Chionomys nivalis. Next base: position 5,110,717 of record NC_080089.1, read on the forward strand.
CCGGGTGGCGGAGGCACCGGCAGGCAGGCCTAGGCGGCGGAAGCACCGGCGCGCAGGCAGGCCCGGGCGGCGGAGGCGCCAGCACACAGGCAAGTCCGGGCGGCAGAGGCACCGGCGTGCAGGCAGGCCCGGGTGGCGGAGGCACCGGCAGTCAGGCCCGGCAGGCAGGCCTAGGCGGCGGAAGCACCGGCGCGCAGGCAGGCCCAGGTGGCGGAGGCACCGGCAGGCAGGCCTAGGCGGCGGAAGCACCGGCACACAGACAGTTCCGGCCGGCGGAGGCACTGGCAGGCAGGCCTAGGCGGCGGAAGCAACGGCGCGCAGGCAGGCCCGGGCAGCGGAGGCACCAGCAAGCAGGCAAGTCCTGGCGGCAGAGGCACCGGCGTGCAGGCAGGCCCGGGTGGCGGAGGCACCGGCAGTCAGGCCCGGCAGGCAGGCCTAGGCGGCGGAAGCACCGGCGCGCAGGCAGGCCCAGGTGGCAGAGGCACCGGCAGGCAGGCCCGGGCGGCGGAGGCACTGGATACAGGATAGTGCGGGCAAGAAACAGTGAAGCCTGCACTGAGAACAGATTGCCCCGCTACAATTAAATCAAACCCAATAGATAGCATCGGTAAGAGGAGATGGGCAGACGCCAAGGCAAGAATTCACCCAACAATCTGAAAAACAACATGAAAACACCAGAACCCAATGATCTTACAACACAAGGACTTGAACACCCTATCACAGGAGAAGAGGAAAAAACTGACTTTTTGAAAGCAATAGAGTCCCTTAAACAACATGTAAAAAACGCCCTCATAGAAATGGATGAGAAGTATAACAAAAAGTTTGAAGAAATGAGTAAATACGTAAATGATACCCTGGGAAGCCAAGAAAAAACGATCAAACAGGTAATGGAAACAGTCCAAGAATTGAAAACCGAAATGGAAGCAAGGAAGAAAACACAAACTGAGGACCAGCTGGATATGGCAACGAGCAGAGACTACAGAAACAAGCATAATCAATAGAATACAAGAGATAGAAGAAAGAATCTCAGATTCTGAAGACAACATAGAGAAAATAAACGGACTGATCAAAGAAAACACCAAAACCAACAAATTCTCATCACAAAACATTCAGGAAATATGGGACACAATAAAAAGAACAAACCTAAGAATAATAGGGATAGAAGAAGGAGAAGAGGCACAGCTCAAAGGTCCAGAAAACATTTTTAACAAAATTATGGAAGAAAACTTCCCCAACATAAAGAAAGATATTCCTTTGAATATTCAAGAAGCATACAGAACACCAAACAGACTGGATCAAAAAAAAACATCCCCTCGCCATATAATAATCAAAACACAAAATATACAGATTAAAGAAAGAATATTAAGAGCTGCAAAGGAAAAAGGCCAAGTAACTTATAAAGGTAAACCGATCAGACTTACACCTGACTTCTCTATGGAAACCATGAAAGCCAGAAGGTCCTGGATAGAGGTACTACAGAAACTAAGAGACCATGGATGCAAACCCAAACTACTATACCCAGCCAAGCTATCGTTCACTATCAATGGAGAAAACAAGACATTCCAGGATAAGAACAAATTTAAACAATACGTTGCCACAAATCCAGCCCTACAGAAAGTAATAGAAGGAAAATCACAACCCAAGGAATCCAACATTGCCAACACTGCCTACAAAAACCCAGGCATCTAGTGACCCTTCAACAGCACAACTCAAAGAAGGGAGACACACAAACTCTTCTACAAAAGCAGTAAGAATAACCGGAGTTAACAACCATTGGTCATTAATATCACTTAATATTAATGGTCTCAATTCACCAATAAAAAGGCACAGGCTAAGAGATTGGATACGAAAACAGGATCCAACAGTCTGCTGTTTGCAAGAAACTCATCTCAACCACAAAGACAGGCATCTACTCAGAGTAAAGGGTTGGGAAAAGGTTTTTCAAGCAAATGGTCCTAAGAAAAAAGCAGGTGTGGCCATACTAATTTCTAACAAAACTGACTTCAAACTAAAATCAATCAGAAGAGATCGACAGGGACACTTTATACTCATAACAGGAACGATTCAGCAGGATGAAGTCTCAATCCTGAATATCTATGCCCCTAATATAAAAGCACCCACTTATGTAAAAGAAATATTGCTAAAACTCAAGGCAGACATCAAATCACACACACTAGTAGTAGGAGACTTCAACACACCTCTCTCACCAATGGACAGGTCAATCAGACAGAAAACTAATAGAGAATTAAGAGAATTGTTGGAGGTAATGAAGCAAATGGACTTAACAGACATCTATAGAACACTCCACCCAAAGAGGAAAGAATACACCTTCTTCTCTGCAGCTCATGGAACCTTCTCGAAAATTGACCACATACTTGGAAACAAAGGAAACCTCCACAGATACAAAAAAAATCAGTGTCCACCTGTGTCTTATCAGATCACCACGGATTAAAGTTAGAAGCCACCAACAAAGCTACCCCCAGAAAGCTGACAAACTCATGGAAACTGAACAGTCAACTACTGAACCACACCTGGGTCAAGGAAGAAATTAAGAAAGAAATTAAAGTCTTCCTTGAATTTAATGAAAACAAAGAGACAACATACTCAAACCTATGGGACACGATGAAAGCAGTGCTAAGAGGAAAGTTCATAGCACTAAGTGCCCACTTAAAGAAAACGGAGAAAGCATACATTGGGGACTTAACAGCACACCTGAAAGCTCTAGAAAAAAAAGAAGCAGACGCGCCCAGGAGGAGTAGAAGACTGGAAATAATCAAACTGAGGGCAGAAATCAACAAAATAGAAACACAGAAAACAGTCCAAAGAATCAATGAAACAAAAAGTTGGTTCTTGGAGAAAATCAACAAGATTGACAAACCCCTATCCAAACTAATTAAACGACAGAGAGAGAACACGCAAATAAATAAGATCAGAAATGAAAAGGGGGACATAACCACAGACACAGAGGAAATTCAGAGAATCATTAGATCTTACTACAAAAGCCTGTATGCCACAAAACTGGAAAATGCAAAAGAAATGGACACTTTTTTAGATAAGTACCATATACCAAACCTAAACCAAGACCAGGTGAACGATCTAAATAGACCTGTTAGTCGCGAAGAATTAGAAACAGTTATCAAAAATCTCCCTTCCAAAAAAAGCCCAGGGCCAGATGGTTTCAATGCAGAATTCTACCAGAACTTCCAAGAAGAGCTAATACCTATACTTCTTAATGTATTTCACAATATAGAAACAGAAGAGTCATTGCCAAATTCCTTTTATGAAGCTACAGTTACCCTGATACCAAAACCACACAAAGACCCAACAAAGAAAGAGAATTACAGGCCTATCTCACTCATGAACATCGACGCAAAAATTCTCAATAAAATACTGGCAAACCGAATCCAAGAACACATTAGAAAAGTTATCCATTATGATCAAGTAGGCTTCATTCCAGAGATGCAGGGCTGGTTCAACATACGCAAATCTATCAATGTAATCAACCATATAAATAAACTGAAAGAAAAAAACCATATGATCATTTCATTAGATGCTGAAAAAGCATTCGACAAAATTCAACACTCCTTTATGGTAAAGGTCTTGGAGAGATTAGGGATACAAGGGGCATACCTAAATATAATAAAAGCTATTTACAGCAAGCCGACAGCTAACATTAAATTAAATGGAGAAAAACTCAAAGCCATCCCACTAAAATCAGGAACACGACAAGGATGTCCACTCTCTCCATACCTCTTCAATATAGTGCTTGAAGTTCTAGCAATAGCAATAAGACAACATAAGGGGATCAAGGGGATCCATATTGGAAAGGAAGAAGTTAAGCTTTCATTATTTGCAGATGATATGATAGTATACATAACCGACCCCAAAAACTCTACCAAAGAACTCCTACAGCTGATAAACACCTTTGGTAATGAGGCAGGATACAAAATCAACTCCAAAAAATCAGTTGCCTTCCTATACACTAAGGATAAGGAAGCAGAGAGGGAAATCAGAGAAGCATCACCTTTCATGATAGCCACAAATAGCATAAAATACCTTGGGGTAGCTCTGACCAAGGAAGTGAAAGATCTATTTGGCAAGAACTTTAAGTCTTTGAAGAAAGAAATTGAAGAGGACACCAGAAAATGGAAGGACCTCCCTTGCTCTTGGATTGGGAGGATCAACATAGTAAAAATGGCAATTCTACCAAAAGCAATCTATAGATTCAACGCAATCCCCATCAAAATCCCATCAAAATTCTTCACAGATCTGGAGAAGACAATAATCAACTTTATATGGAAAAACAAAAAACCCAGGATAGCCAAAACAATCTTATACAATAAAGGACTGTCTGGAGGCATTACCATCCCTGACTTCAAACTCTATTACAGAGCTACAGTACTGAAAACGGCTTGGTACTGGCATAAAAACAGAGAAGTCGACCAATGGAATAGAATAGAAGACCCTGACTTTAGCCCACAAACCTATGAACACCTGATTTTCGATAAAGGAGCTAAAAGTATACCATGGAAAAAAGAGAGCATCTTCAACAAATTGTGCTGGCAAAACTGGAAGTCAATCTGTAGAAGAATGAATATAGATCCATATATATCACCATGCACAAAACTCAAGTCCAAATGGATTAAAGACCTCAATATCAGTCCAAACACACTGAACCTGATAGAAGAGAAAGTGGGAAGTACTCTACAACACATGGGCACAGGAGAACACTTCCTACGTATAACCCCAGCAGCACAAACACTAAGGACATCATTGAATAAATGGGACCTCCTGAGACTGAGAAGCTTCTGTAAAGCAAAGGACACTGTCACTAAGACAGAAAGGCAACCCACTGACTGGGAGAAGATCTTCACCAAACCCCGCAACTGACAAAGGTCTGATATCCAAAATATACAAAGAACTCAAGAAATTAGACCGTAAAAGGTTAATCAATCCAATTATAAAATGGGGCACTGAGCTGAACAGAGACTTTTCAACAGAAGAAGTTCAAATGGCCAAAAGTCACTTAAGATCATGCTCAACTTCCTTAGCAATCAGGGAAATGCAAATCAAGACAACACTAAGATACCATCTTACACCGGTCAGAATGGCTAAAATCAAAAACACCAATGATAGCCTCTGCTGGAGAGGTTGTGGAGAAAGGGGCACTCTCATCCATTGCTGGTGGGAATGCAAACTTGTGCAACCACTTTGGAAAGCAGTGTGGTGGTTTCTCAGGAAAGTCGGGTTCAACCTACCTCTTGACCCAGCAATACCACTATTGGGAATATACCCAAGAGATGCCCAAACATACAACAAAAGTATGTGCTCAACTATGTTCATAGCAGCATTGTTTGTAATTGCCAGAACCTGGAAACAACCTAGATGTCCTTCAATGGAAGAATGGATGAAGAAAGTATGGAATATATACATATTAGAGTACTACTCAGCAGTAAAAAACAATGACTTCTTGAATTTTGCATACAAATGGACGGAAATTGAAAACACTATCCTGAGTGAGGTAAGCCAGACCCAAAAAGAGGAACATGGGATGTACTCACTCATATTTGGTTTCTAGCCATAAATAAAGGACATTGAGACTATAATTCGTGACTCTAGAGAAGCTAAATAAGAAGGTGAACCCAAAGAAAAACATATAAGCATCCCCCTGAATATTAACCTTCATCAGGCGATGAAAGAAGACAGAGACAGAGACCAACATTGGAGCACTGGACTGAAGTCTCACGATCCAAAGGAGGAGCAGAAGGAGAGTGAGCACGAGCAAGGAACTCAGGACGGTGAGGGGTGCACCCACACACTGAGGCAATGGGGATGATCTATAGGGAACTCACCAAGGCCAGCTGGCCGGGGACTGAAAAAGCATGGGACAAAACCGGTCTAGCTGAACATAATGGACAATGAGGACTACTGAGAACTGAAGAACAATGGCAATGGGTTCTTGATCCTATTGCATGTAATGGCTTTGTGGGAGCCCAGGTAGTTTGTATGCTCACCTTAATAGACCTGGATGGAGGTGGGTGGTCCTTGGACCTCCCACAGGGCAGAGAAACCTGCTTGCTCTTTGGGCTGAGGAGGAAGGAAGACTTGATTGGGGGAGGGGGAGGGAATGGGAGGTGGTGGCGGGGAAGAGGCAGAAATCTTTAATAATTAAATTAATTAATTAATAAAAAAAATCAGCAAGAAAAAAAAAGAAAAGAAAAAAAAAAGGACATTGAGTATATAATTTGTGATCCTAAAGAAGCTAAATAAGAAGGTGAACCCAAAGCAAAACATACAGTTATCCTCCAGGATATGGGAAGTAGACAAGATTGCCGGGCAAAACATTGGGATCTTGGGTATGGGGTGGGATAGGGGTAAGGGAAGATGGGGAGAGAAAAGTGAGAAGGGGAGGATGGGGGGAACTTGGGGAATTGGGATTGTAGGGATAAAGGAAGGATGGATATGGGAGCAGGGAATCATATATCTTAAATAAGGGAGCCATCTTAGGGTTGGCAAGAGACTTGAACCTAGAGGGGCTCCAGGTGCCCAGGGAGATGTCCCCAGTTCGTTCCTTGGGCAACTGAGGATAGGGAACCTGAAATGGCCCTATCGTATAGCCATACTAATGTGAATATCTTGCATATCACCATAGAACCTTCATCTGGCGATGGATGAAAATAGAGACAGAGACCCACATTGGAGCACCAGAATGAGCTCCCAAGGTCCCAATGAGGAGCAGAAGGAAGGAGAACATGATCAAGGAAGTCAGGTCTGTGAGGGGTGCACCCACCCACTGAGACAGAGGGACTGATCTATTGGGAGCTCACCAAGGCCAGCTGGACTGGAACTGAAAAAACATGGGATAAAACCAGACTCTCTGAACATGGTGGACAATGAGGGCTGATGAGAAGTCAAGCACAATGACACTGGGTTTTGATCCTACTTCATGTTCTGGCTTTGTGGGAGCCTAGCCAGTTTGGATGCTCACCTTCCTATACCTAGATGGAGGAGGGAGGACATTGGACTTTCCACAGTGCAGGGAACCCTGACTGCTCTTCGGATTGGAGGGGGGGGAAGGAGTGCTGGGAGGGGGAGAGGAGTCAGAGGAGGGGGAGGGAAATGAGAGGCTGGGAGGAGGCAGAAATTTTTGTTTTCAATAATAAAAAAAACACTGATGGAGAACAAAAAAAAATAGAACGTTGCTGAATACAAACTAGTACAACCACAGTAGAAACAGCTGTGACAGCTCCTTAAGAAGATGAAAATATTTTCTATTTCCATCCATTTGCATACAAAATTCGAGAAGTCATTGTTTTTTACTGCAGAGTAGTACCCTAATGTGTATATATTCCACACTTTCTTCATCCATTCTTCCATTGAAGGACACCTAGGAGGCTTCCAGGTTCTGGCTATTACAAATAATGCTGCTATGAACATAGTTGAACAAATGCTTTTGTCATATGATAAGGAATCTCTTGGGTATATTCCCAGGAGTGGTATTGCTGGGTCCAGGGGTAGGTTGATCCCAATTTTTCTGAGAAACCGCCAGACTGATTTCCAAAGTGGTTGCACAAGTTTGCAGTCCCACCAGCAATGGATGAGGGTACCCCTTTCTCCACAACCTCTCCAGCAAAGGCTATCTTTTTGATTTTAGCCATTCTGACAGGTGTAAGATGATATCTCAAAGTTGTTTTGATTTGCATTTCTCTGATCACTAAGGAGGTTGAGCATGACCTTAAGTGTCTTTTGGCCTTTTGAACTTCTTCTGTTGAGAATTCTCTGTTCAGTTCAGTGCCCCATTTTTTAATTGGGTTAATTATCATTTTAACGTCTAGTTTCTTGAGTTCTTTATATATTTTGGAGATCAGACCTTTGTCTGTTGCAGGGTTGGTGAAGATCTTCTCCCAGTCAGTAGGGTGCCTTTTTGTCTTAGTGACAGTGTCTTTTGCTTTACAGAAGCTTCTCAGTTTCAGGAGGTCCCATTTATTCAGTTTTGCCCTTAATGTCTGTGCTGCTGGGGTTATACATAGGAAGCGATCTCCTGTGCCCATATGTTGTAGGGTACTTCCCATTTTCTCTTCTATCAGGTTCAGTGTGTTCAGATTGATATTGAGGTCTTTGATCCATTTGGACTTGAGTTTTGTGCATGGTGATAGATATGGGTCTATTTTCATTCTTCTACAGGTTGACATCCAGTTGTGCCAGCACCATTTGTTGAAGATGCTTTCTTTCTTCCATTGTACACTTTTAGCTCCTTTATCGAAAATGAGGTGTTCATAGGTTTGTGGGTTAACATCCGGGTCTTCTATACGATTCCATTGGTCGACTTCTCTGTTTTTATGCCAGTACCACGCTGTTTTCATTACTGTAGCTCTGTAATAGAGTTTGAAGTCAGGGATGGTAATGCCTCCAGAAGTTCCTTTATTGTATAAGATTGTTTTGGCTATCCTGGGTTTTTTTGTTTTTCCATATAAAGTTGATTATTATCCTCTCAAGATCTGTGAAGAATTTTGATGGGACCTTGATGGGGATTGCATTGAATCTATAGATTGCCTTTGGTAGAATTGCCATTTTTACTATGTTGATCCTCCCAATCCAAGAGCAAGGGACATCCTTCCATTTTCTGGTATCCTCTTCAATTTCTTTCTTCAAAGACTTAAAGTTCTTGTCAAATCGATCTTTCACTTCCTTGGTTAGAGTTACCCAAAGATATTTTATGCTGTTTGTGGCTATCGTGATGATTCTCTTATTTCCCTCTCTGCTTCCATATCCTTTGTGTATAAGAGGACGACTGATTTTTTGAGTGAGGTAACCCAGACCTGAAAAGAAGATCATGGGATGTACTCACTCATAATTGGTTTCTAGCTATGGATAGGGGGCCTCTGAGTCTATAATATGTGGTCCTAAAGAAGCTAAACAAGAGGGCAAACCCAAGGAAAAACATATAGTTATCCTCCTGGCTATGGGAAGTAGACAAGAGTGCCGGGCAAAAAATTGGAATCTTGGGGGTAGGGTGGGATTGGGGTAAGGGGAGATGGAGAAAGAAAAGTGTGAAGGAGAGGATGAGGGGAACTTGGGGAAACAGGATGATTGGGGATATAGGAAGGTTGTATAGAGGAGCAGGGAAACTCATATCTTAGTTAAGGGAACCACCTAAGGGTTGGCAAGAGACTTGAATTTGGTGTGGCTACCAGATGCCCAGGGCAATGTCCCCAGTTAGTTCCTTGGGCACCTGAGGATAGGGAACCTGAAATGATCCTATCCTATAGCCACACTGATGAATATCTTGCATATCACCATAGAACCTTCATCTAGCGATGGATGGAGATAGAGACAGAGACTCACACTGGAGCACCAGACTGAGCTCCCAAGGTCCTAATGGGGAGCAGAAGGAGGGAGAACGTGTACAACGAAGTCAGGACCACGAGGGGTGCACCCACCTACTGAGACCGAGGGACTGATCTATTGGGAGCTCACCAAGGCCAGCTGGACTGGAACTGAAAAAACATGGGATAAAACCAGACTCTCTGAACATGGCAGACAATGAGAGCTGACAAGAGGCCAAGGACAATGGCACAGGGTGTTGATCCTACTTCAGGTTCTGGCTTTGTGGGAGCCTAGACAGTTTGGATGTTCAACTTCCTAGATCTGGATGGAGGGGGGAGGACCTTGGACTTTCCACAGGGCAGGGAACCCTGACTGCTCCTGGGACTGGAGAGGGAGGAGAAGAGGAGTGGGGGGAGGGGGAGAGGGGCGGGATGAGGGGGAGGGAAATGGGAGGCGGGGAGGAGGCGGAAATTTTTTTTTTCAATAAAAAAAAACAAAAAAAACCTTTTTTTAAAAAAAAATAAAAATGTAAAAAAAGATTTAAAAAAAAAAAGAGTTTCTGTTTTCATATCCTGAAAGAAAAATCTCTACTGTTTCACTAATTGGGATGAGTTTTGTTAAAATTATTTTGTTTCTATTATCTTTAGTATTTGCAATAGATTTCATTATGCCATGTTAAAAAAAAAGAAGATGAAAATATATCTACAAAACGATCCATACAAATCACTCTTGGGCATATACCCAAAGAACTCTACATCCTACTGCAGAAACACTTGGTCAACTGTGTTCATTGTTGCTCTATTTATCATATGCATAAATTGGAAACAACCTAGATGGCCATCAAAGATAAAGAAAATGTGTACATTTACACAGTAGGAAATTACTCAGCTGTTAAAAGAACAAAATCATAAATTTCACAAGTATATGGGTGACACTAGAAAAAAATCCAGAAAGGTAACCTAGCTCCAAAAAACAAATGCAGTTTATATTTGCTTTTATGTGGAAGTTATCTGCTGTTTTAGTTGGGGCTTCTACTACTGTGGAGGGACATTATGGCCACAATAGCTCTTAAAACATTTAATAATGGTGGCTTATATTTTCAGAGGTTTTGTTCATTGTCACCTCGGTGCAATATGGTTATATGCAGGCAGACATGTACTGAAAAAGAGCTGAGAATGAGCTACATCTTGACCTGCAGATAACTGGAAGTGGACGGAATGTCACACTGAGCAAAGCTTGAACAAAGAAGACTTCAGAGTCTATTCTCACAGTGACATACTTCCTCCAAAAAGACCACACGTATTCCAACAAAGCTATACCTCCTAATAATGCCAATCTCTATAAACTTATGGGGACAAATTACATTCAAATTACTACATTCCACTCCTTGTCCCATAAGCTTGTAACAATATCATATTGCAAGATGCCTTTAGTTCAACTCAATCCCATATTTTTTTTACAGTCTCAACAATGTTTTAAAGTCTCTCCTGCGATTCATACAATCTCTTAGTTGTAATCTCCTACAAAATCAAAGTTAAAATTTCTATCATACTCCACAATCTCTCCAGCAAAGGCTATCATTGGTGTTTCTGATTTTAGCCATTCTGACGGGTGTAGGATGGTATCTTAAAGTTGTCTTGATTTGCATTTCCCTGATCGCTAAGGAAGTTGAGCATGACCTTAAGTGTCTTTTGGCCATTTGAACTTCTTCTGTTGAGAATTCTCTGTTCAACTCAGTGCCCCCATTTTATAATTGGATTGATTAGCATTTTACAGTCTAGTTTCTTGAGTTCTTTATATATTTTGGAGATCAGACCTTTGTCAGTTGCGGGGTTGGTGAAGATCTTCTCCCAGTCAGTGGGTTGCCTTTTTGTCTTGGTGACAATGTCTTTTGCTTTACAGAGCGGACAATAAGGGCTGCTGAGAAGAACAATGGCACTGGGTTTTGATCCTACTGCATGTACTGAATTTGTGGGAGCCTAGGCTGTTTGGATGCTCACCTTTCTAGTCCTGGAAGGAGGTGGGAGGTCCTTGGACCTCCCACAGGGCAGGGAACCCTGACCTCTCTTTGGACTGCTGAGGGAGGGGGAGGTGACTGGGGGAGGGGGAAAGAAATGGGAGGCGGTGGCAGGGAGGAGGCAGAAATCTTTAATAAATAAATTAATTAATTAAAAGAGAAAAAAATTCTATCATATACTTCCAACATATAAAGGCATGGGATATACATTAACCATTCCAAAATATAGGGAAGGGAGCGTAGTGAGAAAATACTGGAACAAAGCAAGACCAAAAACCAGCTGGGCAAACTCCAAACTTTGCATTTCCATGTCTTATATCAAAATATTCTTCAGATCTCCAACTCCTTTTACCTTTTTTGAATGCATCATGCTTCTTCCTCTCAGGCTAGTTCCACTCCTTGTTAGCAGTTTTCCTGGGAAGGGATCCCATGATACTGGCATCTCTAATATCTTGGGTTCTCCTAGGAAATCCAGGCTTCAGCTTCACAGCATAACACTTTGCCTCCCTAGGTCTCCATTTAGGGACACCCTAACACATGAATGGCCTCAGAGGCTTTATTTATGCATGGAGGCAAATTCCATAACCCCCCTTTTCTCTCCTTAAAGCCAGAACCACCACATGGTCAAAACTGCCAAATTCTTCTGCTTACTGAGATTGGAACATGACCCCTTGTTCAATTACATCTTCACCAGCTCTCTGTTTCTGATGGCTTTCTTCAATGCCTAAGTTTAGCTGTAGACCAGACAAACTGCAAACTCAGAAATCTGCCAGTCTCTGCCTTCCTAGTGCTGGGATCAAAGAGATGTGCTACCACACCTGGATCTAAGCCTTTTTTCAAAATCCTTTTCATAAGTTGGAAACCCAGCTGGGTGGAATCTCACCCTGAAGTCACTACTCACTTTAAGTCTTAATATGTTTATCTCTTTGACCACAGGACTTATCACCAGTCTACTTCCTGGTCCTTCTTTCTCCTCAAATTGTACATTTTGTATTTTTCTATTATAAGCTTGCTCCTTTTCTAATAACCACATGTCAGAGCCTATACTAAGCCAATTACATTCAAACTGCCAAGTCTTGAATCGTCACAGCATAATTATATAAGCACAGTGGTTGGGTACAGAGTAAATGACTCAGGGGGATGGAAGAATATCTCTAAGAAGAGGAAGCAGACTGTGCTATTATGAATGAATGTGGGGGCTGGCCTAGAAAAGGAGGATGCTATAGGGAAGAAAGAGGAAGAGGAGTGTAAGGGAGAAATATAGAAGAGAATAACAGCTGAAACTAAGTGCCATTTGAGGGATTGTATAAACCTAATAAAGTATAAGCTTCTTAAAATATATACACATATGAAATAAATCTAAATTGGAATCCAATAAGAGGGAAGATAAAGTCCCAACTAGACATCTCACACCACAATGTCAAACCCCCAGTAGCAGGAATGCATCATATCTAAGTTTTTGGCCAGAGTCTACCCATGGAAACTCTCAAACAACACAATCTATTACCAAAGCCATTGGGTACTCTCCACTAAGTGACGATAATATCTACTGAAGACAGCAGTCACTGAACATGGAGAAGCCCAGCAGGTTCCTACTTAGAGCCTTCACCATTACTAACTAGTGTTTGTGATACTAGAAGTCACTTAGCACACTATATATGGAGAAAAGTAAACAACAACCCAGATATAAACCCTGCAATACACAATAGTGACTGGCCTGGTAATATGTAGGTACAATATTAGCACAAGGGTTGATACAGTAACCAACCACTGTCTGACTAGTATTAAGCCCCCTTCCATAATATGGAACCCATACCTGACACTGTCTAAGTGGCCAAAAAGACCTCCACTCCTAATCCAGATACTATTTCCAAGTTATAATTGCTCTCAAAGAAAAAATTCTCTTCAATGGAGTTTCACTGGATATACAAGCTAAACATAGGGCAGGCACTATGGCCAGCAGTAGATAGACAAAACAAAATGAATTTCAATGGCATTTTTGAAGTTTGTTCGTCTCACAATGTTTTGCCTGGGTCTTATTTTTTGTTTAAATTTGCAGGTCTTTCACTTGTATATGATAGTTTCTGATTGTGTTTTTATTGGTTTTCTATGTATGTTTCTTTATGACTCTGTTATGCTTTTGGTGGTAGGGGGTATTTTGTTTATTTGTTTGTCCTATTCTAATTTCTTTTTATTGTATCTTATTTTATTTTTTAGATGCCAATTTGTATTATAATAAGATAGAGAAAGAAAAGGTGTGGATTTAGGTGGGTGGGACATTGGGGAAGATATGAGAGGAGCTGGGGAGGAGAAACCATAATCAGAATATATTGTATGAAAAAAATCTACTTTCAATTAAAAAGAAAGTATATGTGGAACATATATATATACAGTGAAATTTTATTTGCCCATAAAGAAATTTAATTTTCAGAAATTGAACACAATGAGAAAACATTATATTAAGTGAGGTAACCTGGCTTAGAAGACAATATTCTTCCTCACATGCAGATTCTAGCCTATGACTGCGACATATGTTTACACAAGTGGAATGAATGAATAAAGACTTGGATACTGGGATCAATAGGACTACATAAAAACAACGTTTAAAAAAAAGAGATGAGGAAGACAGTAGAACACCATGGAAGAGGTAATAGGGCATCTGGTACAGTGCTGAAGAGGAGACAAAGAGAGGAAGGGGGAAATGTACCAAAATCATACATATAAAGAAATTCCATGTGGAAACAATACTTTTTAAACAAATTTGGAAAACAGTTTTGAGAGCCAATAAAGAAAGCAGAAAATCATCCAAATTGAATAATCAAACTAATTGTCCTTTAATCTGCTGATCTCATTTGGAGTAGGTACACTTACCAAAAGACTAATGTGTCCACAGCACAAGGTTAGACTATATCAGTTAAATCACAGTAGTCATTTTCCTAGTGAGCTTGCAGACTGCACAGTATACAATGTCTATAAATAACATACATTTGGAATAATATTGACAAGATTTGAGGAGAAAATTGCTAACCTTAAATGGGAGATTGGATCTTAACATGGGTTAATGAGGGAGAGTAATTCCAGGTACATAGATACAGGAACAAAAACTAACCAGTGCACAGGAACTTGGACAAGATAGGAAAATACTGTTGATTTAGCAGGACACCCGGAGGGCATTAGGAGGAAACACATTAAAAGGAAGTGGGGAAAACCCAAGCAAAAGCTTAATGTCAATTAGGTTTTATTTGGAAGACAGTGATGAAGCTCTGCGGTTATTTAATCAAGGGAATAATGCAATCAAAGATGTACATTGCATAATATTCCTAAGATGGTATGGTAAAGAACAAGTACTGGAGAGTAGTCAACAGAAACCTCTAAGTCTTCTGGTCTAGTTCAAAGAAGACTAAGAAACAAAATTAGACATTTTTCCTCCAGTGGCTGCCGTCAGGTGAGGCAAGATGGATGAATCCAAACACATCCAGGAGCCATGGAGGAAGAAGCAGTCCGAGGTGACGTGCTTTCCTCTGAGGATTCACTGCTGGCAGTATTTCCACCTCTCTGCGCTGCACCCAACCCATCCTGATAACGCATGAAACTGGGGTACAAGTCCAAGCAAGGTTATGTCATATACAGAATTCGTGTCCTCTGTGGTGGCTACAAGTGCCCAGTTCCTAAGGGTGTGACTTACGGCAAGCCTGTTCATCATGGTAGTAAGCAGCTAAAGTTTGCCGGAAGCCTTCACTCTGTTGATAAGGAGAGAGAAGACCGCCGTTGTGGGGCTCCGAGATTTCTGAATTCTTATTGTATTGGTGAAGATTCCAAATACAGGTTCTTGAAGGTTATCCTTATTGATTCATTCAGTAAAGTCATCTGAAGGAATCCTGGAACCCAGTGGATGACCACACCAATTCACAAATACAGGTGTGTGGGCTAACATCTGCTGCCCACAAGAGCCGTAGTTTGGAAAGGGGCACAAGTTCCACCACACTATTGATGGCTCAGGAGAAAGCACATTGCTCTCCAACTCCACTGTTACCACTAATCACATAATGTTTGTAAAATTTCATGTCCAGTAAACAATTAAGACTCGTCAAAAAAAATCAGAAGAGAGGCTGAAGTGTATTATGATACATAGAGAACTGTAAAGACCTAGCATCTATGATATAGAGGAAGTCACTACAAGCAAAGGATCACTAAGAACAATGAAAATAAAAGGAAAAGGACACCTCCCAGATACAAGTTTCACATGTGTTTCAGGCACTGGCAAGGTGGGTGAGAAGTTAAAGATACATCCTAGAATGTCCAGTTTCAAATGGTTTTATTTGTTAAAATTCAGAATGCAAATGAAACCTATGATGTTAAAGACAAAACAGACCATTAAAAGTTGGAGAATGTGTAAACAGAAAATAATTATTTTAAATACTAGCATAAGTATATATGTGTCACAGGCCATGAGAAGCAGGTGGCAACTAGTGTTCAATTGTCAACCCCCAGAGGCATGGTTATCTGATGTTTGTTTCACTTAGCAGTCCCCAGAATCAAATATCTATATCTCTACAGTAAAAAAAAAAATTCAAAGAAAACACAATAATATACATAATCCAGACTCTCTGTGTATTTTTCGTTTTTACATGGTTTATTTGTTTTTATTATTTTTACTGTCTATTCAAAGACTTTGTTTTATTTTTAAAACTATTTATTTCTTCTCATAACTGTCTGTACTCTTTTTCTCTCTCTCCCAAGCCTATGTGCATTTTGTAAAACACTGTGTCTCGGAAGCTGTTTTACTCTCTGATATTTAGGCAAGCTTTATTTATTAAAATACAGACTTAATGCCACTACACACGGGCACATCTCTACAATAGAAGTTACCTCTGTGCAGCATGACAAACAGTCAGGAAAGGAGTATTACATACTGATCACACTTGGGACTTTCAAAGATAAAGAAACATTCAAGCTCAGAGAATTGCTTTTGTTTTACATGTGTATATAAACTGGAAACTTAACAGAAAAGAGGAGAGAACAGCAGAAGAAAAAAAGCAAAGAAACTGATGCAGAAGACTGCATAGTGGAGAATTAATTTTCACCCTCAGATCATTCTAAGTCCTGTGCTTGTTGTGAGTCTTCTTCTGACCCGTGATGGAACACTGAGGCTGGAAACTCAGAAATCCCCATTACATATGGAAATTATTGGCTACATAAGATTGTAAATGAATCTTTTATAGAAAGAAGAAAGTAATCAAATCAGACGTTCTGTCCCTTATATGTACTTCCTTCTTGGGGTTACTGAATAACAGTCCACCAACAAATCTATTTGGTCTCTTATTAGGATTACTGGATTATGTTTCAGTTTTCAAGACAGGATATCTCTGTGATGCCCTGATGTCCTGGAACTCAAACTGTAGTCTAACCTGGCCTTGAACTCCGAAATTCAACTGCCTCTGCCTCCCAGTGCTAGGATTAAAGGCCTCTACCTCTATGCCTGGCTGTGCACAGGATTTTTAAGGACATCAATTTCAGTATAATTTGGAAGAGATTGAGATTAAAAATTTCCGCCTCCTCCCCGCCTCCCTTTTCCCTCCCCCTCCCCCCACTCCCCACTCCTCACTCCCCATTTCACTCCCCCTCCCTCTCCAGTCCTAAGAAGAGCAGTCAGGCTTCCCTGCCCTGTGGGAAATCCAAGGTCCCCCCCCCTCGTCCATCCAGGTCTAGGAAGGTGAATATCCAAACAGGTTAGGCTCCCGCTAAGCCAGAACATGAAGTAGGATTAAAACCCAGTGCCACTGTCCTTTGCTTATCATCAGCCCTCATTGTCCACCATGTTCAGAGAGTCCGGTTTTATCCCATGCTTTTTCAGTCCCAGTCCAGCTGGCCTTGGTGAGCTCCCAATAGATCAGCCCCACTGTCTCAGTGGGTGGGTGCACCCCTCGCGGTCCTGACTTCCTTGCTCATGTTCTCCCTCCTACTGCTCCTCATTTGGACCTTGGGAGCTCATTCCAGTGCTCCAATGTGGGTCTCTGTCTCTATCTTCATCCATCGCCAGATGAAGCTTCTTTGGTGATATGCAAGATATTAATCAGTATGGCAATAGGATAAAGCCATTTCAGGTTCCCTCTCCTCAGCTGCCCAAGGAACTAGCTGGGGACATCTCCCTGGACACCTGGGAGCCCTTCTAGAGTCAAGTCTCTTGCCAACCCTAATATAGCTCCCTTAATTAGAATATATACTTCCCTACTCCCATATCCACCCTTCCTTTATCTCAACCATCCCATTCCCCCAAGCTCTCCCCATATTCCCCTTCTCACTTTTCTCTCCCCATTTCCCCTCACCTCCATCCCACCCCACCCCCAAGTTCCCAATTTTTGAACAGCAATCTTGTCTACTCCCAATATCCAGGAGGATAACTATATGTTTTTCTTTGGATTCATCTTCTTATTTAGCTTCTCAAATCAGTGTGGCTGTATCTCAGGAAATTCGGGATCAACCTACCCCACGACCCAGCAATACCACTCTTGGGAATATACCCAAGAGATGCCCTATTATATTACAAAAGCATTTGTTCAACTATGTCCATAGCAGCATTATTTGTAATAGCCAGAACCTAGAAACAACCTAGATGCCCTTCAATGGAAGAATTGATGAAGAAAGTGTGGAATATATACATATTAGAGTACTACTCTGCGGTAAAAAACAATGACATCTTGAATTTTGCGTGCAAATGGATGGAAATAGAAAACATTATTCTGAGTTTGGTAACCCAGACCCAAAAAGATGAACATGGGATGTACTCACTCATAATTGGTTTCTAGCCATATATAAAGGAGCCTATAATTTGTGATCCTAGAAAAGCACTCAAGGAGGTTTACAGCAGTCTTTATTCTCTGCTGGCTGAGATCAACAGAGCTAGAACCCACCCCTCCAGGTTGTGCAACAAGGAGAAAATTGGAGTCTTCTCAGAAAGAGCAGCTTTCTGTGACCAGAAGAAATTAATCAACCTTTCTGTATCTGAAAAAAGAGAAGTGAAGAGGTGAACCTACATTTACGTTCCCTGGAACTTTCTCCAAAAGCTAATGACTGGAACACACATTGATGGAACACCCTATGTAGCAAGCAGTCATTCCTCTGACTCCCTATTTTGGATGTTCAAAGTCTTCAGTTTTTTAATTTAAAAAGACATTTTTAAAATGAATTCAGACAACACTTATGTGTAATAAAAATAAAGTTAATAAAAATTTTAGAATTAAGAATTTCACCAGTTTGAGTTTGAATTCCGAACTTAAGTTTATATGGCTTCTATAATCCATATTTAAAATGCTTACATTTAAAGATATCTCTTAGGTCTGAGATTTTTTTTCAAATTTGAAACATTTGCCTCATACATAATGAGATAATTTTGAGACTAACCATGTCTTAACATGAAGCTCATTTATGTTTCTTCTACATATCTAAAATACAAAAGGTGTAAACAGCTCCTACACAAAGCCTGAAAATATTATACAATATAGTTTAGTGTCCCACATCTTTGATGTGACATATAAATGAGCTCAACTATTGAGTTCCTTTTCAGTATCACATGAATATGCAAAAGTTTTCATATTTCTGTACAGATCAGGTTTTGGATCTGAGCTATTTTCCTCTCAGTCTAGAATTTCTTCGGGCTCTTTAGATCTTTTCTTTTTGCCACCCCAACAGCATCTTTTCCTTCAGCACTTAATTCATGACATCATTTTCTATTCTGAAATATGTATTTGCCTTTAATAACTTCTTTATCAAGGCTATATATGAAGCTCAGCTGACAGTGTAGATTCCTGGAATTCATGAGGTTCTGGTTTGATTCCCAACACCAAATAATTTAGGTGCAATAGCTCATGCCTGCAATCCCAGCCACCCTATTAATAAAAAGTCATGCTCAATATTCTTTTAAGTCTGGTAATCTAGAAGCAAGCTGGAGTTCAAGTTTTTCTTTACAATAACAAATTCAAGAATAATCTATGATACATGAGAGCCTGTGTCCATCATCCCCTAAAAATAAAGAAGAGCAGCAACAAAAACAAAGGTTTTTTTTTCTCATTTTCCTTGAGTTTGAGGTTCAATGGAACCAACCATTACAACATGTGAACTAGATAGAAAATCTGTCTAGCCCAGGGCAGTTTGTTTAAGTTAGTACACATACAACATGAGGATTTTATTTCAAGAAATGACTACCCACTTGATCCTTTGTATATGAGCAAGAAAGAATAAATGATTATGTTAGCTGTCATCTTGTAACTATCATGTGGTAGCATGTATGAGGAAGGAGAGCCAGCCTTTACCAGATTCTAACTAAATCTCTAGGCTTTATAATAATGTAAAGGAACTCCAGGACAGTGTGAACTGAATTTCTGATATCTATTATTAAAGTGTTATAAGAGAAAAGAGTTACAATCAAGATCCAGATCACAAAGTATGTTTTAAACTTAAAAGTTAAGTGGATTTAAAAGAAATAGTATGAGGGATGTTAGCTTTGATGAGATTTAACCTTCATCAGAAGTGGCATAACAGACGGCATGCATATCCACAAAACATACTTCCAGCAAATTTCTTAAGTGTCTACTCATACACTAATGACAAGAAGACTTTGTTAACAACTCTCCTTCTAATTTCTAAACCATTCCTCTTATTATATGCTAACACCACCAAATTGGACTCTAATTAGCAATTCCTATGAAGGTCTCAAAAAATTCTTTTAACTGTACCCACAACTTAGTCAAGAACTCAATGTGGATAAGAATGATTTTGCTCTTACTGTCCAGTTAATTTGATCGTGAAAAATCTAGTGAACTCATTCTTTACACATTTTCCTTCTCCTTAAGGTTTTTTGAACCTATGCACTTGACTTGATGTCTCTTGTTATCAACAACAATCAAGCATACCACTGAAAATATGTTCTGTCACTTCTATTCTTACTCCCATCAGCAGCCAGAATAACCACTGCAGAATAGTAAATCTCAACCCAGTTTTCCCAGATTCACAGCTCTCCAATGGTTCTACAATGAGCTGACATCAATGACAGAAACCTCACTCTGACACAAAAGACACTACAGGTGCTACATGGCAGTCAGCATCATCTCAATCTTTCTTTCTAGCTCCATTATGCGCATAGTTCATAATGTATCTTCCAAAGATACACCTTCCTTTTGTAAGGACTCCTGTGTTGGCAGAAGCCACTTGTTCATTTTCCCAAAAGTCTTGACTCAAAATAATCACACAAAAATCTGTATTAATTGCAATACTGTTTGACCAATAGCTAAAGTGTATTTCTGGCTAAGTCTCATATCTTAAATTAACCCATTCCTTTTAATCTATGTGTCACCACATGGCTGTGGCTTACTGGTAAGGTTCCAGTGCATCTGTCTCCTACAGGCAGCTACATGGCTTCTCTCTGACTCTGCCTACTCTCTCTCTCCCTCTCCCTCTCCCTCCCTCTCTCTCTCTCTCTCTCTCTCTCTCTCTCTCTCTCTATATATATATATATATATATATATATATATATATATATATATCTTTAAGCCTGGCTTTACTCAGTTAAGCCATTGGCCAAAAACAGTTTCTTTACTAACCATGGCAATACAACATATTCACAGAATACATCACCTTCCACATCACTCGTTTTTATTTATTTATTTATTTATTTATTTATTTATTTATTAAAGATTTCTGCCTCCTCCCCACCACCACCTCCCTTTATTAGCATCTTCTCCATACACAAGTGTTTTTCTGCCTTCTCTGCTATTAACAAAATATTTTTTTTTCTGAATTCAAGAAAATGTAACTCTCTCAAGGAGGCTATCACTAAGTCCTTGGACTATACTAAGCCCACATACTATCTTCTTTTGTAGCATGGGTGCATTACTTTTAAGTTAATTTTATGGTAGCAAATTATATCTTTATTTGAGTAAATGAAAATTATTATTTTGTATCTCCTACTAGTCTATGAACTTTGAGAAGGCAGGGGCCACAATGGCTATTTGGCTCTTTATTTTATCTGAAAAACTATCAAAGAAGTTGAATCATTGTGAATATTCAATTAAATGAATATGCAAGTAATCCTGGCTAAGTCTTGTAATTTTTTATACATATTTTATTTCGTATTTTCAGGTATTTTGCCTGCATGTATGTCTGTGAACCATGTACATGCAGTTTCCATGGAGGCCAAAATAAAGAATCAGATTCTCTTGGAATTGTAGTTACAGATGATTTATTAAACACTATGTGGGTGCTGGGAATTAAACTCCAGATCCTCTAAAAAAGTACTCAGTACTCTTAGCCACAAAGCCACCTCCCAACACCCTGTGTAAGTCTTTATAATAAATATTTATTCATTCTTCCTTGAGTGCTATTTCTGTGCTATCTACAAGGTCATGGGCTAAGGAGAAAACATGTTCCTTTTAGCTCTTAGCTTACCAGATGCTGGTAAACTATAAAGTGAGTCACTTCTCAATCTTACTTTAATCCTATTTTTTTTCTCTCATATTAGGAGCTAGATTCTTCTTTTGCTCTTCCAATTCTCACTTTTAAATTCAATATACTTTTTTGACCTTGTTTTAGTTGCCCAAAAGAGAAATTGCTCTTTCTTTTATAGTATTGGGTTAACAGTCATATGTAACAAGTAGAGATGGCATAACTGGATATCAACATGTAGAAGAATGAAAATACACCCATATCTATCACCATGCACAAAACTCAAGTCCAAATGGATAAAAGACCTCAACATAAAGCACTGAACCTTATAAAAGAGAAAGTGGGAAGTACACTTGAACACATTGGCACAAGGAACCACCTTCTAAATATAACTTAGAGAAACAATTAATAAATGGGACCTCCTGAAACTGAAAAGCTTCTGTAAAGCAAAGGATACAATCAACAAGACAAAACAACAGCCTACAGAATGGGAAAAGATCTTCATTAACCCTACATCAGACAGAGATCTGATCTTTGAAATATAGAAAGAACTCAAGAAATTGGTCACCAAAAGATCACATAATTCAATTAAAAAAAATGGAGTACAGACCTAAACAGAGAACTCTCAACAGAGGAGTCTAAAATGGCTGAAAGACACTTAAGGAAATGTTCAACATCCTTAGTCATCAGACAAATGCAAATCAAAACAACTCTGTGATTCCATCTTACACTTGTAAGAATGCCCAAGATCAAAAACACTGATGACAACTTATGCTGGAGAGGTTGTAGGGAAAAGGGAACATACCTGCATTGTTTGTGGGAATTCAAGCTGGTCCAACCCTTTGGATGTCAGTGTGTGGATTTCTCAGAAAATTGGGAAACAACCTTCATCAACACCCAGTAATATCACTTTTAGGTATATATCCAAATTTTGCTCAATCGTGCCAGAAGGACATGTTCATAGCAGCATTGTTTGTCATATCCAGAATGTGGAAACAACCTAAATGCCACTCAACTGAAGAATGGATAAGGAAAATGTGGTACATTAACAATGGAGAACTATACAGCAGAAAAAATAATGACAGCTTGAATTTTGCAGGAAAATGGATGGAGCTAGAAAACATTATTTTGAGTGAGGCAACCCAGACACATAAAGACAATTATCACATGTACTTACTCATAGGTGATTTTTAAACATAAATCAAAGAAAGCCGGCCTGAACTTAGATAACAATGCGGACGCTAATAGAGACTTACATAGATCTAATGTACATGGGAAGTAGAAAGTAGAAAAAGACAAGATCTCCTGAGTAAATTGGGAGTATGAGGACCTTGGGGGAGGACTGAATGGGAGAGCATTGAATGGGGGGAGGAGAGCCAGGGAGGGGAGCAGAGAAAAATGTAGAGCTCAATAAATATCAATAAAAATGTATAAAAAATCTATTTGACAAAAGTCATTTGCTTTTTTCTATATTTTGTATTTTTCTTAGCATATTTTAAAGTAAGAGATTAAGTAAGAGAGTAAGGCAAATAGTAAGTTATATATATGAATGCCTGTGTAACTATAGCAATAATCAGACGTGAAAGCAATGTAAGAACTGCAATAATGACTTTTGTTTAAAATAATGAGTATAGGGAGAATTATATTCAAAATAATGACCTTTCTTTAAGTGGAATTGAAATTTCTAGTATAATGTTTTTGCTTATGGTTTGCCTTTTTATTTTCTTACTAAGAAGAAAGTCCCAGTAAGTAATCAGAAATCATTCACACTTATTTTAATATATGATGCAGACAGGGTACGCTCTGTAAGGTGGGACTCTCCTCCCTTCTTTCCTACATGATTGTTAACATTAATTGTTCTACTTGACAACAAATGTAATCATCCAGAAGACAAAATTCCAGGTCTATTTGTGAGGGTATTTCTAGACAGGGAAAACTGAGATGGGTATTACTTAACCCTAGGTCGAACCATCCCGTTGCTCTGTTCCCATATTGAATAAGAAGAAAACAAGTTGCTCAGCAGTATTCACCTCTCTGCTTCCTGATTGCAAATCCAAGTATGACCAGCTGCCATATGTTCCTTTCTCTGTGATCCTCCACCATCATGGACTGTGGCCTGGAATTGTAAGCCAAAATAATCCCTTCCCTCCTAAAATCATATTCGTAAGCTATTTTGTTGCTGAAAATGAGAAAAATAATACACTGCAATTATACTCTGTTCCAGAGGGTGGTCTTTTAACCTTATTAACAGCTGCTGAACTCATATTCAAAGCAAAATGAACTTAATTCACCTATTCAGATCTGTCTTCGAGACCTGGGATTTGAAAACTATAAAGAATAAAGCAAACTACAGCATAATGCTGCAGAGAACTTCATTTCAGTTTCAGAGTACTGTTATACATGCATGTAACAAAGGAAGGATGTTTGAGTTCAGAAAAACATGATTAGGAAAACATGTATATAAATATCAGTAAGCACATGCTAAATATTAACAGAGCATACCTTTCACAGAACTTTCTCAAGACAGAGTAATTTAAATATATATGCCTGTCATTACTATAGATTTTATATCTGAGTAAAGCATGAAAACAGATGGAAGACCATATCCAGATTCAGGGTACAAAGAAAACAGCGCTCAACAAATCCTTTTACCAGATTGGGTTCTTATATTTATATTCTGTCATCCAACAAGGATAAACATGTCTTATAAAGAGAATGCAAATGTCTGTTTAGGGAACAAAATGCATTTAAAATAAAAAGACCCTTTATCTTTTATCCTGGAGCCTTTCACAGTCCCACAAGGCCTTGTTTGCTATGCACCATTATTTTGCCTGAGTTCTGCCAGTCCCTCTCACCTAATTAAAACAAAAGGAGATGAAGAAAAATGTGTCAGATGGGTAGAACTCAAATCAGGTAATCCCACACTAGCTCTGAATAGGGTATAATAAGGTGTTCTTTATTAAAGGGGGACTCATGGATTACAACAAAGAACAGGAACAGACTCCAACATCCAGGTGTGGTGAGTGGGGAGAGAGAGAGTGTGAGCGTGTGGTAGGACCCATGTGCTTTTTGGCGCCCAAAGTCATGCCCAACCTGGTCCAACCTGTCAAAGGTCATTGGCTGAAGGAGATTCTTCATCACCTCCTTTTGTCTAAAGAGAGTTCCAAACCAAATCAAAACTATATACAGTATAAGCAGGTATCAAGTATAAAAATTGGAATCATAACCAGAATAAACAATATTAAGCAAAAAACATATGCTAAGTGTTTCAATAAGTTTTCTATCCCAAGAATTACGTCTTGTATTAGAAATGGCTTGACTAAGTCATAGGAGGGAAGTAACTAAAACTATTTAGTCTTCAACCCCATCAAAGTCCTGAGAAGGGAGATAATATTATTTGAGTAGGCAGGAAGTGCAATTAAGTAACTTCTAAAATGTGCAATAGAGGACAAAGATTATTAGCTATGTAGGTAATCACCCAAAGTCACATTTGCAATGTTGGAGCAACCAACTTTTTCTAAGGCCTAGAGTAACTGACAGACCATTTTCAGAGGCAGGAAAATTTTCAAAACCATCTTACCCTGTCTTGTCAAGTTTTGGCAGGCTTAATTCACTTTCCTGCTTTGGGTAATTTCATAAATTGCTGTAGGTATAACAATCTTTCTTGGTCAGCAGTTGTAGTTACAGCCATGCGATGGAGGGATGCAGAGGAGAACAATGCCAGCAGTTGCAAACTGTCCAGCTCTGGTTCCATGCACTGTTGCCTACTGAGACACTGACAAATATGCTTTGTTTAACAAAGAGCAGTTATTAAGGACGATTAAAATGGTTCCATACACGAGAGTTTGGTGGCCAGAATAAGAAAGAAGCCCAAAGCTTCTTCTCAGTCATGAGTCCTGAGCAAAATTGTGGGCTGTGGAGGGGGAAGTCAGAGTCCTATGCAGCTGCAGGTGGGCCAAACATGCTGGTAAAGCTGGAACATGGTGGGTGGGGGAGGTTCTGGTAAGCATAGACTCATTCCCACGTGCGGCGCCAGATGAAGAGGAGCATGTCAGATGGGGGAGGAGGGTGTATGAATCAAATAATTCCACACTAGCTTCGAATGGGGTATAATAAGGTGTTCTTTACTAAAGGGGAATTCCTGCATCACAATGAGGACCAGAAATGGAATCCAATATCCAGATGTGGTGATCAAGGAGAAAGAAAGGCAGCATGTCCTGGACTCATGCACTTTTTGATACCAGAGGCCACACCCAACCCGGTCCAGCTTCTCAAAGACCATTGGCTGAAGGAGGTTCCCCATCAAGGAACTCTTATGAATACAATAGAAATAAAATGTTTTAATAAAGAAAAATACTGTGTCAAAAAAACTGTGCTGAATGTTGTGTATATTTTAATGATTAAACCGTGTTTTCAAGGTGTGCATTTATGACCAGGGAGAAAAGACAGTAGAGTGCAGAGTGTTAGAGTACAGAAGGACAAGAAGGCAAACACAGAGTACATGGAAGTGTATTATTTTATTAAAACCTATGAGTAAACT
Source organism: Chionomys nivalis (assembly GCF_950005125.1). NCBI lineage: Eukaryota > Metazoa > Chordata > Mammalia > Rodentia > Cricetidae > Chionomys > Chionomys nivalis. The sequence goes on from NC_080089.1 coordinate 5,137,038, forward strand.
AGAATGATCTAGCACTTTCTTGTCGCTATGGTAAAAACTCCTTGACAAAAGCAACTTAAGGGAGAAAGAGGTATTCTGGCTTACAGTTGACAGAAGTAAAGCATCAGGAGCTTGAAACCCTTGGTCACATCACATCACAGTCAGAAAGCAGGAAGGAAGGAAATACATGTAATTGCTAAGCTTGTTTTCTTCATTTTGTGCCCAGGAAAAGCCCTACCCACTGTGAAAATGTTCCTCACGTAAGTCACTGTACCTGAGATATTCAACCACAGATTTCCTCAAAGACTAACCTTAACTAGAAAATCCCTGGGTGATCCTGATTATCTCTGAGCCAATTTTTGGGGGTGATTTTAGATTCTGTCAAGTTGACAACACTAACAATTACATAAAGTTTGTCCAGAAAAGATGGAATGAGTACAAGAATAACATTTAAAGTTTTCTTCAGCCAGCATAGTCAGAATGTTGAACAACTAATACTCAGTTCCATAGCAGTCTCTGGGAATTCCCACCTTCCCCTCACTCTACCATGTGTTTGACTGGCTATACTTTGGGAGCTAGAACAAAGAATGGTTGGGGAAAGATAGAAGAAGATAATTTAAGTCCTTCTATGAGAGTATTTTAATGTAGTAAAACCCAATGCGGCCATTCTTTTTTATGTGTGTGTGTGTGTGTGTGTGTGTGTGTGTGTGTGTGTGTGTGTGTGTGTGAAATATACAGTCTGTACTTGGGACAGTCTTAGATGAAGAAATCTCTCGGTTCCTACAAGGTGACACCATGAAACACAGAACACAAAGGGAAAGATACTAGTGAGGAGAAAAAAGAACTAAAGCTGAAGGACCATGCTCCCAATGAGGAGGTTAACCCTGCAATGGAAGACATGGGGAGAAATAAAGGATTTGAATCTTAGAAAGATCATTCTTGTCTTAGAATTAGAGTTGAATTAGTATGACCAGAAAACTGAAAGCAAAAGGAGACAGTGAAGATGCAATAGGAGCATCCTAACTGCAGAACCCTAGCTAATGAGTCTCTAGAACCTCCTTTTGCTCTAATATGAGTATATAATTGATAAGTTACAATATTCCTATTTTAATGAATTACTGGATTCACAAAATAGTAATAGACATTATCAAAAAGTAAAGCAAATCAGGTGGTTAACAAATACAATAGTCAGTAGTGGGGTCTCATGGAAGCAAGTTTGACAGCAGATCGGGAGTCCAGCGGGTAAGCCCACTTTCAGTCCCAACTCATGGTGTAAAATCTGCAATCTTGATTAACTGGCAAAATGTCTGCTGAATTATACCACTGATGTGCCAAGTTACCCTTTAACCCACCAATTTCTCTCTTCTCCCTCTCTCCCCCTCTCCCCCGCCTCTTTCGCACACACACACACATACATGGCTATCATTTTGGAATAGAATTGCTCAGTGTGATCGCCTCCTGTTGACTTTAATTATTCTCTACAGGTATGTAGCAATATTCTCTCTTTCACACTATTCTATCTATTATGAATATAACAAATTAATCTTTCTTTGGGTATTTTGGTCATGTTTTACTTTCTTCTTTTTTGTTCACAGATGTTCCAAGTCCCTATATTTATGTGTTTTTGTTGTTCAAATCCATATGAGAATCTTTCTATTTTAATAGTAAGCTTATGCTTCTTATATTTACTGTAATTAGTGATGTATTTGGACCCATTTCTGTTGTCCTAGGTAGCATTTTCTACACTCTGCACTGTTTGTGCTTTATCCTTTTTTTGAATAATAAAAATGTTTGATTTTTGAAGGAAAACAAAACATTTCTGGGTAAAATATAAAATATTGAGCTGTAAATCACCAAAATATGGGACAGCTCTCTGCTCTTTTCTACTTCCCTAAAGCAGAGGAAACTCATGTCTTCCTCCCTATACATGAGAAACAAATTTTCCTTTTCAGTGTTGTTAATATGTTCAGTCCTGACCCAGAAGAATCTTGGAAAAGACTTACCTCATTCCTATAGTTTGTTTATTAATTAGAACACTGTAATAGCTTTCTTTTTCGTCCAACCTTTGCCTGCTTTTCTCTCATTTTGTTTCTGAGATCTTGTTTAACTGTGAACTTAAAAAACTTTGAAAAAGAACAGGTCCCTCCTTCATTTCCTATTTTACTTCTTTCTTATTACTTTAGATGTTCCATGGCCTGTTTCTATTATTTATTGGCCAGATTTTAAACATACTAATACAAAACATGTTTAGTTTGATCCAGTTTTACAGCACAGGACTAATAATAAAGATTTTTCAAATGTTAACCTACCTTTTGCTATTTAGAATGGGCCCTTTTCACCCATGAGTAAGTTTACCTTATGTGACTTCTTCTGGGTCCCCGGCATAATATGAAGTTAGAACTGGTCACCCAAAAGGTTTGGAATATATTGTTACACCTACCTCAAGAATGCTGAAATCATCTCCCCTAAAAAACTCAATTAGATTCAGTGAGCTTCTCTGTGAATTCTAGGTGGTATAGGAGCTCCACAAGTCACACCTACATGTCCTGTGGATAAGTGCTATTCAGCTGTTCTTGAGTTGTATTTTTTATTTAAATGCTAAGTGTCTCTGGGACATTTCCCCTAACACTCAGGCCCATGTTAACTGACTGTCAGATTTGAAAAGGCATCCCAGAAAGTGTGGACTGAGAGCTGATTGGTCAAATGTATGTGACACTGGTCTCTCAACTGACATCCTCTGAAGTAGGCCAGCTTTACAGACTCTCAATTTTGGGGGAACTGATAGGAACTCCAAGCAGTATCAGAACTGAATAGGTTGAAATTTAATTGAATTGCTAGATATTCAGTGTTTGTCCAGAGTTACATAATTGGTTGTTTATGTTAAAAAGTATCCCAAATAGCTAAGAAAGATGAACATGTCCTTAAGTATATTTTCACCATTTGAGATCCTTCTGTTGAGAATTCTCTGTTTGATTCAGTGTCCCATTTTTTAATTGGGTTACTTAGAATTTTAATGTCTAGTTTTTTAAGTTCTTTATATATTTTGGAGACCAGATCTTTGTCTGATGTGATATTAGTAATGATCTTCTCCCATTCAGTAGGTTGCCTTTTTGTCTTAATGACTGTGTCCTTTGCTTTACAGAAGTTTCTCAGTTTCAGGAGGTCCCATTTATTCATTGTTTCTCTTATAGTCTGTGCTACTGGGGTTATATGTAGAAAGTGGTCTCCTGTGCCCATGTGTTGCAGGCTACTTTCCACTTTCTCTTATATCAGGTTAAGTGTGGTCAAATTTATATTGAGGTCTTTAAATTCATTTGGACTTGAGTTTTGTGCATGTTGATAGATATGGATCTATTTTGATTCTTCTACAAGTTGACATCCACTATGCCAGCACCATTTGTTAAATATGCTTTCTTTCTTCCATTGTATAATTTTAGCTTCTTTGTTAAAAATCAGGTGTTCATAGGTGTGTGGGTCTTCAATTCAATTCCATTGGTCAACATCTCTGTTTTTATGCCAATACCAAGCAGTTTTCATTACTGTAGCTCTGTAATAAATAGAGTTTGATATCAGGGATGTTAATGCCTCTGGAAGTTCCTTTAAAATATAGGATTGTTTTGGCTATCCTGGGTTTTTTATTTTTCCATATAAAGTTGATTATTGTTCTCTCAAGGCCTGTGAAGAATTTTGTTGGGATTTTGATGGGGATTTCATTGAATCTATGGATTGCCTTTGGTAGGATTGCCATTTTTACCATGTTGATGCTACCAACCCAAGAGCGTGGGAGATCTTTCTATTTTCTGCTATCCTCTCCAATTTCTTTCTTAAAAGTCTTAACGTTCCTTTCAAATAGGTCTTTTACATCCTTGGCTATAGTTACCCCAAGATACTTTATGCTATTTGTGGCTATTGTAAAAGGTGATGTTTCTCTGATTTTCCTCTCAGCTTCTTTATCTTATATGTATATAGGAGGGCTACTAATTTTTTTTAGTTGATCTTGTAACCTGCCAGATCACTGAAGGTATTTATCATCTGTAGGAGTTCTCTGGTAGAGTCCAACTTCCTTAGCTATCAGGGAAATGCAAAACAAAATGACTTTGAGACCATCTTACACCTGTCAGAATGGATAAAATCAAAAACATCAATGAAAGCTTATGCTGGATAGGATGTGGAGTAAGGGGAACACTCATCCATTGCTGGTGGGAATGCAAACTTGTACAACCACTTTGGAAATCAGTGTGGTGGTTTCCCAAAAAGTTGATAGCCAACATACCTCAGGATCTAGCAATACCGCTCTTGGTAATATACCCAAAAGATGCCCAATCATACTACAAATGCATTTGTTTAACTATGTTCTTAGCAGCATTATTTGTAATACCCAAAACCATGAAACAACCTAACTGCCCCTCAACAGAAGAATGGATAAAGAAAGTGTAGCACATCTACACATTAGAGTACTACTGAGCAGTAAAAAAACAATTGAATCTTGAATTTTGCATGCAAATGGATAGAAGTAGAAATCACTACTGAGTGAGATAGCCCAGACCCAAAAATATGAATATGGTATGCACTCACTCATTATTGGATTCTAGCCATAAACAAAGGACATTGGACCTATCGTTTATGATCCTAGAGAAACTAAGTAATAAGGTGAACCCAAAGAAAAACATATATAGATCCTCCTGGAAATTGGAAGCAGACAAGATTGCCAGGAAAAAGTTGGAAGCATGGGGGGTGGGGAGTAGAGGTAAGGGAAGAGGGGAAAAGAGAAGGGAGAAGGGAAGGATTGGGGAGAACTTGGTTGGGGGAGTGAGATGAAGGAAGGACAGATATGGGAGTATAGAAGGAGATATATTAATTGGGGGAGACATTTTGGGGTTGGCAAGAGGCTTGGCTCCAGAGGGGTTCCCAGAAGTCCACAAAGATGAACGGAGGGTGCCTGAACTGGCCTTGTCCCATAGTCAGACTAATGACTATCTTGAATATCACCATAGAACCTTCATCCGGTGACAGATGGAGACAGAGACAGAGACCCACACTGGAGCACTGGACTGAGCTCCCAAGGTCCAGTTGAAGAGCCGAAGAAGGGAGAATATGAGCAAGGAAGTCAGGACCACAAGGGGTTGATCCACCCACTGAGACAGTGTGCCTGAGCTAATGGGAGCTCACCAAAGCCCGCTGGACTAAAATTGAGTGAGCATGGGATCAAACTGGACACTCTGAATGTGGTTGACAATTGGGGCAGACTGAGTGGCCAATAATAATGGCACTGGGATTTGTCTCTACTGCATGTACTGGCTTTGGGGGATCCTATTCTTCTTGGATGCATACCTTCCTAAGCCTGGATGTAGGGAGGAGGGCCTTGGACTTCCCACAGGGCAGGGTGCCTTGCCTTCCCTTAGGACTTCAATGGGCTAGGGAGAGGGTGTAGGGGGAAGCAAGAGGGAAGTGGGAGGGGGGATGAAGTGGGAATTTTGATCGGTATTATTTATAAAGTAATAAAAAAGAAAAAAAATGTCCCAAACCATTAAAACATTTCCCTACAAAATGAAGTTAACAGTAATTAATATTTTAGCATTTTCCATAAGGGAACACATTAGAGCATAAAATTCTAACTACCCATGTCTGACTTATGACTTTTTGTTGTGAGAATTCTTTCAGTCAATAGCCTTTTGGGTACCAGTTCATTAAAGCATGGTCTGAGGTACTATCTGTGGACTGATAAGAACAGTTGGGAAGCACCTTCGCTCTCTTGTGTGGTGGTCAGAGATTTCTTTGCAACTTCAAGCACCCCCAGAGCAGAGGACCACAGCTCTCTAGCCTTATTGTGATTTTTTTCCCAAATAGATATTTGTTGTCCTTCATTCCAGGCTCTCATGAACTTCCTTAATTACACCTACAACTTTTATTGTTCACATAGCAATAATATTTAAATTAGGCTTAAATTTACTGTTGTTGCTTTCTATTGATTTCTGGACATCATTCTGTTTCTCCTAATTTCAAAATATGTCTGTAATCATAATTTTCTTCATTGGGTTTTCTAGTAATAAATATTTTTTTGTTTTTGTATGGTTACCTCACTTATGGTATTGAAGGTAGAGGCAATCCTATTATCAACTGTTGGTCAGCAGTCTAGGACCTACTCTTATCTAATATATCATGATCTAGGTTTGCTGTATTTGTTAAACAAGACAATGGCTGGGTAATTTTTTTTAATATTTATTTATGAACCAGAAGCCTAAGTTCTGTGAAACAAGCTAATTTCACACTGTTCTGAGTATTGATACAGCAAATGTGAAGTTTAGAATTTTTGCTACAAAACATGGTCAGAGATAGAGAGGTTTTGTGATATCAAAAACAGTTCTTTCTAACAATCACAGGGATTATGTGGTTTTAAAGTTAGATGGAATCTTGTATCTTGAGTTGCTTAATTAAATTACAAATGGAGTTCACATCCCTACTGGGAGCATTTATTATGAAAGTGTGGTAACCTGTGATTTTGGACACTCTTGCTGAATCTGAATTGCCTGAATTCTGAAAGCTGATGAATCTCCCATTCCAGTAGAAAGAGCCCCTTCTTTTTGTGAATAATGGAGTCTTGTCTTCATGAAAACTCTGTAAAGTTGTAAACTATGAACAACTAACTTCATGACCATCATGCCAAAGATGGTGGTTATTCTTATGCCCTGAAATCTACGACACTTCATTTTTACATTGCATCTAGAGTCAGACCAAAGTACACTCCCAGAAGGTCGCCTACAGAGGAAAGGAAAGAACACACAGTCTGGATACTGGAGGTCCCACCCAACACATTAAATATCTAAGGTCCTCCCACCCATTGTCTTCTGTCCCACTATATCACTGCCCACTGTCTGCCCACCCACAAGCTCTCTACCCACTATCTTTTTTACTCCACTTCTTTCCTGCCATAAAAATCTCTTTACATCCTAAGAACCTTGAGATTCAGATTCGGGGTAGACCATTGCTTGGTCTCCTTCAAGGCCAGCTTCACATTAAACTATTTTATTCTTCTACCTCCAGGGCTACAAGTATAGCGGTGAGTATTAAAGAACTCATGTTTCTCGAACAGAACTCTTTTGAGCCATTTACCAAATAATCTACAAAATCACAAAAGTCTTGAAAAAAAATCACACTGATTGCCATTGACTGTTATTCAAGTAAAGGAGAAAAATGAAGCTGAACTCCACAAAAACAAAAGGTTGGGAGAAGTTTAAAAATTGGAGTGAATTTCAGAAAACATGCTGGAGACTGCAGGAATTAAGGGGAGACTGGTCAAAGTGATCAGACTACCTTTAACTGTGAACTGTTGCTTCATCATCACATGTATGCTATCACCCTTCCACAAAGGAATGAAATTTGGGGTTTTCAGTAACTGCCTTTCCAAGGCATGGCTTCCAGATCCTATCAAAATACCCCATTACTATATTGTAAGGATGGTAGGAATCTAGAAGAGGTTTACACCTCGGAAGAACAGAACAAATTTCTATAAGCTCTATTGTTAAGAAGCATGTTTAGATTTTATTCAAGCTTGGTTTGTGGACCCTAAGCCCAGTGGTAGAGGAGACAAACTCACACTGGAGACTCAGGACCATCCAAACATGACAAAGTTATAAACATATGGAGAAACTGAAGGCTAGGGAGAGTAAAGATTTCAAAATGCTTTTCCATACTTTTTTATCAAAACTATTGCTCACTGGAAAATAACTTTTCTTTAGAGAAACAAATGTTGACTTAGAACAGTTTTAGCAGAGGTAGAATATCTCACCACAGACTCAGTAATGAGGGAGAATCCAAAGTTCTTTCTCTAGAATTCTACATGTATTGACCATAAAGCCCGAAGATCAGCCTGCCACCAGGGGCCCATGGCGGAATATGATCACTGGTTTTGTTTAAATAGAAATTTGGCAGGTATGCGAATTTAGTGACACATAATTTATTAGTGTTTGACTGTAATAGAATTCTAGCCAAATTAATGTTCTTGTGAATAAATTAAATCATTAGGACCACTGAATCATGAAGAAAAAAGTAATTATAATAATAAAAGGATTAATAGTTTACCAAAGTTTCAAAGTTTAATAAATTTAAATAAATCTATCTCAGAAGCTCTACTTTAAAAATATTTTGGGAGGAATAGTATTTGATGTTTACAACCAGATAAGGTCCACAAGACATCCTTAAGTTTCATGAATGGCTTTTCTTGAAAGATTTCCTTTGATTGCAATCTCCTAATAGTAAAAGGGGATAAGCTTTGTGAAGTATCCATGCATTCCAGTGGTGATTATCTGAGGAAAACTATGCAAAACCTGTCTTAATATTTTATATGTTTTTCTTCTAATAACTGTCTCTATTTTGATGCTCAAAACTTATTGTGATGTTAGATATATTGTGATGTATTCATGGCTAAAAATTGATAATTCATGATTCATAATTAATGTTTGCCAATCAGCATGAAAAACCTCAGATATCCATGTCATATTTTTGCATTGAAGACGTCACAACAATCAAGCTGTGGCCTTTGACAAAGTGAAATCACACCTTGGGAGGGATATAAACATGTAAACAAACCCACCTTCATTTGCTTCTCCATCTGACTAAAAGGATTATATATAGATCCATATAGCACATGTAGTTTTAGTTCATATTTTCTTCCTACTTCAAAAATCAGATGTCAGAGCAGTGGGTCTTAGACAACATAGTTAAAAAGCTCCAGGAAGTTGTGTCAATCAGTTCTAGCCAACATATCCACACATTTATGTTTGGCTAAATTTTCACAATACATATCAAGCATTTACACTTAGCCAATTGTGAGCATGCTCCAGAGAATCTTCCAGATCTTGGGGACAGCTCCCCAATAACATGCCCCTAAAATATAAATAAGAATGAAGTTATTTTTCAATAAGTCTATGGATAAAGAGAAAATATTTTTTAAGTGACTAAACCAGACTCAGAAGAAGAAACACTGTTTTCTCTTTAATATGGAATTTATTGGGAAGAGAAGTATGTAAATAGGAGGCCTTGGGGAAAAAAGAAGACCAGAGGGAAGAGGGTGGAATGACAGAAAATTTCTGTAGTGAAGATGAAAATGAGCAAAGTGTAAACCTATTGTAAGGACTGGAAAGAAGGCTCTGAGATTAAGAACAGAGTACCTGGGTTCGGTTTCTAGCACTTGAAACTATTTGTAATTCCAGTTTTAGGGAAGATGACCTCTTTTAACCATTGTGGGTATCAGCAACACTGACTGGGAACATAATACATTCACATCCAGAAAATAAAAAAGCTATAAAAACTTTAAAAGAGCATGTCCTAAAAGTGCCCACTACCTAATACAATGAACATATACTATCATAATAACAGTAACAAAAGTGCCCACTATCTAATGCAATGAACATATACTATCATAATAACAGTAACAAAAGTGCCCACTATCTAATGCAATGAACATATACTATCATAATAACAGCAACAAGCTCAGTTCCTTTGCTCTATTACACATATGTTTTCTTATCATTCCTCCTTCCAAAATATAATGACTCAGCAAGAATACCTGCTTGGATTTGCTTTTAAACTTTTCTGAGGAGACACAGCAGACATGTCTCTTCACCCTAGACAGAGAATACACAAATGAACATAATGATTTTAATAAAATACAACTTGGTGAACCAATAATCTTCATTGATATTACTAACAGGACTTTGGGGAGAATATCCTGTCAGTTGCTGGTCAGTCTCATCTCTTCCAGCAGCAATTGTTTACTGTTTCCATACTTTGGGAACCTGTCCCAGTGACTCTTGCAAGTTTCAGCTTCCAGATATGTGACACTTGCTGACTTTCTGACTTTCAAGAACTATTCCTCCTTTTTGGAAGAAATAGCTCAATTTGTAGGAAGTTGCTATTCTGACTCATCTGATTCCCTCATTAGAATGTCAGCCCTATGTAGACTGACATTTTATCTGCTTTTTTTGTGGCTTCATCCTCAAACAAGGGTAAACTGACGAGTACAAGTTGAATGAGTGAACACCTTCAAAGAAGTGAAACTACAGGTACACATGGAAAGAAGAACATAGTTTTGATAGTAATGGACTTTACTACCCTTCCAAATCCCATTCCTCTCGCCTGCCTCTTGTTATTCTACAAACACAGTTCCCCTGCCCTCACTTACATGAACACGCCATGGAGCACCCTACACCACCAGTTCACAGAAGTTATTCAATCTGGGTGATCCAGAGACAACTTAGTTGATTTATTTGTATTATGTTATTCTGTCCCTTGAAAACAACATCATGGATTTTGGAAGAGCTATTTTCTCACTGCTGAGTCTGACCTCAGTGTTGTGTCTTATGGTTCTTCATGGTGCGATGCTATAAGTAACTTTTTCCTGTCCCTGTCTCCTTACATTGGGGGAGAGGTACGTGCACACGTGTGTGTGTGTGTGTGTGTGTGTCTGTGTGTGCTTGTCACAGTCATATGTGAGTTATGGGTGGAACACACCCTAGTGCTCATGTGGAAGTCAAATGATAAAGTCAGGCATCTGTTCTGAGCTTTCATGTTGTTTGGAGGTGAGGTCTCACTTTTGTTGGTCATCATTGCATGTGTCAGACAAGAAGCATTGAGGATTCTCCTGTCTCTGCCTTCCACCTTGCTGGAGGAGACTTGGATTACCAAAGGAGCACTATTCCAAACCAGCCTTATGATGTGGGATGCCCCTCTGTTTGCTATGAACACCATTGTTTAATAAAGAATCTACTTTGGGCCCATTGTTGGGTATAAAAGGGCAAAGTGAGAATTCCAAGCAGATAGGGGAGAGAGTAGAAGTCAAACAGATGCTGTGTAGCCACCACAGAAGACATATGCCTGATGCCACCTTACTGATAGGCCACAACCACGTGACTATGCACAAATTAATAGAAATGGGTTAATTTAAGATATAAGAGCTAGCTGTAAATACATTAAACAATTGGCCAAACAGTGTTGCAATTAATACAATTTTGTGGTTATTTTGGGTGTGGGTGGCCAGAAAACATATAAGCAGTCTCTGCTAACAGATTGGCATGCCAAATGTGGGGCAGATTACATCCACATAAAACCTGAGTAAACTTGGAAAGGAATTCTAGAAACAAAAGAACAGAGCTAAGCACAGATTCTTGGTAGCTGGCATTTAATTTTCCAGATAGACTCTTTGTTGGTGGCAAACAGAGCCTCCATTAATGCTTTCCTCTGAAAAGGATATAAGTTTATGAGCACACCCATTACACACACACACACACACACACACACACACATATACTCCTCTCCTGAGTTGTCTCTTGAGCTATGAAGATAGCCAGGCTTGAAGACTCAGTGTGCCTTTTACTAGGGATTTGCTATAGCCAACTTTGGAAGAGAAAAGAAGATATTTTTTTTTAAAAAAATGGTTAGTTCAAAGCACAGTTTTTATTTTGTAGATGGAAAATGCCCAGGCTGCTGCAGGATTATGAAGGTTTTCAGCCATGCAGAGCCAGGGTTCTCTGTGACAGATTATTCTGTGGTGAGGTGTCAGCCCACAGACAGAAAGTGTGAAGACTCAGAAGATGACTACCAACTAGGAAGAAAATTTCACTGATGACTCAGAAGACTCTTGAAAGTCTGATCATAAAAGCTTACTATTGCTATTTAGTGTGCCAAGGATGCCTATTTACCTTTATTTAGAAGGTATATATTAATTGCCTTCATTTTGATGTCTTTTTTTTATTTCCTTTATTGTAGAGGTGGGGACATAGCTGTGTTACTCAAGCTAACTTGGGCTTAGGCACTCACTAACCTTGTAGCCTCATGCTTACCCAGATGAATACAAATATGCACCACTGCACTTTTTTAAAGCTTTCTTTAACATCTTTTCCTTATTTGTTAATAGATTCCGAAAGAATTCAAAGTTCCACTATAGTGATTAGATTAACTTTATTATAGATTATGCTTCTCCATCAGAAAGCTTTCTTGGTGATATCTATGAATGAATGTTTTAAGGATCTTTGAGAACCTCCATCATGCTGTTATTTTTGTGTAATATGTGTTCATATGCACTATTCTGAACATTGAACCCATAGATTTTATCGCAAAACTTGTGCAAATAGAGTATTAAGAATAGAATGTTCAAAATATTTATCTCCCACTTTTAGTATTATTTCATATCATTGTTCCAAAATTGTAAAATATGTTTTATTATTTAGGTAGAACATGGCTAAAATCACATAACTAATTAATAAAGCATACACATGCTATCTTCATTCTTGTTCTCTCAATTTCTCCTTTCAAACACAAAGTTCAAATCAGCAAGAAACACATCCAGGATTGCTCATAAGGATTTGTTATATGATCATTCTTTCAGTTCACAATATTTATGCCTTTTCTGAAACCATGATATTGCAAATATATATACAATAAATTTATTTTGGTATTCTTTACCCCTAAGTTTAACCCAGAAATATATATTTATTTAAATGAAATTGTTGTATGATTCTAGTTATGATCCCAGTTATAATTACAAACCAAACACTGAATAAAATAAAAATTTTGAAAGCAAAAGTGACATTTGATTTCTTTACAGAGTTGCAGATATTTTTACTGAAAATGTCTTTAATTTTATTAGTTAATTTATTCAGTCAGTATTTCAGACTATGAGTTGACCATACATAAGAAAATGACAATTTTTCCAAACACTTATTTAAAGAATAATGTAGCATAACACTTGCCTTAAGTGCTACATGCTACGATATGGTTCGCAAGTCAGGCAAGGGTCTGGAAATTGAAACGCACTCACACACACATACACACAGATGCACACGCCAAGAATGCCCCTTTAATGTGTTTCAGGGCAACTTATATAGGTCTCCTTGACTAGGGCATGCCCTAACTCTCAGCTGCAAACCCACCAGAAACCACTCCCCTGCCATCAGAAACTCCTGAGGGTCTCGTGCTCAGAGCAGCTGCAAAACAAATTGTTTGCTCAGAGCAGCTGCAAGCATAGAAAAATAAGTTGTAACAGAAAATTCAGGGTCTGGGGCTCCACAATTCCTACAACCCCCTCCTTTTCTATATAATTAAACCAAAGTTCTGGATTGGCATGGGCATAGCACAGATATGACAGAAGGATGAAGAGCAACCAACCACATGCAAATCCCACTAGAAATCCAACTGCTCTTGTTCCACATGAATGATATTAAATACTGGTTCCTGCTACAAGATAGTCACAGTAGCTATCTGGCAAATGGCAATTTTGGTTGCCATGAAGGAGGCCATACCAGTAACAATAATGGCCATTACAGCCCACTATAGGTGATTCCAAAGTCTTGTCCGAGATAGGTAATGCGGGCCGTGCCTCTTTCAGCAAATTCTACCAGCGTGTGCCATGACAATTGGCCACTGGGAGCTGGAGAAGCAGGCAGGCTCAGTGACCTCCTGCAGCTGCTGCACGGGTTCCTCAGGTCCTGCAGAAAAGCCTGCCACTCGTGTCACAAACTCTTGGGCAAACCCACAGAGACCTTCTTCTCAATATGTCATGCATGGATCAGCATGGTGGGGTCTGGGCAGCTCCAGAACACCTTGACTTCAGCACATGTTGCTGAAATTACCGATGCTCATCACTCCCCACCATGGCACCACTGCCGCCTATGGCATCCCACTTGGCCTCACAACCTCCAGTAAGCAATCATTTTAGGGAATTTGTACCTAGTTCTCTCTAAACTACTTCCTGCTGTTAGTTAGGCAAAGTCATTTTTTGAGGGTAATCACAGCAACCTTTCAGATGCTCTTGGTCCATTAAACCACATTAGCCTGAAATGAATATGCAGGTTGTCATCATCCATGGAAACAAAAACAGAACCTCTTTTCAAAGCAACAACTCCTTAGACCCATATTTTAAAGTCAGGATACCTGAATCAAATGTCTCTCTCCAGTCAAAAAAACAAAAGAAACACAATAATATACATAATCCAAATTCTCTGTGCACATTCCATCTTTTGAAGGCCTTCAATTCACCCTCTCATATCTTTGTTATTATTTTCCTGCTCGGCAGTCTTTCAGAGGGTGTCCCTCAAAAAATGTCTAGTTCCCAATATCAGCAATGCCTCCTATGGCACTTGGACCACCTGGAATCACTATTGGGCAAGTCTGGGGATAAAAAACACATAGACACATACCCATCTTCAATTAACCCTCACCATTCCCAAGGGCAATCTCTCAGGAATCCCTAGTTCCCAATCTCACTGGGGGCCTCCATTTGTGCACAATGCCCACTCTATGTGCTACATGCTATGGTATGGTTCACGAGTTGGGCAAGGGCCTGGAGATTGAAACACGGAGACATGCAATGCCAAGAGTGCCCCCAAAATGTTCCTTTATTGTGTTCCAAGGCAGCTTATATACGGTCACTTTGATGAATGGCCACACACTAACTCTTAGTTGCAAGGCCCCCAGAAGCCACTCCTCTGCCATCAGGAACTCCTGAGGGTCTCATTCTCAGAGCAGCATCAAAACAAGTTTGTTTGTTCAGAACAGCTGCAAGCATAGAAAAACAAGTTGTTTACTCCAGCAGGGAGGGGGTAACAGAAAATTCAGGGTCTGGGGGTCAATAGTCCCCAACTGAATAAGGAACTAAAGTTTTATATATTTCAACTGTACAGCATGATATGGTGTGCACATACATTGTGAAAGTATTACCACAATCAAGCAAACACTTATCCTCTCAGAGGGCTATTTTTGTATAATGAAAACACAAGCTGTGTTCTTGTCATAATGTTCATATATACAACAACGTCATAGATATATAGTACAACACTGTTAACTATAGTCACCACACAAAATTTAAAACCTCCAGAACCTTGCCCAATATGGCTAATTTCCAAAAGGAATTCATCCTCATTATTCAAGCAGTGCATAAAAATTTATGTGTATGAGTTGTGTGGGAGGAAAGGTAGAAAAGGATGGTTAGTTAAATCTCTGGAATTTCCTTTTCAGCAAAGTGAGTGGGAAAATCAAAACAAAAAAGAATTATCAAACTTGACCTGAAAAGCTCTTATTGTCATTGAGAGTGTAGAGGGAGCACGTTGTTCAGAGTAAAATGGATGGTGGACACATTTTTGAAACTTACATTACCAAACATTATAATCTCTATTTCAGGGAGAAATCACAGGAAAAGAATGGGATCCTTTATCAAAGATAGATTCACCACCAACAAATATTTCTCTTGTTCAAAAAGACAAAAAATACCTTAAGATTTTGGACAGAATAACTTACACTAGTGGTTGACAAACAGTTATATGCTTCTTTTTAAACAGATTATTCAGAAATAAAATATTTTTACCTGTCTGTTTCTGTTTATTTAAGATGAAACCTTTATATTTAACATAAACCAAAGAAAACAGCCTACAAATCACAACCCCAGAGAACCTAGACAACAATGAGGACCCCAAAAGAGGCATACATGGATCTACTCTACATGGAACGTAGTAAAAGACAAGATCTCCTGAGTAAATTTGGAGCAAGGGAACCACGCGAGAGGGTTTAAGGGGAGGAGGGAAGCAGGAAGGGGAGCAGAGAAACATGTATAGTTCAATAAAATCAACTTTAAAAAGAAGCCTGGAAAAAAAATAAACACACCTATTTAATCTAAAAAAAATGATAAAACCTTAAAGCTAGAAAAAAAGATGACTTTTGGAGAAAAATTTTCCTTATGCATTTGAGGTCTACGTCTTAGAATTTGTTGTTTTCCATGCCTATAATAAAAAGTCAGTGAGTGATGTGCTTTTAACTGTGTCTGTCTGACTGCATTTTAACAACAAATGCTCCAGTTTCGGAACTACCATCCCCAACAGATAACACAGAAGACTAGGTATCATTGTACTGTTTCATAAGTACATACCATCCTCACAAATTTATCCTCTGTTCAACTATTACCTGTAGTTTATGTGGAAGACAGAAAAAAAAAGAAAGTTTTCTCTATCTGCCACAAAATATGAGAACAGTTCACTGCTGACAACTCACTGAAGACTTAATTTTACAATGCTGCAAAGAACCAATGTGTTCATCAATTTAAGAAGCAAGCATGGAAGCTAGCTGCCTCTAGAATAGGTTGTATATTTGGGGGTCAGCTCACAGCTGTTCATGCTATTCTTAAAAAGTTTGGAGGGGTAGCATCAGGGGACAATTCCTAGACCATTGGCTCAAGGGCTGAGTGGACAATCTCTTCTAATGCTTCAAATTTGTAACTTTTGCACAAGTAGTTTATTCATGTTTATATGTATATTTTTATGAGAAAAAAGGCTTGCAAAGAGTTGAAGGAGAAAAAAATAAAGTAAAAAAAGGGTAACCAAAACTACTCTCTTAAAGCAGAAGGGTCAGTGAGAAGGCTTAGTGGATGAAGGTGTTTTCTACTAACCTGACAACTTGTGTGTGATCTCCAGGAACCACATAATAGAAAAAGATAGATTCCTACGAATTTTTCTCTGAACTTTATGTGTGTGGCATGACATCCATGTATTTACACACATACAGAATTATTTATGTATGTGTATCACATATATATGTTATAATAAATTTTATAAATTAAAATAGTAAAATAAAAGAAAATTAGGTGTCCATAAGATCCTCCCTACTTGAGCTACTGGCTGCTAGGAAGAGGATGGCATTGTTTTCTCTAAGGTAGGCAACTGTGGGAACAATAGTGGTACACAGGGAAGGGAAAAGGATGCCAGTGGTAATAGGGATATATATATAAAGGGGGATCTTTTATGAGATATTTTTAAAAAAATTTTAAAAGCTGAATGGAGATAGATTTAATTAGTCAGCATTTATAAATCGAGCGGTGTTATGCATACCTTTAATTCTAGCTTCTAGGAGGCAGGCAGATATCTGATTTGATACCAAACTGGCCTATAGAACAAGTTTCCAGACAGTCAGGGCTATGCAGAGAAACAAAAGAGAATACAAAGAAAGAAATACTAAACAAAGCAAATGCTGACCCTGGTAGATAGTTTCATGAAAAATAAAAAATGGCTCCAAAGCTGATCAAAACAATGGAGATGCAGCACTTGAAATCACAGTAATTAGTCCAACAATGGGGCTTGTAGAGTCAGGTTGTTAGAGCAGTGTAGTAGGAGATGTGGGCTGTGCTCCTGCCACCCCAGCTCCCAGTAGCCTGGCTAGCTTATGCCCCGAAATAACAACACACAAATTGTATTCTTTTAAACACTGCTTGGCCCATTATATCTAGCCTCTTCTTGGCTAATTCTCACGCAATAATTTAGCCCATTTCTAATAATCTGTGTAGCACCCCAAGGTGCGCTTACTGGGAAGATTCTAGCCTACGTCCATCCTTGGTTGGAGCTTCATCGCATCTGCCCTTGAGAGGAGAGCTATCGAGTCTGAGCTCACTTCCTCTTCCTCCCAGCATTCTGTTCTGTTTACTCCACCCACCTATGTTCTAACATACGAGGGCCAAGCAGTTTCTCTATTTTTTAACCAATGACCTTCCTCCATCATTTCCCCTTTTTCTGTTTAAACAAAAAAAAAGGAAGGCTTTAACTTTAACATAGCAAAATTACATATAACAAAACAGTTATCAAGTAAAAATTACAATATTTACATCTCTTTTATCTTTATCATAACTAAGGAAAACTATAACCATAACTAACTATTCTTCAACTCCATCAAAGACACCAGAAAGGTATAATATTACCTAAGCAAACAAGAAATAAGCAACTTTCAAACTCTAGAAATGACAGAGACATCTCGCTGCCTGGACAGTCACGCAAAGTTCCTCTGTACCGTTGGGGCATCCATCTTCGGCCTACAGACCCATAGTTTCCAGCAGACATTTCCATGAAGCAGGAAATTTCAAAGGCAGTCAGTCACTATCTGCTGTATCCTGCAGAATGTCTCACAGACTCTTTTGTGAATCAGGAACCCTGAAAGATCATCTCACCTTTAGGCAAGTTCAGTAGTCCTCTCTTTACAGGTTCTCTGTGTTCAGACAATAGTCCAGGCAAGAGCAGTTTCTTGCCCAAATGGCTATCAAACTCCATAAGGATCCTCTTCGATGCCCATTTTTTTCTTGAAGTAGATTGGTGCTGCCAGGAGCAGAGTGTCTCATTGTCATGAAAAGTCCTAAGTTATTAAAAACATTAAATAGCATATTCCATAGTCTTTGAAAGATATGAAGGATATCTATCTAAAATATATCTATGTACATCTAGAAAATCTAACATGACTACAAACTTGTCTATTATAGATAACTATTCATTAACAACTTATATACATAACATTTTTACAGGAGCTACACAATCACAATACCTTAATCAATATCAGAAATACATATACATATAACAAAATTGACCTTAAGTTTAAATCACTAAAGCATAATCCATATCAATGCAAATTATTCATACCTATATCATATCCCCCTTTAAATGTAAAAGAACATTTATAAACAATATTTGGGAATATGGACATAGTTATTTCTCTCCAAACTGCTTTCTGCTGAATGGGGGTGCTGTTAATCAGATATTTCAGGGTATAACCTGTGTGCTAGGTTCATCTCAGTCGTCAATTGAGTGAAGTAATTTTTTGAAGGTGTTCACAGCAACCTTTCAGGAGGGCATGGTCTATCATACCATATTGGAATAGAAGAAATCCAGTGTCTCATCGTCTGTGAAAACAAAAGAAGAATCTCTTTTCCAAAGTATTATATCCTTACATCCAAATTCTGAACTCAAGGTATTTTCAAAATATCTATGTTGGATTAGTTCGGAAGCATTTATAAACAAATATCTTTTAGCAGCTGTTGCTCTTTTCTCAGCATTCAAACAATTCAAAGAGAGCATAATAGCATACAATATCAAGATTTTCTATGTATTTTCCATCTTTGTGCGGCTTTATTTTAACCTCTATTTTGTTTATTTTTACTTTTATTTTTTGCTTTTTGAGACAGGTTCTCTGTATCTTTGACCTGGAATAACTCTGTAGATCAGGCTGTCCTTGAACTCTCAGAGATCCCTCTGTCTCTGCCTCCCAGGCATTGGGATTAAAGGCGTGTGCTACCACACCTTGAAGTCACAGAGGTCAATCTCCCTCTGCCTCACAAAGGTTGGGATTAAAGGTGTGTACTACCACACCCAACAACTCTCTTCCATTTTTTTTACTTTTAAGAACTTTAACTTTTAGCTTGCATATATTTTTTAAACACACTCTAAATCATTTAGAAATTTTCTTTGTCTTTGAATCTCTCTTTACTGTATATCTCTCTTTTTTTGACCACACAAGCCTTTAAATTACTGAACAATATGGGTAGGATTAAAGCCATGGCTTTGTAGGCTGGATCCAGCCCATTCCTTAGCTTTCCAGCCTCATTGTAGAGGTAACAGCTGTAGCCATTTTTATTGCCACAACTCCATGGCGTTTCAAGGTCCCTGCCAGCAAGCAAGCTGCAACACTGTATCCACAGACAACACTAAAGTCCTCTCTCTGTAGTCGGCCCTCCTGCCTCAAACAGTCAGAGTTTGCCCTGGCAGGATGGACCAGAATGCCAGCATTTTAAAACAGCACAACTTTTTTCTTGCTATGGCCAAAAACAAACAAGCATTCGGTCAACTTTATATCAACACTATTTAAGTGTTTCTTGACAGAACCTCTTAAGAGCTGCAGAGTTTTGCAGCTAAAGCTGAGTCAGGGAGCCTCTCTTAGATGAGAGCGCTTGCTTGCCTCTAGCAAGCAGAGCAGACCCGAGAAATTGCTGCTACCACATCGGGCGCCATTCTGTAGTAGGAGCTGTGGGCTGAGTTCCTGTCACCCCAGCTCCCAGTCGCCTGGCTAGCTTATGCCCCAAAATAACAACACACAAATTGTATTCTTTTAAACACTACTTGGCCCATTATATCTAGCCTCTTCTTGGCTAATTCTCACGCAATAATTTAGCCCATTTCTAATAATCTGTGTAGCACCCTAAGGTGCGCTTCCTGGGAAGGTTCTAGCCTAGTCCATCCTTGGTTGGAGCTTCATCGCATCTGCCCTCGAGAGGAGAGCTATCAAGTCTGAGCTCACTTCCTCTTCCTTCCAGCATTCTGTTCTGTTTACTCCACCCACCTATGTTCTAACCTATGAGGGCCAAGCAGTTTCTTTATTTTTTAACCAATGACCTTCCTCCATCAGAGCAGAGATAAATTCTCATATCTTAAATATGTGCACAACATCACACACACACACAGGGATGGTCAAAGGCTAACAGCAAGACAAACAGTTTTCTAAACATGAGTTCTGTCCACATTTCCTAGCAACCAACAGTGATCTAATAACATCTAGTGAATCTGACTCTTTTAATGAGTAATTCTTACAAACTGGATTTAGTTTGATACTAAAATAAGCCTCTGTGTATCCTGTGTGCACAATTGCTCCTCAAAATCCTAGCAGTATTATTTTAAAACATGCCTAATACAAAGACAAAGACATGCTGCATAGACTTGCAAATTTCAATTCAGATGAGGGGAAAAAAGCACATGAATTTGAAATAGAATTTACAGAATTGGATTCTTTTCCTTTAATAACAAAGACAAAATTTGCATAGGAAAGGCAAACACATCTTTTACTATCATGGTTTGATTTTTTTTTTTAAATTCACTGAACTAAACAGAAAATCATATAGTTCAAGATTTTTTTGTCATTAATTAGTGTTTGAGAATTCATAGAAAACACTGCTAAAGACTGGAACAAATGACTATTCAAACATATACATAGTGTCAGTGGTTTGAGTCCCAGCAGCCACAAGATGACTCTCATTAGCTCTAGCTCTGGGAGACAGGATAAAAGAATTGGTCTTAAAGGTTAATCAATCCAATTATAAAATGGGGCACTGAGCTGAACAGAGACTTTTCAACAGAAGAAGTTCAAATGGCCAAAAGACACTTAAGATCGTGCTCAACTTCCTTAGCAATCAGGGAAATGCAAATCAAGACAACATTAAGATACCATCTTACACCTGTCAGAATGGCTAAAATCAAAAACACCAATGATAGCCTCTGCTGGAGAGGTTGTGGAGATAGGGGCACTTTCATCCATTGCTGGTGGGAATGCAAACTTGTGCAACCACTTTGGAAAGCAGTGTGGTGGTTTCTCAGGAAAGTCGGGATCAACCTACCTCTCGACCCAGCAATACCACTATTGGGAATATACCCAAGAGATGCCCAAACATACAACAAAAGTATGTGCTCAACTATGTTCATAGCAGCATTGTTTGTAATAGCCAGAACCTGGAAACAACCTAGATGTCCTTCAATGGAAGAATGGATGAAGAAAGTATGGAATATATACATATTAGAGTACTACTCAGCAGTAAAAAACAATGACTTCTTGAATTTTGCATACAAATGGACGGAAATTGAAAACACTATCCTGAGTGAGGTAAGCCAGACCCAAAAAGAGGAACATGGGATGTACTCACTCATATTTGGTTTCTAGCCATAAATAAAGGACATTGAGACTATAATTCGTGATCCTAGAGAAGCTAAATAAGAAGGTGAACCCAAAGAAAAACATATAAGCATCCTCCTGAATATTAACCTTCATCAGGCAATGAAAGGAGACAGAGATAGAGACCCACACTGGAGCACCGGACTGAAATCTCAAGATCCAAATGAGGAGCAGAAGTAGACTGAGCACGAGCAAGGAACTCAGGACCGAGAGGGGTGCACCCATACACTGAGGCAAAGGGGATGTTCTATCGGAAACTCACCAAGGCCAGCTGGCCAGGGTCTGAAAAAGCATGGGACAAAACCGGTCTCGCTGAACATAATGGACAATGAGGACTACTGAGAACTGAAGAACAATGGCAATGGGTTCTTGATCCTATTGCACGTAATGGCTTTGTGGGAGCCCAGGTAGTTTGGATGCTCACCTTAATAGACCTGGATGGAGGTGGGTGGTCCTTGCTCTTTGGGCTGAGGAGGGAGGAAGACTTGATTGGGGGAGGGGGAGGGAATGGGAGGTGGTGGTGGGGAAGAGGCAGAAATCTTTAATAATTAAATAAATTAATTAATAAAAAAAAGAAGAAAAAAGAAGAAAAAAAAAGATTGGAACAAATGACTATTCAAACATTTACATAGTGTCAGTGGTTTGCCATAAGTTAGCTGAGAATTTTTGGAGCTTATTTTTATGTCATTGCAGATAAAATAACAGCACTTTTAAAAGCAATTCACTCTATCAATAGTGAGTCTTTAGACCACCAAGTAGAATTCGGACTTTTATAAAGTGTTTCAGAAAAGTATTGATGTTGTTAGTTTTATGTTTGGAAGAAGCAACATAGTTTGTCATGATTGTCAGCTGATTAATAGACATACAGGGGTTTAATGAAACACATTTCTGGGTGTGATTATGATAATATGTATCTTGAGATAAATAGGTCATGGTGGTCTCCCTAATCTCTTGCTGAATATATAATATGTTATTATATGGAAATGATGGAAGGTAGGAAGAGGAGCCGAGAGGAAGGAAGTAGGTCACAGAGGTATGCTCTGGGCTGTTCTGATAGTACCAATTCCTCACCTGTTGTAATATTGTGATTCATCTACTCTGCCACATGCTGTATATGAAAGTCTCTGCCCCACCTGGTCCCACGGCCATTAAGTTTCAAATAAACACATAGTGGCATATATTGATTATAAACTGGCCTATTCCTCAAACTTATTACTAACAAGTTCTTAGTACTTAAATTTACTCCTATTTCTTATCTATGTATAGCCACATATTTGGTATCTTTTCTCAGTGAGGCATTCTCATGTTGCATCTTTTATACCTGGCTGGTGACTCCATCTCTGTCTTTCTTCTTCCCAAAATTACCCAAGTGTTGTTTCACCACTGTGGGACCCTCGTACCTTATTCTCAAAGGGATGAGAAGATATTTCCTAGCAAAATGTTTTAAAATTAGAAACTTCAGGCTTACTTCATGCCCCTAGAAAGTATAATGCCCCCTCACGACTCAGGAGAATACAAAGCATAGAGTCAGGATGGACCAGCTGGTGATAAGGATGGCCTGAGTTAGGAACAGCATGGCCTTGCTTGCTAACAAAGCAGGATGAGAGAAAGCAAAAGATCTTGCACCAGTGTCAAAATTAGCTTCAAAAAGCCTCTTTGTAGTTACACCTTTAAAAGCTTACCCACAGAGAAGATACAACTCCTCTTTGCCTCACTGCAATGGGGATGGAGAAGAGTTCGAAACATGTTTGCATTATGCTAATTAAACCTTGCTTATTACAGTCTGGGCCGCACTGGAGGTCTCTCTCTGGAGGTTTTCCCACACCATGGGCTATACTTCCTTCCTAGCTACTGGCCATTCAGTGTTATAAACTAATATGAATGACAAATCTTTATAGTGTATAGCATTATCCCACAGCAACATGTTTCACAC
The DNA here is from genome assembly GCF_950005125.1 of Chionomys nivalis. NCBI lineage: Eukaryota > Metazoa > Chordata > Mammalia > Rodentia > Cricetidae > Chionomys > Chionomys nivalis. The sequence goes on from NC_080089.1 coordinate 5,160,460, forward strand.
TAATATCTCTGAATACAACATAAATGTTTCTTTCCTTAATTAGTTTCTGTCAGACACCTTCATCACAGCAATAAAAAGCTAACACAGGAAATCAGTACCAGTAGATTCATTACTGTGTGCAAACCTTGAGAGTCTTCAGTCTTTAGAGAGCTGATTTGCAGAAAGATTTTTGTGGAAAAAGGTAGGAAAAACCTAAGCACCATGCAGAGATCTTAATAAGTTATTCTTGGGGCTGGAGAGATGGCTCAGTGGTTAAGAGCATTGCCTGCTCTTCCAAAGGTCCTGAGTTCAATTCCCAGCAACCACATGGTGGCTCACAACCATCTGTAATGAGGTCTGGTGCCCTCTTCTGGCCTTCAGGCATACACAGAGACAGAACATTGTATACATAATAAATAAATATTAAAAAAAAATAATAAGTTATTCTTATCAGACTGAGAAGGTCAGGATGCCAATAGAGATATGGACAGTAAAGATTGTGCTCCTGGGGTTTCACAAAACAATAGGGACACTTACTGCTGGAAACTAAGCAAGGTGATATCCATGTTACTTTCTAACAAAGAATTTGTCTGTCTACATGTTGTCCATGTCTATAACTTCATGGGAAGCTGAATTTAAAGATGATGAACTGAGAAATTTTGTATAGGAAATTCCAAGAGAGTACTTCATTTAAGTTGTGCTATTGTTTTTGCTGATTACATTTAATAAGATTTATACTAAGAATAGTGGGCAAAGAGCAGAGTGAATGGATTTGAGAAATAAAAACATATTAGCTGTCTGTAAAATAGGTGAATCAAAATATGTGTAAAGGAGAGTGGTAGTCAAAAAATAAATGACATGAGGGATAAGCCAAGGAGGTTGTTCTGGAACAATACAAAAAATGATTTGATGTTATCTCAGAAATTATGAGCTCAGTTGAAAGAGATCTTCTTGATAATAAAAGGCATCCAGGACACTCTGATCATACTGGAAGCTGTTTTTACTAATACAGTAATCCAGACACTCTTTGATGACTGCATAAATGGTCCAAGGAGACCTAGCTACATCTTGAGCTGTTGGCAGATCAGTCTATTTTTCAAGAGATTATAATATGCAGATATACTGCATGTATAGAAACGTACCATGATTTCAAATGATAGCCTGAAAAACTCGAAATTATGTAGCAGGTTCCGATTCTCCAAATAGAGTTCTTTAAGATGGCAATGCAAAACAGAGTATCCTGAACCACATGGAGAATCCAAGATATTGGATATATCAGAAACTGGGAGAATCTATTGAGGACCAGTCTAGAAGAAGATATGTTGATACCAACAGCAAAGTCACTAGATATTCTCAAATTATTTGGAGTTGAAATGCAACACCAATCCTTTCTTAATACTCTCCCCCTCTTCATATTTGCAATAGATATACCTATTTTTTGTCATTGTATGCTTAAAGTATGCAATTTGTTAAGTTTGACTATACAGGAACTCGCTGCTATAGAAGGCTTGGATCTCAGAAGATACTTTGAATTTGGGCCTTTGAACAAGAATGAGATTGTTAGAATGTAAGAAGTATTAGAGGAGGTAAATGAATTTTATAATGTGAGATGAATATGAGGGTTCTTTAAGGTGTATATTATGCTTTAACAATATGTGTTTGGGTAGAAAGTTGACAAAGCATCAACTTGTGAAAGCCAACTTTAATTGTAAAATTTATTGAATAAAGAAACAGTTGAAATATTTGTGAAGGATGCTGTCTATAATTGTATCTGTGATGGTGGTTCTGGGAAATATTAGATAATGAGGAAATTGACCAAAACAAAGGACAAATCTGTTGATTGTCATAATGGAATAGTATTAAAGGGGTAGTGAAATGTAGAAAGTAGAGTCTAATTCAATTCAGTAAGTTACTGGTGGTCACAGTATTTATAGCTGTATTTTACAGTTGTCCTTTTTATGTGTTTTTTTCTATCTATCTATCCACTACCAACTGAGAAGAGAAGAAACTCTTCTACCATATGCTTCTAGTGCCTTGGTGGTTTTCCCAAGCATATCAAAACACATTCACAAAGGACTTATTCAAAAAAATTAAAGAAATTTATAATTACAGAAAATGGATTTTTTGAGAATGTGGTGGAATAAGAAATAATTTTTTAAATGGGTAAAGGGAAAACTTTTTGTTACAGAAATGTTAATTATTTCTGTGTTCATCATTTTAAACCTGAGCAAAATGAACAAAATATTGTGTATGATTTTAAACTAAACTATGGAGCCATATAGACAACATGGTAATGGCATAAAAACAAACATGTAGGTCAGTGGAAGAAAGAGAGGTCTCAGAAATAATTCTTCCAATTACATGTCAAAAAAGAATTCATTTACTATTCTTCCCAGAAACCATATCTCCAAACACCATCATATTGGAGACTACATTTCATAGCCTACATTTTTGGAGGACACATTTTGTTCCTTAGAGGAGAAGACTGTTATGCCCAGTCCATGGGGACCCCAAAAAACCACCAGGGAGACCAACTCACTGAAATGCAAAAGGTTAATTGTGTTTGAGTTATAAGATGGCAGTGACCACATCAGTGCAGCAGTGAGAGGAGGTTCCCTGTCATTCTAGAGGGCATTATTTAAAAGCAAAAACCAGAAAAAGTTACATTTTTTTCTGCAGGGTGTGTGGAGTGATGGGTTCAATCCTACTTGGCTGACATTTGTCTAGTGGTGTCCTGGTGAAAAGTGAGGGGTGTGCTCTGGAAAGTATTCTTCTCTACAATAGATGAAACGTTAGGGAATTCCTTTGCTGGTCTGTTCCTGGGTGGTTCCTGAGTAGCCTCAGTTTGTGGTCTTTCTGGAAACAAGGTATTGCCTGAGAGTAAATAACTGAGACTCAGGCTTCTATTGAGTGTGTCATAGCTGTGTCCTACATTCTACATTTCCCCTTTCACAAGTACCAATGACAGGACCCAGTCATGGACCCTGTTTGCCCATGGGTTTAAGGAGATAGTATTGGGACCTAAGAGCCATTACCTAACAGATTTTTTTCTATGGCAGTATCCAGCCTCAGCTATGAGGCCCTGTAGCTCTGATCTCTAAGTACAACCAAATTGTAATGATAATCTTGAATGCCCTCTTTGGTTCTGTGGTTCTGTATAAAGAACCAAAGTGTCTTTGTATTATAGGACCGTTTTAGTCAATAAATCCATTAATTGACAGCTCTGGGCCTATTTTTCTCGTCTATCAATGGGCACTATATGTAGTCATTTTGTCCCCAATGCCAGGGAGTTCCCCCTTTTTTCAGCATTTCAACCTATTTCAGGCAGGGAGCATGGGATGACATATTCCTTTTTGTAACTGTTTCAAACTGACATTGGGGTGTTGTCATCAGGCCCCAAGAAGGCTGAAAGACTAGAGAATGGTAAGGATGGAATTCAGGCAATGGGGCACTCATCAGAAGCAACTGGTTCACAGACAGACGCTGTTGAAGAGACAGGGAGAGTTCACATCCACTGCACTCATCTGCATCAGCTTTCAGTAAGTTCTGGACTTGCAGTCATTAGGAGAAAGTTGCAGTCAGCAACTGGTGCTTTGATGTATCTGCCAGTCAAGTGGAAGCCAATTGTGATAAATTTAAACTAGAAAAAGAAGTTAAAATTTATTTACTTAAAGGAAAATGATACATTTGAAACTTTCAGGCCCACTTTGAAGTCCATGTCATAGATAAAAGCAGATAACAGATATCTGTCAACAACAGGCATAGTCTCATACCTTTATACTTTTCTGCTGTCCAGAAAACCAGGAATGAATTGAACAGAGAAGTCTTTGGCCTGATGAAAAGCACCATTAAGTTTATATTTAGGTGGCAACCAGAATGAATTCCTCTAACAACCTGAAAGGCAACGTGACATCACCAGATTCCAGCAATCCCGAAATAAGAAGAATTGTACACCCTATTTCAGAAGAATTAGAAGAATTCGACTCAAAAGTGAATTATATAAAAATATTAGAGAACCTTAAACAGGAGGTGAAAAACTGTCATAATCGATTAGAGATTACAAACAAAAAGGTAGAGGAAATGAATAAATCTCTCAAAGATACCCAAGAAAACCAAGAGAAACAAGAAACAGCAATCAAACAGGTAAGGGAAACGGTTCAAGACTTGAAGAATGAAATTGAAGTAATGAAGAAAACACAACCGAGGGAAGGATGGAGATGGAAAATTTGGATAAACGAACAGGAACTACAGAGACAAGTACTACCAACAGATTACAAGAGATAGAAGAAAGAATCTCAGACACTGAAGATACCATAGAGAAAATAAACACACTGATCAAAGAAAAGAGCAAAACCAACAAATTCTCATCACAAAACATTCAGGAAATCTGGGACACAATAAAAAGACCAAACCTAAGAATAATAGGGATAGAAGAAGGAGAAGAAGTACAGCTCAATGGTCCAGAAAATATATTTAATAAAATTATAGAAGAAAACTTTCCCAACCTTAAGAAAGATATTCCTTTGAAGGTCCAAGAAGCATACAGAACACTGAATAGACTGGATCAAAAAAAAATCTCCTCATCATATAATAATCAAAACACAAAACATACAGAATAAAGAAAGAATATTAAGAGCTGCAAAGGAAAAAGGTCAAGTTACTTATAAAGGTGAAAGTATCAGACTTACACATGACTTCTCTATGGAAACCAAGAAAGCCAGAAGGTCCTGGATAGATGTACTGTAGAAAGTAAGAGACCATGGATGCAAGTCCAGACTACTATACCCAGCCAAGCTTTCGTTCACTATAAATGGAGAGAACAAAATTTTTCAGTATAAAAACAAATTTAAACAACATGTAGCCACAAATTCAGCCTTACAGTAAGTAATTGAAGGAAAATCACAACCGAAGGAGTCCAACAATGCCCACAATAACTCAGACAGCTAATGACCTTCACCAGCACAACTTGAAGAAGGGAAACACACAAACTCTACTACCAAAAAAAAAAAGAAAGAAAGGAGGAGCAGAGGAGAGTGAGCACGAGCAAGGAACTCAGGACGGCGAGGGGTGCACCCACACACTGAGGCAATGGGGATGTTCTATCGGGAACTCACCAAGGCCAGCTGGCCGGGGACTGAAAAAGCATGGGACAAAACCGGTCTCGCTGAACATAACGGACAATGAGGACTACTGAGAACTGAAGAACAATGGCAATGGGTTCTTGATCCTATTGCACGTAATGGCTTTGTGGGAGCCCAGGTAGTTTGGATGCTCACCTTAATAGACCTGGATGGAGGTGGGTGGTCCTTGGACCTCCCACAGGGCAGAGAAACCTGCTTGCTCTTTGGGCTGAGGAGGAAGGAAGACTTGATTGGGGGAGGGGGAGGGAATGGGAGGTGGTGGCGGGGAAGAGGCAGAAATCTTTAATAATTAAATTAATTAATTAATAAAAAAAAGAAAGAAGGAAAGAAAGAAAGAAAGAAAGAAAGAAAGAAAGAAAGAAAGAAAGAAAGAAAGAAAGAAAGAAAGAAAGAAAGAAAAAATGACCGGAGTTAACAACCACTGGTCATTAATATCACTTAATATCAATGGACTCAACTCACCTATAAAGAGGCACAGGCTAAGAGATTGGATACGAAAACGGGATCCAACATTCTGCTGTTTACAAGAAACCTACCTCAACCACAAAGACAGACATCTACTCAGAGTAAAGGGCTGGGAAAAGGTTTGTCAAGCAAACGGACCTAAGAAACAAGCAGGTGTGGCCATACTAATTTCTAACAAAGTTGACTTCAAACTAAAATCAATCAGAAGAGATGGAGAGGGACATTTTTTACTCATAACAGGAACATTTCATCAGGATGAAGTCTCAATCCTGAGTATCTATGCCCCTAATATAAAAGCACCCACTTATGTAAAAGAAACATTACTAAAACTCAAGGCAGTCATCAAACCACACACAGTAATAGTAGGAGATTTCAACACTCCTCTCTTACCAATGGACAGGTCAATCAGAGAGAAACCTATCAGAGAAATAAGAAGATTAAGGGGGTTGTGTGTAGGAAAGAAAGCCCTGCAGCAGGAACTGGGGGAGCGGGTTTGTGCTCTCTTCCGGGACAGTCTGCCCCTGGATAGCACACACTCACCCGTCCAGATGGAACTTCTCAACATCTACACAGGGATGCCTGGTAGCCCAGTGTGCCAGGGACAAAGGGAAGAATGTGGCAGGCAGGGCGGGTCCAGAAGTAGCCTGCTCTATTTGTGAGAGAGTCTGTCTGGCAGCTTCTGAAAGCTGTCTGTTAGAATTTGGATCACTGTCTCCTTTCAAGGTCTCCTGTAGGAAACCTTAAATAAGGCCTTAGCCACTGTATATTTCCTTAAAGCCTTTGAAAGTCATTAAGAGTCTTTAAGTCATCCTTCCTGACTTTTATCTTTTGAGGCTTAATTTCTTTGGGGTATAACATATGACCTAGATATTGAAACGGTGGGTGCCTCTGTACTTTCTCAGGAGCAATAACCAAACCTGCATGGCTTAGACTCTTCTGTAACAATCCATATGTCTCTAGTAAAGTATCCTCATTGGCTCTCTGAAATTAACTAAAGGAATACTAAAAGCAAACCTTTGACAATCTTGTGGCTCTAAAGGAATTGTATAAAAACAATCTTTCAAGTCTAAAATAATCTTATGCGTGCCTTTTGATATGGCTGCTAGAGACAGCATCCCTGGTTGTGATGCTTCCTTTGGCTGTTTGGTTGCATTAACCTCTCTTAAATCCTGAATTACTCTCCACTTTCATGATTTCTTTTTAATAACATATGGCTTAAAAGTTCCTTCATGGCCTTCCTCATCTTTCCAATGCAGCTTAATACTACTCTGTTTAGGATTTCTAGTCTGACCATTTCCTTATAACTGTGTAATAGTCTCCATTTTGGGCCACTTAGAAGGCCATTAGCTGGTGGTTATAAGTAAAATATCCATCCATGCCAGTATCCAGGAGGCCAGAAAATCTTTTTCCATTTATAAACAGAGTTCTGGTCTCTGAGGACCTATGGTCTGTACCCAAAATGCATCAGATGGACCATATCCATCTTCTCCTCTCTTTTCTTTTTAAGACCTCAACATAAAACCAACAATACTTAACCTCTTAGAAGAAAAATAAATCTGCATCTATTACAGTTACAGATTCTCAATAACTCTGCCATTGTTTTTGCTCTACTCTAACTTAAGTTACCAACATATATACATGAATACGTTTTCCTTATCCCATATATCTAAGTTATTTACAAATTTTTACCCCCAATTTAAATTTTGTCCTGCTTTTCTACATTTTTTCTCTATTCTACATCTCTATTTTTGAGCGCTCACTACTCACGCATCCAGTGATTTTTTCTGACAGATACCTCACGTCTGGTCACCTCTTCCTTGCTTTTGGGGGAGTGCCGATCAGCCTCACATTCTCCTCCATTCATTTTCCCATTTCTCTTGGGGTTCAGCAGACAGCATTCAAGGTCTTCTATCGTCTTGTCCCTTCTCTGGCTTCTCATGGAGTTTGGTGGTCAGCACCACATTCTTCTTAGTTCTTCTTCCTCCGGCATTCGTCTCAGGGTTCAGTGGTCAGCAGCACATTGTCTTTAATCTCGGGGTTCAGTAGTCAGCACCACGTTGTCGGCACCATTATGTAGGGGCATAAACGACCGGCAAAGAGGATTAATCAGGCTAGCTTTAATATCAGCTTTATTAAGGAGAAGAAGGGGAGAGCTTATAAAATTAGGGTTCCAGCGACGAGCAGAAAATAAAAAGGGACTGGCAGAGCTCATGCCTGCCAGATTTATGTGTAAACATTAGCCCAAGGTGAACACACCCCCTTGGGCTGGGCTTCCCCTACACTAGTTGTAGTTCTAACTTTATTTTATACTTGATATCTGTTCCCAGTGCACATAGTATTATATTGGTTTGGATCTCTCTTATTTAAACAAAAGAGGGAGGTGCTGTAGGAGCTTCTTTAGGTAATAGTCTTTAAATACCAACCCACTTGGGCAAGGTCTCTTATACTATAAATGCAACTGTAAGGTGTGTGCTCACTCTCTTGCTTCCGGTTCTCATTTCTGTCTGTTAGATTTGGTTTCTGTTCCCCATTTTTGCAGAGGACTGTGATCTAGGGCAATGATCTGTGAGTCTCCCCTAAATAAATAATCCTTTACTATATGCAATTCTGAAGTATTGTGCGATTATTTTGTAACTTCCATCATCAAGAGGCAATGATCTGGAAAGTACAGTGAATATAATGTAATGAAACACAACAAAACAAAACGATATACTTATAAAATCAAGGTGAGCCGGGCGGTGATGGCGCACGCCTTTAATCCCAGCATTCAGGAGGCAAAGGCAGGTGGATCTCTGTGAATTCGAGGCCAGCTTGGTCTAGAAGAGCTAGTTCCAGTACAGGAACCAAAAGCTACAGAGAAACCCTGTCTTGAAAATCCAATAAAATAAAATAAAATAAAATCAAGGTGAGCACTGATTTAGTGTCTCTGTTGATGGGATTCTTGTTGTATTATCCCATGAATCATGACAGCTAACCTCTCTTACTATTTCATATTTTAAAAATTTTCCCTTCAACTTAAAATAATGGTGTCAGTAAGATCCACAGGATATGCAACCTTTTCTCAAAAATGGAATGAATTCTTGCAGATACTTTTGGATTGAGTTAACAGCTACCAGTGGAGAAAAGGCAAACTAAGTCATCTGATATTTACAGAAATTTGAAGAAGTTGTGAGCAGAATTTTTCTCCTTTGTTCTATTCTTCTCTACAACTATTACCTCATTCTGAGGGTTAGTATTTCCTCTGAAATGAAAACTGGCTTGAAAGTGTTTTAAACATAGGCATAAGAGTTCAAGAATTCACCAGGTGGTGGTGGCACATGCCCTTAATCCCAGGACTCAGGAGGCAGAGGTTGGTGGATCATTGTGAGTACAAACCCAGCATGGTCTACAGTATAAGTTTCAGGGCTATACAGAGAAACTCTGCCAAAAAGAAAAAGAAAAAAGAGGTCAAGGACCCAGGCCACACCTGGGTGGTTCACTGAGAACCTCTGAGCATTACTCTCCATATCCTGTGAGAATAAGTTAAAATATTTTGTAGAGTTGTTAAAAAGGTAAATACAAAAGCATAGGAAAAAATTTTTGAATGACAGATAAAGATTTACACAGAAATGTGAAGTAAGAAAAAAACACAAGTATCCTTATGTAGGATTTATTTCATAGCCCATTACTAAACAGAATGAGCACAAGATAGATGTCTTGTGTTGTGGAATATTTCTTTATAATATAAATATGTATCTTTGCAAAGGTCCCTTCTGATTAATTTAAGAAAGAGCTGAATGGCCAATACCTAAGTAGAAAGAGTTTAGGTGGAACTTCCAGGGACAGAGGACTCTGGGAAGAAGAAAGGGGAGACCCCAAGAGACACAAAGAAGAAATAGAAGGTGCAAGATGAAAGAACAGTAAAAAGCCACATGGTAAATCACAGATTAATTAAAAGCAGGATAATTTAAGTTATAAGAGCTAGTAGGAAAAGCCTCAGCAAAGGCCAAGCTTTCATAATTAATAATAAGTCTCTGAAACATGATTTGTGATCTGAAAGCCCAAAGAAAAAATCTAACTACAGTCTTGGTACTGAGGATATTTAAAAACCATGATGAGGGCACAGAAAGAAAATAAACTGATGTTCCACATGAACATTTCCCCTCCATCCTCAATAGGTTATCACTGCATAAACAATGTGCTTTTGAGGTTTTGTTTAGAACAACCTCCAATGTATCTTTCTTAAAATTTAGGAGCTTAATATTCAGTAAATTCTGTTCCATGACTACCATTTCCTCGCAGTGTTGCCAAAGGTGACAGGAAACATGTGAATTACTAAGGACTGATCATTGCTGTAAAGGTAGATGAGAATTGTTGGGGTTGTAGGACATAAATAAGTATACTTGTAGAATATTTGGGGTGTAGAGTCTTAGAAGTTCAACCTTGGCCTGTGACAATGAGTACTATCTTTGAATTTACTTTCTTATCAGATTTAGAAATGAAACCCTGTGACAGCAAAGAATAGCACCAAATCAGTTAACAAGAAAGCTGTTTCTGTAAGAAAAGTTGTCATAATTCTTTCCCTACTTCATTAACTCTGTGTGTGTGTGAGAGTGTGCACTTGTGCGCGCGTGCGTGCACAAGTGCTTTATGATAAGCAAGATGAAATGCCGTGAAAATGTGTAGGGGAAACAACCATTTAATAAAGTGTGGAAGGAAATCAGACAGATAAAGGAGGTAAAAACCACCCTCCTGTCCATAAACACATAGAGAAAAACTAAGACTCATTGACTTAAACAAATGAATCATCATAAGGGTTTTATGGTTCTAAAATTATATGATAAAATTTTCAGAGGTTGGAGGTCTTGAATCAAAGATATTCATTATCTCTCAACTTTAATAATCTTCGAATGGGGAATAAACAGATCACTTAACCTTGGTTTAGCTTTAGTTAACCTAACTAGCATTCTTCATTTACAGTAAAAAACAATTCAAGCTCAAAGAAGAGAGTAACTAGCTCAGGGTGGACAGTATTTTTCTGCATTTTCCATGACTAGTACGTGATATAAAGGAACAAAACTTCAATAAAGGCAGACTAAAGAGAGCTAAGAAACGAGAGAGATGGAGATTTAGCTGAATGTTAGTGTTACCAGTATGGATTTTATTGCTGCGGGAGCTTCTTCTGCTCCTTCAGCCAATAGCCTTTGAGATACAAGCCTACTGGGGTGTGGTATCTTTTGTTTTAAAAAATCAGTAGCAGCTCTCTGCTCTCTCTCTCTTGCTTCAGACTTCACTTCTGGCTACCAGATGCTTTTCCTGTTCATGCAGGAGGCTGTTGTCTAGGACGGTGATCTGTATGTTTTTCCCTTTAAATAAATAACCCTTTTATTAATCATAATTCCAAACTGGTGTGGGATTGTTTTGTGACTTACTCTTTATCTGGCACCCAACATTTGGGAAACCCCCCATCCCCCCACCCCCAGCTAGGCTGCCTGCCACCAGCAGAGCTTGGCTCAAGCCCTCCCCCACCCCAAGCCATGGCCTATGCATGGTGACAGCAGTAACCTCCAAGGCTTCCAAAATCAGGCGGGACCAGATAGTCTCTGTCCGGCTGATTTGATCTTTTCTGAGTGGTTTTTAAATCCCCCCTTGCAACACAATGTGAGTCACAGAGCTCAGGCACAAGCACAAACAATTGCCTAACCACTGAAAACCCCTTGGGGCAAAAACTCTCTATGAAGTCCCAGCAGCTTAAATAGACAAGCTGTTTGAAATCCCCTCCATAGCCTGGGCTCCCTGCAGGGGCTCTACAACCCGCATACTGCCTTTCTCTTCTTGTCCCACCCAGCTTGCATCCAGAACCCTTCTTCCTTCTGCCCCCTTTCCTCTTGGGCACATAACACCATCCAGCTCAGTCTGTCTGGCGCTGGGGGCAAATCCTCAGGGCAAGTAGGCAGGCGAGACTTCCTTTGTTTCACTGGCCTGCCTGCACCAAGCAAGGTAGGCGCTTTGTTTACAAACTACCCAACCTGCACGGAGATCTGATCTCAGCACCAGGAGAGACAGCAGTGGGGTGAGTTTGTGACCAGCGGCGGCGGAAGCAGCCCTGGACAGGGAACTCTGAAGTTCCTCATCCCCCACACTATACTCCCTGGGCTCCCTGCAGGGGCTCTACACCCTGCATACTGCCTCTCTCTTCTTGTCCCAACAAGCTTGCATCCAGAACCCTTCTTCCTTCTGCCCCCTTTCCTCTTTGGGCACATAACACCATCCAGCTCAGTCTGTCTGGCGCTGGGGGCAAATCCTCAGGGCAAGTAGGCAGGCGAGACTTCCTTTGTTTCACTGGCCTGCCTGCAACAAGCAAGGTAGGGGCTTTGTTTACGAACTACTCAACCTGCTGGGAGATTTGATCTTGGCACCAGGAGAGCCATCAGTGGGAGAGCTAATCTGAGTACCAGGAGAGCCGTCTTTGGGCACGGAGATCTGATATTGGTACCAGGAGAGACATCACTGGAGCACCAGGAGAGCTATCACTGCAGGGTGCCATCACTGGGAAGGTACATCAGTAGGCAAGGAGACCTGATCCGGTAAAAGAAGATCCATAGGGGAGCATTCGGAGAAAGAGATGGGCAGGCGCCAATGCAAGAATTCACCCAACAATCTGAAAAACTATATGAAACCACCAGAACCCAGCGACCTCACAACAGGAGGACATGAACACCATAATCATGAAGAAGTAGATAAAATTGACTTTATGAAAGTGATTGATGCCCTTAAACAGCATGTAAAAAATGCCCTTATAGAAATGGATGAGAAGTAGAACAGAAAGTTTGAAGAATTGAGTAAATCAGTGAATGATACCCTAGGAAACCAAGGAAAAACAATCAAACAGATAATGGAAACAGTTCAAGACTTAAAAACTGAAATGGAGGCAAAGAAGAAAACACAAACAGAAGGCCAGCTGGACAGGGAAAATCTAGGTAAACGAATAGAGACTACAGAAGCAAGCATAACCAACAGAATACAAGAGATAGAAGAAAGAATCTCAGATTCTGAAGATACCATAGAGAAAATAAACACGCTGATCAAAGAAAACAGCAAGACCAAAAAACTCTCATCACAAAACATTCAGGAAATATGGGACACAATAAAAAGACCAAACCTAAGAATAATAGGAATAGAAGAAGGAGAAGAAGCGCAGCTCAACGGTCCAGAAAATATATTTAATAAAATTATAGAAGAAAACTTTCCCAACCTAAAGAAAGATATACCTATGAAGGTTCAAGAAGCATACAGAACACCGAATAGGCTGGATAAAAAAAAAAAACAAAAACATCCTCTCGCCATATAATAATAAAAACACAAAGCATACAGAATAAAGAAAGAATACTAAGGGCAGCAAAGGAAAAAGGCCAAGTTACTTATAAAGGTAAACCTATCAGACTTACACCTGACTTCCCTATGGAAACCATGAAAGCCAGAAGGTGCTGGATAGAGGTACTGCAGAAACTAAAAGACCATGGATGCAAGCCCAGACTACTATACCCAGCCAAGCTTTCGTTCAATATAAATGGAGAAAACAAAATTTTCCAGGATAAAAACAAATTTAAACAATACGTAGCCACAAATCCAGCCTTACAGAAAGTAATAGAAGGAAAATCACTAATCAAGGAGTCCAACAATGACCACAGTAACTCAGACATCTAGAGACACTTTACCAGCGCAACTCAAAGAAGGGAAACACACAAAATCTACTACTAAAAAAGTGACCGGAGTTAACAACCACTGGTCATTAATATCACTTAATGTCAATGGATTCAACTCACCTATAAAAAGGCACAGACTAAGAGATTAGATACGAAAACAGGATCCAACATTCTGCTGTTTACAAGAAACACACCTCAACCACAAAGACAGGCACCTACTCAGAGTAAAGGGTTGGGATAAGGCTTATCAAGTAAATGGACCTAAGTAACAAGCAGGTGTGGCCATACTAATTTCTAACAAAGTTGACTTCAAACTTAAATCAATCAGAAGAGATGGAGAGGGACAATTTCTACTCATAACAGGAACAATTCATCATGATGAAGTCTCAATCCTGAATATCTATGCCCCCAATATAAAAGCACCCACGTACGTAAAAGAAACATTGTTAAAACTCAAGGCAGCCATCAAACCGCACACATTAATAGTAGGAGACTTTAATACTCCTCTCTCACCAATGGACAGGTCAATTAGACAGAAACCTAACAGAGAAATAAGAGAATTAATGGAGGTAATGAATCAAATGGACTTAACAGACATCTATAGAATATTCCACCCAAATAGGAAAGAATACACCTTCTTCTCTGCAGCTCATGGAACCTTCTCAAAAATCGACCACATACTCGGTAACAAAGAAAACATCCACAGTTACATATTAATAACCACCTGTATCTTATCAGATCACCATGGATTAAAGCTAGAATTCAGCAACAATGCTACCCCCACAAAGCCTACAAACTCATGGAAACTGAATAGTCAACTACTGAACCATACCTGGATTAAGGAAGAAATAAAGAAAGAAATTAAAGTCTTCCTTGAAGACAATGAAAATAAAGAAACAACATACTCAAACCTATGGGACACTATGAAAGCAGTCCTGAGAGGAAAGTTCATAGCACTAACTGCCCACTTAAAGAAAACAGAGAAAGCACACATTGGAGACTTAACAGCCCACCTGAAAGCTCTAGAAAAAAAAGAAGCAGACTCACCTAGAAGGGGTAGAAGACTGGAAATAATCAAACTGAGGGCTGAAATCAACAAAATAGAGACACAGAAAACAATTGAAAGAATCAATAAATCAAAAAGCTGGTTCCTGGAGAAAATCAACAAGATTGATAAACCCCTATCCAAACTAATCAAACGGCAGAGAGAGAATTTGCAAATTAATAAGATCAGAAATGAAAAGGGAGACATAACCACAGACACAGAGGAAATTCAGAGAATCATTAGATCTTACTACAAAAGCCTGTATGCCACAAAACTGGAAAATGTAAAAGAAATGGACACTTTTTTAGATAAATACTATATACCAAAGTTAAACCAGGACCAGGTGAACAACCTAAATAGACCTGTTAGTCGTGAAGAATTAGAAGCGGTTATCAAAAACCTCCCTTCCCAAAAAAGTCCAGGACCAGATGGTTTCAATGCGGAATTCTACCAGAACTTCCAAGAAGACCTAATACCTATACTCCTTAAGGTATTTCACAATATAGAAACAGAAGAGTCATTGCCAAATTCCTTTTATGAAGCAACAGTAACTCTGATACCAAAACCACACAAAGACCCAACCAAGAAAGAAAATTACAGGCCAATCTCACTCATGAATATCGACGCAAAAATCCTCAACAAAATTCTGGCAAACCGAATCCAAGAACACATTAGAAAAATTATCCATTATGATCAAGTAGGCTTCATACCAGAGATGCAGGGCTGGTTTAACATACGCAAATCTATCAATGTAATCCATCATATAAATAAACTGAAAGAAAAAAACCATATGATCGTTTCATTAGATGCTGAAAAAGCATTTGACAAAATTCAACATCCCTTTATGATAAAAGTCTTGGAGAGATTAGGGATACAAGGGTCATACCTAAATTTAATTAAAGCTATATACAGCAAGCCGACAGCTAATATCAAATTAAATGGAGAGAAACTTAAAGCCATCCCACTAAAATCAGGAACACGCCAAGGCTGTCCACTCTCTCCATACCTCTTCAATATAGTTCTTGAAGTTTTAGCAATAGCAATAAGACAACATAAGGGGATAAAGGGGATTCAAATTGGAAAGGAAGAAGTTAAACTTGCATTATTTGCAGATGATATGATAGTGTACATGAGCGACCCCAAAAACTCCACCAAAGAACTCCTACAGCTGATAAACGCCTTTAGTAATGTGGCAGGATACAAGATCAACTCCAAAAAATCAGTCGCCCTCTTATACACAAAGGATATGGAAGCAGAGAGGGAAATAAGGGAATCATCACCTTTCACGATAGCCACAAAAAGCATAAAATATCTTGGGGTAACTCTAACCAAGGAAGTGAAAGATCTATTTGACAAGAACTTTAAGGCATTGAAGAAAGAAATTGAAGAGGATACCAGAAAATGGAAGGATCTCCCTTGCTCTTGGATTGGGAGGATCAACATAGTAAAAATGGCAATTCTACGAAGGGCAATTTACAGATTCAATGCAATCCCCATTAAAATCCCATCAAAATTCTTCACAGATCTTGAAAGGAAAATAATCAACTTTATATGGAGAAACAAAAAACCCAAGATAGCCAAAACAATCTTATACAATAAAGGAACTTCTGGAGGCATTACCATCCCTGATTTCAAACTCTATTACAGAGCTACAGTAATGAAAACAGCGTGGTACTGGCATAAAAACAGAGAAGTCGACCAATGGAATCGTATAGAAGACCCGGATTTTAACCCACAAACCTATGAACAACTAATTTTCGATAAAGGAGCTAAAAGTATACAATGGAAGAAAGAAAGCATCTTCAACAAATGGTGCTGGCACAATTGGATGTCAACCTGTAGAAGAATGAAAATAGACCCATATCTATCACCATGCACAAAACTCAAGTCCAAATGGATCAAAGACCTCAATATCAATCTGAACACACTGAACCTGATAGAAGAGAAAATGGGAAGTACCCTACAACATATGGGCACAGGATATCACTTCCTATGTATAACCCCAACAGCACAGACATTAAGGGCAACATTGAATAAATGGGACCTCCTGAAACTGAGAAGCTTCCATAAAGCAAAGGACACTGTCATTACGACAAAAAGGCAGCCTACTGACTGGGAGAAGATCCTCACCAACCCCGCAACAGACAAAGGTCTGATCTCCAAAATATATAAAGAACTCAAGAAACTAGACTTTAAAAGGATAATTAACCCAATTAAAAAATGGGGCACTGAACTGAACAGAGAATTCTCAACAGAAGAAGTTAAAATGGCCAAAAGATACATAAGGTCATGCTCAACCTCCTTAGCGATCAGAGAAATGCAAATCAAAACAACTTTGAGATATCATCTTACACCTGTCAGAATGGCTAAAATCAAAAACACCAAGGATAGCCTTTGCTGGGGAGGTTGTGGAGAAAGGGGTACCCTCATCCATTGCTGGTGGGACTGCAAACTTGTGCAACCACTTTGGAAATCAGTGTGGCAGTTTCTCAGAAAAATTAGGATCAACCTACCCCTGGACCCAGCAATACCACTCTTGGGAATATACCCAAGAGATGCCCTATCATATGACAAAAGCATTTGTCCAACTATGTTCATAGCAGCATTATTTGTAATAGCCAGAACCTGGAAGCAACCTAGATGCCCTTCAATGGCCACTGAGTCTATAATTTGTGATCCTAAAGAAGCTAAACAAGAGGGTAAACCCAAGGAAAAACAGATATCCTCCCAGCTCTGGGAAATAGACAAGATTGATGGGCAAAAAATGGGAATCTTGGGTGTGGGGTGGGATGGGGATGAGGGGTGATGGGGAGAGAAAAGTGTGAAGGAGAGGATGAGGGGAACTTGGGGAATCGGGGTTATTGGGGATAAAGGAATGTTGGATAGGGGAGCAGGGAAACTCATACCTTAGTTAAGGGAGCCACCTAAGGGTTGGCAAGAGACTTGAACTTGGAATGGCTACCAGATTCCCAGGGCAATGTCCCCAGTTAGTTCATTGTGGCACCTGAGGATAGGGAACCTGAAATGATCCTATCCTATAATCATACTGATGAATATCTTGCATATCGCCATAGAACCTTCATCTAGCGATGGATGGAGATAGATTCAGAGACCCACACTGGAGCACCGGACTGAGCTCCCAAGGTTATAATGAGGAGCAGAAGGAGAGAGAACATGAACAAGGAAGTTAGGACCATGAGGGTGCACCCAACCACTGAGGCAGTGGGGCCGATCTATTGGGAGCTCACCAAGGCCAGCTGGACTGCTACTGAAAAAACATGGGATAAAACCGGACTCTCTGAATGTGGCGGACAATGAGAGCTGACGAGAGGCCAAGGAGAATGGCACGGGAACTTTCATCTGGCGATGGATCGAGAGAGAGACAGAGACCCAATTTGGAGCAACGGTCTGAGCTCCTAAGGTCCAAATGAGGAGCAGAAGGAGGGAGAACATGAGGAAGGAAATCAGGACCAGGAGGCGTGCACCCACCCACTGTGACAGTGGAACTGATCTATCGGGAGCTCTCCAAGGCCAGCTGGACTGGGACTGAATAAGCATGGGTTGAAACTGGACTCTCTGAACAAGGCGGACAATGAAGGCTGATGAGAAGCCAAGGACAATGGCACTAGGTTTCGATCCTAATACATGAACTGGCTTTGTGGGAGCTTAGCCTGTTTGGATGCTCACCTTCCCGGACCTAGATAAAAGTGGGAGGACCTTGGTCTTCCTGTAGGGCAGGGAATTTGGACTGCTCTTCAGTATGGAGAGGGAGGGGGAATGGAGTTGGGGGAGGAGAAGAGGAGTGGGGATAGGGGGAGGGGAGCGGGGGGAGGGGGCAATATGTGGGAGGAGGGGGAGGGAAATGGGAAATGGGGAGCAGTTGTAAATTTTAATTAAAAAAGAATAAAAAAATGAGAAAAAAATTAAAAAAAAAAAAAGAAATCCCCTCCATAATTGAGTGGGAGCGCTGCCACAGCAGCATTTGCAGTGTGACCCTCTGTCCCAGCATAGGGATACTGGGAACAAAATCGGCCTCTCTCCCAGCAGCTCTGTCAAGACCCCCTGCATTGGAGTGGAGCAGCACAGCAGTGGGTGCCCACAGAGGGCTGTGCTGTTGTTTATCAACTGCTAGAAGCTCCCTTTTTTTGTGTGCTCTGTGCCTGGTCTCTGGGTTTTCTCTATATGTGTACTATATCTAACCTCTCAAGTGACTCATTTTTTCCCCAGTTTTTAAACAAATAACAGAGCAGATTTTAAAACTGGATTTGTCGTGAGGCCTGCAACGGTTCCAGTCATGACTCGGAAACAGTGCCATCTGATGTTTAACAGGTAAAATGGCAGGTTTCATTTTTAATGGGACTCTTGCCTTGGTTTTTGCTGCCACTTTGGAAGAAATCACAAGAGGCCTATATGCCTATGGAGATACCTCAATTTCCTGGTTATTGGGGTTCAGTTTTCTTCTTTATATTATATCATTATGGAAGAATATGACATTAATTGTTAGGATTAATACCATGATAGGCAAAATTGACTCCATATCTAATGGTACTAGAAACTTATCTGAGAGAGTCCAGGCTGTTGAATTGGACTTTCAGAAGTTATCACAGAGTTTTTATAAGGTAACAGACAGAATAACTTACCTCCAGGATGGCAACTTACATGGTATCCAGGGGCAGTTCAAGAAGGAGATGTTATCTTTGAAAGGAAACATTAAGACCTTGGAATCACAGGTGCAGAATGGGGACTATAAAATTAATACCATAGGGAAATCACTAGAAACCTGTGCAGATCAAGAGATTCAGGCCTTACATGAGACAATGATTAAGAGATTTGAAATGATTGAAAACATTATTGCAGCTGATGAACCTGGTAAGAAGACACAAGGGCAGGATATAATACCACCACCAGCTGTCAGAACTGGTTTACCCAGGGTTTTAGCAACACACCCTGTAATTTACTCTGTCAAAGTGTCAACTTCTAAAGGCTCAAAGGGAGCCAAAGAAGCTAGATGGACGCCTAGAAGAATGAATGACCTAAAGGAAATTAAGCAAGCCGTCGTTAATTATGGCTTTCACTCTACATTTGTTAAGGAAATGATAAGAACTTTGGCTTCTAATGTCAGGGCTATACTCCATGATTTCTCACAATTAACATCCGTGGTGTTGGAAGATGAACCTTTGTTGATGTTTGGAATTCATTTCAAAGAATCCAAACATATGGAACAGCAAGGGAGAGCAAAGAGTGGGAAGTTTCCCAGGATTAAATTCTTGGTGTAGGAGAGTACACTGATCCACAGGTCCAAGCTTTTTATGATGAAGAAGTATTGTCCCTATGCCACAAAGCAGACTTGAATGTCTGGGATAGAATTCCAGAACTAAGGGAAAAGATAGAGTCATATACCAGGGTTAGGCAGGGACAGGGAGAACCCTATACTGACATTTTGCAAAGATTAATTAAGGCTCTAAACATGAAAGTAACAAACCCAGAAGCTAGATGACTAATTCTTGAATCACTGGCTTTTGAAAATGCAAACTTAGACTGCAAAAAGATAATTGGGCCTTTAAGGTCTAGATAAGCACCTATGGATGAATGGATTCATCATACCATGAATTTTCAGACTTTCAACTCTGAAGATGAATCTTGGGCAGGGGAAGTGATTTCCAAAGTGATGAGGGGACATCAGTCTGACAAATGTTTTAATTGTGGTAAATTAGGACACCTGAAAAGGGATTGCAGGTAAGGAATTTCTAGGAATAATACCTCATTTGGGAATGGCAAGAATAGGAAACATCGGCCTTCAGGTATATGTAGGAGGTGTGGTAAAGAACAACATTGGACCAATTAATGCAGATTGACAACAGACAGACAAGGCAACCCAATACCATTGGGAAACTCCCTGAGGAGCCTATCACAGGCCCCTAAGCCAAAAGTGGCCCAGTCATTCCCAGTAGCCACAGAGGACATGTCACACCAGGAAAATTAAAAACTCTAGAACCGCCTGAGCAAGATCATATGATTCCAAATGATGGCTCAAATTTGGAGGATAAGTCAGAAATTCAATTAGGAAATAAGAAGCGTATATTTTGGTAAACCTCTATAAATGATCAGAGACCAAAGCTGAGAGTACGTATAAATGGAATTATAATTGCTGGCTTAATAGACATAGGAGAGGATGTGCGTATCATCACTCCAGAATCTTGGGATCAAAATTGTCATCTTCAAGAAGCAGAAGTTCAATTACTAGGAATTAGAACCATATCTCGAGTTAAACAAAGCACGATATGGATTGACTGTATTGGGCCAGAAGGTCAAAGAGGAAAGCTAAGGCCATATGTAGCTGATATTGCAATAAATTTATTGGGCTGTGACCTGCTACAGCAATGGAATACCCAGATTAACATCCCTACAGTCCCAGGAGCTCATAATTCTGGGAAGGATGCATTAAGGTTCTATGCACAAAGGTCACCAGCCATTCAGGCTGTACAAGAACATAAAGCAACTAACAAACCTTTAGAGGTACCAACAGCCCTACCCTTAAAATGGCAAACTGAGAAGCAAATGTGGGTTAAACAATGGCCTCTAGCTAAAGATAAATTGCAGGCTTTAGAACAATTGGTACAGGAGCAATTAGATGCTTGACATATTGAGGGGTCAACTAGCTCTTGGAATTCTCTTGTGTTCATTGTAAGAAAGAAATCTGGTGAATGAAGAATGGTGACAGATGTAAGGGCTGTCCATTCAAACTATGTAAGCTATTCAACCTATGGGCCCTCTACAGTCTGGAATTCCTCTGTGTTCTCTGTTAACCAAAGGATGGCCTTTTATAGTTATTTACTTGAAGGATTGCTTCTTTACTATACCTTTACAAGAAAAGGATAGAGAAAAATTTGCCTTCACAGTGCCTACTTATAATAACTCTCAGTCTACTAGGAGATACCAGTGGATTATCCTCCTAAAGGGATGCTCAATAGCCCAACCCTGTGTCAATATTTTGTGAGTCAGCCATTGGAAATAATACGTAGACAATTCCCTGTCTATAATTTACCATTACATGGATGACATTTTCTATCTGATTTAAACACAGACACTTTAGAAGGACTGTTTGAGGAAGTAAAGACAGTTTTGCCCAAATGGGGCTTACAAATTGCTCCTGAAAAGATTCAAAGAGGAAATTCTGTTAATTACCTAGGTTACAGAATAGGTTTACAGAAAATTAGAACACAAAAGGCACAAATTAGGAGAGACTGATTATGGACTCTTAATGACTTTCAAAGATTGTTTGGAGACATTTCCAGTCTACAACCAGTTGTTGGAATAACACCTGATCTAATGATTCATTTAATCAAAACCTTAGATGGTGATAAAGATTTGAATAGTCCTAGAGAATTGACAGCTGAAGCAGAAAGGGAACTGACAATGGTTGAGGAAAAATTGCAGGAGCACATGTGGGTAGTCTGAATGCAAATCTTAGTTGTGTTCTACTCATACTACCTTCCAGAATTTCTCCTACAGACATTTTAATGCAGAGGGAAGATATTATTTTAGAATGGATCTTTTTACCATACAAAGTAAAAACTTAAAAGCTTATGTACAAAAGGTCAATGAATTAATTATAAAAGGTAAACTGAGACTTCATCAACTAGTAGATACAGACCCAGCAGAAATTATACTACCAATGAAATAAAAAAGCTATGGGAAAAAAAACCATGGCAAAGGGCTTGTGCTAATTTTCTGGGAGAAATTAATAGCAACTATACCAAAAGCAATAGGCTTAACCTTATAATGGAAATTCTTGGATTCTTCTGTGAATTGTACATGATGCTCCAAAGCTGGAGCCCATACATTTTATACTGATGCTAATAAATCAGGGAATGCAGGTTACAAATCAGACGAATTGAGTAAGGTGGAATAAAGCCCATATAATTCTGTTGAGAAGGCAGAATTATATGCCATTCTTATGGTGCTAAGGGATTTTAAAGAACCCCTTAATATAGTTAGATTTACAATATGCAGAAGGATAAACAATGTATCATCTGGTAATAAATTCAGTGCTTTCAATATGCAAGATAACTCCTTCTGCATAATCAGGAATAGACTTTGTCCAATGTACATAACACACATCCAATCCCATACAAATCTGTTCTCTAGCACAAGGTAATGCAGAAATTGGTCAATTATTGATTGGAAGCATGTTGCAGGCTTCAGAATTTCATTAAAAAAATCATGTCAATAGCAAAGGTTTAAAGAAAGAGTTTTCCATTACATGTCAACAAGCTAAGGAGATTATAAAGAGATGCCCTACTTGCTCTACGTATAACCAAACACCACTATTTGCAGGGACTAACCTGAAAGGTACTCAAAAGAATGAAATCTGGCAGATGGATGTGTTCCACTTTGCAGAATTTGGAAAATTAAAATATGTACATCATACCATTGACTCTTATTCAGACTTTCAGTGGGCAAATGCTTTAAGCTCAGAAAAAGCTGATTCAGTAATCACACATTTATTAGAAGTTATGGCCATCATGGGTATATCTGCACAAATAAAAACAGATAATGGTCCAGCTATGTCTCTAGAAAAGTGAAAGGTTTTTTGCTTATTATAATATTATAGGTATACCATACAATCCTAGAGGTCAAGCAGTCATAGAAAGATCAAATCGAACTATAAAGGATATGTAAAATAAGCAGAAAAGGCTGAAAAATGCCCCCAGAAATAGATGACATAATGCCTTATTAACCTTGAATTTTCTTAATGCTAATGAGAAAGGAACAACAGCGGCAGAAAGACCTTGGATAATTGAAAAGTCTGCTGAACTAAATCAACTAGTTTATTTCAAGGATTGCTGAACTATCAATGGAAGCCAGGAGATGTGCTAAATAGGGGAAGGGGCTTTGCTCTTGTTGCTACAGGAGAAGAAAAATTGTGGATACCATCAAAATTAATAAAGGTTCAGTTTGAAGAGGAGAGACCTCTTAGAAGGGAGAAATGACAGCTCATCCACAATGATGATAATCATACAGGTGGTAAGAAAAACATTTAGAATGGGGGTAGAATTTTATTCCTATCCCTGCAGGACAACACTCATTTTCAAAAAATTCAAGGGACCCTGGATGTTTGAATACTGACAGTTGGAAAAATAACTACCCAATATGGGCTATCAAGAAAACTGAATAGGTTCTATAAGTATAAAAATCTAATACATATGTTTATATTTCTAAATTTATAGAGTTCATTTTGGAGTTGGACTCTGGCTCAATCCCTCTCTAATTCCAAGCCTATTGTTAATAGAAAACCCACAGTTTCTGGAGTTTTTGTCTCATGTCAAGAGCCATGATGTGGGACAGAAAGAAAAATGAATTTAGCAAACTTCTTTGCTTTTCTTCTTATCTATCATACCTTTCATTAAATATATATGTCTGTATGTGTCTATATAACTAATGTTTAAGTTTTCCACAATGAAAACTGAATTTTCCTGCAGTAATCTTCCCAGGAAGAAGATGGGGCCCCATAACAACTCCACCTGGTTGATATGACATCACGATGCTGATAGCACTACTACAAGGCCTGTTTTGAGTACCAACTACATGAGACGGTTTCAACTTGGTTAGCTGAAATGGTTCACATCTTTTAAAATATTCTTGCCAGACCTCCACAAAATACTCAGAGATTATTTGCAATTTTACCAGTCATTGATCTTGAAATTTAACCATCATTTTACTTTCACAGGATCACCTAGATAGAATGTCACCCTCATGGCGGTTGAAAGTATTTCTAGAGGACAAGGTCCCCTCTCCCAGTACAGTTTGTCTTCAGACGTAGAGACATCATTTAGGGGTTGATTACAGTTAGTATATGGTTGAGGCTTGGGGGAGGAATTTTATAAGCTTAGGGATCCTTTTGGGGAAAAAAGAGGGAAAAATGGATGATGGGATAATAGATTGGTATTTGTGAGTTATTGTTTATAGATATTTACATTGGCATAGATTCTTGTATATGAATACAAAGTTAAATTATATTGAATATTGTATGCATGCATGCTTCTACCTCTGGTTAAAACATTTTTAAAATGATATATATATGTATATATACCATATTTCAGTGTACATTTCTACCTCTGATTAAGATACTTATATATTGTTTGTGTATTGATATATATATATATATATTTACCTTATTTCAATGTATACTTGTACATTGTTTACATTTAGAAGTCATTGTCGTCATTTATTGCACAGTTGTTTATTACCTTAGTCTTTAATTTAGATAGGTATTAAAAATTATAGATTAATAGTCATCTATGTTTTTCATATTTATAATTGGACTAGTCAGGTTTTTTAGATACATAGAGATTATATTCTGTATAAATAAATAATCTTCAACCTCTTCAAAGAGCTGTAGAAAATGGCATTTAATCTAACTTAGAGATCTGTGTTAGTAAGACACAATCGCTCCTGGCAACACCAATCAATTCCTGAGAGATTGTTGAGCACCAAAGACACTCCACTTGGAGCTTGTCTTCTTCTTGGCAAAACTGGCCTCTGGGCAAGCAATTGCCCATACCACAACTACTGACAAAATACATAGTATCCAGAAATGAATAAGCAGAACTTTCAAATCTTGCCAAGACAGGGTAAGATGGTTTTAAAAAATTTCTTGCCTTTAAAATCATCTGTCAGTTATTCTAGGCCTTAGCCAAAGTTGGTTGCTTCAATGCTGCAAACATGAATTTGGGTGATTGCCCAGGTAGTCAATTGTCTTTGTGATTTGTTGCATGTTTTGGAAGTTGTTTGTTTGCACATCCTAGTTACTCAGGTAAAATTATTTCTCTTCTCAGATCTTCAATGGGATTGAAGACTACATAAATGTAGTTCCTTTCCTCTCATGACTTGGCCAAGTTATTTATTATACAAGACTTCAGCTAGTTAGAATAGGATATTTGTTCTTATTGTATATAATTTTGTAGTAGGTTTAGAACTCTCTTACTTAAACAAAAGGAGGAGGTGCTACGGGAGCTTCTTGTGCTCCCCCAGCCAATGGCCTTTGAGATACCAGCCCACTGGGGTGTGGTATCTTTTGCTTTAAAAAAAAAAAAAGCAGCGGCAACCCTCCACTCACTCTCTTGTCTTGGTTTCCACTTCTGGCTACCAGACGCTTTTCTTGGTCATGCAGGAGGCTGTTGTTCAGGATGATGATCAGTAAGTTTTTTCCTTTAAATAAATAACCCTTTTTTAATCATAAGTCCAAACTGGTGTGGGATTGTTTTGTGACTTGCTCCTTTATTTTGTTCCTGTTCTTGTTAGATGGAACATATACTCCATGCCTTTTAGAGAACCGAAGGACACTTCAGAACTCCAATAACTTATCCATTCCTGACATCTGTTTTCATTCTTAACAATACAATTTTCATAACAGATATTTTAATGTAATTATCTATTTTGAAAAAATCGTGTCAATTGCCCTAAAATATTCTGAAGGTATAATTAAGAAAATGTTAAATATGAGATCATTTTATCTCCATGTGAAGTTATGCAGTCATATTACCAATAAGAAAACTATGAGCTCTTAGTCATTACTTCACTTCCGGAGTAGTAGTTCCCAGGGGCTCATATTTGTGCTGGAAAGATGATGGAGATCTCACCCCCAAAATGATTCATGCTAATTATCATAATGAAAAGAGTCAGCTTTATAAAATATACTGAAATTGCACAAAATAAAAGGATATCTTATTGTCTTATAGGCCACCCAATTATCTTGTATATATGCCATGGATCAGTATGCAGACTAATACATGAATAATCATAGTAGCTTCAAAAAAAATCCAGGGTTGGAGTTGAATCAGAGCCGTGCCTTACTGCTCTTAGCTCCCTATTACCTACAAATATGAGATGGGAAAACAAGTATCTGTTTAGATTGATTTTGAATGAGATATTTGTGTATACAATGGATTTTAGCAATGAATAATTGGTTGGTTCAAACTAAAGTGTAATATTTTGGAAACACTGATGAGAGTTGAAGCTAAGATATCATTGTTATTATTTCTTTATTGGTGGTGATGACAATGTATACTGTTCTTGACTTTTGTGTGCTTTTTAGTCCAGGCTAATATTTTAGAAACCATGTCTCTCTGAAAAGAGAGACAGAAACAACAGATAAGTGGGAGACTCAAAATCAACTTCATCACTTAGTCATTTTAATGTTTCTCTAATTTGGGATTATTAATACCTAAGATGTTATTCTGCATTGTATCATGAAGAAAAGGTATGAAATAGAACCAGCTTACATTCTGGAACATGATACTACACACACACACACAACTTGCAGATCTCTCAAAAGTCACATAAAATATATGTCTAAGGAAGAAAGCCATTGGTGGGGCATCAGATAGGGTCCAGCAAACCCATGTGTCCTTGACTCCAAAACAAATCCTAGTTTCCTAAAATAAATCTAAAATCTTTAATAACCATACAAAAGCTTGCACTAAGAGAGATTGAGAGCTCAGATTTGTTCTTACTCTAGACTTTAAAACCTTAATATCTAAAGCTAATGAATGCATCTGAATTCAGAGTCAAGGATAAAAGTCAAGCCCCAGACCTGAAAGAATTCTGCAACTAGTTCATTTGGATTAAAATATGAGGTTTATACTTTGCGTGTGCTATTTCTTAGTGTCCTTAGAGAATACATTTCAACATATTAGATACATTACATGACCTAAAACTGCAACCATTGTTTGTGTATTAGAATTAACTGGGCTTTTCATTGAGTTTTTCTTTGAAACTGATGGCCTCAGTATCAGTAAGAAGTCGACTATTTTTAACCACAAACATGGAGAAAATGAATTGGCAAATGTGAAAGAAAATCTTTACAGCAACATACCCCAGAATATCGAATTTCTACAGGATTTTTTTCTGCACGAGAATGTCAAGTGCTAACTTTAGAATATGACTTGTGTTTAAGGACAAAGTAAGTCCTTTTCCTTTTTGTTTAGCTTTTGTGATGGTTTATGAGATTCAACCTATTTCTCCTAACTAATTATACTTTAGCACCTGACAATCCACCTCTTCCCATTTCTGCTGCCCTCCTTCTCTCTCCAAATTTTGCTATAATTTTTTGGTTCCTAACATTACTTGTATTGATAGAAATAGTTTTAAGTTTTCCACATGTGCCTGAAATCATGTGGTATTTCTCTTTCTTGTGTGTGAGTTATCTACTTGACATAATGATCTTTTGCTATAACCATGTTACTTTATATGGCTACAGAAACCAGTATGATTTTAGATATTCAGAAGAATCAATGTGAGCATAAATTTTCCTGCTAGTATGGAAGAAACTATACATTAGTAATGGCTTTTTGATAATAAAGAAAATGATTTTAAAAGATAATTTGCCTGTTTGGAGAGATGTCTCAGTGAATAAAATATTTGCCAAGCAGGCATGAGAATCTAAGTTTACGCACCAGCAGGAATACAAAACTCTATCTAAGGAAGGTGACACAAGAGTATCCTGAGGGTTTGCTGATCAGCTAACCTTTTATTTTATTTTAATTGATATTTATTGAGCTCTATATTTTTCTCTGCTCCTCTCCCTGCCTTTCCTCTCCTCCCTTCAGCACTCCCCCGAGGTCCCCATGCTCCCAGTTAACTCAGAATATCTCATCTTTTTCTACTTCCCATGCAGGTTAGATCTATGTAAGTCTCTCTAAGTGTCCGCATTTTTGTCTAAGTTCTCTGAGATTGTGGTTTGTAAGCTGGTTTTCTTTGCTTTATGTTTAAAACCCACCTATGAGTGAATACATGTGATAACTGTCTTTCTGTGTCTGGGTTACTTCACACAAAATAATGTTTTCTAGCTCCATCCATTCTCCTGAAAAATTCAAGATGACTTTTTTTCTGCTGTGTAGTACTCCATTGTGTAAATGTACTAAATTTTTCTTATCCATTCTTCATTTGAGGGGCATTTAGGTTGTTTCCAAGTTCTGGCTATGACAAACAATGCTGCTATTAACATACTTGAGCACATGTCCTTGTGGTACAATTGATCATCCTTTGGATATATACTCCAAAAATGGTATTACTGGGTCTTGAGGAAGATTGTTTCCTACTTTTCTGAGAAATCACCACACTGACATTCAAAGGGATTGTACCAGCTTGGATTCCCACCAGCAATGCAGAAGTGTTCCCTTTTCCCCACAACCTCTCCAGCATAAGTTGTTATCAGTGTTTTTGATTTTGGCCATTCTTACAGGTATAAGATGGAATCTCAGAGTTGTTTTGATTTGCATTTCTCTGAAGACTAAGGATGTTGAACATTTCCTTAAGTGTCTTTCAGCAATTTTAGATTCCTCTCTTGTGAGTTCTCTACTTAGATCTGTATTCCATTTTTTTTCAATTGAATTATGTGTTCCTTTGATGACCAATTTCTTGAGTTCCTTGTATATTTTGGAGATCAGACCTCTGTCTGATGTGGGGTTAGTGAAGATTTTTTTTCCCATTCTGTAGGCTGTCATTTTGTCTTGTTGACAATGTCCTTTGTTTTACAGAGCTTTTCAGTTTCAGGAGGCCCCATTTATTAATTGTTTCTCTCCCTGTCTGTGCTACTGGGTTATATTTAGGAGGTGGTCTCCTGTGCCAATGTGTTCAAAGTACTTCCCACTTTCTCTTCTGTAAGGTTCAGTGTGGCTGGCTTTATGTTGAGGTCTTTGATCCATTTGGACTCGAGTTTTGTGCATGGTGATAGATATGGGTCTATTTTCATTCTTCTACATGTTGATATCCAGTTATGCCAGCACCATTTGTTAAATATGCTTTTTTCCATTTAATATTTTTTGCTTCTTTGTCAAAAGGTGTTCAAAGGTGTGTGAATTAATATCTGGGTCTTCTATTCAGTTTCATTGGTCCACCTGTCTGTTCTTATGCCAATACCAAGTTGTTTTCAGTATTGTAGCTCTGTAGTAGAGTTTGAAGTCAGGGATTGTGATGCCTCCAGAAATTCTTGTATTGTACAATATTGTTTGGGCTATTGTGGGTTTTTTGCTTTTCATATGAAATTGAGTACCATTCTTTTGAGGTCTGTGAAGAATTTTGCTGAGATTTTGATGGGCATTGCATTGAATCTGTAGAATGCTTTTGGTAAGATTGCCATTTTTACTATGTTAATTCTGCCTACCTAAAATCATGGGAAATACTTCCACTTTTTGGTGTCTTCTTCAATTTCTTTCTTTAAATATTTAAAGTTATTGTCATACAAGTCTTCCACTTCTTTAGTTAAAGTTACTCCAAGATGTTTTTTGTTATTTTTTGCTATTGTAAAGGGTGTTGTTTCTTTAATTTTTTCCAGCCCTTTTATTATCTGTGTACAGGTGGGCTACTGATTTTTTTGAGTCAATCTTGTATCCTGCTACATTAGTGAAAGTGTTTATGAGTTGTTGAAGTTCCTTGGTAGAATTTTTGGAATCACTTATGTAAATTATCATATCATCAGCAAACAGTGAGAGTTTTACTTCTTTTCCGATTTGTATTCCCTTGATCTTTTTGGTGTCTTATTTCTCTAGCTAGGCCTTCAAGAACTATATTGAATATATATGGAGAGAGTGGGCAACCTTATCTTGTTTCTGATTTTAGTGGAATCACTTGGAGTTTCTCTCCATTTAGTTTGATGTTGGCTGTTGGCTTCTTGTATATTGCCTATATTATGTTTAGGTATGTTCCTTGTATCCCTGCTTTCTCCAAGACATTTATCATGAAGGGGTGTTGTATTTTGTTGAAAGCTCTTTTGTCATCTAATAAGATGATCATGTGGTTTTTGTTTTTTAGTTTTTATATGGTCGATTACATTGACAGATTTTCATATATTGAACCATCTCTACATCTCTGGAATGAAGTTGACTGGATCATGGTGCATGATTGTTCTGATGTGTTCTTGGATGCGATTTGCCAGCATTCTCTTTAATATTTTTGCATCAATGTTCATGAGTTAGATTGGTCTGTAATTCTCTTTCTTAGTAATGTCTTTTTGTGGTTTGGGTATCAGGGTAATTTTAGCCTCATTAAAAGAGTTTGGCAATGTTCCTTCCGTTTCTATTGTGTGTAATAATTTGAGGAGTGTTGATATTAGTTCTTCTTTGAAAGTCTTTTAGAATTATGAGCTGAAACCATCTGGTCCTGGGATTTTTTTGGTTGGGAGACTTTTGATGACTGTTCCTATTGCATGTGCAGGGACTACAGATGTCACAAGAGGGTTTAAGAATCACTGGAGGTAGATTTTTAGCCAGTTGTGAGCTACACAGTGTGAGTGATGAGAATTGAACCCAGGTCCTCCGTAAAAGCAGCAAGTGCTCATAATAACTGATTTATCTCTCCAGGCATAGTCAGCCAGTGTTGCTGAACTAGTGATACACCCTGTATCTAAAATTAATTTAGAGTGTTATAGAGCAAGATAGCTGGCATAGACCTCTAGCCTACACACACACACACACACACACACAGAGAGAGAGAGAGAGAGAGAGAGAGAGAGAGAGAGAGAGAGAGAGAGGTGAGGAGGAGTCACACACAATCACCTGGTCTATTATCAAAGGCGAAAAATGACAAAGATTTGAAGCTACATGTCTTAACTGTACCACCTCATAATTTCCTTCTTTAGGAACAAAGGTTTTCCTTAGCAGAAACTCAGTGTACAGTCCTACCAAAGGGGAGTTACCAGGCATCATTCTGATAACCCTCACAGTGTCAATGGTAAGGGAGTTACAGTTGGTTCTGCTTTAGAAGTGAAGAAATTAATGTTCTTTCTGAGTAAATAAATTGCCCAGGAAAACTGAACTTGAGGTCTGACTGACTGGAAGGTCAGAACACTTCTTCCCACCATAGTCTACCTGGTTCAATGTCATTGTCACCTGCTCATGTCTTACTGAAGGACAGAATGTAACAGCAGGTGGGAAGTAAATCAGAGATTCACTTATTGTTCCCTGAAGGGAGATAACTAAAGATTTACTTGAAAGAAAGGGCAAATGTCAAAATGAAATGACATGTTTATATGAACTGGGGACATGGTTTTACTTTTTAATTAATTAGTCTGTGAACACTGATAAATGTGCATTTCAGGACACCTTCAGAATGCTGTTTGCCCAACAATTACTCACTATCATCTCAGAGGCCTAAGATTCCATAACTTATTAATGTGTGAAATATCATTGAGCTTTTGAACCACAATTTTCAAGAGAAAATTATCACAGCCAAGATTTGCAGCTGGAGTTAGAAACCTGACACTAGCTTCAGTATAAGGAAATCAGATTGGTGATTCACATAACCCAAAGAGTGGCATTTTATATACAATAAAAGAGTTGGCTCAATCAGTAAAGACATATTTTAAGTTCCTTTGATATGCCATGAATTGATCTAGATATACATTCTGACCCACCCTATGTAACTTCAGTCAAAAGATATCATCTCTTATATTTCAGCTTCTTCTGCAATGTGAAGATCATAGAATTTGACTTGAAAGTTTCCCAGTACTTTGGTTACACACTCACACTCACCAGCAGAATGTAGGTGCTCAGAATAGTCACTCAGACAGAGATGTCTTGCATATTATTTGTATAAACCAGAATGGGTCGAACAGGAGTGAGTTGCCTTGAGTATACTGATTTCCTTTCTCTAATTCTGCTTCCTTATATATTAGAATTTTAACAATTGCTTCTGCAAAAAAAGGCTGGTAAGAATTAAATTGCATTAACCATGTAAACTACTCAGTTTACTGAAATATGTTTTGAATTTTTCATGTAAAAAAACTGTGTAAAATATAACTATTTTCCATATCTTTCCAGTTTTTAGAACTCCATGTATTATAGAAATCAGGTAACCAGGTAATCTCACTGATAGCTGGATTCATGAGAATTCCTAATTCTCCACCTCAGTCACAAAATCTTGTTTATCAAACATTTTTTCATTCTCTTAAATGGGACAATAGAAAATTCAATCAAGTTTTATTGATGATTTTAATGACTAGCTAATGGGATGGTTGGTTCTTATTGTCAGTTAAGAGAATTTAGAATAACCTAGAAGACATAATTATCAGTATGATTCTAAGGGTATTTTTATAGAGACTTATTGCAAGATGGAAAAATCACTTTGAATGTGTGTGGCAACATTCTGTCAACTGAACTACAGACTGAATAAAAAGAAAAAAGGAGATAGCTACCTGAGCACCCACATTATCTGCCTCTGCTTACTAACTACAGAAACAATGTGACCAGTCCCTTCACACTCCCCTGCCATTCCCTCCTCTCCATAGTCTACTGTATCCTCTCTTTGCTAAGCAGTATGCTTCCTTAAATATCTTTTGTCAGGTATTTTGTCATTACAGGAGAGAAAAGTAATTAATCTATATGGTAACTCTGATATGGCACAAAGTTCTTAGAAGAAAATATAAAGAAAAACAGAATTTCAAACACTTCATTTGACTCTCTTTCCATAAAGAAAACTGGCAAACTGGCTATTAAGAAGTTATGTTCTGAGGTTTGCCAAAACTGTATCTACATCTTAAATGATAACTTACAGAGATATTTATCTATTTTGTGTTTTTAAAATATTTTTAAGACAGAGTTTCCCTAACTCAATCTGACAAGACTGAATGAAAATCACTGTATAGATGATTGAGAGCGATCTGCCTACCTCTGCCTTTTGAGTGCTGGGATTAAAGGCTTGTGCCACTGAACCTATAGGTCTTTTAATTTTTAAAATGTGGAAAATGTTATTCCCCTTTTACCACACTATGAACTGAAAACTGAATAATTAGCCACTATGGTCACAGTCACACAGCTGGCTCATTGCAAAACATTCAACCTTTGACATCAAAGTTTATTGCTGCTTCCTTTCTTTCTGGTGCTCCTGGTAACTTATCTCTGAAGACCTCTTATGTCCTTACAACCTCACCAACATCATTCATGGTGAATATGGGGTATAGATATCCACATTCATTCTTTCTTTTCACCTGCATCTTTTCCTTTGACATCAGTATCATTCACAAGTTCAGCCTATTTGTAATATTTATTATTACAATCAATATAAAGGCAATATATCAGCTGATGAAACTACATGAACAAATTGCAATCATTGAAAGTCCATTGTTTACAGAAGACTCACTCTGGCATTGCACCTGTGAGGCTTACCATCATGAGAATTTTAAAATTACCTACTTTTCTTCTTTTAATTTTACATACATTACTTGCTATTAATGGTTCTTGCACTCAGGATCTTTGTATTTTAAAGTCCCAGAAGTACAACAAATGAGTCATTAAAATTCAGTTGTGACTGAATTAAACATATACAACTAAAAGACTTTGTGATGGATAATTGTCATTGTCAACATATAAAGCATGATAATAAAAACTCAGAGAGAGACTGGGGTTCAATGTCTTTAATACCAGTATGCACACCTTTAATCCTAGCCCTGGAGAGGATTATAAAGAAATAGGAAACAGTTCTAAGTCTCAGTCTCATTTTGAGATTCCTGGAGGCAGGATCACCAGTTTGGACTGTGGTTAAGGTTAGAGACAGTTACTGGCTGCTTTGCTTTTTGGATCTTCAGGTAAGCTTTATTTATTAAAATACAAATAAAATACCACTACAAATGTGAGTGGATTTGGAATCATCTAGAAAATGCCTCACTTTTATACTCTAAGAGGAACTTCCAGAGAGTTTTAACTGAAGAGGGAAAGCATTAATCTTAACCAAATAGCATCATCCCATGGGCTAACATTCCAAACTAAATAGAATGGAACAGAGTCCAGGCTTTAAGATTCTCTACATCCTTCCTGAAAACCTGATGTGGCTGAACGCCTCACATGCACACCAAAGGGGCTTTATTCCTCTGAACTACTGTAAATCAAACTAAACTCTTCCTTCATTAAGTTGATTTTTTTTTTCCAGGTAATCTGGTGAAAGCAACAAGAAAAGTAACTACATCAAACAGTGATTCCAGATAGTGCCATCAAAAAAATTAGCTAGAAGTTAAAGATGAGTAGATGCTAATCAATATCTGTGGCGGCGCAAATGAATGCAGACAGATTATATAGATATATACAGCTTTAATAAGGAAATAGACTTACAAGACCACAGGTTCCCGCAGAGCACTGGAAAAACGGAGCAAAAGAAAAAAGGGCTGCTGGGCTCACGCCCGGCAGATTTATCCGTAAACATTAGCCCGAGGCGAACACGCCCCCAATGGGTGGGGCTATGTCCCTACAAATATCTTATTAAGAAACACAGCAGAGCTGAATAAGGTCCACAAGAGAAAGGTAGCAGAGCTAAAACTGTGAAGTAGGAGAAACAGGGGCTGGGAGATGCAGCTGAGGTCTTAGGTTAAGGCTGGCATGCATCTTATAAATCATGTAAGGAAAGGTACAATATAGCCAGCTATTGCTTTGAAAGTAGATTGATAACACAGAAGGTATAAACATACATGAGAAATCTATTACCATACACAAGAGTGATAGTGAAAAACCGAGAGTCCAAAACAGGACAGAAACGAGCTGACAGTTTCAGAGGATAGCCAAAAATTAGGATAGATATGGTCTGTTCTTTGCCTAAGCTGACTTTGCTTAAGCGCAAAGTCTTCCATGTCTATAGCTCCTTCTAGTGGGAATGACTCTATCCAGGTCTCCTAAGGAAACAGCATAATGTGCACTATATGATTCCTCCACTTATCGATCCAAGGGACTAGAAAAAAATCCTTTCAGTTATCTGAATCAAAACTGATCTACAGCATCTTTTGAACTATGTCCAATATGTTACTATCTGATATTAATAAATCCAATGTCTTTCATGAGGATTAAAATCTGGAATTACAAAAGAAATAAATTAAATATCTAAGTATAATCTAAAATGACTAGGTAGACAAGACACCTGGAGAGCAGCACTGGGAAGCCTAAATAAGAAGCCATATATATTCTGAGCTTCAGAGACCACTTAACTCTCCATAGTCCCAGAACCACCCATGCACACTGCTCTTTATGTTATACTGCATTGTCCAAAGCCCCGCAACTGCGTCTACAATAAGTCCAGATTGAGGGAATTTGAGATTGTCTCAATTCCTTGAAGTTAAGTTATTTTAAATAAAACATTTTATCACACATCTAAGGAAAGTCATTCATGAGTCATCCTCAAAAGTACTGGCCCACAATGGAATTTTTATTTCAAAATGTAGTAGGGGAATGGGCTGTGTCCTGCTGCCCAGCTAGCTTAGCCCCCGAAATAACCACACAGAAAACTGTATTAATTAAAACACTGCCTTGTCAATTATCTCCAGCCCCTTATTGACTAACTCTCACATCTTGATTCAACCCATTTCTAATAATCTGGATGTCACCAAGAGGTTGTGGCTTACCAGGAGAGATTCTAACCTACCTCTGTCTCAAGCCAGAGATTTGTGGCATCTGCCACAATTCCCTTCTTCCCAGCATTCTATTTTGACTCCTCGGCCCTCCTAAGGGCTGCCCTATCAAAAGACCAAGGCAGTTTCTTTATTCAACCAATGAAAGCAACACAAATACAGAAGGACCTCTTATACCATTTCCCCTTTTCTCTTTAAACAAAAAAGAAAGGCTTTCACTTTAACATAGTAAAATTACATAAAACAAAACAGTTATCAAGCAACAATTAGTTACCTTATTTACATCTATTTTATCTTTTAATATAACAAAGGAAAACTATAACTATCTATCAATTCTTCAACTCCATCAAAGACTCCAGAGGAATATAATATTACCTAAACAAACAAGAAGTAAGCAACTCCAAACTCTAGAAATAACAGAGACATCTCACTGCCTGAACAGGTTACCCAAAGTTTTTTTGTAGCATTGGGGCATCCATCTTCAGCTTACAGGCCCATAGTGTCCAGCATACTTTTCCATGAAACAGGAAATTTCAATGACAGTTAAGTCATATTCTTCTGTATCCTGCAGAATGTTTTGCAGACTCTTTCATGAAGCAGGAACCCTGAAGGATCATCTCATATTTAGGCAAGTTCAGCAGTCCTCTCTCTGCTGGTTCTTCACGTCCAATTTATGCAACAGTCCAGGCAAGAGCAGTATCTTGTCCAAATGGCTAACCAGCTTTATAAGGAGCCTCTTAGATGCCCATCTTCCTCTGAAGTAGCTTGGTGCTGCCAGGATCAGATGTATCTCATTGTCATGAAAAGACCTAAGTTATTAAAACATCTAAATGCCATATTCTGTAGTATTTGAAAGGTATGAAGAATGCCTATCTAACTAAAATATATCTCTATATATCTAGAAAATCTAACTAACATGACTACAAGCTTGACTATTATTGATGATTAGCCATTAACAAACTATATTTCCTAATTATACATTACATTTTTAGATGATCTACACAATCACAATACCTTAATCAAGATGAGAAAGACATATACATATAACAAAATTGACCTTCAGTTTATATCACTAAAGCAAAATCCATACCAATGCAAATTATCCATATCTATATCATATCCCCATTTAAATGTAAAAGAACATTTATAAACAATATTTGGGAATTTGGGCACAGTTATTTCTCTCCGAACTGCTTCGTGCTGTATGGAAGCACTGTAATTAGGTCTTTCATGGTGTATCCTGTTTGCTAGGTTCATCTCAGTCAGCAGTTGAACAAAGTAATTTTTTGAGGGTGTTCTCAGCAACCTTTCAGAAGGATGTGATCTATCATACCATATTGGTCTAGAAGCAATCCACAGGGTCTCATCTCCTGTGAAAACAAAAGCACAACCTCTTTTCCAAAGCATCATATCCTTAGACCCAAATTTTGAAGTCAAGATATCTTTATAATATACATGCTGTTTTAGCTTGGCAGACCATATAATGAAATGTCTCTGTGCATTTAGCTGCTTTACAGTCAAAAAATTAAAAAGAAAAACACAATAATACACAAAATCCAGAATCTCTGTGAATTTTCCATTTTTATGTGGCTTATTTTTTTTTACTCCTTTTAATCTATCATTATCTGTACTCTGTCTCTTTAAAAACTTTACCCCTTTTTAAAAGCATTAACCTTATTTATGGCTTTCTATACTCTTTCTTCTCTCTCCCAAGCCCATGAGTTTATCTAACAGTATGACCCATTTAGAGGTCTTTTATGTCTGAATCTGTCCTCTTGCATTGTCTTTAAGTATCTACTGTCTTGAAGATCTTTTAAAATGCTAAGCATCTTGTTTACAGCTACTCTGAATGTTGGCTCCACCTCTCTTCAATTTCAAAATGGTCGATGTACCATTTCTGCTCGCTCTGGGGCCACCAGGTAGGAGTCAGACTCAGCACTTTAACTCTGAGACTGAGCGTGTGTTACATAAACTCTTTCTTTCTGAGTTACAGCCAAATCTGCCACGTAGAGCATTGCTCAACCTGCACACATCTCTGTGTATGGGAGCAGGAATCTGCCATGCTCTCCTGCCTGTGCATGCCTAGTAGATCCAATCCTGCCACCTGTCTAGGCGGGGAGCACTGAGCTATTGGCATAGTCTCAGAGTACTTTGTTCCCTACCCCGAGTGGCACAAAAACATCCAGGCCCACAAATGCTCCATAGCTGGAGTTTGCACTGGTGGCAGAGCCCAAGAAGCCTTGTTTTAAAATGGTGCAGTTTTTTTCCTGCTGCTTTGCTGAGTCAGGAAAATTTCTCTGTGGCATGCCCCATCAAACAGCAAAAAGCTATGTTAAACACCCTCTCACTCTCCTTTTTAAGCCCTCTCAGGTTTTTAAGTGGATTTAGTCCATCATGTTGGAGGGCCAATCTGTAGTAGGAGGAACAGGCTGTGTCCTACTGCCTGGCTAGCTTAGTCTCCAAAATAACCACACAGAAAACTGTATTAATTAAAACACTGCCTTGTCCATTATCTCCAGCCTCTTATTGGCTAATTCTCACATCTTGATTCAACCCATTTCTAATAATCTGGATGTCACTCCAAGGCTGTGGCTTACCAGGAGAGATTCTAACTATGTCTGTCTCAGGCCGAAGATTCATGGCATCTGCCACACTTCCCTTCTTCCCAGAATTCTGCTCTGTCTACTCTGCCCACCTAAGAGCTGCCCTATCAAAAGGCCAAGGCAGGTTTTTTATTCAACCAATGAAAGCAATACAGAAGGACCTCCTACACCATCAAAAATCATTCTTGGAGAAAGCTCTGCTTAACTGAGAGTTATCCTTAAATACATACAGGAAATTAAGATTCAGTGACAGTGGATGGTTATTCTGTATTGTCATTGAGAAATGAACAATAGGAAAAGAGACTTCAAAGAGAATTATAAAATTTCAGATCAGACTTTCTTTGTCAGTAATGGACTAAAAATGACATAATAAACCTTCTCAATGAACAGGAAAGAAAACAGAGGTCTTCGTTGAAGTCATGGCTCTGTGCATTCTAACTTTCTGAGAATATTTAAAGTAGATGTAGGCCTATTTCCCATGGACAGTGTAAAAT
The DNA here is from genome assembly GCF_950005125.1 of Chionomys nivalis. Classification (NCBI taxonomy): domain Eukaryota; kingdom Metazoa; phylum Chordata; class Mammalia; order Rodentia; family Cricetidae; genus Chionomys; species Chionomys nivalis. Next base: position 5,199,257 of record NC_080089.1, read on the forward strand.
TTTCAAACTAAATGGAGTTACCATGTAGGAAAACATCAGGTAAATTGCATAGCAGTACACAACATTGTTACAGAGAAGTTTTTTTTTACAAAGTAAGGAACACTGATGAAACTCAGGAGACAACGATGCTGACATTAAGAATAAGACAGGCTTGGATTTGAGAAATTGCTAGTTAGATCAGACCACTAACCTCATGATGCTCAATAACTGACTTAAACAATTCAACTCTCAGTTTTATCAGCTATAGAATGAGTTAAAATGCATCATGTTTCATACAACAACATAAATTTAAGTAAGAATAAGTCCTACGAATATAAAACACTGGGCCTTGTAAGTATTCTCTCTTTCTACTATGAATGTCTTTCAATAGTCCAGTAGAAGCAATAATATTTCCAATCCAATTTGTAAGCACATTGTTATACTATCAACTATGCTCAAGAAGTAAGTCAGAATTGACAACCTAGACTATGAATATAATTTCTATACCAGCTAGTGTTGCACATCATTCATGTGGTAAAGTGACTTCCTGATTACTAACTTCCCACACAATGAACAAAGGAAAATTAAATTTAGACAGGTTTTTCAGCTCCCTGTATGTAATTTTCATATTAGCAGAATGGAGAACTGGTGGGCCATAATGAGAAAATATATTTCTTTAACTCCAGTGTTTAATCTGTTGGTTATAACCTCCTGACTTACTTGAAAGAGAAAAATCCAGTTGAGGAAAATATTCAACGCTGTTTTAAAAAGGCACATTCATTCTTAGACTTTGTAATATTAAATCCCATGTGGAATATTGGTTTTTTTATTGAGTCATTCTGAAACAATTATTGGTGCTAGATTAAACATTGATTATTAGGTAATAAGAAAGATTTAAATAGTTCCTACCTTTAACAAGCAATATCCTTACTGAGTGCAGAGATAAAACAACTAATATTCAAAATCCTGAGTTTAAAAGCTATGATATTTTGGGCTGGGGAGACAGCTCACTGGCTACTCTTGCAGAGACATGGATTAAATTCTCACCAACCACACAGCAGCTCACAGACCTCAGTAACTCCACTTGCAGGGTACCAGTGCCTTTTTGTGGCCTCTTCAGGCATCAGGCATGCATATGGAGCACTTATACATGTAAAATAATATCTAAAAAATTTAAACAAATTTTTTTTTCAGTTTGAAATCATGTTGTACTTTTATTTTAGGAAGGGGTATTTGGGACATTAATGGGGGGTGTCACAATCATCTAATTTTTTTCCCAAACCGCTTTTATTGCCTAGTACATTTATATTTTTACATTTATATTTTAATTACTTTATAAATAATATCAATCAAAATTCCCACTTCCTCCCCTTCTCTCACTTCCCTCCTGCTCCCCCACAACCCTTTCCCACCCCTCCAGTCCTAAGATAGGGCAAGGTACCCTGCTCTGTGGGAAGCCCAAAGCCCTACCCCCTATATCCAGGCTTAGAAAGGTATGCATCCAAAGATGCCCAAAAGCCAGTACATGCAGTAGAGACAAATCCCAGTGTCATTACCATCGACCCTTCCATCTGCTCCAACTGTTAACCACATTCAGAGGGCCTGGTTGATTCTGTGCTTGTTCATTCCCAGTCCAGCTATAGTTGGTGAGCTCCTATTAGCTCAGTCACACTGTCTCAATTTTTTTAAAAAAACTTATGATATGAAAATATGTTTTCTTATTGAGTAGAGAGAACATGTGTCTTAGGTAATTACAAAGATGCCATTCTTGTCTCTTTTCCTCTGTATAATCATGCTCAGGTTCCTTTGGCCAAACCTAGCGTATTTGTTTCTTCTTCATCTGCATTACTATGGATTATTTTCCACAGACAATTGCTGATTGATTTGTACTCACTCAACTTCTATTTCACCCTCTTCATACTATAAAAAAAGACTGAAAGGTGAAATACACTATTTCCTAGACACCCTTGCCTGCGTAAGACTATGACTTGAATTATGCCAATCAGAATCACTTATAATTTGCTTTGGGAATGTAGTCTATGAACATATTCATGGAAATTATAACAGATACATGGGGGGTATGCCTGGAGATAATATCTTTAAAAGTGACTTCTTTATTTACTATAAATTGGTAAGAACAAGAACCTAAAGCCAAAAGTCTGAAAAATGGCTTCCTCATTACCTGGATTTTAAATTGTGTCAGGATGGCAAGCAATTGTCTTGGGTAAACAGTTCTCTAAATGTTGGTCTTACTCTACTGTGAGTTCCAGAGGCCCAGCCTAATTGTTTCTGCATATGTGGAAAAATGTCATTGCAAACTTGTTATCTGTATTGACTCAAAGCAGCTAGAACAACTGTGATCCTCAACTGCACTTTATTGTATCATTTTGAGTAAAACTGAGTTTGTTATAAATACATACTGGGTTCCATATGTAGTATATAAAGCATACACATTGATGAGAAAATAATAACAATGAGTAACTACATAAATATTGACCTTGAAATTATCTTTAGCTTGTTGATAATTTGGAATAATACAAAGGCAGTTCATGTTTTATGACTTTCAGTGTTCAAGAAAGAAGTCAATGAGTGCTAACAAATCAGTGTCTTCAGCATCTTTGAGGAGATAGAGACCTGACCAGAAGACAGGAGTGCCAGCTTTTTTTGAGATAGTATGATTCTGTGCAATATGAATTCCAACATAATTGATAACATTTGTTGTAAAAGTCCCTAACATAAAAATAATATTCTTTATGTTTAAAAGCAATAGCACAAGCTTAGAGACAGAATGTATATGACCTTGGGTAGAGCCACATTGGTTTTCCTAGATATTTCCTTAGAACCTCAAAGAAGACTATTAGCTTCATTTAAAATGAATATAACCTATAATGACTTTCCTTATTGCTGTGATACAAGTTCCAGGAAAAGCAACTTAAGAAATGATTCATCTTGGCTAACAAGTCAGAGTTCATCAAGATACAGAAGTATCAGCAACAGGAGCTTGAGGTCTATCAATAGTAAAGAAGTAGATAACAAGGGACTAGAGAGATGGCTCAGGGGTTAAGAGTACTTGTTGTTCTTGAAGAAGACCAGATTTCAGTTATAGTATCTTAGCTGGGTGACTCATAATTTCCTCTAACCCAATTCCAGGATCTTGGATAATGAGGACTATGTCATACAGCTTACGTTGTATAGGCACTTATTCGCAAAGTCACAATTCTTTGGCACTAAAGCTCTTGAATGTTTTTATATGATGTAGCCTCAAACAATAAGTTTCCTTCCAATAAAAGAATAATTTGGCCAACTGACACAATTTTCAAACCTTGCCAATCATAGTTGTCCACAAAATGAACAATTGTTTCTGAATATAAAACATTCCCATCTAAGTTGGTAGAGTGTGATAGAATTCATCTGCTCCTCCAGATGTAATCTATAAATTACAACAATTTTACAGAAAGATTGTTAAGAACTACATCAAAATCATGCATGCCTCACACACTAGAACTATGCTGATCTGGGGCCCCACCATGGGGATTTATGTCCTATGTTCTTCAGTCTCCATGTCTCTTTCCTCTTCTACTGTTCTGAAGAGGTGGTGCACTTTCTACATAAAGCTCCTGAGTGTCCTGTATAACTGCACAACACAGAATTCTGGACTGTTATGTTCTCATGGTGCTCTCACATGAAATATTTCCCTAAGATTTGATATACCTAGGGTTCAGTCCCCCCTTCTAAATTTCTTCTAAATTTGTGATTTGTGACATAATTTGAGGGTAAACAAGAAGACAACTCTTACCCTAATAAAATCTTCTCTCAATCCATTCAATGATGACTGAAATCTAGCTCTTTATTCACTTAAATGGTGACACCATTCATAGTCAACAGCTCAAATGCCCCAAGAGAACTAATATATAAAGTGTACTTGTCAATAATATCTGTATTCATTTTCTGTTGCTGTGATAAAATTGTATAAAGAAATGCAACTTTAAAAAGAGCATATTTTTTGTTTTTAGTTCTAGAGGGTTGGATCTAACATGGCAGGGAAAGCTTGGCAACTGAAAAGAGAAGCCCGGTGGCAGGAGCAGAATGCTGGGTGATTAGAATTTTATTCACACACAGCACAGGAGGGTGGGAAGAGAAAGGAGGAGCAGAAAGTGAGGTGACACTATAAACCCACAAAGGCTGCCCCTTGTAACATACTTTCACCATTAAGTCTGTACCCTCTAAAGGTTTCATGACCACCCCCAATCAAAACCACCAATGGGACCAAGTGTCCAAATATATGAACTCATAGAATATATGTCTCATTCAAATCACCACAATATTCTACATGCTTTTAAAGAATTTTTTCACGAAGGGATGTATCAGAGCATCATTCTATATTTAAGATAAAGAATAGGGATGTGATATCATCTCTGTCAAATGTGAGGAAATAAAAAACCAGTCTGCCTCTATCTTGGTTTTAAAAGTCATCTTACAGTAAAGAAAAACTAGGCTGATTACTGTTTATTATTAAACCTTCATTGCTCAAGGATTGGACTATGCCCTACCTGTAACCTTAACTATACATGGTTCCATAATGTATATTTCAGGAATGGTAACCTTGTCTTTGTTTCAAAAAGTTGCTTCTAATTATATATTGCAAAATTATCTTTGTTTCAAAAAGGTTGTTATGATTGCCTTGTTATGACTACCTTTTGTTAGAACCATTTTGCAAACAAGTCTTTGTTTTAGGAAGTTGTTAGTACTAAATTGTTATGCCTGTGTTCTGTTCCTATAATTCCACCTATTTTGCTCACAAATCTGTCATTTGAAAAGCCTGTATGCCTGAGCTAGAAAAACCTTGTCTTCCTCACATTCAATGCTGATCTCTCAAACCCCATCTTAGGGAGAGGCAGCCCATGTACACTTATGATAAAGTTTTCTTTAATTAATTTCTTTCTTTAATTAATTTGAAATTGATGATTAGTGTTGGTTGTCTTTCTTCTCCCATCTTCAGGAAGAAAATATTCCCTGGTTTATGCATATTATAGTCATGAAACTGTCATTACAGGAATTCACTCTATTCACCAAAGTTTTATGTTATCTGGAATCTAAGGTAATTACAAATTTAGGACAATGTTTCATCTCTCTGCCGTCATCCTTGAAATGGGATGAAAGGGGTTAAACAGACATTCTGACTGATTGTCATGCCAACCTTCAGAGATAATCAGCTGACTCAAAATAAAGGAGACACATCAAAAAAAAGAGCAGAATACCATGATTCCACTCAATCCTGTAGGTTGAATCAAAGGGAGGAATGAATGCTTTATAGCAAAAGTAGTTTCTAAGTGCCTGCTCCAAGTGCATAAAAATGTATTAAAGGTACCAAACTGTGACATTTCCATAGAAAAGTCCTTCCTAGATCATTCTTTGTAGTATGAGTGAAGTCTTACACTATGATAAATAGCCATGCTATTCTTTTTCTTCTGTAGAAGGGAGCTGCGGGCTGCATTCCTGCCACCCAGCTCCTGGCTGCCTGGCTAGATTATGCCCCAAAATAACAACACACAAACTGTATTCATATAAACACTTCTTGGCCCATTTCTATTAATGTGTGTAGTGGTGACTTACCAGGGAGATTCTAGCCTATGTCCTTCTTGGGTCGGAGCTTCATTGCATCTGCCCTGGAGAGCAGAGGCATGGCATCTGTCTGAGGCATCATACCTCACTTCCTCTTCCTCCCAGCATTCTGTTCTGTTTACTCCACCCACCTATGTTCTAACCTATCAGGGTCAAGCAGTTTCTTTATTAATTAGCCAATGAGCTTCCTCCATCATAGCCCTTATCAGATATTAGTGCCTACATAGTGCTGCTATACATATGACTTAATTTACACTATGTTTTACCAAAGTTTGCCTCCTGGCAGACTCAATGTATTGCTACCTCTAGTTTCTGGGCTGTAATTCTCTCTGAAATAATACAACTATCCTGCATAGCATTAAAGCACATCAATTACTTTATAGCTCTCACCCCCATATTTTGGAGTTCTGTATCAAGTGCATCTATCACTTGGAAATTATGCAGGTCCTAGAAGCTCTCTGTCTTGAAACTGGAGAAAAGACCAAAAGTCACAATAAAATTCCTCTGCTGCCCCCATCTAGAGGATATGCAAGAATATGTCAGAGATTCCAATGGATTGGCATACTGAGATCCAAAAGGTCTGACAAAATGCTATAAAATTTGTGGTTGGCAGAGATAACTGCAAATACCTGAGCAATACCAGTAAGTAGTAGAGCATGAGAGATAAAACCTATACTGTACAGAAAGCTCACAAAAACCCCAGTCCTTCTTGTAGCATCCATTCTTCTTCTTGTTCTGGTTGATATCCACCCTCAGAACTGTGGGGCTTTTGTTTTTTCTGTGGTTTCCAAATGTCCCTATTTCACTTACTATCTACTTACCTCCATCTAGGTCCTACTTTCTACATATGAATCTAGGAATCTGGCAGGTGCCCAATGAATCCTGATGGATGCCTTCTACAAGTCACAACATTATACAGTAATTGCTAATTCATCTTCTCACAACTAACTTCTCAGAAACAAATGATTTGGTAAAGGTTAAACCAAAAGATTTTGGCATTGTTGCTTTGTGAATAAAGTATCTGTCCTTTGCCTTAGATTTTTCACTGTAGCTAACTTTGTTTTCTGTTACATATTTGGAAAGTAATTCCCACAGCTCAGAACTGTTTTGTGAAAACAATTTCCCATTGCCAGACCTTGCTCCTCTCTCCTAGGTAAGCACAGATACCTGCCTTTCTGGAATTATCTTCATCAGCAGAAATTTAGATCCAGGAATAGAGCATCTCACTTATGATATTCACAGACATATGGTGTAAGAGGTCCTTTGTCTATGTGTTGCTTTCATGGGTTAATAAAATAACTGCTTTGGGCCTATAGCAAAGCTATAGGGGAACAGAGTTAGGCAGGAAAAACTAAAATGAAATGCTGCAAGAAAGAAGGGTGGACTCAAGGAGATGCTATGGAACCACTGTCAGACTCAGACATGCCAGAACTTTGCTGGTAGGCCATGTAGTGTTATAATGATACAGTTTCTAGGTGATTATTTCAGGTCTGAGTGGCTGGAAAATGAATGAGCAGCCTCTACTTACAGCATGGCACCCAACAAATGTTTAGGGCTGATGCCCTCCACCCACTTTGGGTCCAGATGCCTGTTAGCCCACATGTGTTCAGGAGGAAAGTAGCTGAGACCATGCCAGTTGCTCAGTGCTCCCCACCTGGGCAAATGACAGGATCGGGTCTATAAGAACTGCATAGGCAAGAGAGCATAGCAGATTCCCTTTGCCAAACACAGAGATATTTCCAGGTTAAGCAGTATGCTATAAGGCAGATTTAGTTTTTACTCATATAGAAAAGATTTATATGTTGCACAGTGCTACTCGGAGTTGATATGGAAAGGACAGCTACAATCCAGCAGTCCCAGAGCTGGCAGTGAATTACCTCTGTCATGTTAAAAGGCGAAGAGAGGCAGAGCCAGTACCCAAGACCACAGTGACCACACTACTTACCATATTCAAATGTGTTTTTTAAAAAAATAATTTCAGGTACAATAGGACAGATTAAGACATAAAAAAACTCTAAATGAGAAACACAGCATTTTAAAAATATATGTAGTCTTAGGAGAGAAAGAAAAAGAATGTAAATAGTTATAAAAATTACATGTTGTTTAAAGCAAAGTCTTTAAAGAAAGTAAAACTAATATAAAAGAATAGAGATAGTCATAACTTAAAATAGTAAAGCAAAATATGCCACATAAAGGTGGAATATACACAGAGAGTCAGGAATATGTATATTATTGTTTTCTCTTTGAATTTTTTACTGTAAATGAGCTAAATACAGAAAGACACTTCATTGTTTGGACTGTTAAGTTAAACCAGTGTGTGTATTTTTAAAGTATCTTTACCTTTGTGTCTAAGGATATGTTGCTTTGGAAAAGAGGTTCTGCTATTGTTTCCACAAAGGATGACAATCTGCAGATTCCTTCCAGACTAATAAAGTTTGATGGACCAAGACCTCTCAAAAGGTCTGTAAACCCCCCAAAAATACTTCTCCCAACAAAAAGCAGAAAGAAGTTTGGAGAGAAATACACCTAAATTCCTTAAATTATTGTTTATCTTTGTTTACATTTAATGGGAGATATGCTATAGAGATGAATACCTTTCATTGGTATTAATGTTGGTTTATTGATATTAAGGTCAATTTTGTTATATGTACTTTTCTGCTCATGATGAAATAATTGTGTTTGTGTAGCTCATTTAAAAATGTAACATATAATTAAGAAATACAGGTTAATAAGTAATCATTTATAATAGTCAAGCTTAGTCATATTAGTTAGGTTTTCTAGATGTACAGAACAATATTTCAGGTGGATAAGTATTCTTCAAACCTTTCAAAGACTAACAGAATATAGCATTTAAAATGTTTAAGAAATTAGGATTTTTCATGACAATGAGACACATCTGCTTCTGACAACACCAATTGTTTCAAGAGGATGATGGGCATTGAGGAGGCTCCTTATAGAATTTGTTAACCATCTGGGAAAGAAATTGTTCTTACCTGGACTGCTTGATGTTATACTATACTAACTGAACATACAGGACCCACAGATAAATGACTGCTAACCTTCCCTAAAGGTGAGATGGTCCTTTAAGTCTCCTGCTTCATGAAAGAGTCTTCCAGATATTCTACAGGACACAGAAAATAGTGAATGACAAACTACCAATATAGATGGAACTGTATTTGAAATTTTTTGCTTTTTGGAAAAGTCTTCTGGATACTATGGGCCTGTAGGGTGAAGATTGATGCCCCAATGGTACAGAAAAGTTCTGTGTGACTGTCCAGGTAGCAAGATGTCTCTGTCAATTTTAGAGTTTTTGAAGTTGCTTACAATGCAGAAGGCATGTAGTCACCACAGAAGACAGACACCAGACACTAGACACTGGATATAACCTTACAGGTAGGCCACAACCACATGGAGATACACAGATGAATAGAAATAGGTTAATTTAAGATATAAGAGCTAGTCAATAAGAAATATGAGCTAATAGACCAAATAGTGTTGTAACAATATAGTTTCTGTGTGATTGTGTTAGGTCTGGGCAGCCAGGAAATGAATAAGTAGCCTGTGTCTACAACTTTCTCCATTAAGGGATTCATCAGACCTATACTAGCTACACCCGTGGATCTGTTTGTATGTGGTAACCATTATCTGATTTTTTATGGGGAAAAAGAATTTCAGTCATGGAACCTGATAGGGCTGGAGCATTACTGGTTTTAAGGATGCATATTACTGGCAATATTTTGTAATGGGAAGGTGAAAAGAATAAAAATGGACAGATGATTCCTGTTGTGAGTAGACTTCTTTACACTCAGATTTCTATACCCCCGCCGGGCGACGGTGGTGCACGCCTTTAATCCCAGAACTCCGGAGGCAGAGGCAGGCGGATCTCTGTGAGTTCAAGACCAGCCTGGTCTACAGAGCTAGTTCCAGCACAGGCTCCAAAGCCACAGAGAAACCCTGTCTCAAAAAAACAAACAACAACAACAAAAGATTTCTATACCCCCTTTAGCTAGCCATGGTGTCTCTAATTGAACCCTGTAAGGGAATCTTAAAGGCAAAAACTTTTAAGGCTTCAATATCTACCTGTTGATTGTGTGAATACCAAAGATGAAAGGAGAAAGACCACTGACCCAAATCATCATTTTCAAATTAAATAAAGTAAGTTTTATTTTGTTTGTGTCATTCTTGTACTTTGTGTGCCTTCCCTTAAGGTGGGTTTGAAAGGTTAGCATTAGATTTGAGGAAGATGTTAGAAACTGTCCACATTCCAGAACCAGGTCATTCCCAAGCCTGCCTTCAGTGACTCAGCACTAGCAGTCACATTATCACCAGCCACAAAATATAGCACATGTACCACTTTGAAAGATCTCCACCATCGTGGCCTGCTCTCTCCCTCTGTTTCTTTCTCTCTGTCTACTTCCCTGTCTCTCTGTCTCTGTTTGTCTCATTCCCACAAAAAGTCAGCCTTTTGTTCTTGCATGGGATCTGTTGCATAGTATGATTTCTGAGGCACTCCTAGACCCTAACTCACGAACTTAGGTACTCTTCCTCCACAGAAACCCTAACATTTGTGTTGAGATTTAGTAGTGTATCCTGGTGCCTGTTTGCTCCCACCTTGGTGGCCTAGGCTATACTAGGACCCTATCCCTTATCTTTATTCCACTTGTAACAGACTCACCTTCTGGCTCAGGATCACTGTGCACCCTATCTAACAGCAGCAATTGGTAAGTTTTCTCTTTGTTCTGTGTAAATGATTCCCTGGATCCAAGGGAGTGATCATTGAGCATCCAGTACCACTCTGATACTCTTACAGGTGGAGGTACCCCAACCACAATCAGACTACAGTTGATTCTTTTTGCTGACTCTACAGCTGACACTTTTCCTTGGGTAAAGCTTCATTTTTTTTCTCAATTTTCACCTTTGAGTTCATTCAAAAGTTCTGGTACCAAGCAATCTCTCTACTCAGGCTTTTAGCCTTTGACCTATCCACTGTACAGCTTGTGTTTTCCACACAGATCGAGCTGATAACTTTCGCTTCAGACATAGGACCATCACTTCTTCCTCACTCATGGGAAAGGTGTCATCCACATCTCCTGTCTCCCAAATAGGATGCATATTTGAGAACCACTGACACCTCCACCTAGCACCTAGCATTTCTAAACTTACCCACTTTTGTTGAATCTGGCATAAATGTCCCTTAGATAATCAATCCAATTGCGGCCAAGTGGTGGCACTCTACTCATCAATATTATTGGATACCTATACATATATGGCAAGTAATCACACTGGAAATGATTCTCATACCCTCTATCCCCACTCCACGCCCTGTCTGGTCTCCCTGCTCCACCACTGACACTGTGCAAATGACCTTCATGTCTTTAAGTTACTGCTAATGGATCTGTAAGTTTGTTGTAAAGTTCAAGCTGAAACCAGACCTAGCAGGAGGGTGGAAGTAAAGGAGTATGCAAGCTGCAGTGTACACATGCCCAGCACACACCTATTCTTCATTCCAGCAAACCCCCCACTCTGACCCAAGATAATGATCTAATTTTTTAAAGGTATGCATGGGTCATTTCTTTGTGAATTTGTTTTCAAATTCTAGAGTTCAATGATTCAACTACCGATTCTCTGTGGCCTACTATGTCCTCCAAATAGGTACCTAAGTGTTTCTTTGGTCCCTATCAGCCTGATATACCTCTGGCCTGCTGCACTCATGTGGACACCTTTATTTCCTGCTCTCTCCCCTCTCTTACCTCCTCTAAGAGTAACACTGCCATTTGTGGCAGCCTGTAACTCTTTGCTCCCTCCCATTCAGAGCTGCCTACTCTATCTCTCTTTAAGCTTTTTTGGACTTATTTTTTGTGAATTTCTTTGTCTTCCCCCTAGGTGCTGTCTGCTAGGTCCTGAATATTCTCTACATGGCTTCTCTGACATAGGAACCCACCCTCAATTGGAGTTCCTGGTTGTTTGACCTTGTTACTTAACGATTCCTCTCCTTGTCCTACGTTAAAAGTGTCTTTCTGGCTTCTGGAGCCAACTTCTATGCCCCTGAAGTTCCCGTTATGTGGGCAACATTCTCTCTTAGCTTTAGCCATCTGGGTCTCTCTACTAAAGACATTTACTGGCTATTTTCACCCTGCATACTCCTAGCTATCTCTTGTTCCAGATTGCAGTCTAACTGCATCAGTTCTCAGTTCCCTCTTGGAGCTTATAGGAACACTGAAACATTATGCTTCATTTTGTGGCCTTCTCCTTCATCCTCTCCAGACTCTGATTTTATTAAGACTGCCTGGCCTCCATATACATTAATTTCCAAAAGTTGGTGAGCCTGATTTCCCAATCTTCACATATCATAACAGCTGCTACTGAACAGACAAATAACCCCAAACAGCTTATATTTAAACTTGCTCTTTTCTGTATCTTCTCTACTTTCTATTCTTAAAAATCTTTTATTTCAAGGAGCTCTCTGCTCTCAAAAAAAAAGTCTCAAGTTTTTGCTATAAACTCTTACCTCAGAATTTGTAATATTCACAGGGTATGGGTTAAAATCTATAAAATCTATACCAAAATCTGGCTTAAAATTAAAAATCTATACATGGGTATATGCTGTGGGATAATCCTTTTGTACACTGTGAATATGCATTACTCTTCTTGGTTAATAAAAAATCTGCTTTGGACTACAACAAAGGAAATAAATCCAGGTGGGAATGCCACATGGAGAAAGAAGGATGTAGTGAGAGAGATGTTAGCCAGCCACCAGGGAAGCAAGATAGGCTAGAGAACAGGTAAAGCCATAAAGCCACATGGCAAAATGTAGATTAATAGAAATTGGTTAATTTAAATTGTAAAAGCTAGTTAGTAATAAACCTGAGCTATAGGCCAAATAATATGTAATTAATATAAGCTTTTGTATTTGGGACTGGGCACCTGGGACAAAAAAAGCTCTGTCTCCATTTACATATATATATGATTCAACTCTTGTTTATGAAATGTGTGTGTGTGTGTATGTAAAAAAGGAGACAACTCTGTGATCAAGTAAGACTTATTAACAGGTGCCAATCAATAAAGTACATTCACAATATAGAACAAAGCTGCTGCCACTACAGATACAGCTGATATACTTTTGCCGTTTATACCTCTGGCACTCAATTCAAAAGGAGATGAGACCTAAGCTGCCAGTCATTGTGTTTCCATGACAAGCTGCCAGCTTGCCTACATCCAACAGAGCATTCTCCACCTCACCCTCACCTTTTACTTGGGTGTTTGGGTCACATACCCCCTAAGACCATGCCCATTGGGGCAATCTCCCCAATATAATTGATTATTAGATTAAATTTCCAAAGTGTGCATGTTTCAAACTCTCTCTCTCTCTCTCTCTCTCTCTCTCTCTCTGTGTGTGTGTGTGTGTGTGTAATTTGAATTCAACTCTCAGGTACACATCTGGCAACCGTCTTTACTAAGGTTAAGGATTACATAACATGTATCTTATATAGCAAGTACATTATAACTTATATAGCAATGTATATTCCATGCTATGTAATCATTAACTACCAACTTAACTACCATCTTCAGATGATCACATGGCATACAACGTCAAGTACAAAACTTATTTTTTTAACTTTTTAATTGATTCTTTATGAATTTCACATTATGTGTACTCAACCAATTTATTTTACCATCCCTTTACATCTATCCTCTGCCTTTCCAACCTCTCTTCAAAATAAAATAATTTTAAAGGAAAACATAAAGCAAAAACAGACAAAACAACAGAAAGTCTCAATGTGGAAGCTGTAGTGTGAACCAGTGAGTCACACAGTATATCCATTAGTCCATATATCTTTGCTTGCAAGTGTTTATTACAATAAGTCATTGATTGGTTCAAGGCCTCTGGCTTCTGCTACACTCTTGGTACTGGGTCCGTATGGAAGTCCTTTTGTACATTCTGTTACTGCCTTGTGCCATGTCAAGATGCTACAGGTTTGGATCTTCATGTCTGGTCCTTTCATGTGCTCCACTATTTCACAGATGAAGTAGATGTTGAGATGGGCCAAAACATATCCTTTGTTCTGGGATTGGGTAGTAACTGGGTTGGTAAACCTGACAGCTCTCCCTCATCATCACCACCAGGGTGAGCACTCCAGCACTACCCTGACTATCTCACTGCACCAGACAGCATTGATCAGGACCAGTTCTTCTTCTACTCCTTTGGGACCAGCAAATCAACACATCAACACCAGGGTCAGTTCTAATGTATTTCTTAGGTATGGTTCAAGGTCCGCTATCTCAAGTGCTGCAGTTAGTGAGGTGCAGGACCAGATCTCCTGTTCTTGTGCCCCAAAGGCCATCTCTCTTACCTACTGCAGGAAGCAAGGAGCAAAGGGGGCCATCACTTCCTCACCGATGCTACCATATAGTAAGTGGTGTGTTTGGTGAGTTCCCCTGCTCTCGCACCTTCATGGCTGCTTCACCTGTGCTTGCCAACAGTGTCATCTCTACCGTCTTGCACAGGCAAGGGGCAGGGTCTGGGAGGGCAGGATCAGCTGTCCCACTCTTGTCAGCCCAGGACTAGTTTCTCAACTGCAGTAGGTGGGAGGGACAGCATGACAGAGGGAGTGAGGCCAGCCCTCCCACGCTTATGCTTTCCTGACCAGCTCACCTGCTCCCCCAACAATGGCGTCAGTTCTACTATGTTGCCCAGGAAATTTACAGGGCCTGCTGTCCCAAGAGCTGCAGTTAGTGAGGAGTTTTACCTAGTGCTGCAGCCAGTGAGGGATGGTACCAACTTTACAGCACTGTCCTCACTGTCTTTGGTGGTCACAGAAGCCACAGACAACAACAAAGATTGAGGTTTATGGGAGGGCCACATATCCAGACATGGCCCTTGGTAGCAGCCCAGGCCTGAACATCACCATGGCCCCAGCTGGCAGGCAGGTCACCCAAATCAGCTACTTCCTCACTGCCCTCTACTCTCTCTCCAGGACATGAACTTTTCTGCCTATTCCTCTTTCTCCCATTTCCCCACTATATACTCACTCACCATAATGATGCCTGGCTGCCCAGCACCACAGGCATGTATACTGTGGCAAAGTTGTAGCTGTCCTCCTGGGACCCAGGCCTCCTGGTACTGGATGGCTTGTAGTTGATCTCTCCTCACCCAGGAATAGTTTCCTGAGGCCAATCTGTAGTTCTCCTCCTGGCACCCAAGAGTCAGAGATCTCTGTATATCATCGTATTTCCTTTTTAGACTAAGAAAACAACAAGTCTCCAAAAGAAGTTGGCTTGGTATAGATTTTTGTATAATAATAAAACTTTTAAATTATTATCTTAATTTGGGTTTTTATTTATGCAAATGAACACTATGACCATTGCAGCTCTTATAGAGTACAACATTTAATTGGTGTGATTCATTTAGAGTTTTAGAGGTTCAGTCCATGGTGGGGATTATGGTGATGTACAGACAGACACATTGTTGGAACTAAGAGTGCTATATCTTGCAGACAACAGGAAGTTAACTGACAGTCACTCTGAGG
The DNA here is from genome assembly GCF_950005125.1 of Chionomys nivalis. Taxonomy (NCBI): domain Eukaryota; kingdom Metazoa; phylum Chordata; class Mammalia; order Rodentia; family Cricetidae; genus Chionomys; species Chionomys nivalis. Next base: position 5,214,385 of record NC_080089.1, read on the forward strand.
GAAGTTTGAGCAAAAAAGAGTTCAAAGCCTGAAGCCGGATGCTAAAAAGAAATCCCATACTAGGTCAGAATTGAGTAAAATAAAGGGTTTTAACTAGGGGGTAGACCCACAGATCACAGTCCTCTGCCTGAATGGGGAACAACAACCAAATCCAGCAGCTGGAAGAGAGAGAGTGAGAGCAAGCTTTACAATGGCATTTATAGTATAAGAAGCCACACCAAGTGAGTGAGTAACTTAAAGGCTATTGGCTGGAGGACTTCCTACAGCAAAAGCCCAGCCCCACAATGATGCACTTCCTCCAACAGGGCCATATCTCCTAATAGTGCTACCTTTTGGGGTCATTTTCTTTCAAACTACCAGAGTTATATTTGCTATAACATATTAAATATCTGGTTTAAAATATATTGTATTTGATGATAAAATTTTAATATTGTAAAGGTCTACTCAGATTTTAAAAAGATGATTTAAGATGTTTGTCTAACTAATTTGTTTATGCTAAGTGTTCAACATCAAATTGCTAGAAAATTTAGATAAGTAAGAAAATATGTTTTATAAATAAGGCATTTTAATAAGATTTATAAATTACTAATGTCTACTCAGGTTCACAGTACAATTAAAAGCTTTATTTTAAAACTAAAAAAGCTTCAATTCAAAATTGTTATTTTTCAGGTTAACTTAACACGGATGGAATGTAAAACCTTAATCTTATAAAAGTGTGAACTTTTTGTAAACTGTTAAGGATATTTAAGACATGCAAGTTAATGATCAGGCACTTTAGGATGATTAGATTCTTTAGCATATTCAGAGCTATACGTGTAGTCATGCTCAGTATTAATGCAACTAATTACAAGAATAAGCTTTATTTAGTGTCCTGTATATATTTTCAAAGATAAACCTAAAGCAAGTAACTAAATCAGATACATTTAATAGACTGATAGTCCTCAACTTCTTCAGTGATCACCAAAATATGGCATTTAATATGTTTTATTAAAAAAAAACATTTCGGACCGGCGCCTGCGGAAGCAGCCCTGGATAGGGAACTCTGAAGTTCCTCATCCCCCACCCTATACTCCCTGGGCTCCCTGCAGGGGCTCTACACCCTGCATACTGCCTCTCTCTTCTTGTCCCACCCAGCTTGCATCCAGAACCCTTCTTCCTTCTGCCCCCTTTCCTCTTTGGGCACATAACACCATCCAGCTCAGTCTGTCTGGCGCTGGGGGCAAATCCTAAGGGCAAGTAGGCAGGCGAGACTTCCTTTGTTTCTCCAGCCTGCCCGCACCAAGCAAGGTAAGGCCTTGATTTACAAACTACCCAACCTGCACGGAGATCTGATCTAGGCACCAGGAGAGACAGCAGCGGGGTGAGTTTGTGACCTGACCTGCAGCGGCGGAAGCAGCCCTGGACAGGGAACTCTGAAGTTCCTCATCCCCCACCCTATACTCCCTGGGCTCCCTGCAGGGGCTCTACACCCTGCATACTGCCTCTCTCTTCTTGTCCCACCCAGCTTGCATCCAGAACCCTTCTTCCTTCTGCCCCCTTTCCTCTTTGGGCACATAACACCATCCAGCTCAGTCTGTCTGGCGCTGGGGGCAAATCCTCAGGGCAAGTAGGCAGGCGAGACTTCCTTTGGTTCACTGGCCTGCCTGCACCAAGCAAGGTAGGAGCTTTGTTTACGAACTACCCAACCTGCACGGAGATCGGATCTTGGCACCAGGAGAGCCATCAGTGGGAGAGCTAATCTGGGTACCAGGAGAGCCATCTTTGGGCACGGAGATCTGATATTGGTACCAGGAGAGACATCACTGGAGCACCAGGAGAGCTATCACTACAGGGTGCCATCACTGGGAAAGTACATCAGTAGGCAAGGAGACCTGATCCTTTAAAAGAAGATCCATAGGGGAGCATTCGGAGAAAGAGATGGGCAGGCGCCAATGCAAGAATTCACCCAACAATCTGAAAAACTATATGAAACCACCAGAACCCAGCAACCTCACAACAGGAGGACATGAACACCTTAATCATGAAGAAGTAGATAAAATTGACTTTATGAAAGTGATTGACGCCTTTAAACACCATATAAAAAATGCCCTTATAGAAATGGATGAGAAGTATAACAGAAAGTTTGAAGAATTGAGTAAATCAGTGAATGATACCCTAGGAAACCAAGGAAAAACAATCAAACAGATAATGGAAACAGTTCAAGACTTAAAAACTGAAATGGAGGCAAAGAAGAAAACACAAACAGAAGGCCAGCTGGACAGGGAAAATCTAGGTAAACGAATAGAGACTACAGAAGCAAGCATAACCAACAGAATACAAGAGATAGAAGAAAGAATCTCAGATTCTGAAGATACCATAGAGAAAATAAACACACTGATCAAAGAAAACAGCAAGGCCAACAAATTCTCATCACAAAACATTCAGGAAATATGGGACACAATAAAAAGACCAAACCTAAGAATAATAGGAATAGAAGAAGGAGAAGAAGTGCACCTCAACGGTCCAGAAAATATATTTAATAAAATTATAGAAGAAAACTTTCCCAACCTAAAGAAAGATATACCTATGAAGGTTCAAGAAGCATACAGAACACCGAATAGGCTGGATTAAAAAAAAAATCCTCTCGCCATATAATAATCAAAACACAAAGCATACAGAATAAAGAAAGAATACTAAGAGCAGCAAAGGAAAAAGGCCAAGTTACTTATAAAGGTAAACCTATCAGACTTACACCTGACTTCTCTATGGAAACCATGAAAGCCAGAAGGTCCTGGATAGATGTACTGCAGAAACTAAGAGACCATGGATGCAAGCCCAGACTACTATACCCAGCCAAGCTTTCGTTCACTATAAATGGAGAAAACAAAATTTTCCAGGATAAAAACAAATTTAAACAATACGTAGCCACAAATCCAGCCCTACAGAAAGTAATAGAAGGAAAATCACTAATCAAGGAGTCCAACAATGACCACAGTAACTCAGACATCTAGAGACCCTTCACCAGCACATCTCAAAGAAGGGAAACACACAAAATCTACTACTAAAAAAAAATGACCGGAGTTAACAACCACTGGTCATTAATATCACTTAATGTCAATGGACTCAACTCACCTATAAAAAGGCACAGACTAAGAGATTGGATACGAAAACAGGATCCAACATGCTGCTGTTTACAAGAAACACATCTCAACCACAAAGACAGGCACCTACTCAGAGTAAAGGGCTGGGATAAGGCTTATCAAGTAAATGGACCTAGGAAACAAGCAGGTGTGACCATACTAATTTCTAACAAAGTTGACTTCAAACTTAAATCAATCAGAAGAGATGGAGAGGGACATTTTCTACTCATAACAGGAACAATTCATCAGGATGAAATCTCAATCCTGAATATCTATGCCCCTAATATAAAAGCACCCACGTACGTAAAAGAAACATTGTTAAAACTCAAGGCAGCCATCAAACCACACACATTAATAGTAGGAGACTTTAATACTCCTCTCTCACCAATGGACAGGTCAATTAGACAGAAACCTAACAGAGAAATAAGAGAATTAATGGAGGTAATGAATCAAATGGACTTAACAGACATCTATAGAATATTCCACCCAAATAGGAAAGAATATACCTTCTTCTCTGCAGCTCATGGAACCTTCTCAAAAATCGACCACATAATCGGTAACAAAGCAAACATTCACAGTTACAAAAAAATATTAATAACCACCTGTATCTTATCAGATCACCATGGATTAAAGTTAGAATTCAGCAACAATGCTACCCCCAGAAAGCCTACAAACTCATGGAAAATGAATAGTCAACTACTGAACCATACCTGGATTAAGAAAGAAATAAAGAAAGAAATTAAAGTCTTCCTTGAAGACAATGAAAATAAAGAAACAACATACTCAAACCTATGAGACACTATGAAAGCAGTCCTGAGAGGAAAGTTCATAGCACTAACTGCCCACTTAAAGAAAACAGAGAAAGCACATGTTGGAGACTTAAGAACCCACCTGAAAGCTCTAGAAAAAAAAGAAGCAGACTCACCTAGAAGGGGTAGAAGACTGGAAATAATCAAACTGAGGGCTGAAGTCAACAAAATAGAGACACAGAAAACAATTGAAAGAATCAATAAATCAAAAAGCTGGTTCCTGGAGAAAATCAACAAGATTGATAAACCCCTATCCAAACTAATCAAACGGCAGAGAGAGAATTTGCAAATTAATAAGATCAGAAATGAAAAGGGAGACATAACCACAGACACAGAGGAAATTCAGAGAATCATTAGATCTTACTACAAAAGCCTGTATGCCACAAAACTGGAAAATGTAAAAGAAATGGACACTTTTTTAGATAAATACTATATACCAAAGTTAAACCAGGACCAGGTGAACAACCTAAATAGACCTGTTAGTCGTGAAGAATTAGAAGCGGTTATCAAAAACCTCCCTTCCAAAAAAAGTCCAGGACCAGATGGTTTCAATGCGGAATTCTACCAGAACTTCCAAGAAGACCTAATACCTATACTCCTTAAGGTATTTCACAATATAGAAACAGAAGAGTCATTGCCAAATTCCTTTTATGAAGCTACAGTAACTCTGATACCAAAACCACACAAAGACCCAACCAAGAAAGAAAATTACAGGCCAATCTCACTCATGAACATCGACGCAAAAATCCTCAACAAAATTCTGGCAAACTGAATCCAAGAACACATTAGAAAAATTATCCATTATGATCAAGTAGGCTTCATCCCAGAGATGCAGGGCTGGTTTAACATACGCAAATCTATCAATGTAATCCATCATATAAATAAACTGAAAGAAAAAAACCATATGATCGTTTCATTAGACGCTGAAAAAGCATTTGACAAAATTCAACATCCCTTTATGATAAAAGTCTTGGAGAGATTAGGGATACAAGGGTCATACCTAAATTTAATTAAAGCTATATACAGCAAGCCGACAGCTAATATCAAATTAAATGGGGAGAAACTTAAAGCCATTCCACTAAAATCAGGAACACACCAAGGCTGTCCACTCTCTCCATACCTCTTCAATATAGTTCTTGAAGTTTTAGCAATAGCAATAAGACAACATAAGGGGATAAAGGGGATTCAAATTGGAAAGGAAGAAGTTAAACTTGCATTATTTGCAGATGATATGATAGTGTACATGAGCGACCCCAAAACCTCCTCCAAAGAACTCCTACAGCTGATAAACGCCTTTAGTAATGTGGCAGGATACAAGACCAACTCCAAAAAATCAGTCGCCCTCTTATACACAAAGGATATGGAAGCAGAGAGGGAAATAAGAGAATCATCACCTTTCACGATAGCCACAAAAAGCATAAAATATCTTGGGGTAACTCTAACCAAGGAAGTGAAAGATCTATTTGACAAGAACTTTAAGGCATTGAAGAAAGAAATTGAAGAGGATACCAGAAAATGGAAGGATCTCCCTTGCTCCTGGATTGGGAGGATCAACATAGTAAAAATGGCAATTCTACCAAGGGCAATTTATAGATTCAATGCAATCCCCATTAAAATCCCATCAAAATTCTTCACAGATCTTGAAAGGACAATAATCAACTTTATACGGAGAAACAAAAAACCCAGGATAGCCAAAACAATCTTATATTATAAAGGAACTTCGGGAGGCATTACCATCCCTGACTTCAAACTCTATTACAGAGCTATAGTAATGAAAACAGCGTGGTACTGGCATAAAAACAGAGAAGTCGACCAATGGAATCGTATAGAAGACCCGGATTTTAACCCACAAACCTATGAACAACTAATTTTCGATAAAGGAGCTAAAAGTATACAATGGAAGAAAGAAAGCATCTTCAACAAATGGTGCTGGCACAATTGGATGTCAACCTGTAGAAGAATGAAAATAGACCCATATCTATCACCATGCACAAAACTCAAGTCCAAATGGATCAAAGACCTCAATATCAATCTGAACACACTGAACCTGATAGAATAGAAAATGGGAAGTACCCTACAACATATGGGCACAGGATATCACTTCCTATGTATAACCCCAACAGCACAGACATTAAGGGCAACATTGAATAAATGGGACCTCCTGAAACTGAGAAGCTTCTATAAAGCAAAGGACACTGTCATTACGACAAAAAGGCAGCCTACTGACTGGGAGAAGATCCTCACCAACCCCGCAACAGACAAAGGTCTGATCTCCAAAATATATAAAGAACTCAAGAAACTAGACTTTAAAAGGATAATTAACCCAATTAAAAAATGGGGCACTGAACTGAACAGAGAATTCTCAACAGAAGAAGTTAAAATGGCCAAAAGATACTTAAGGTGATGCTCAACCTCCTTAGCGATCAGAGAAATGCAAATCAAAACAACTTTGAGATATCATCTTACACCTGTCAGAATGGCTAAAATCAAAAACACCAAGGATAGCCTTTGCTGGAGAGGTTGTGGAGAAAGGGGCACCCTCATCCATTGCTGGTGGGACTGCAAACTTGTGCAACCACTTTGGAAATCAGTGTGGCAGTTTCTCAGAAAAATTGGGATCAACCTACCCCTGGACCCAGCAATAGCACTCTTGGGAATATACCCAAGAGATGCCCTAGCATATGACAAAAGCATTTGTTCAACTATGTTCATAGCAGCATTATTTGTAATAGCCAGAACCTGGAAGCAACCTAGATGCCCTTCAATAGAAGAATGGATGAAGAAAGTGTGGAATATATATATACATTAGAGTACTACTCTGCGGTAAAAAACAATGACTTCTCGATTTTTGCATGCAAATGGATGGAAATAGAAAATACGATCCTGAGTGAGGTAACCAAGACCCAAAAAGAAGATCATGAGATGTACTCACTCATAATTGGTTTCTAGCCATGGATAGGGGCCACTGAGTCTATAATTTGTGATCCTAAAGAAGCTTAACAAGAGGATAAACCCAAGGAAAAACATATAGATATCCTCCCAGCTATGGGAAATAGACAAGATTGATGGGCAAAAAATGGGAATCTTGGGAGGTGGGGTGGGATGGAGATGAGGGGAGATGGGGAGAGAAAAGTGCGAAGGAGAGGATGAGGGGAACTGGGGGAATCGGGGTGATTGGGGGTAAAGGAAGGTTGGATGGGGGAGCAGGGAAACTCATACCTTAGTTAAGGGAGCCACCTAAGGGTTGGCAAGAGACTTGAACCTGGAATGGCTACCAGAAGCCCAGGGCAATGTCCCCAGTTAGTTCATTGGGGCACCTGAGGATAGGGAACCTGAAATGAACCTATCCTATAATCATACTGATGAATATCTTGCATATCGCCATAGAACCTTCATCTAGCGATGGATGGAGATAGAGACAGAGACCCACACTGGAGCACCGGGCTGAGCTCCCAAGGTTATAATGAGGAGCAGAAGGAGAGAGAACATGAACAAGGAAGTCAGGACCATGAGGGGTGCACCCAACCACTGAGACAGGGGGGCCGATCTATTGGGAGCTCACCAAGGCCAGCTGGACTGCTACTGAAAAAAACATGGGATAAAACTGGACTCTCTGAATGTGGTGGACAATGAGAGCTGACGAGAGGCCAAGGAGAATGGCACAGGAACTTTCATCTGGCGATGGATCGAGAGAGAGACAGAGACCCAATTTGGATCAACCGTCTGAGCTCTTAAGGTCCAAATGAGGAGCAGAAGGAGGGAGAACATGAGCAAGGAAATCAGGACCACGAGGCGTGCACCCACGCACTGTGACAGTGGAACTGATCTATTGGGTGCTCTCCAAGGCCAGCTGGACTGGGACTGAATAAGCATGGGTTGAAACTGGACTCTCTGAACAAGGCGGACAATGAAGGCTGATGAGAAGCCAAGGACAATGGCACTAGGTTTCGATCCTAATACATGAACTGGCTTTGTGGGAGCGTAGCCTGTTTGGATGCTCACCTTCCTGGACCTAGGTAGAAGTGGGAGGACCTTGGTCTTCCTGTAGAGCAGGGAATTTGGACTGCTCTTCAGTATCGAGAGGGAGGGGGAGTGGACTAGGGGGAGGAGAAGTGGAGTGGGGATAGGGGGAGGGGAGCGGGGGGAGGGGGCAATATGTGGGAGGAGGGGGAGGGAAATGGGAAACGGGGAGCAGTTGGAAATTTTAAGTAAAAAAAAAAAGAATGGACAGTTATTTATTATAGTTTTCCTTAGTTATGATAAAAGATAAAGTAGATCTAAATAAAATATTATAACTAATTCTGGCTTAAAAAAAAACATTTCATGATAAAGAAAAGTGATGGCTCCTAGCAGCACACCTCACATGTCCTACAATAATGATGAGGCACAAATGAACTCTACCTGGTACTTGTTTTAAATGTGGCAAAACTGGCCATTGGGTGAAAAACGGTGCTTCAGTTCACCTGCCATCAGGTCTCTGTCTAGACTGTGGTAAAACCAGACACTGGAGAGATGCTTATGCTACTTCACCCAGACAAGATAGCCCAGAACTCTAAGATCCCACTTCACCCAGACAAGATAGCCCAGAACTCTAAGATCCCACTTCACAGAAAGTCTGCCAGCTCCAGGTATTACCTCAAAAATCTATCTTGGACAGCTTCAAAGCAGCTAGCTCCAGGAGGTCCAATCTCACAGATACTGCTTGAATCCGTAGCCCCAGATGGTCTTGCAAAGCCTGGACAGTGAGTGAAACAGCCTTCTCTTCTAGTACTTAGCCAGCACTCCATTTTGTAGGTCCCATAAGATATCATACCCCCAGATAACAAGAAGCAGTCTAAGGAGCATGATGTCCAATTCCTGCCTCACCATCAATCCTTCTATTTCACTTTTTTATGATACAAACATTGGAGAAATGCTAGGAATTGGCCATATTCCAGAAACAAGTCTGCCCCAAGCCTGTTATCACGACCTCATCACCAGCAATTATCACATCACCAAATGTGACATATGTACATCCTTGCCATCACAGTCTGCTCTGTTTTGCTGTCTCCCTGCCTCCCCTGTTTCTCTGTCTCTCTGTCTCTGTCTCTCTCTGTGTGGCTCTCTTATCTTGTGTGAGATCTGTTGCTTGGTGTAATTTTTGCAGCATTCCTTGACCTGGATCTGCTAAAGTACTCCTGCTTCTCAGAAACCCCGACAGTAGAGTTTTTTAAATTGGGGATTTGAAGCACAAAATAGGTAGAGTTACAGGAGAAGAACATAAACCTGTGGGTTAATCATAACAACCTCCTGAAACAAATAAATGGATGCAAAGTAGTCAGAACAAGAAAATAGTACCAACAGGTAGTCATAACAAGGTAATCAGAGGTAGTTGTATAACCCTTTGAAATAAAGTGCTATGCCCATTCTGTGGGGACCTCAAAAGACCATCAGGGAGGCCAACTCACTGAAATGCAAAAGCAAGATTTATTGTACATACATTAAAAGTCAGAAGGGACCTTGTCAGCATAGCAACAAGAAGAGGTACCCCACCCTGCTAGATGGCATTATTTAAAGGCAAAAACCAGAAAAGCTATATTAGCGGAGTGTGGGGTGGTAGGTTAGATCCTGATTGGCTTTTATCTAGGGACTTTTCAGAAATTTTATTTTTGAACCTAGACTGTTGCTTGTCAAGTTTTCTTATCGGCTGACTTAGAATGGGGACATTATGTGGTTGTCTATACTTTTCCAGATGGCTATCTTGTTACTTCTGTCCCTAACCATTTCTGAAGAATGGAATGTTTGATGGGAAATAGCTTACATAAGACACAAGATGGAGGCAGAGTAAAAAAATAGAAGAACTTTAATTCCTTTTCCCTTGATTTAGTGACTACAGTGAATACAATCATGGGTTCCTAACAGTTAGCTCATAAGTATCTTCAGTCCTGATTTGTAATCTGTTGTATTGTAACCATTCTGTCCTTCATGAATTTTATTAGTAGATTAAGAATATAAAACCCACCCAGAAGAAACAGGAGTGCAGCGTGAACATGGGGAAACAAAAGAAAATAAAAAGATATGCGACCATGAAGAGAATGCTTAGCCTCAGAGATGAGAGACTTAAAGAAAAGGATAGATTAAAGCCTAAAAAGAAAGAGAAGAAAGATCCCAGTGCGCTGAAGGAAAGAGAAGTCCCCCAACATCCCTCCTGCTTATTCTTCCAGTACAATACACAGCTGGGTCCACCACACCACATCCTTGTTGATACCAACTTCATCAACTTTTCCATTAAAACCAAACTAGACTGTACAAGTCCATGATGGACTGTCTGTACACCAAGTGTATCCCTTGTATAACTGATTGTGTGATGGCTGAAAATGAAAAATTGGGCCAGAAGTACTGAGCGGCACTAAGAATCACCAAGGATTCACGATTTGACGGACACCCAAAGGAACCTATGCTGATAACTGCTTGGTACAGAGTCACTAAGCACAAGTGTTACACTGTACAGGGCCCACAGGCCACTCAGAGGCTTCCTGCCTAGAACCAGCTGCATTCATGTCCCATCATGGTCTTGGGACATGCTGCCCACTGCAGCCAATGGGGGAACAGCACTGCTTTACTTAAACCATAACAACAGGTATCTGTAAAGAGCAGGCGCAGATTCATACCTTTGAGTCCTAGCAAAAACCACAGACTTTTTGTTAGAAGCATGTACATTTTTCTGCTGTCCAGAGGGCCAGGTATGGATTGGCAGAAATGTCTGTGGTCTGATAAGAAACTCCTCTAAGTTCATATTTTAATGGCAAACAGAATGAATCTTGAATCTTGAACTTGTGACCAAAACATTAAGTAGTCTTGTCTCTATCAGCTTATCAGAACTATATTGTAGAAGGGTATCCAGGCCAGCGGGATATGAATGGTGGTCCCTGATAAACCTAGGGGAGAGGAATGTGAAAGACCTGGATAAATCCAGACCCTCCTAGCAGGAAAAAATAGAGCCAAAAAATCTAAGGGAGAAAAGTATCAGAAATCGATGATTAACCGGTTCAGTTTCAGGAACTAGCTGAAGATAAAGTTAGATTGTAATCTTGAGAATAATCTTGAGAAACAGGGAGTTTCCCCCTTGTGATTATCATTGGTATTTTTGGAATACTGGGTTTCAGGAACTAGCTGATTATGACCTTGAGAGTGATCTTGAGAGGCAGGGAGTTGTCCCCTTGTGATCCTCACTGGTATTTTTGGAATTTTCTATGATGCCTTCCCTACCCCTTTGGATTACAAGGCTGTAGTTCCTTCCCTTAAAAACCCCTTCTCCTGGTTACTCGGGATCAAACTCTTCCCCTGTGTGGGTTATGAGTCTCGACCCCAGTGCACTGGTTTCCGTCTCATCTCATCGATTAATCCTCGTGTGATTGCAGCAAGGACGGTCTCTCGTGAGTTACTGGGGGAGGTTGTGCTATCCCGAGACTTGAGTGAGAGTCTCCCCATACTGGGGGTCTTTCAAATGGAGGGTACAAGAGACAAGAGAAATGACATCAAGACAGTATTTCTGAACAAACCACAGTTTATCATTTCCTCAGAAGCTGTTACATAGCAAATGGGCAAGAGGGAGGGAAGGGCTGTCAGGTCTGCTGGAATTCAGGCCTGGAGACATCCCTAGCTGATAGGTAAATACTGAGGGTCTGTGATGGTTGACTAACAAAGGAAATGCTAATGTTTTTCTAAAAGTCTGGTGCCTGCAGGTCCCACTAGGCTAATGTCCTAGGTCCAGAACTTGCCTGCAAAGGTGAATATCTTACTTGTGAACTTAAGATGGCTGGAAACAAAATGCAGATCTCAAAATACAGGTATTTACTTCTGGTGTGCCTGCCCTTTTTAAGTATTAGAATGAGGCAAGTTAAAGGTCATCTAGTAGATGAGGGCGTTAACCAGTGTGTGTGGGGGGGGGGGCCAGAGGCCCGATCCTCCCATGTTTAATTGGTAGGGGAAAATTCTTTCCAACTTTGTGGAAGAATTTTCTTTTCAGAGTTACAGATGTCTTTTTGGGGAGGAGAGGGTCTAGGTTTTTATATCAATACCTCTGGACATCAACCTCTATGCAATCAGGCATGTTCCTCAGGAGACCCAGAGACATGGTCTTCTCCCTGCAGTGCTTTGTCTAGCACCCCTTCTGCCGGTACCCATGTCTGTCATGGACAGAGACACATATCTCTGAGTTTTATGTGGCTCCAATAGAAGACTCGCTCTCAAGGGGCTTCTTCTAGCCCTCAATCAGCCAGATCAAGCTGGTGATAATGGAGCTGAATGGGTTTGGATGCCAGAGTCCACCTGTTGGAAACTTAGTGAGCTTATTAAGGGCCCACAGTCCAAAAGCCATCAATAACAAAATGCCTAAAAGGGGTCCAAAAAGGGAAGGGGAAGAGGGGAAGAGGGGAAAACATCCCTCCTCTTGCTCTCTCTGCTTTTTTCTACTCTCTAATCCTTTCCTGACCTTAGCAATACTGTCTCTAACTATCCAAATTGATCAGTATAAAAACAACATTTTTTCTTTTAGGGCAGCACAAAAGGATCAAAATCTAAATTTTTCAACATATGCATTAAACCCAAACATTTTGTCAAATTCTCCTCAACATCTATAAGCACCTACAAACATCACCAGGTCAATTCCAGTAAGAGTACAATGACAGACATTGTTGTTATCAAACACCAGTTCCAGTCTCTGAGCAACATTCAAACCCTGAGTCTGCACCCTTCTTAAGTGAAGAGGGGTTTGTATTTTAATCAAAATGAGTTCTGTTTCCCAAAGATTAAAACAGTCAGATGTTTAGTTAGTCTGCATCTCAGCTCAGAAGCAAAGAGGATTCAAACTACAGAAAATTGTAGTCACCATGGTCAGGTTATTTCAGCAGGGCATCTGTATCTGTGTCTAGATCTAGAAGCAGCTCAGCATTTGTGCTTCAGGGCAGGTGGGATTCCTGGGTGAGGTGAGATGGATTCAGCTATGTGAAGCACATCTTTGCAATTATCTCAGTGGGGTCTCTTTGTCTGGACTCTCTGGAGGCAGAATGACACCCTGCTGTATAGAGTAGCTTAGCAGGTACTGTGATAAGGCACTCCTCTCTGTGGGGACAGGGAAACTGGATAAAGGATTCCTCTTCAATTGTTTCTCAAACTCCTCTACAGGGTGTTTGCAGCTATGACATGATGTGGAAAAAGCACAAACACATCCTTGACCCCAAAAATATATAGGCCAGGTCTTTTTATTATTTATTGCAAAGACTTTTTTACCTTGCCTTAGTTAAAGTCACCTTGGTGTCATTATGTCATATCTGTTTGCAACAGTATCTGTTTACAACTTTTATAAGTTGTTTTCAAGGAGCCATGGTATGCTCCACAATTTCTTTTTATTATTGACCATTGGAAGAGCCATTTGTAAAATTTAGGATAAAATTATTTAAGGAATTTTTTAACTATAACATTAGCAAAATATAGTTGTGTGAATTGCAGCAAGGATCATCTGGGGAAAGATTTTTATTCTGGCCTTTGAATTGAGCAAACATAATTGTCCAAGAATTACTATTTTAAAATTATTAATGAATCTGTTGCTTAGTATAAGAAACATTGATTATAGTCAATATTCTGTCAAACCATCTCCCAGACAGGCTACTGTTCTAAATTAAGAGTTTAATATCTTAACTGACAAAACTGGGAATGTGTAGCCATAAAAAGCATTCTGTTTTATCATAAGGATAAGTATATGTTGTAGGATAAGTATAGTACTTAATACACACACTTGCCATAGCTGAATTATAATTAATACAATGTACTTGTTGATTATTATATACATTACCTATTGATCTATACTTTACCTGCTTGTGTGCCTGTCTGGCAGCTTCTGTAAGCTCTCTATTGGAAATTGGGTCATTTCTCCCTTTAAGAATTTTACCTAGTGGCTAAAGGTCTCTGTCAAGTTGAAGCATAGGCCCGAGCCCCTTGCATCTATCCCAGCCCCTAGGCCTGGTCTGGACTCCAAATCCCAGCATGCCAGGTCCTGACCCTTCCCCAGGGTATTTAAATGAACCCCCAAAAGAGGAACATGTGGTCTCCCTTTTCCTTTATCCCAGTGGTCATGTTCCCACAGCTTTCTGGTTCTCCCTTGGGGCCACCTGAGAGTGCAGAACTCCCATTAAACCTGAATAATTTTTAATTTGGCTTCTTTTGATTTGGCTTGATTGGGAATTTTGTGTCAGCAGTGAGCTCATGTTAGGAAATATTCCAAACATTTTGGAGGGTCCACCGAGCTAGGGTAGGCCTTTCCATGTGGCTGGCCATGTCTTGAAAGCCCCCCAGTCTACAATTTGAGCTCTCTACGCCACACTTAAAACTGGCTTCTGGGCTACACCAGCTACGTCTTGGTGAGTCCCTTTTCTTGTCTATGCTATAGGGTTTTGGGGGGACCCATTTGTATTTATTTTTGTCATTTTCAGAATCCTGCTGAAGTTATAAGCTCACACCAGGAATTCGATTTCCAGTGGCGGTCAAACCCACAGGACCTGGCTTGAGATCTGTTTGTCTTGGGATTCCAGGCATTCAATCTTTGTGGCCCCATTTGGACCTAAGGGCCATTTTGGCAGACCCGCTAAAGTGGACTTAGGTCACATAGTTGGGCATAGAATCTAAAATGGGCACTTAAGTTCAAAGCCAGGTCCTCCATTGCCCCTGTAATACCTCTTACAAAAATCTTTTTAAATTGAGCTTGTTTAATACAATCTGTCCCAAATGGCTAATTTCCCTATGTACTAAGTCTTGAGCTTAATACCTTCTGGGACCTGCCGCATCAGCACAACCCTGAAGTCCAAGAATCGGCGAAGGGTGTCCGGATTGAATGAATGCAGAGAGCACAAGGTTGAGGTGGAACAGCTTCTTTATTGTTCTGCTGGGGCTGGCTTTTATACCATGGCACCAAATAAGGAGGAAGCTGTGAAGGGACTGTAACCTGACCCCAGCAGGGATCAAAGAATGGTCACCATGCACTCAAAATTCCATCCCCCACTCCAGGAGCAGAGGGAATTTATTATGTTGTCTTTGCAGATAAGCACCTCAAATGGGGGCAGGGATATCATAACTTGGGGCTGCTGTTCCCACAGGGACCTAAGAAAAATTTTGTCACCCTAAGGACAAATGGACAGAGCTTACATATGTCCATGGTTTTGGGGCTCTGCACTCTCACCCCCCCCCAGTAGTCAGTGTCTCACAGCACCATGCTGCCAAAGGCACTGGCCCCTCCCTCACTCCCTCAAGCCCACACTTCCCAACCCCCTCCTGTGGAGCAACATTCTTTTGCCTCCCTTCCTAATTTGGAGGTGCAAGGTCAACTTCCACCTTCCCCTCCCCCTCCTACCTCACTGCTCCACTCGTGGACCCCTCTGCATACTGGACTAGCCCCTCCCATCCTCCCTTTTCTCTTCCAAATCTCTCTCAGATAGAAAAAGCGGCTAGGTTCATTTTCTGCTAATCCTTCTGATTTTTTCCTCAGTCAGTACCAGATACTAGAAAAGAGTTAACAAAGGTTGAGGATAGTCCCCAAACTCCTCTATGGAAACTGGTGAAAATGGCCTTTAAAGTTTTTAATGCCTGAGAGAAATAAACTGAGTCTTCCATACAGACAAATCTACAGCAATCTACAGGCCCAGGCCTTAGCAGCTTCCCTAAGGTCACAGGAATGGGGACAAGGGAAGCCAACCATAAGGCTCTACCCTGATAGAGACAAGGGTGAGTCAAACTCACAGGCAAACTATTTCAACTGTGACCTAAATGGTCACATGCCACAATATTGCACTACACCTACTCCGAGATTGTGCTCTAACTGCCAGAACCTGGACACTGGAAATCACAATGGCCCTGTGCATGCTTGTCCTCTATGTCACACCATGGAGGTCCAGCATCACCATCAGCAAGTGAAACTGTTCCAGCCCTCGAACTTCTCAGCCTTGCAGAGGATTGATGCTGCCCAAACTTGGTTTATCCTGTAACCCTCTCCAAGCCTACAGGTAAAGCTGCAAGTGGTGGGTAAGTCCATTACTTTTATTCTCAATCAGACCTTAAGTTTCCCTTACCAGTTTTAGCTATGGAGGTAGAAGAGACCCATTCATTCCTCCCACATAAAACTTTGCCACTGCCCTGCATTCTTGCAGGACATTTTTTTATCTCTCATTCTTTCTTAGCAATATTTTCTATGAATTTTAAAAATGCTAGAAGGTCCCCAGTGTCAGTAGTAAGGCAGCTGGCTCTGGGGGCAGCCAGAGACAGCTGTGGATCCCCAAGTGATGGCTGGTCTCAGGCAGGGAGACACATGCCAGTCAGGCTGGTCCCAGTGAGCAGGTGGCAACAGTAAGGTTCCCTGACCAGGAGAGCCACACAGACCCAGTCATGCAGCAAGCAGCTGGGCAGGCAACAGTGAGTCCCTGGAAGGCACAGGTTCCCAGCGGCAAGCAGGTGGGAGACATGTGGACAGATACATCATACAGAATAGAATTAGATATTTATTACGTAAAGGAGGGGGTAAGAAAGGAGAGAGAGAAAAAAATGGAAGAGAGAAGAGGACAGAGATAGCAAGAGAAGGAAGTGGGAGAAGGGAAGCACCCGTGTCAAAAGGAACAGTGAGAATGAAGATGGTGAGAGGAGGGCAAAGGTCGCTGGGGGTGGGCGTGGCTTGTCTCTTAAAGAGATGAAAACCATAACAACGTCTGCTTGTCCAACACCTTTACTGGGTGGAGATATCCTTAGCTGCTTCCCCAAAGCTTTGTTCCACTTCTTAGAACCCGTGTTTGACCCCAACCAGCTCCAAGATTCTATTTTACAGGTTCACCCTTCCTGCCAGATGGGTGCCCAGGCCAACCCACAAGAGACTCTCCACATAAGTCAGTCTCTGCATCAGCTTCATGGATACCAACTGGACAAAGATTGGCAGGTAAATTTCACCCATATGCCTTCTCATAAAAAAACTTCATTATCTCTTTACACTTGTAGGCACTTTTACAGGATGGATAGAAGTGTTTTTGGTCTCCAGGGAAACAGAAGATATGGTGGCTCAGGGTCATGGAGCTTATGTCAGAAGCTCTCAACATCTCCTGGACAATGGGACTTATCAAACAACTAACCAAGTTCTCCATTGAACTCAGGTTATCTTGGTCCTTGCCTCAGGGCCACTCCACGTTTTCCTATAGGCCTGAGCCCTTTTGAGCTGCTTTATTACAGGCCCTTTCTTCTTAACCATCACCTCCCAGTTCAAACTCCTCCACTGGTGGGGTACCTACCCTACCTCTCCCTTTTAAGGTCTCTTCTCTGTTCACACGCTGACAGTTGTCTTCCTGCCACCACACCAGTGGACCCTAATGCCCCTAAACCTTCCTCACTCTCCCCAGGGGACAGAGTACTCCTCAAACAGTTAACTCCTGGGTCTCTTGAACCTCGATGGACAGGACCTCACATGGTAATCCTCACTACCCCCTCGGCTGCCAAGCTCTTGGGACACCCATGCTGGTACCATCTCTCCAGGCTCAAGCAGGAGCCTACTCGAGACACTTGGTCTGTCCAGCAGACAAGACCTTCCACGCTCTGATTTTCCAGGATGCTACAATGAAGGGCTTATGTTCTCCTCATTCTGGCACACTCATCTTTGGTGATAACAGTTTTTTTTTCTAGACACCTGCCTTCTCACCTCCCCCAAGGTACAGATGCCTGCTGTCTCTGGAATGTACATGGGATGCCTTTCCAGC
The DNA here is from genome assembly GCF_950005125.1 of Chionomys nivalis. Classification (NCBI taxonomy): domain Eukaryota; kingdom Metazoa; phylum Chordata; class Mammalia; order Rodentia; family Cricetidae; genus Chionomys; species Chionomys nivalis. The sequence continues at coordinate 5,232,073 of NC_080089.1, forward strand.
CACACCTCTCACTGAACATGGACACCTAGCTCTCTCCTTCCCCATGCTGCCCAGTACCTGCAGGAAGTAGCCAAATTTGAGTCTACACCCTTTTTTTCCAAAGGTAACTTAAATGTTTGTCATTATTACCACTCCAATTTTATGTTACCCCTATATCCAAAGAGTCTGGAATGTCAAGTTGGGAACATAGGGCCCAGCCCCTTGCATCTATCCCAGCCCCCAGGACTGGTCTGGGATTTCAAATCCCAGCAGGCCATGTATTTAGTATGAGTATTTAAATGAGTTTCCCAAAGAGGAACACATGGTCTCCCTTTTCCTTCTTCCCGGTGGTCACATTCCCAGAGCTTCCTGGCTCCCCTCGGGGGGCCACCCGAAAGTGCAGAAGTCCCATTAAACCTGACTATTTCTTAATTTGGCTTGTTTTGATTTGGCTTGATTGGGAATTTTGCATTGGCAGGGAGCTCGTGTTAGGAAATATTCCTAACAGTCTCCCATAAAAATATTATAACTTTGGCTTTAGCCATTGAAAATCTAATTTAAAGTTTGTAAGTCTGTCTAACTGATAGAAAAATGGAAAAAGGAAGCATTTTAACTAATGATGCTGGCCTCGTTAGACATTAACATGTAGAAGAATGAAAATAGATCCACATCCATCTCCATGCACAAAACTCAAATTTAAATGAATTAAAGGTCTCAACATAAAAAATTACATTGAACCTTACAGAGAAAAATTTAGAAGTACACTTTGGCATATCTCAAACACAGCCTCAGTGGCATAAACATTGAGAGAAACAATAAATTAGATCTCCTGAATTGAGAAGCTTTTGAATAACAAGACATAATATCAGCCTATAGAATGGGAAAAGATCTTTACTTATCATAAATCCACTCCAAAAACAGGAAATTAATTATCAAAAGAATAATCCAATAAAATATTTGTTACAGACCTAAACTGAAAACTCTCAATAAATGAACTTAAAATGACTAAAAGACACTCAAAAAATGTGCAAATGGGCTGGAGAGATGGCTCGGAGGTTAAGAGCATTGCCTGCTCTTCCAAAGATCCTGAGTTCAATCCCCAGCAACGACATGGTGGCTCACAAACATCTGTAATGAGGTCTGATTCCCTCTTCTGGCCTGCAGACATACACACAGACAGAATATTGTATACATAATTAATAAATAAATATTTTTTTTAAAATGTTCAAACATAACATCCTTTAGACATTAGAGAAATGCAAATTAAACTCTGAGATTTTATCTTATCCCTGTAAAAATGACCAGGATTAAAAATTATTGCTAACAACTTATGCTTAAAGAATATGGGTAAAGAGAAAACTCCACTGATGGAAGTGTAAATTGGTACAGCCGCTTTTCATCCTAGTATGGCTATTTTTTTAAAATTAGGCAAATATATACCTTAAAACTCATCAATAGCCCTTTTCGGGCCTAAATACAAAAGATGTATAACCATACCATAAGGACATGTGCTCAGCTATGTTTACAGCAGAATTACTTTATCATAGCCAGAATCTGAAAACAACCCAAATGTACCTGTTTTACACATAGGATAAATGAGACATCATCCTTTTAAATAGCCATAAATACCACAAAATATCTTGGAGTAACTCTAAGCAAGCAGGACTGAAGTTTGGAGCTGTTCTTTTGGAGACAAGGCCACACATGCACAGAGAATACAGCCTCCCAGTGGACCACAAATCCCAGAAGCACAATGGAAAGCCACGCATGTGCAGGACATTTTCTCCCAGACATCTAGAGCCCCTTAAAAAGTGGGGTGTTTTAACCCGCCTCCCCTTTTTCCCTTCTGTCTCTCCACTCCCACCCCTTGTCTGTTACCTCCTCCCATTAAAGTTTACCCACATGGGACCCCGCATGTCTCGTGTCTCCTTTCCAACCCCCAGAAATAATAACATTTTGGTGCCATCTGCTCGGGGACCTGCTCGCCCCGGAGCCCTCACCTGAGGCCTTGGCTCTGGGTTTTGGCACCTCCCGGAGCTCGGGGCCTCCCCGGGGACAAGGTCTAAACCAACATCCTGCCACCACTCCATGTGCTCCACTTATCTCAACGCGGCCCTCTCCAACCGTCAGCGGCTGATTCGTGAGTTTACCAGGGTTGGCTAACCATCCCCTCTCACCCGGAGGAGGCCGGCTGAGCTCCCAGCTTCCTCTGGTGTGTCCTGGGTATGGTTGCTACCCCCCCCTGGCCTTCCACCCTCGGCTAGACCTGTTTTTATCCGCTCCCAGAAGTTTGGTGCTTCTGGTTCTCCTTCCTCCTCTCCTTTCCGCTCTTTCTCTGTCCTCTTTACGTACGGGCTTGCTACGGTGCAAGTGCCTCGGCTGCAACGGGGGGCCTTCAGGCTTAACTGTCCCCTACTAGTCGGGACCCCCTGTCTCCCGTCGGAGACTAGGATCAGGTCAGTTAGCCTATAACACGGCCATCTGACCACTCAGACGCCTGTGTCCAGAGCAGCTGTGTCTGTGGCATCTTCTGGTGCCTTCTGCGGATATTTTCATGGTTCTAGCCATGGGCGCTAAGCCTTCAAAAACAGTTCCCCCGTCTTCCCCCCTGGGACAGGCTGCCCCCGTCTTCCCCCCTGGGACAGCTGTTGGAAGCTCTTCAGCCTCACCCTTTAATCCAGATTCGTCGGTAATGCAGCTGCTTCTTCTCCTGGCTCCACAATCTACTGACACTAACATGCCCTTTCCTCTTCCAGCCTCCCAAGTGGACCCTCTCGTGTGGGACACCCAGAATCCTGCCATCGCTAAACACCACTCCCCCATTGTTATTCAGTTAAAAAAACCCACCAAGTATATTACTCAAGCTCAATACCCCCTCTCTTCCCAAAGCCTCAGAGGACTAAAACCCATAATTTCTGACCTTCTAAGGAAGGAGCTGCTCCGCCCCACCTCTTCTCCCTTTAACACCCCTATACTGGCTGTTAAAATATCTAACAGAACTTATCGTTTGGTTCAGGACCTCCGACTCATTAATTCTGCTGTTGTTCCATGGCACCCAGTCGTCCCTAATCCCCTCACCCTTCTGTCTAACATTCCTTCAGGAACCTCCCACTTCTCAGTTTTAGACCTCAAGGATGCCTTTTTCTCTATTCCCCTCAGCCCTCAATCTCAAAACATCTTTGCCTTCACCTGGACAGATCCTGATACTAATTTCTCCACACAATTAACCTGGACCGTCCTCCCTCAGGGATTCTGGGACAGCCCACACCTCTTTGGCCAGGCTCTGGCCTCTGATCTGCTCTCACTGTCCCTCCTTAAATCAAAACTGGTACTCTATGTCAATGACATCCTGCTGGGTAGCCCATCTTTGGAAACTAGCAGGACTGATACTGCCGCCTTATTAAATTTCTTATCCAAAAAGGGCTACAGAGTCTCACCCTCTAAGGCTCAATTGTCCACCACTCAGGTAACGCATTTGGGATTAACCATAACCCCAACCCAAAAGGCCATCACTCTGGACAGGAAAAAACTAATTCAATCTCTTACAGTTCCTTCCACTAAAGAAGAGGTTTTATCATTCCTGGGAGTGGCTGGTTTCCTGCGTTCCTGGATCCCCTCCTTCTCCCTCCTTGCCCGCCCTCTATACAAAGCAGCTCTCGGCTCTCTGCATGAGCCCCTTCTCCACCCCATCACCAAACCCTTCCAGAGACTCCAGCAGGCCCCAGGCTCCAGCTCTCCATCTTCCAGATTTAACCCGCCCCTTTTCTCTCTACGTAGCAGAAAAGGAGAGCTACGTTCTGGGAGTCCTAGGTCATCAACTGGGACCCTCCTTCGTACCTGTAGCTTACCTGTCAAAGAAAATGGACCTCACCACTCAGGGCTGGGCACCCTGCATACGTGCTTTGGTGGCCGCTGAACTTCTTATTTGTGAGTCAAAGAAACTAACCTTCGGAGCACCCACTACAGTCTTCTCTCATCACAACCTGTCCAACCTCTTAACTTACAAAGGCCTACAGACCCTACCCCCTTCTTGAGTTCTTTCCCTTCAGGTGGCATTGGTAGAAGATGCCAGTCTCACATTTCAGTGCTGCCCACTCCTTAATATTTCAAATCTTCTACCTCAACCTAATGTTAATGATTCCCCATCCCATTCCTGCATTGAGGTTCTAGAGGACCTACTGCCTCACCCCTCACATATAGAGGAGGGCAGCCTGTCCCAGGCTAGTCATACCTGGTACACGGATGGCAGCTCCTTTCTATGTGATGGGACTCGCAGAGCAGGTTATGCCATAGTATAAGACATGGAGATAGTTGAGGCAAAGGCACTCCCTGCTCATACTACTAACCAGCAGGCTGAGCTGATAGGTCTCACCCGTGCCTTTCAGTTAGCAGAGGGACAATCTTTAAATGTTTACACAGATTCTAAATATGCGTTTCATATCCTGTTGTCTCATGCAGTCATCTGGAAGGGTGCTAATACACCCTCTCTTCTCTAAATTCCTAAGTAACCATCCAGCTGTCTCTACAGAAATCATCATCAAACACGGAGCCAAGAGGTTCAGGTGATAAGCAAATTCTTAACAAAGTTCCTGACATAACAGGTTCATCACTAACTACAGCAGTGACCCCTAAAATGTTAAGAAATATATGATTAAAATCTATTTCTTTTAAGACATTTTCTTTAAGCTCCAAGACACCAGCCCGACCCACCTGAACAAAGCAGACACAAGCGGATCATTAACGGAATAAGTATCATTCAATTAATGGAATAAGTATCAGTTACTTTTTTATTATTCTTAACCCCTGGCCTCCTAAAGCCCCCCCCACGCTCCACCCCAAATTTCCCCTCTAATTTTTTTTCTCTCTACTAATGTGACTTTTGTTTTCCAGCATCTTAACGATGACCCAGCTACTCAAGAGTCAGACAGATGCGATCTCCAGACAGATGTGATTTCTTCAATCAGCCACTCAATGCCAGCGGACAAGACATAATCAACAGGACAATCAGATGCTCCCTGGATCCCTCGACGCCCAAAGCCAGCAGGAAGCAGTCATGAGAGACCAGGCTACGCCCCTATTCCCTACCCGTTAATACCCTCAACCCCCCTCAATTTTTTTAATAAAACCAAAAGGGTAAAATGCTGTTCTTTTGGAGACAAGGCCACACATGCGCAGAGAATACAGCCTCCCAGTGGACCACAAATCCCAGCAGCACAATGGAAAGCCACGCATGCGCAGGACATTTTCTCCCAGTCATCTAGAGCCCCTTAAAAAGCAGGGCATCTTAACTCACCTCCCCTTTTTCCCTTCCGTCTCTCCATTCCTGTCCCTTGTCTGTTACCCCCTCCCATTAAAGTTTACCCACGTGGGACCCCATGTGTCTTGTGTCTCCTTTCCAACCCTGCAGAAATAATAACAGTTGGGTCCTGTCATCTCTCCTTGTGAAAGGGGAAATGTTTTCCATTTTTAACCATTATCACTTGTCAGAGTATAACTCTGGCCCTTGATAAATTTAATAAGAGCCTCCAGTCTTAGCAGTCCCCCCTAAAGCAACACCTGGCAGCAGGAAAGGAGCACAAGCTGAGACAACTCGATTCCCACCCAAGAGTAGACCATACAAATGGAAAAACTTGTATGATAAGAACTTTAAATCTTTTAAAAAAGAAATTTAAGACATTGGAAAATGGAAAAATCTCTTATTTTCTTGGGAAAGTAAAACTGATATAGTAAAAGAAATGAAAATCACACTGAAAGCAATCCATTAAAAATTATAGCAACATTTCTCACAGGACTCACCTACAGATTTAATGTAAATGCTCATTAAAATTATAGCAAAAGTTTTTACAGAACTCGAAAGAACAATCTTCAACTTTATGACAAAAAGATAAAAACTCAGGATAGCCTAAACAATTTTAAAATCCTCTGAATGTATTACAGTCTTTGATTTTAAAACTTTTCTACAGAACCACAGTACCTTGGATATAAATTTATATGCCTACAAACTAAAGATTTTTGACCAAGAAGCAAAACTGTGAAATGAAAAAAAAGCATATTTAACCTTCTTTTACTGTCCTGAAGCTGTCTTTTTTCTGAAGCTAGTTCCCTTTTTGCAAACCTGCCTGGCAGCTTTTGCTTTGCATGGCAGGGGTTTAAGACACAGGCTCTCTAGGCCAGTCAGCCAGCCTGCCTGGTAGGAGTAGCTGTGTGGATCATAACCCTACTTCTAATGTCTTGAGGGTCTCTGAGTCCATGAGTAAACATATCCTTTTTACAAAATGCTTGCCCCACGGTAATAATTTTTTTTTACATTGTATCACTGTTGAATCTCCCTGAATCTGTCTCATGGTCGGGTTTACCATGGTGATTCTTGCTGGACCAGTTCTTTGCCCAGTGGCCGCGGTGGTCCAAGTGCATGAACAGGACTGTCTTCCATGTTCAGTGACATTCCTCAAGCCTCCATGGTGTCCTCAGGCCTCATGTTCGGGCGCCATCTATGCTGGTCACGGGATGAGAACAGTGGTCCCTGATAAACCTAGGGGAGAGGAATGGAGGGTACAAGAGACAAGAGAAATGACAGCAAGATAGTATTTCTGATCAAACTGTTGTTTATTATTTCCTCAGAAGCTGTTATATAGCAAATGGGCAAGAGGGAGGCGGGGAGTGTCAGGTTTGTTGGAATTCAGGCCTGGAGACATCCCTAACTGATAAGTAAATACTGAGGGTCTGTGATGGTTGACTAACAAAGGAAAATGCTAATGTTTCCTAAAAGCCTGGTACCTGCAGGTCCCACTAGGCTAATGTCCTAGGTCCAGAACTTGCCTGCAAAGGTGAATATCTTACTTGTGAACTTAAGATGACTGTAAACAAAATGCAGATCTCAAAATACAGGTCTATGCTTCCAGCAGAAGGGGAAAAAAATCAGAAACTTTTTCCATCTTAGCCTATATTTACATCTTAAGTCATTTTTAGACACTCAAAGCTTATGAGATTTTATATCCTCAGACATTTATATATCTTAAAACATATTTTAATCAAGAGACCTAGTAGCTTTAGAAAAAGCAAGTCTTGATTTTTATAACTATAAATTGAGCTAAAAAGCTGGCTACAGCTTTGTGGAAGGATATGAATACTTGTTGCTGCTAAACTGATGACATTATAGCTGGCCTAGTCACTAATACTTCAGAAATCACAGAAGGAATAATAAATTATACAGAATACAGACCAAGCAGCTTTCAATTCTATTAAAAAATGACAGGGACTAGAATTCATATACAGTTAGCCACACCCAGGTCTCCATAGCATTGGAGGTGGAAGTATTCAGAACAGCAGTCTTAGCCAGGTCCATAAGGTGATTCCAACCACATGGAAGAGGAACATGGAAAAGACTGACCTTATTTTGTTGAGGCAAAAGTGGTACAATCAATTCTCCAATGTCCTGTTATTAGTCCACTGTCTGGACCGGGTCCTGGCAGTAGGTGTTGCACTGCGGCATCTCAACCAGCAGTCAGCATTGCCATAATCCAGTTTGAGACATCATGGTATCCCATAATCATCTTTGGAGACCTTGGGCTACTGCTAGGATCTCAGAGTCTCTGTCTAATATAAATTTCTAATCATTATTTTAAATATCATAATCTGCAGATCTCTAAAGTATGAGTGCTGCCTAGGTATATCTGATTGGACAAACTTTGTTTCGAGTCACTCATTTCAAGTTTGATTTTAAAAACATATACAAGAACCTAAATAAGGCTTCCCCCAGTAATTAATTATATGAGTATTTTAAAGATGACTGACTAACTTGTATTTCCTTATCTATAATAAGTTAGTAGCTTTCATAAGACTAACACTTTGCATTCTGTTAGGATTAGCCTTAAAAATATGATTTTAAATTGAAGCTAATAGGGCTGGAGAGATGGCTCAGAAGGTAAGAGCACTGGCTGTTCTTCCAGAGGTCCAGAGTTCAATTCCCAGCAACCACCTGGTGGCTTACAACCATCTATAATGAGACCTGGTGCCTTCCTTGCCAGCAGTACATTGCATGATTAATAAATCTTTTAAAAAAAATTGAAGCTAATAAAGAGTTATTCCAAGGATAAAAACAGAGCAAGTTTGTAACCAGCTATTAATGCTGTCTCCTGTGAAAGCAAGGAAAAGGTCCCAGAGCAAAATGGGTAAAGGAGGAAGCCTGTGGGCTAGCATTGCCCTTAACAAGTTCTAAGGCTAACTATTAGGGAAGAGCCAATGTAAGACTTTAAAAAAATCCTGAAGCCATTTCTGACTATTCTGAATCCTCTCAGCCTCTGTGCCATAGAGCTTCCCCTCCTCCCCTGGAAACCAAGGACCTAAGAGTTACACATGCATGTACTCAGTTCCTGAACAATTACCCATATACGTATGTTTTGATTCGGTCCCCTGGGAAACAGGGTCAAAATGACCTCCTACTTCATCTGATCTGGCAACAGCTCTCCAGCCAATTATTGATAATAGCCCTTTTGAATAAGCCAATCACAACCCCCTTTGCTTCTGTGGCCTTCTCCTTTAAAAGTAGCCTGTGCCATTTACTCAGGGTCTCTCAGCTTCCCGAATGCTGAGGGACCCTGTCATGACAGAATTAATAAAATCCTCATACTTTTGCACAGGCTGTGGTGTGTGAGATGGTCTCTGGGGGTGACTCCTCCTCGATGTTTGGACGCTAGAGTCCAACACCACAAGATCACTTTTGCCAGAGATATGGAGGGTGACATCCTTTATAGGGAGCAAGAACTTTCTCCAAGCAACCTGAGGGAATGGGAGATTTATCTGAATGCCTGACCTTGGAAAATGGACTTTTTACTTTTATCTCTGTTAAGTATGAGCCTTAGGAAAAAAGTAATTTTTCAATTGAACTTTTCCTTAGTATCAATACAAAAAAAATTATGACTCAGTTTATCCAAATTTCTTTAACCTAACAAAATTAACAAAGACAGAGTCTAAACATATGTTTTTAAGCCCAAATAGACCTTGAGCTAGAAAAGAGGTTTTTTTTTTTAAGACACCGATTCTCAGCTTTTTAATGCTTTAACATTTTAATGTAGTTTCCAATGTTGTGGTGACATCCTATTACAAAATTTTTCTCATTGCTATTTTAAAATTGCAGTTTTGTCATTGTTATGAATCTTAATGCAGACATATGGCATTGAAAGCCCTGGATAAATCCAGGTCCCCCCAGCAGGAAAAAAATAACCAAAAATCTAAGCAGGAAAAAAAAGAATCACAAATCTAGGATTAGCCGGTTCAGTGACTGTGTTTCAGGAACTAGCTGAAGATAAAGTTAGATTGTAATATTGAGAATAATCTTGAGAAATAGGGAGTTGCCCCCTTGTGATTATCACTGGTATTTTTTGAATTTTCTGTGACACCCTCCCCCCCCTTTCAGATTACTGGGCTGTGGTTTCTTCCTATGAAAACCCCTTCTCCTGGTCACTTGGGGTCGAACTCCTTCCCTGCTGGGTTATGAGTATCAGCCCCAGTTCCCATCTTGTCATAAACCTAGTGTGATTGCAGCAAGGATGGTCTCTCATGAGTTACTGGAAGGTGGTTGTGTTATCCAGAAACTTGAGTGAGAGTCTCCCCACACTGGGGGTCTTTCAACATGAAAGTGGTCCTAGGCTACCCTATGAGGTCCATATGAGGAAAGGGGACATCTTCCAATTTCTCCAGGTCAGCCCTCTAATATATTTGCCAGAACAAATTGACCTGTTCAGACTCAGGTTCAGATGCTAAGATCCGTGCTGTGTAAAACAGAAGACAGACAGACCAGAACACAGACTAATCATGGTAGATCAGAATAAATCTTTGGGGTTGGGGGTCCCAATGGGGATCTCTGATTATCCCAAACAAGCCCCCACATGCTATGTCCAAACCCCCACTTGCTATGTCCAGTCCATGGGGACCCCAAAATACCACCAGGGAGACTCACTGAAATGCAAAACAAGGATTATTTTGTGTACATTACAAGCCAACAGGGACCTCTTGTCAGCATAACAGCAAGAAAAGCTACATTAGCAGAGTTTGGGGTGGTGGGTTCAATCTTGATTGGCTTTTATCTAGGGACATTTTAAGAATTTTATTTTTGAACCTCTCCTTTTGCTGGTCAAGCTTTCTTATCAGATGACCTTTGGGTGGGGACATTCTGTGGTTGTCTACACTTTCCAGATGGCTATCTTGTTACTTTTGTCCCTAACTATTTTTGAGGAAATAGCCTACACACAACACAAGATGGAGGCAAAGGACAAAAATGGAGGAACTTTGGTTCTTCAAAAGGCAGAGTTGCAGGATGGTTATAAACAACTTTTTGAAACAAAGACATGATTAACTGTCATTCCTGAAACAGGCAGTACAAAGTCATTTGTAGTTAAAGTTACATGTAGGTCATTGCCAAATCCTTGAGAAAGAGAGGAATAATTATAAACAGAAATGAGCTTGTTTGTCTTTACTATGAGATGGTTTTTAAGTCTAAGGTTGGTTAGACAGGATGGTTCTTCGGTTGACTCTTCCATAGCCTTTTTTTTCCTATGGGGATTATGGTTTGGAGAAATTTCTGTTTTCAGAACTTTCAAATTCAAGTTTTTTAATTTTTTGAAATTGTAATTTGTAATGATTTGATCTTCAGAGATTTTTGAACTTTTAGAATTTGGGGTGTGCAGGATTATAATGTTCAGGATTGTGAGTAAGTGATCATAAGGAAAGTGGTCTGCCTACCATACTTCTCTTTCAATAAGCAAGAAATAAACATGAGTTTAAATAGTGAGATTTTCAAAGATGCCTTTCTTAATATAACTCATTATAATCTTTAGGCAGCATCCCAAACATTTTCTAACAAAGCAAACTAAAAATTATAAAGAAAACTGTTATGCCCAGATCTATAAAGTCCCCCCAAAACTAACTTTTATATTGTTTTAAAAAATGCTGCAAGATCCCCAGCAGCAGTATATAGTAGGAGTTGCGGGCTGTGTTTCTACCGCCCCAGCTCCTGGTCTGCCTGGCTAGCTTATGCCCCAAAATAATGACACACAAACTCTATTCTTTTAAACACTGCTTGGCCCATTTCTGTTCATGTACGTAGCACCCCAAGGTGCGCTTACTGGGAAGATTCTAGCCTACGTCCATCCTGGGTCAGAGCTTCATCATGTCTGCTCTGGAGAGGAGAGCATGGCGTCTGCTCCAGAGAGCGGAGCTGTCGAGTCTGAGCTCACTTCCTCTTCCTCCCAGCATTCTGTTCTGTTTACTCCACCCACCTATGTTTTGACCTATGAGGGCCAAGCAGTTTCTTTATTACTTAACCAATGAAATCAACAGATTGATAAGACACTCCCACATCACTTCCCCTTTATCTGTTTAAACAAAAAGGAAAGGCATTCACTTTAACATAGCAAAATTACATATAACAAAACAGTTATCAAGTAAAAATTACAGTTACAATATTTATATCTATTTTATCTTTTATCCTAACAATGGAAAACTATAACTATCTATCTATTCTTCAACTCCATCAAAGACTCTAGAAGAATACAATATTACCTAAGCGAACAAAAAGTAAGCAACTTCCAAACTCTAGAAATGACAGAGACATCTTGCTGCCTTGACAGTCACCCAAAGTTTCTCCGTACCATTGGGGCATCCATCTTCGGCCCACAGGCCCATAGTATCCAGAGACATTTCCATGAAGCAGGAAATTTCAAAGTCAGTTCAGTCACTATCTGCTGTGTCCTGCAGAATGTCTCGCAGACTCCTTCATGAATCAGGAACCCCGAAAGATCATCTCACCTTTAGGCAAGTTCAGTAGTCCTCTCTCTGTGGGTTCTTTGTGTCCAGGCAAGAGCGGTTTCTTGCCCAAATGGCTATCAAACTCCATAAGGTGCCTCTTTGATGCCCATCTTCTTTCTTCTTGAAGTAGATTGGTGCTGCCAGGAGCAGAGTGTCTCATTGTCATGAAAAACCCTAAGTTATTAAGACACTTAAAATGCCATATTCTGCAGTCTTTGAAAGATATGAAGAATGCCTATCTAGCTGAAATATATCTATGCACATCTAGAAAATCTAACTAACATGACTAAAAGCTTGACAATTATCGATGATTATCCATTAACAACCTATATACATTACATTTTTAAATGAACTATACAATCACAGTACCTTAATGAAGATTAGAAATATGCATATACATATAACAAAATTGACCTTAAAATCTATACCAATACAAATTATTCATATCTATATCATATCCCCCTTTAAATGTAAAAGAATATTCATAAACAATATTTGGGAATATGGGCGCAGTTTTTTTCTCTCCAAACTGCTTCCTGCTGAATGGGGGTGTCATTAACTAGGTCTTTCATGGTATAACCTGTCTGCTAGGTTCCTCTCAGTCAGCAGTTGAGCAAAGTAATTTTCTGAAGGTGTTCACAGCAACCTTTCAGGAGGATGTGGTCTATCATACCATATTGAAATAGAAGAAATCCACAGGGTCTCATCCTCTGTGAAAACAAAAGAAGAAACTCTTTTCCAAAGTATCATATCCTGAGATCCAAATTCTGAAGTCAAGGTATTTTGAAAATATCTATTTTGGATTAGTTCAGCAGCATTTATAAACAAATATCTTTTAGCATCTGTTGCTCCTTCTTCAGCATTCAAACAATTCAAACAGAGCATAATAGCATATAGTATCAAGATTCTCATTGTATTTTCCATCTTTGTGCGGCTTTATTTTAACCTCTATTTCGTTTACTTTTACTTTTATTTTATATTTTCTATATATCTTCATCCTGGAATAACTCTTTAGACCAGGCTGTCCTTGAACTCTCAGAAATCCATCTGTCTCTGCCTCCCAGGCATTGGGATTAAAGGCGTGTGCTACCACACCTTGAAGTCTCAGAGGTCAATCTCCCTCTGCCTCCAAAGTGTTGGGATTAAAGGTGTGTACTACCACACCCAACTACTCTCTTTCTTCCTTATTTTACTTTTAAGAACTTTAATTTTCAACCTGTATATATTTTTAAACACACTGTAAATCATTTAAAGTTTTCTTTGTCTTTGAATCTCTCTTTACTGTATATCTCTCTTTTTCTGACCACATGAGTCTTTAATTTACCAAGCAATATCAGTAGGATGAAAGCCATGGCTTTGACAGCTGGATCCAGCACATTCCTTAGCTTTCCAGCCTCATGGCTGAGGTACGGGCTGTAGCCATGTTAATCACCACAACTCTGTGGCATTTCAAGGTCCTTGCCAGCAAACAAGCTACAACACTCAAATGCTCTCTCTGTAGCTGACCTCCTGCCTCGGAGTCAGAGTTTGCCCTGGCAGGACGGACCAGAATGCCAGCATTTTAAAACAGCACAACTTTTTTCCTGCTATGGCTGAAAACAAACAAGCATGCAGTCAGCTTTTATCAATACCATTTAAATGTTTCATGGCAGGACCTCTTAATTAGCTGCAGGATTTTGCAGCTAAAGCTGAGTCAGGAAGCCTCTCTTAGATGAGAGCGCTTGCTTGCCACTAGCAAGCAGAGCAGACCCGAGAAATTGCTGCTACCAAGAAAACATGCTTTACTCTATTCTTTCCCAAGCTTTCTCAGACTTTCTGTAGATTCAGTGCCCCATGTCTGGGCGCCACCTGTAGTGGGAGCTGCGGGCCTGCTTTTCGTCCTGCCCTGCTCCTGCACGGCTAGCTTTACACCAGAAATAACAACACACAAATTGTATTCATTTAAACACTGCTTGGCCCATTTCTATTCATGTATGTAGCACCCCAAGGTGCGCTTACCGGGAAGATTCTAGCCTACGTCCATCCTGGGTCAGAGCTTCATCATGTCTGCTCTGGAGAGGAGAGCATGGCGTCTGCTCCAGAGAGCGGAGCTGTCGAGTCTGAGCTCACTTCCTCTTCCTCCCAGCATTCTGTTCTGTTTACTCCACCCACCTATGTTTTGACCTATGAGGGCCAAGCAGTTTCTTTATTACTTAACTAATGAAATCAACAGATTGATAAGACACTCCCACATCAGCAGTAGACAGCAGAAATTCTGTAGGTCACAAATGGTGGTAGCAGTCCATGTGGAGGCAGACAGGGGGCCCTAGGAGCAGCCAGTCCCAGGGAGAGACAGCTGCCAGTCCCAGAGCAGAGGCCCGAGCGGTGGTGGCAGGCTATGTGGTGGCAGGCAATAGGCTCTGGGAGCAGCCAGTCCCAGGCAGAAATGGCTGCTGGTCCCTGAGCAATGGCTGGTCCCAGGTAGGGAGACACATGGCAGGTAGGCAGAAGAAGAGAGAAACATGGATAGACAGAACTTGCAGGGTGAGGTTGAATATTTATTCAGGGGGTTGTGGAAGGGAAAGGGTGAAGGGGAGAGAGAGAGAGAGAGAGAGAGAGAGAGAGAGAGAGAGAGAGAGAGAGGAGAAAGAGACAGAGAAGGGGGAAAGCAGAGAAGTGGGGAGAGAGGCAGAAGCAAAGCTGCCTCTCTGAGAGGAAGATGGAAGACAGAGCGAGCTCAGGCCAGAAGCTGAAGATCAGCCTGCCTCAGCGGATGGGGGAGGGAGTGTGCATGGCTTGTCTCTTAAAGAGACAGAAAACTATAACACTAATAAGGAGACCAAGTTCCATACGTAAAAGCAAAGATACTTCATTTTAAATAAGTTTTCAAACTCGGTCTCTCCATAAGTTCAATGTATTGGAATAATTAGAGAGCCCAGAGCTCAGTTAGAGTTAGTTTTTGTTAGTAGTAAAGGTGGGGGTGACGGATTTTTAAGGTTCACAACCCCCAATTGGCTAACGTTTGTGTAGGGGTGTTCTGGCAAGTGATATTATCCACAGTGATTGGAACCATTTAGGCATTTCCTTTGGATGATCTGTTCTGGGTGGTGCTCAGGAAATATCAGTTTGTGGTTCTTCTTGCAACCAGGTATTGCTTCAGGTTAAACTATTGAGACTCAGGCCTCCATTAAACTTATCAATGGCTGCATCTTATTCTGACAAGTGATAATGGTTGGAAGTATAGAACTTTCTTTGTGTGGTCTGTTTCTATTTAGCTTATAATGGCTGGCTCCTACATTTCCCCCTTTACAAGCACTGATGACAGAACCCAATCTTGCATCCTGTTTGCCCATGGTTTTGAAAAGGTATTATTGGGATCTAAGAACTAATTAAGTTAATAAATCCATTAATTAACAACCCTGGCCTATTTTTCTGGTTTAGCAATGGGCACTATAGGTTTTATTTTGTCCCCCATGCCAGGGAGTTTCCCCTTGTCTCAGCCTTTCAATCTATCCTGGGCAGGGAGCATGGGATGATGTGTTCCTTTCTGCAACTACTACAAGCTGACATTAGGGTATTGTTATCAGGGTCCAAGCAGGCTGAGAGGCCAGTGAAAGGTAAAGAGGAAATTCAGGCAATGGGGCACTCATCAGACTCTGTTGAAGAGACATGGAGCATTCATATCAACTTGACTGGTCCACATCAGCTTTCAAGAACTCCAGGCCTCGCAGCCATTTAGAGCAGGTTGTAGTCAGCAACTGCTGCTTAGATGCATCTGCCAGCCAAGAAGAAGCCTATTAAGATAAGTTTAAACTAGGAACAGAAATTAAAATTTATGTACTTAAAGAAAAACCCATATTGTAGAAAAAGAGCAGATAACAGGTATCTGTAAATAGAAGGAATAGACTCTTACCTTTGAGTTCTAGCAAATCTACAGATTTTGGTTAGAAGCATGTATGTTTTTCTGCTGTCCAGAGAACCATGTATGGTTTGGAAAGTGATGCCTTTGGCCCAATGAACACCTTTTAGTTCATATATAAATGACAACAAGAATAAATCTAAAATTTTGAGCTTGTTATCCAAACAGTAAGTAGTCATTGCTTTATCAAGTTATGAGAACTATACCACAGAGCGGGGAAGAAATCAGAAACATTTTCCATATTAACCTGTATTTACATCCTAAGTCATTTTTAGACCCTCAAAGTTTATCAGATTTTATATTCTCAGACCTTAAAATGTGTTTTAAGTGATCTAGTAGCTTTAGAATGAGCTAACAAGTTGACTATAGTTTTGTGGAAGGATCTAAACTGACATTATAACTGCCCTAACCATCAATACTATCAGAGATCCCAGAAGTATACATAAAGTATACCTGAGCACAGACCAAGTAGTTTCTGAAACTATTAAAATGACAGGAACAAATATATTCATAAAAAGAGAGATCCCTTAGGTGATTATTGAAATGCAAAGTAAACAAAGTCCTATTAGTCTCTATCAATGCTCATTAAACACTATCATTCCCTAGAAAACTATTCCTTCTTCCCTGCAGCTCTAACTTCCTGAAAATAGCCTTTCTTTACCTATTAGTATGCTAATGGATGTCTATTGTCTCAGGACTTGGAAACACTCTAGAGAGCTGTCAGAGCAAGTCTGCATGCTTAACTTTCTTGGGATAAATAAGAACTTCTCCAAGAGCAAGAAAGAAACTTCCATCCATTCTCTCAGGAAAATCCCTTCAATTCCTACCCAATGAAAATGAGGACTCCTTTTCTTCAAGCATTTTCCAAGACTGGACAGGAATAAAAGTGTCTCCTTTAGGCAAGGGAGCCTCCATTCAGGGGAGGTGCTTGGTCTCCTGCCTCAACTTGATCTCCTTGCTTTGTTGACTTCCTTGGGAGGCCAGAGACTTTCTGAATGGAGACAGGGAAAGAGTGGTTGGGAGGGTAGTTGGGAGGTGAGAAGAATGAATGAGAGGAGAGGAGGGAGGGGAAAATGTGGTTCATTTGCAAAATAAATGAAAATGTTAAGAATACTAGAAAAAGCCCCTAAAGAAGACCAACAACCATGTATGCAATATCAAGTGTGTTTTATTAATTCCAAAGTTGGGGTTGGAAAAGGGGAACCCCTAAAAAAGTTCATAAGATCCTTTTAAGTGGAGTTAGGGGAATTCCAAAGAGGAGGGACTAATCTGGGGTTGATTGGTGGAGGAAAGATTAGTATGGGGGCTGATTGGTAGAATGTCCTAGTGGTTAGGGACCTTCCAGCAGCAGAGTAGGGAACTCTTTAGCCTGCAGAAGTGTGGGGGGGGACATCTGCTGAGCTAGCAGAGGGCTTTTGGGACCTGCTGATCAAGCAGAAGGGCTTGAGGGTATGCTTGCTGCTGTTCACCCATAAGTTGTGGTTTTCATGAGACTTTCCTGCTCTACTCTGTCCCATTCTATTAAAATGAAACTAAGGTTGGTCTCTGTCAGGGCTCTGGTCTGCTGCCTCCCCCACTTCCAGCCTTTTCAGAAAAAAATTATAAAAATATTTAGTGTATCTCCTCTGCCAGTTATTATGTCTGAGTTTCTGTTGGTACAGTCATGGTAAGACTGCCATTCATCTTTTGTAGGTGGATCTCAGGTTTGCCTTCTGCCTCAATTTGTAGACACAGAAATTCTAAGAGTTTTGTGATCTGCTTATCTGACTAAGAGTTTTGTCTCCCTTATATTTTGTTCTGATGAGATCACTCTGGGCTCCTGGAGAGCTCTGTGATGACAGCTAGTTGCTAGGGAACCAAATATTTGATTAGAAGATTGGAATTTTAATCCTCAACTTCCAACCTCCATGTAGGGAAGTGGGTCTGCTGCTTGGTGATCATGAACAGCCAACAATTTACCCTCCACCCTTGCTGAGGACTCAAGTTTCTGAAGGACAATGTCCTCTGAAAAAACAAGTAGGTTACTCCCTGCTCTATTCCATTTTATGTCACTTTGCCACAAACTAACCTCAGCCTTTGTTATAACATTTATAATAAACCATTGAACATAAGTGGGTTTCTCTGTCCTCAGACTAACTCTTTCATTTTAATTAAATCATAGGAGAAAGACATTTACAACACAGATTTCAATCTACCACGTGTATCTGGCAGAAGAGAGGAGAAAATTTATGAAACAAAGACCATATTCTGTAGGACGTGACCCTAATTTCAGGTACATAGTGCCTGAATTGAATTGAATTATAACATATACTTACAGCTATATATGTATCTGTATATATATTTTACTTTCTATACACACACACACACTGGTGGCTTTCTCTTACAGACTATTTTGTTCCTGTCATTGTCAAAGTGTTAGTTCATCAATAATCTCACTCCCTTGATAAATGATCACTTTCTGCATCTGTTTTACATTCTCCATCCTCCACAGTCCTCCAGGTCTCCCCTCATTTTCTTCATTAGGAATCTTCTTAATCAGTTTAAACCAGAAACAGCCTTTCATTTGCTGATTCTCATAATCATTTTTTATCGAATCACTGCAGCCTAATCCTTATCTGAGACCTCATTTTCCCAGGCTGCATTCTGAGGGCAACTTGGTTTTTCTCCCACATTATTCCACTACTATGGAATCAAGGTCTGACCCAGGGACTAGAATACTCTTCCTTTCTGTTTCTTAACAAATAGCATTACATAAGTTTTTCTTTGACATACATGATGGTAAGGTTATCTCCTGGAGCCAACAACAGTTCACTGTGCAGAAAGGCACTATTTGTGTGATTTCTGTTCAATTCTAGCCAATTTTAGTAGCTACAGACTACTTTATGAAGCTTATTTTTTAAGATTAAACTAATAAAGGCTCATTAGTTTATCTTGACAATTGGGAATGCCAAAACCAATGACTACTTAAACGGAATAAGTGGCACTTTAAATCACTTCAGGAACACTTCAAGTTAACCAGAATTGAGTCACAAGGTACATCCTAGAACCAAAACAAGCAGCAGTGAAGATGAGTAAAAACTTGGTGACAACTGACCTTCTGACTTCTACAGTCCATTGCCATTAACAGGAAAGTATTCCTTCATTTATTCTTCTCCTCTGTGGTAACAATTCATTTTTTCAGTGGTCATCCCTGGTGTCATGTGATATTTTTTTCCAAATTGAAGCGCTTTCTCCAGGAATATAGCATGAGGGTCAGGAGGTAGGCAAACTTCACACATCTAAAAAACTGAACCTTTCAAGATTCAGGCCATTATGGTTATGAAAGTAGTAAACAATTGCTCAAGAGAAGATCTGACTACCCAAACTGTCCAGAGGAGATTTTTCAGACCTATTTAGTTGCCTTATGTCGGAGCCCATGTGGGTCCAACATAGATTCCCTAACCCGGCTGAAACGGAGTCGCGAGGAATAAAACCGACACAGCTTACGAGGTCATCTTGGAAAAGGCCAGAATCACTCTTTATTCTCGGAACATCTTATATCTACATTCAGTGGGGGAAAACACATTAGGCTGTCTCCTAGGCAACCAGATGCCTGGGCTTAGGTCACGTCGGCATCTAGCAGTCAGGTAGGCCATGAATTAGCATCTCTATAAGACATCCTCTTAGTTACAAAAGGAAGGAAGCACCGAACCTCTGAAACTCTTGAGTCATCAGCTTTAGCCAACATCTCTCCTCAGGTAATCCACATTCTAACAAAAGGAACTAGGAGCAGCACATCCTGACTTTTGTTAAGGAGGTGACAGCTTGTCTGCAGAGCTATGTGCCTAGCTCAGACCAGGCTAATGGCTACTGTGCCAAACCGAAATATGGGCCCACAGCCTTAGAGGTGTTCAAATTTGCAATTGCATTTGAGTCATTCCTACTTCTCTAACTAACCCCAGTAATAATTTATTGGTTCACAAAGTCTTTGGTGTGACCATTACTTTGCTCAGTACTGGGTTGTGTCTCTTCAAAAACAGTCTGTCACATAGTGTCTGGACTGAGTTTTGCTGTATTCTTAGTGTCTTCTTAAAACAGCTTCAGACATGGACATAGTGAAGGGTAAAGAGAGAGACAGAGACAGAGCGAGACAGAGAGACATAGAGACATAAAGAGAGACAGAGAGAAACATAAGATTTTATTAAAAGCAAAGCCTGAAAGAAGAGCCTGGACTCTGAGTGATATTCTAAAGACTCTGGGTTACTATTTGGAGTTTGCTTTCATAGGTTCAAAAGGAAATGATGTTGGGTGAGATGAGATGGTTTCCTGTTTAGGCTTGAGTTAGGTAAGGCCTTGTTCATAGGGTATAGTGTTTTCCTTGGTGCATCTGATTTTGATCAAATACATTCCCATAGGTGGTGTATATTTCATAGAGATTTTTTTTCCCTAAAATTTTACACAGAGACTACAGTTTGCTTTACTGAGCACACACTCAAAACTAGTCTTGTTATGGTTTCCGTCTAAGATACAAGCAACGCCTACTTCCAGCAACCCCTGCTCCCCCCTCCTCACCATCTTGGATCTCTTACTATTCCTTCTTCATGTGTCTCCCTGCTTCTCTTCTTCTCTGTCTCTTTCTTCCTCTTCTCTTCTCCCTCTTTCCCTACACTCTCTCTGTCTTCTTTAAGTAATAAATATCCAATTCTATTTCTGTAGGATGTGTTTATGTGCCTTCTACCTGCAGCCTGCTCACACACACCCGCCCCACATGGCGGGACCAGCCTGTTCAGCCGCTAACCACTTAGGTGGCTCTCCCGGGACCCGCTGCGAGCTGCTCCGGGAACTGGCAGCCGTCTCTGTCTGGGACTGGCTGCTCCTGGAGCCTGCTGCCTGCGGGTCTCTGTCTTGGGATTGGCTACCTATTGCTTCTGGGAACCTGCCAGCATTTCCTGCCACTAGCTGCTCAGGAAACTGCCCAGAGACCTTGGGTGGGCCACTCGGGAACCACCCGGGGATTCTGCAGCATTTTTAAAAAGTCTAGTATTATATATACTACTATTATATATACTATAGAAGTGGTTAATACTTCTACCTTGTAAGTGAGGATCTGAGATCAGAAAAGTCAATTAAGTTTCTCAAATGTACACAGTAAGTTAATTTGAATGCAGATATGACTTTTATATTAAAAATAGATTTTTTTTCATAAAATACATTGATTTTCGTTTCCCCTCACATGTCTCCTCGAAGATTTTCTGCATTTCTCCACGCACCCAAATCCACAACACTTCTTTCTCTCTCTCATTAGAATAAAAACAGATACCTAAAACAATAATGATAATAATAATAAATCAAAATAAAAATAAATAAAATCAAACATACCAGAAAAATGTCAGCAAAGGCATAAGAAGAACATACAAATTCTAAGGCACAACTTTTTGTACACACAGAAAACCCATTAAAGACAGATTCATAAATCTTAAGAAATAAGCAAATGAGCTGCAAGGGTTTTTCTTTTAAACAAAATGCCTAGACAAACATCATGAGACAAAAAAAAGCCTCCAAAAATACCAGAATTTGTTTGTGTTAGTCATTTACTAATGGGAATAAGGCTCTGAGTGGGTAGCCTTAGTGTAGGAGCAGGAAGCTGTTCCTCAGCAAAGGACCTTGCAGACAAGGCAGGCTTGGGGGGAGGGGCATGTGTAGGAAAGAAAGCCCTGCAGCAGGAGCTGGGGGAGGGTATTTGTGCTCTCTTCCGGGACAGTCCGCCCCTGGATAGCACACACTCACCCGTCCAGATGGAACTTCTCAGCACCTACACAGGGACACCTGGTAGCCCAATGAGCCAGGGACAAAGGGAAGAAGCAGGATCCATCTTTCTGATGCATGCAAGAACATAACTCATTCTCAAAGACAGGCATTTTTTCAGAATATAGAATTAGAAAATGATTTTCTAATTAAGTGGACCTAAGAAACAAGCTTGAGTAGCTATCCTAATGTCTACCAAAATAGAAACCAAATTAAAAGAGATAAAAAAAACATTTCAAATTCATCACAGGGTAAAATCATCAAGATGAAGTCTCAATTCTGAACATTTATTTCTCTAATATAAGGGCACCAAATATTTATAAAAGAAATATTACTAAAGCTAAAATCATAATCAATCCCACACACAAAATGTAGGAGACTTCAACTCCCCATTCTCAGCAATGGACACATCTACTAGAAAGAAACTGAACAAAGAAATAGGAAAACTAACATATGCTATTACTCAAATGGTCTGAATAGACAACTATAGAACATTTGATCCAAATACAAAAGAATATACCTTATTCTCAGTACTACATAGAATCTTCTCTAAAACTGACCACATACTCAGTCTCAAAGTAAAACCCAATTGATACAAAAACAATTGGAATAACCCCCTGTATTATATTAGAATACAACAACAACACAAATTGCAGAAAGCATACAAACTCATGGAAACTGAATAGTGCTCAAATGAATCTCCACTGGATTACATAAGAAGGAAAAAAATTAAAGACTTCCTAGAATTCAGTGAAAATGAATGTACAAATTACAGAAACTTATGGGACACAATGAAACCAGTGCTAAGAGAAAAGTTCATAGCACTAAGTGCCTAGTTTGGAGAAATATCACAGTAGTGACTTAACAGCACACATGATAGCTTTAGAAGAAAAGGATGCAAACTCACTCAGGAAGAATAGATGACAAAAAACAATCAAACTGAAGGCTGAAATCAATAAAAAATTAAAAAGATAACAATACAAAGAATCAATGAAACAGAGAGGGTTCAAGAAAATAACAAGAGAGACAAACCCTTATCCAAACTAACGAAAAAACAGAGAGAATATCCAAATTTACAAAGTCAAAAATGAAAAGGAGAACATAACAGACACTGGGGAAATCCAGAGACAATATTAGGTCATACATCAAAACCTGTACTCCACAAAATTGGAAAATCTAAAAGAAATGGAAACTTTTTTGGATAGGTACCACACACCAAAATTAAATCAAGAAAAGACATACAATTTAAATAGACTTATGCCCCTAAGGAAATAGAAGGAGTCATTCAAAGTTTTCCAATTAAAACAAATCCCAGGAACAGATGGTTTCAGTGCTGAATCCTAACAGAATTAAAAAGAAGAGCTAATATCAATACAGCTCAAATTGTTCCACACAATATAAACAGAAGGAACATTACCAAACTCATTTTATGACATTACAGTTACCCTAATCACCAAACCATGCAAAGATGCAATAAAGATAGAGAATTACAGATCAATATCCCTGATAAACATTGATACAAAAATACACAATAAAATACTGATAAATGAAACCCAAGAACACATCAGAAAATCAACCAAAATGATCCAGAGATGCCAGGATGGTTCAATGTGAGAAAATCTGTCAATGTAATCAATATATAAATAAACTGAAAGAAAAAGCATTTGACAAATTGCAACATCCCTTCATGTTAAAGGTCTTGGAGAAATCAGGGATACAAAGAACACACCTAAATATAATAATAATAATCTACAGGAAACCAACAACCAACATCATACTACATGTGGAGAAACTCAAAGCAATTCCACTAAATTAGAAAGAAGACAAGGCTGTCCCCTTTTCCATATCTATTCAATATAGTACTGGAAGTTCTAGCTACAGCAAGAAGACAACAAAGTAACATCGAGGGTATACAAACTGGAAAGGAAGAAGTCAAACTTTTGCTATTGGCAGATGATACAATACATAAGTAATCCAAAAACTTCTACAGGTGATAAAAAAAAAAAAAAACTTCAGTAAGGTGGCAGGATACAAGATTAACTCAAAACAAAAAAATCAATAGACCTCCTATATATCAATGATAAATAGGGTGATAAAGAAATCAGAGAAACATCACCCTTTACAATAGCCACAAATAATATAAAATAACTTGTGGTAACTCTAATCAAAGGAAAGAGCTGTATAACAAGAACTTTAAGTCTTTGAGGAAAGAAATTGAAGATATCTCTAATGTTCATAGACAAGTAGAATCAACATAGTAAAATTACAATATTACCCAAAGCAATCTACCAATTAAATGCAATCCCCACCAAAATCCCAACACAATTCTTCACAGACCTCAAAAGTACAATACTCAACTTCATATAGAAAAAAAAACCAAAATAGTGTAGTGATATCTCATTTGTATTTTAATAAATAAAGCTTACCTGAAGTTCAGAGAATAACACAGCAACACTGATCAGCCTTACAGAGCAGGCAGTGATGACACACACCTTTAATCCCAGTAACCACAATAGTTTGCTGTAGAAACTGAGCAGTAGTGGTACACACCTTCAATCCCAGCACTAGAGAGGAATAGAGACAGCAGGAGACAGCTCTCACAGTCTTATTCTGAGATTCCTGGAGGCAGGATCACCATTTTGGACAGAGGTAAGAGCCATTGGTTGACTGTTTTTCTTTTCTAATCTTCAGATTGAACCCCAATTTCTACTTCTGGGTGTATATTAATCATGCTACAGGATAGCTGAAACAATTATATACAATAAAGGAACTTCCAAAAACATCACCATCCCTGAAATCAAACTCTACTATAGAGCTATGGAAATAAAACAGCTTAGTATTGGTATAAAAAAGACATATGGATCAATAGAATCCAATTGAAGACTGTGACATTAATTCACACACCTATAGACACCTTATTTTTGACAAAGAAACCAAAATTTTACAATGGAAAAAAGAAACCATCAAGTAGTGCTGGCATAACTGAAGGTCAACATATAGAAAAATGCAAATAGATGCATATCTATTGCCATGCACAGAACTCAAGTCAAGGTGGATCAAAGTCCTCAACATAAATCTACACTGAACCTAATAGAAGAGGAAGTGGAAAAGCAACCTTGAACACATTGACACAGGATACCATTTCCTAACTATAATACTAGTAGCACAGACACTGAGAGCAGCCATTAATAAATGGGACCTCCTGAAACTGATATGCTTTTCTGTAAGGCAAAGGACATGGTAAATAAGATAAAACAGCACCCTACAGAATGGGAAAATATTTTTAACAACCCCACATATGACCAAGGACTGATATTTAAGTATATATATATATATATATATATATATATATATATATATATTTATATATATATATTTAAGTA
Source organism: Chionomys nivalis (assembly GCF_950005125.1). Classification (NCBI taxonomy): domain Eukaryota; kingdom Metazoa; phylum Chordata; class Mammalia; order Rodentia; family Cricetidae; genus Chionomys; species Chionomys nivalis. The sequence continues at coordinate 5,256,922 of NC_080089.1, forward strand.
TATATATATGGATATTTAAATATATATATATATATATATATACACTCATGAAACTAGACACCAAAATACCAAATAATCCAATTAAAAACTGGGGTACAGGGCACAGGAGAACACTTCCTACGTATAACCCCAGCAGCACAAACACTAAGGACATCATTGAATAAATGGGACCTCCTGAGACTGAGAAGCTTCTGTAAAGCAAAGGACACTGTCACTAAGACAGAAAGGCAACCCACTGACTGGGAGAAGATCTTCACCAACCCCGCAACTGACAAAGGTCTGATATCCAAAATATACAAAGAACTCAAGAAATTAGACCGTAAAAGGTTGATCAATCCAATTATAAAATGGGGCACTGAGCTGAACAGAGACTTTTCAACAGAAGAAGTTCAAATGGCCAAAAGACACTTAAGATCGTGCTCAACTTCCTTAGCAATCAGGGAAATGCAAATCAAGACGACATTAAGATACCATCTTACACCGGTCAGAATGGCTAAAATCAAAAACACCAATGATAGCCTCTGCTGGAGAGGTTGTGGAGAAAGGGGCACACTCATCCATTGCTGGTGGGAATGCAAACTTGTACAACCACTTTGGAAAGCAGTGTGGCGGTTTCTCAGGAAAGTCGTGTTCAACCTACCTCTCGACCCAGCAATACCACTATTGGGAATATACCCAAGAGATGCCCAAACATACAACAAAAGTATATGCTCAACTATGTTCATAGCAGCATTGTTTGTAATAGCCAGAACCTGGAAACAACCTAGATGTCCTTCAATGGAAGAATGGATGAAGAAAGTATGGAATATATACATATTAGAGTACTACTCAGCAGTAAAAAACAATGACTTCTTGAATTTTGCATACAAATGGACGGAAATTGAAAACACTATCCTGAGTGAGGTAAGCCAGATCCAAAAAGAGGAACATGGGATGTACTCACTCATATTTGGTTTCTAGCCATAAATAAAGGACATTGAGACTATAATTCGTGACTCTAGAGAAGCTAAATAAGAAGGTGAACCCAAAGAAAAACATATAAGCATCCCCCTGAATATTAACCTTCATCAGGCAATGAAAGAAGACAGAGACAGAGACCAACATTGGAGCACTGGACTGAAGTCTCACGATCCAAAGGAGGAGCAGAAGGAGAGTGAGCACGAGCAAGGAACTCAGGACTGCGAGGGGTGCACCTACACACTGAGGCAATGGGGATGTTCTATCGGGAACTCACCAAGGCCAGCTGGCTGGGGACTGAAAAAGCATGGGACAAAACCGGTCTCGCTGAACATAATGGACAATGAGGACTACTGAGAACTGAAGAACAATGGCAATGGGTTCTTGATCCTATTGCACGTAATGGCTTTGTGGGAGCCCAGGTAGTTTGGATGCTCACCTTAATAGACCTGGATGGAGGTGGGTGGTCCTTGGACCTCCCACAGGGCAGAGAAACCTGCTTGCTCTTTGGGCTGAGGAGGAAGGAAGACTTGATTGGGGGAGGGGGAGGGAATGGGAGGTGGTGGCGGGGAAGAGGCAGAAATCTTTAATAATTAAATTAATTAATTAATAAAAAAAAACTGGGGTACAGATCTAAACATAGAATTCTCAACAGAAGTATCTCAAATGACCAAGAGACAATTAAGGAATTGCTCAAAACCCCAGTCACCAGGGAAATGTATCAAAGCATCTCTGAGATTCCATCTTACATCTGTAAGAATGTCTAAGATCAAAAACATTGATACAGCTTATGTTGGAGAAGATGTGGAGTAAAGGAGACACAACTTCACTGCTGCTCAGAGTCCAAACTTGTACAGCCAGTTTGAAAATCAGTATGGCGTTTTCTAAAAAAATTCGGAATGAATCTACCTCAAGACCCAGCAATACCACTCTTGGGCATATAGCCAAAGGATGTTCAATCATACCACAGGGGCACTTGCTCAACTATGTTCATAGCAGCATTATTTGTAATAGGAAGAATCTGGAAACAACCTAGATGACCTTCACCTAAACAATGAATAAAGAAAATGTGGTAAATTTACACAATGGCTTATTACTGAGCTGTAAAAAACAATGACATCATAAAATTTGCAGACAAAGGATAAAACTAGAAAAAAAATATCCTGAGTGAGGTAATTCCACCCAGAAAGTCAAACATGATATGATAAGTAGATATTAGATGTAAAGCAAAGGTTACAATCCATCGTCACATCGAAGAGGGTCAGACATGAATCACCCTGAGAAGGGGAAATCTCTTTGATAAACTGGAAGTGAAAGGAAGAAGGGGCGGGGATGCGGACTGAGAACATGAGGGAACAGGATGGTCGAGTTGGAGGAGAGATGGAGAGGGAGAAAAGTGGAAGAGATATCTTGATAGAGGGAACCCATTATGGAGTTAGGAAGAAACTTGGTGCTAAGGAAGTCACAAGGATAACCCCCTCCCAAGACTCCTAGCAATAGTGGAAAAGGTGCATGAACTAGCCTTCTCTGGTGATCACATTGTTGACTACCCTAATTGACATGATAGAAACTTCATCCAGCAACTGGTAGAACCAGATACAGAGATCCACAGCCAAGTACTAGACTCAGCTTCTGGAGTCTAGTCACACAATGATGGGTCAAGATCATGTAGATGAAACCCACAGAGTTGAGCCAAACTAGTGGAAGCTCATGTACTCAAACAGCTAGGGAGCCTGTATGAGACTTAACTAGGCCCTCTAAATGTTAGTGACAATTGTGTGGCTTGGTCTGTCTGTGGGGCCCCTAGCAGTCTGATCTGCAAGTGTAAGGGACTTGATCCTGCCTCAAGTTGATATGCCAGGCTTAGTTGACTCCTCATGGTAGGCCTTACCCTCTCTGAGGAGAGAATAGGAGTTGGGGGGAGGTAGGGGAAGTGGGAAAAGTGGTGGGAGGGGTAATTGTGGTTTGAATGTAAAATGAATGAAAATGTAAAATAAAAAAGATTTGAATACTTGCTTCCAGACAACTGTGAGGCATACTAAAGTCATGACTAGTACACAAACTCAGATTTTCTTCTTACCCTTGATCCAAAATATATATATCATCTGTCAGTTTATTTATACCTCAGTTCTTTCCCTCATAAACACTGACAGGGTACATTCACTCCCAAGCACTTGTTGGTTCAGTATTTGTCTGTGTTGTGCCTTCCATGATCCACTTGTAGTCTTTGGGAAGAACAAATGCAAAAATTCTGAATGCATGAAAATCTACTTCCTAGATTTTCTTCCTAGTAGAAGAATAGATGCATTAATTGAAAATGCCCAGTGGTAAAGGCAGTGGAAGGATATTAGTCCTAATGCATTACTGTACAGAAAGTCCTAATTATAAACAAAGTAATGAGGGAAATGCCATTTAAAAGATGATGCTTGAGAAAGAGCTAAGATGTGATAACTTGGAAAAGGAACATTTCATACACAGATAAAAGCAAGTGCAAAGACCTTGAGGCTGCAAGACATAATCCAGGTGATGGAAGACCAAATGAAGCCAAGGTTTTCAGGTACAGAAGAGGATGTAGATGAATTTGGATGGGCTAACAGAGAGCAAGTTTTGTAGTGCTAAACTGTCCTAACCTTGAGCTCTAGAAGGAGTTTTGTGCTGTCCAATTGAGAATAAATTGTCTGAGATCAATAAAATTGGACAAGATGATAGCAAACTTTTATAACAGCAAGATATATCTTTACTAAATAAGTAAAAATAAATAACAAAATACAGTAAGTATAAAGCATGAACTAATATAAGAGAATAAGTCCTACTGTGTTAGTAATAATAAATGTAAAGGTATTAGATTTACCAATGAAGTCACAGATTGGAAATGGTTAATATATACAATAAACTCTTCAATAACATGGATTAGAAAAATGTAAATGCTGAAAGAAAAATGATTATTTTAATTATCAAAAAAGAAACAGAAAAAAACAAACTTCATAACAAAATATGAGAAAATCTAGGCTAAAGAAATGGCTCAGAACAACTGGAATTGTGGCCATTTAGAAGATGGGAGATAAAAATCTCTTGCAATGCAAACTCTATGGAATCTACAAGAGTAACTTTAGCAAAGACTCCAGGTAATGAGGGACATGGAGTCTGAACTGGCCATCTTTTGTAATCAGACATGGTCTTAAGTGGGGGTTTGGAATATCAACCCAGTCACAAAACCTACAGTTTGTCCTGCCTGCAGTATTCTGGGACTGGAGCCTAAGAATCATCATCAGGCATACCAGAGAGACTTCATCCAGCAACTAATGGGAACAGATGCAGAATCCCACTTCCAAACATTAGGTGGATAACCAGGAGTCCTGTGGAGGAGGCATGAGAGAAACGAGAGGGATAAGAGATGCCACAAGAATGTGGCTCAAAGAAACATGGGTGCTCACAAAGATCAGGGAGCCTGTAGGGTATGACCTAGGTTCTCTGCATGTGTTATGTCGGAGTAGATTGGTGTTCTTGTAGGATTCCTAACAGTGGAAGCAGGGACTGCTTCTGGCTCTTTTGTCTATTTTTTCTTACTGGGTTGCCTCTTCTAACCTTGATGTGATGGTATATGCCCGGTCTTATTATAGCTTGCTATACCGTGTTTGGTTGCTATCCCTGGGAGGCCCATTCTTGGCTGAGTGGAGAGTGGAGGTGAGAGAGACTGAGGGGAAGAGAGGGAATGGAAACTGAAGTCGTATATAATAGATTAGAGAAGATATTGTTAAAAAGTAAAAGAGAGAGAGATTATTTAGCAGTTAAGAACAGGCTGCTCTTGTAGGGTACCCAGGTTTAATTCCAGCACTCATGCAGCAATCTCACAACCATCTGCTGCAGTAAGAGAGGATCCAGCTCCAGTTGAATGGGATATAACCCCTTTTCTGGCCCTCTTAGGCAGCAGATTATGTACGTAGTACACACATGCATACAGTCAAAACACTCATACACATAAACAGTAAGTAAATATTTTTTCAAAGGATGCGGTACTACATGCCTTTATTTCTGGTCCTTAGGAAGCAGAGAAGGGTAGTTATCTGTGAGCTTGATGCCAGCCTAATCTATGAGTTCCTTTCCAGCTGTGAGTTCCAGGCCACCCAGGGATCTATAGTAAGATTCTGTCTCAAATATATGTGTGTATATGTGTACCAAAATGGCACAAAGTAATACCATACACTATTAAAAACTAATAGTATATATAGCCATTAACATCACTTGATTGTACAATAAGCCATTGATAGAACTACACAAAGAACTGCACACATACTACATGAGAAAGAAACCTACATTCAACAAACTAAGACACTTGGGGGAATACCTGTAAGACTTGACCATATATTCTGACCCAAAGGAAGAATCAATGAGAGGCAAGATGTTATGTTGGGGAAGACTATTTGTATTTCCTAGCCACTGAAACTCTCAAAATAATCACACAGAAACTGTATTATTTTTCAATAATGTTTGGCCAATAGCATAAGTTTATTTCTAGCTAACTCCGCATTTTTTTTATTGAAAAAAAAATTTTCCGCCTCCTCCCCACCTCCCATTTCCCTCCCCCTCCTCCTGCCCCTCTCCCCCTCCCCCCGCCCCTCTCCCCCTCCCCCCACTCCTCTTCTCCTCCCTCTCCAGTCCCAGGAGCAGTCAGGGTTCCCTGCCCTGTGGAAAGTCCAAGGTCCTCCCCCCTCCATCCAGATCTAGGAAGTTGAACATCCAAACTGTCTAGGCTCCCACAAAGCCAGAACCTGAAGTAGGAAAACACCCCGTGCCATTGTCCTTGGCCTCTTGTCAGCTCTCATTGTCCACCATGCTCAGAGAGTCCTGTTTTATCCCATGCTTTTTCAGTCACAGTCCAGCTGGCATTGGTGAGCTCCCAATAGATTGGTCCGACTGTCTCAGTGGGTGGGTGCACCCCTCGTGGTCCTGACTTCGTTGTACATGTTCTCCTTCCTTCTGCTCCTCATTAGGACCTTGGGAGCTCAGTCCGGTGCTCCAGTGTGGGTCTCTGTCTCTATCTCCATCCATTGCTAGATGAAGGTTCTCTGGTGATATGCAAGATATTCATCAGTATGGCTATAGGATAGGTTCATTTCAGGTTCCCTATCCTCAGGTGCCCAAGGAGCTAACTGGGGACATTGCCCTGGGCATCTGGTAGCCACTCCAAGTTCAAGTCTTTTGCCAACCCTTAGGTGGCTCCCTTAACTAAGATATGAGTTTCCCTGCTCTCCTATCCAATCTTCCTATATCCCCAATCATCCCGTTTCCCCAAGTTCCCCTCATCCTCTCCATCACACTTTTCTCTCTCCATCTCCCCTTACCCCCGTCCCACCCCACCCCCAAGATTCCAATTTTTTGCCCGGCAATCTTGTCTATTTCCCATAGCCAGGAGGATAACTAGTGTTTTTCCTTGGGTTTGCCCTCTTTTTTAGCTTCACTAGGACCACAAATTATAGACTCAGTGCCCCCTTATCCATGGCTAGAAACCAATTATGAGTGAGTACATCCCATGATCTTCTTTTTAAGTCTGGGTTACCTCACTCAGGATAGTATTTTCTATTAACATCCATTTGCATGCAAATTCGAGAAGTCATTGTTTTTTACCGCAGAGTAGTACTCTGATGTGTATATATTCCACACTTTCTTCATCCATTCTTCCATTGAAAGACACCTAGGATACTTCCAGGTTCTGGCTATTACAAATAATGCTGCTATGAACATAGTTGAACAAATGCTTTTGTCATATGATAAGGCATCTCTTGGGTATATTCCCAAGAGTGGTATTGCTGGGTCCAGGGGTAGGTTGATCCCAATTTTTCTAAGAAACCGCCACACTGATTTCCAAAGTGGTTGCACAAGTTTGCAGTCCCACCAGCAATGGATGAGGGTGCCCCTTTCTCCACAACCTCTCCAGCAAAGGCTACCCTTGGTGTTTTTGATTTTAGCCATTCTGACAGGTGTAAGATAATATCTCAAAGTTGTTTTGATTTGCATTTCTCTGATCGCTAAGGAGGTTGAGCATGACCTTAAGTATCTTTTGGCCATTTGAACTTCTTCTGTTGAGAATTCTCTGTTCAGTTCAGTGCCCCATTATTTAATTGGGTTAATTATCATTTTAGCGTCTAGTTTCTTGAGTTCTTTATATATTTCGGAGATCAGACCTTTGTCTGTTGCGGGGTTGGTGAAGATCTTCTCCCAGTCAGTAGGGTGCCTTTTTGTCTTAGTGACAGTGTCCTTTGCTTTACAGAAGCTTCTCAGTTTCAGGAGGTCCCATTTATTCAATGTTGCCCTTAATGTCTGTGCTGCTGGGGTTATACATAGGAAACGATCTCCTGTGCCCATATCTTGGAGGGTACTTCCCATTTTCTCTTCTATCAGGTTCAGTGTGTTCAGATTGATATTGAGGTCTTTGATCCATTTGGACTTGAGTTTTGTGCATGGTGATAGATATGGGTTTATTTTCATTCTTCTACAGGTTGACATCCAATTGTGCCAGCACCATTTGTTGAAGATGCTTTCTTTCTTCCATTGTACACTTTTAGCTCCTTTATCGAAAATGAGGTGTTCATAGGTGTGTGGGTTAAAATCCGGGTCTTCTATACGATTCCATTGGTCGACTTCTCTATTTTTATGCCAGTACCATGCTGTTTTCATCACTGTAGCTCTGTAATAGAGTTTGAAGTCAGGGATGGTAATGCCTCCAGAAGTTCCTTTATTGTATAAGATTGTTTTGGCTATCCTGGTTTTTTTGTTTTTCCATATAAAGTTGATTATTTTCCTTTCGAGATCTGTGAAGAATTTTGATGGGACCTTGATGGGGATTGCATTGAATCTATAGATTGCCTTTGGTAGAATTGCCATTTTTACTATGTTGATCCTCCCAATCCAAGAGCAAGGGAGATCCTTCCATTTTCTGGTATCCTCTTCAATTTCTTTCTTCAAAGACTTAAAGTTCTTGTCAAATAGATCTTTCACTTCCTTGGTTAGAGTTACCCCAAGATATTTTATGCTGTTTGTGGCTATCGTGAAAGGTGATGATTCTCTTATTTCCCTCTCTGCTTCCATATCCTTTGTGTATAAGAAGGCGACTGATTTTTTGGAGTTGATCAAATAACTAAAGGTATTTATCAGCTGTAGAAGTTCTTTGGTGGAGTTTTTGGGGTTGCTTAAGTACACTATCATATCATCTGCAAATAACGCAAGTTTAACTTCTTCCTTTCCAATTCGAATCCCCTTGATCCTCTTATGTTGTCTTATTGCTATTGCTAAGACTTCAAGAACTATATTGAAGAGGTATGGGGAGAGTGGACAGCCTTGGCGTGTTCCTGATTTTAGTGGAATGGCTTTAAGTTTCTCTCCATTTAATTTGATGTTAGCTGTCAGCTTGCTGAAAATAGCTTTAATTATATTTAGGTTTGACCCTTATATCCCTAATCTCTCCAAGACTTTTATCATAAAGGGATGTTGAATTTTGTCAAATGCTTTTTGAGCATCTAATGAAGCAATCATATGGTTTTTTTCTTTCAGTTTATTTATATGATGGATTACATTGATAGATTTGCGTATGTTAAACCAGCCCTGCATCTCTGGGATGAAGCCTACTTGATCATAATGGATAATTTTTCTAATGTGTTCTTGGATTCGGTTTGCCAGTATTTTGTTGAGGATTTTTGCGTCGATGTTCATGAGTGAGATTGGCCTGTAATTCTCTTTCTTGGTTGAGTCTTTGTGTGGTTTTGGTATCAGAGTTACTGTAGCTTCATAGAAGGAATTTGGAAATGACTCTTCTGTTTCTATATTGTGAAATACATTTAGGAGTATAGGTATTAGGTCTTCTTGGAAGTTCTGGTAGAATTCTGCATTGAAACCATCTGGTCCTGGACTTTTTTTGGAAGGGAGGTTTTTGATAACAGATTCTAATTCTTTTTTTTTTTTTTTTTTTTTTTATTTTTTATTCTTTTTTAATTAAAATTTCCACCTGCTCCCCGTTTCCCATTTCCCTCCCCTCCTCCCAAATATTGCCCCCTCCCCCCACTCCCCTCCCCCTATCCCCACTCCTCTTCTCCTCCCCCCACACCATTCCCCCTCCCTCTCGATACTGAAGAGCAGTCCAAATTCTCTGCCCTGCGGGAAGATGAAGGTCTTCTATCTACGTCCAGGAAGGTGAGCTTCTAAACAGGCTAAGCTCCCACAAAGCCAGTTCATGTATTAGGATTGAAACCTAGTGCCATTGTCCTTGGCTTCTCATCAGTCTTCGTTGACCGCCATGCTCAGAGAGTCCGGAATCAACCCATGCTTATTCAGTCCCAGACCAGCTGGCCTTGGTGGGCTCCTAATAAATCAGTTCCACTGTCACAGTGGGTGGGTGCATCCCTCGTGGTCCTGATTTTTTGCTCTTGTTCTCCCTCCTTCTGCTCCTCATTTGGACCTTAAGAGCTCAGACCGTTGCTCCAAATTGAGACTCTGTCTCTACCTTGATCCATCGCCAGATGAAGGTTCTAAGGTGATATGCAAGATATTCATCAGTATAGGATAGGGTCATTTCAGGTTCCCTCTCCTTAGTTGCCCAAGGTACCAGCTGGGGACATATTCCTGGACACCTGCGAACCCCTCTAGAGTCAAGTCTCTTGCCAACCCTAAGATGGCTCCCTTAGATAGGATATATACTTCGCTGCTCCCGTATCCATCCTTCCTATATCCCAACCATCCCAATCCCCCGAGCTCCTCCCATCCTCCCCTTCTCATATTTCTCATCCCATTTCCCCTTTGCCCCATGCCACCTCACCCGCAAGTTCCCAGTTTTTGCCCTGCAATCTTGTCTACTTCCCCCTCTCCATGCGGATGACTATATGATTTTCTTTGGGTTCACTTTCTTATTTAACTTCTATAGGATCACACATTATATGCTTAATGTCTTTTACTTATGGCTAGAAACCGATTATGAGTGAGTACATCCCATGTTCCTCTTTTTGGGTCTGGGATACCTCACTCAGGATAGTGTTTTCTATTTCCATCCATTTGCACGCAAAATTCGAGAAGTCATTGTTTTTTACTGCTGAGTAGTACTCTAATATGTATATATTCCACACTTTCTTCATCCATTCCTCCATTGAAGGGCATCTAGGTTGTTTCCAGGTTTTGGCTATTACAAACAATGCTGCTATGAACATAGTTGAACAGATACTTTTGTCATTTGATGTGGCATCTCTTGGGTATATTCCCAATAGTGGTATTACTGGATCTTGGGGTAGGTTGATCCCAAATTTCCTGAGAAATCGCCACACTGATTTCCAAAGTGGTTGCACAAGTTTGCATTCCCACCAGCAATGAATGAGTGTGCCTCTTTCTCCACAACCTCTCCAGCAAAGGCTATCATTGGTGTTTTTGATTTTAGCCATTCTGACAGGTGTAAGATGGTATCTCAAAGTTGTTTTAATTTGCATTTCCCTTATCGCTAAGGAGGTTGAGCATGACCTTAGGTGTCTTTTGGCCATTTGAATTTCTTCTGTTGAGAATTCTCTGTTCAGATCAGTGCCCCATTTTTTTATTGGGTTCATTAGCATTTTAAAGTTTAGTTTCTTGAGTTCTTTATATATTTTGGTGATCAGACCTTTGTCTGTTGCAGGGTTGGTGAAGATCTTCTCCCAGTCCGTGGGTTGCCTTTTTGTCTTAGTGACAGTGTCCTTTGCTTTACAGAAGCTACTCAGTTTCAGGAGGTCCCATTTATTCAATGTTGCCCTTAATGTCTGTGCTGCTGGGGATAAACGTAGGAAGTGATCTCCTGTACCCATATGTTGTAGAGTACTTCCAACTTTTTCTTCTATCAGGTTCAGTGTGTTCAGACTAATATTGAGGTCTTTAATCCATTTGGACTTGAGTTTTGTGCATGGTGATAGATATGGATCTATTTTCATTCTTCTACACGTTGACAACCAGTTCTGCCAGCACCATTTGTTGAAGATGCTCTCTTTTTTCCATTGAATACTTTTAGCTCCTTTATCAAAAATTAGGTGTTCATAAGTTTGTGGGTTAAAATCAGGGTCTTCTACTCGGTTCCATTGATCGACTTCTCTGTTTTTATGCCAATACCAAGCTGTTTTCAATACTGAGGCTCTGTAATAGAGTTTGAGGTCAGGGATGGTAATGCCTCCAGACGATCCTTTATTATATAAGATTGTTTTGGCTATCCTGGGTTTTTTGTTTCTCCATATAAAGTTGATTATTGTCCTCTCAAGATCTGTGAAGAATTTTGATGGGATTTTAATGGGGATTGCATTGAATCTATAAATTGCCCTTGGTAGAATTGCCATTTTTACTATGTTGATCCTCCCTATCCAAGAGCAAGGGAGATCCTTCCATTTTCTGGTATCCTCCTCAATTTCTTTCTTCATTGACTTAAAGTTCTTGTCAAATAGATCCTTTACTTCCTTGGTTAGGGTTACCCCAAGATATTTTATGCTATTTGTGGCTATCGTGAAGGGTGATGCTTCTCTGATTTCCATCTCTGCTTCCTTATCCTTTGTGTATAGGAGGGCAACTGATTTTTTGGAATTGATCTTGTATCCTGCAACGCTACTAAAGGTGTTTATCAGCTGAAGGAGTTCTTTGCTGGAGTTTTTGGGGTCGCTTATGTACACTATCATATCGTCTGCAAATAATGAAAGTTTAACTTCTTCCTTTCCGATTTGAATCCCTTTGATCCCCTTATGTTGTCTTATTGCTATTGCTAGAATTTCAAGCACTATATTAAAGAGGTATGGAGAGAGTGGACAACCTTGTCGTGTTCCTGATTTTAGTGGAATAGCTTTGAGTTTCTCTCCATTTAATTTGATGTTAGCTGACGGCTTGCTATAAATAGCTTTTATTATATTTAGGAACGACCCTTGTATTCCTAATCTCTCTAAGACCTTTATCATAAAGGGATGTTGAATTTTGTCAAATGCTTTTTCCGCATCTAATGAAATGATCATATGGTTTTTTTCTTTCAGATTATTTATATGATGGATTACATTGATAGATTTTCGTATGTTGAACCAGCCCTGCATCTCTGGGATGAAGCCTACTTGATCATAATGGATAATTTTTCTAATGTGTTCTTGGATTCGGTTTGCCAGTATTTTATTGAGTATTTTTGCGTCGATGTTCATGAGTGAGATTGGCCTGTAGTTCTCTTTCTTGGTTGTGTCTTTGTGTGGTTTTGGTATCAGAGTAACTTCAGCTTCATAAAAGGAATTTGGCAATGACTTCTCTGTTTCAATATTGTGAAATACATTAAGGAGTATAGGTATTAGGTCTTCTTGGAAGTTCTGGTAGAATTCTGCATTAAAGCCGTCTGGACCTGGGCTTTTTTTGGTGGGAAGGTTTTTTATAACAACTTCTAATTCTTCGCGACTAACGGGTCTATTTAGATTGTTCACCTGGTCCTGGTTTAACTTTGGTATATGGTACTTATCTAAAAAAGTGTCCATTTCTTTTACATTTTCCAATTTTGTGGCATACAGGTTTTTGTAGTAAGATCTAATGATTCTCTGAATTTCGTCTGTGTCTGTGGTTATGTCTCCCTTTTCGTTTCTGATTTTGTTAATTTGCGTATTCTCTCTCCGCCGTTTGATTAGTTTGGATAGGGGTTTATCAATCTTATTGATTTTCTCCAAGAACCAGCTTTTTGTTTCATTGATTCTTTGGATTGTTTTCTGTGTTTCTATTTTGTTGATTTCAGCCCTCAATTTGATTATTTCCAGTCTTCTACTTCTCCTAGGTGAGTCTGCTTCTTTTCTTTCTAAAGCTTTAAGGTGGGCTATTAGGTCTCCAATGTGTGCTTTCTCCGTTTTCTTTATGTGGGCACTTAATGCTATGAACTTTCCTCTTAGCACTGCTTTCATAGTGTCCCATAGGTTTGAGTATGATGAGTCTTCGTTTTCATTGAATTCAAGAAAGACTTTAATTTCTTTCTTTATTTCTTCCTTGATCCAGGTGTGGTTCAGTAGTTGACTGTCCAATTTCCATGAGTTCATAGGCTTTCTGGGGATAGCATTGTTGTTGAATTCTAACTTTAATCCATGGTGATCTGATAAGACACAGGTGGTTACCGATATTTTTTTGTAACTGTGTAAGTTTGCTTTGTTACCGAGTATGTGGTCTATTTTCGAGAAGGTTCCATGAGCTGCAGAGAAGAAGGTATATTCTTTCTTATTTGAGTGGAATGTTCTATAGATGTCTGTTAAGTCCATTTGATTCATTACCTCCCTTAATCCTCTTATTTCTCTGTTAGGTTTCTGTCTGATTGACCTGTCCATTGGTGAGAGAGGAGTGTTGAAATCTCCTACTATTAGTGTGTGTGGTTTGATGACTGCCTTGAGTTTTAGTAACGTTTCTTTTACATAAGTGGGTGCTTTTATATTAGGGGCATAGATATTCAGGATTGAGACTTCATCCTGGTGAATTGTTCCTGTTATGAGTAAAAAATGTCCATCTCCATCTCTTTTGATTGATTTTAGTTTGAAGTCAACTTTCTTAGAAATTAGTATGGCCACACCTGCTTGTTTCTTAGGTCCGTTTGCTTGATAAACCTTTTCCCAGCCCTTTACTCTGAGTAGATGTCTGTCTTTGTGGTTGAGGTGTGTTTCTTGTAAGCAGCAGAATGTTGGATCCTGTTTTCGTATCCAATCTCTTAGCCTGTGCCTCTTTATAGGTGAGTTGAGTCCATTGATATTAAGTGATATTAATGACCAGTGGTTGTTAACTCCAGTCATTTTTCCTTTCTTTCCTTCTTTCCTTTGGTAGTAGAGTTTGTGTGTTTCCCTTCTTCAAGTTGTGCTGGTGAAGGGTCATTAGATGTCTGAGTTATTGTGGGCATTGTTGGACTCCTTGGTTTGTGATTTTCCTTCAATTACTTTCTGAAGGGCTGGATTTGTGGCTACGTATTGTTTAAATTTGTTTTTATCCTGGAAAATTTTGTTTTCTCCATTTATAGTGAACGAAAGCTTGGCTGGGTATAGAAGTCTGGGCTTGCATCCATGGTCTCGTAGTTTCTGCAGTATATCTATCCAGGACCTTCTGGCTTTCATGGTTTCCATAGAGAAATCAGGTGTAAGTCTGATAGGTTTACCTTTATAGGTAACTTGACCTTTTTCCTTTGCAGCTCTTAATATTCTTTCTTTATTCTGTATGTTTTGTGTTTTGATTATTATATGACGAGGAGATGTTTTTTTTTTGATCCAGTCGATTTGGTGTTCTGTATGCTTCTTGGACCTTCAAAGGAATATCTTTCTTAAGGTTGGGAAAGTTTTCTTCTATAATTTTATTAAATATATTTTCTGGACCATTGAGCTGTAGATCTTCTCCTTCTTCTATCCCTATTATTCTTAGGTTTGGTCTTTTTATTGTGTCCCAGATTTCCTGAATGTTTTGTGATGAGAATTTGTTGGTTATGCTGTTTTCTTTGATGAGAGTGTTTATTTTCTCTATGGTATCTTCAGTGTCTGAGATTCTTTCTTCTATCTCTTGTAATCTGTTGGTGGTACTTGTCTCTGTAGTTCCTGTTCGTTTATTCAAATTTTCCATCTCCATCCTTCCCTCGGTTTGTGTTTTCTTTATTACTTCCACTTCATTCTTCAAGTCTTGAACCGTTTCCCTTACCTGTTTGATTACTTTTTCTTGTTTCTCTTGGTTTTCTTGGGTATCTTTGAGAGATTTATTCATTTCCTCTACCTTTTTGTTTGTAATCTCTAATTGGTTGTGGCAGTTTTTCACCTCCTGTTTAAGGTCCTCTATTATTTTCATAAAATTCACTTTTGAGTCGAATTCTTCTAATTCTTCTGGATTAGGGTGTACACTTCTCATTTCGGGATTCCTGGATCCTGGTGATGTCACGTTGCCTTTCAAGTTGTTGGGGGAATTCTTGCATTGGCGCCTGCCCATCTTTTCCTTCAAATGGAGCCAGGAGAGGCCTGATGTCTTGGACCAGTCTTTGCTGTGACTAACTCTCTAGGTGTATCTCCTCAGTGTAGGGGCAGGAACCGTTCCCTTCCAGGTGAACTCCTCAACACCAAAACATGGATGCGTGGTATTCCAATGACCCGCGTAAAGAAGGCCGAATGCAAGGGGTCGGGCGGGGTCAAGTAGAACACAGGCGACACTGCAGTACAAGCTGGAGGTGCCTGCGCTCCCTTTCGGGGGTTGCTGAGGCCTGCCCGCTAGGCAGGCACTCACTGCTCTGGTTGGGTATCCTTAGTGTAGGGGCGTTTGTGCTCTCTACCGGGACCGTCCGCCCCAGGATAGTACACACTCACCCGTCCCGATGAAACTTCTGGCACCTACACAGGAACTCCTGGATGCCCCAATGAGCCAGGGACTAAGGGAAGTAGGGCGCAGGCAGAGCAGGTCCAGGAGATCACAGCAGAGACTGCAGCCCCAGCAGCAGGGGCCCGCTTTCCCTGGCGGGGACCTTGAGGCCTGCCCTCTAGTCAGGCACTCACTGGTCTGGGCTGGTAGCCTTAGTGAAAGGGCAGGAAACTGTTCCACAGCTAAGGACCTTGCAGACAAGGCAGGCTTGGGGGTGGGGGTGGGGGCGGGTGTGTAGGAGAGAAAGCCTTGCAGCTGGAGCTGGGGGAGGGGCGTTTGTGCTCTCTACCGGGACCGTCTGCCCCAGGATAGCACACACTCACCCGTCCCGATGAAACTTCTCGGCACCTACACAGGAACTCCTGGATGCCCCAATGAGCCAGGGACAAAGGGAAGTAGGGCGCAGGCAGAGCAGGTCCAGGAGATCACAGCAGAGACTGCAGCCCCAGCAGCGGGGGCCCGCTTTCCCTGGCGGGGACCTTGAGGCCTGCCCTCTAGTCAGGCCCTCACTACTCTGGGTTGGTAGCCTCAGTGAAAGGGCAGGAAACTGTTCCACAGTAAAGGACCTTGCAGACAAGGCAGGCTTGGGGGTGGGGGTGGGGGCGGGTGTGTAGGAGAGAAAGCCTTGCAGCAGGAGCTGGGGGAGGGGCGTTTGTGCTCTCTACTGGGACCGTCTGCCCCAGGATAGCACACACTCACCCGTCCCGATGAAACTTCTCGGCACCTACACAGGAACTCCTGGATGCCCCAATGAGCCAGGGACAAAGGGAAGTAGGGCGCAGGCAGAGCAGGTCCAGGAGATCACAGCAGAGACTGCAGCCCCAGCAGCGGGGGCCCGCTTTCCCTGGCGGGGACCTTGAGGCCTGCCCTCTAGTCAGGCCCTCACTACTCTGGGTTGGTAGCCTCAGTGAAAGGGCAGGAAACTGTTCCACAGTAAAGGACCTTGCAGACAAGGCAGGCTTGGGGGTGGGGGTGGGGGGCGGGTGTGTAGGAAAGAAAGCCTTGCAGCAGGAGCTGGGGGGGGGGGGGCGTTTGTGCTCTCTACCGGGACAGTGCGCCCCAGGATAGCACACACTCACCCATCCAGATGGGACTTCTCAGCACCTACACAGGAATTCCTGGTGGCCCCAATGAGCCAGGGACCAAGGGAAATAGGGGGCAGGGAGAGCAGGTCCAGGAGATCACAAGCAGAGACTGCAACCCCAGCAGCAGGGGCCTGCTTCCCCTGGCGGGGACCTTGAGGCCTGCCCTCTAGTCAGGCACTCACTGGTCTGGGCTGGTAGCCTTAGTGAAAGGGCAGGAAACTGTTCCACAGCTAAGGACCTTGCAGACAAGGCAGGCTTGGGGGTGGGGGTGGGGGCGGGTGTGTAGGAGAGAAAGCTTTGCAGCAGGAGCTGGGGGAGGGGCGTTTGTGCTCTCTACCGGGACCGTCTGCCCCAGGATAGCACACACTCACCCGTCCCGATGAAACTTCTCGGCACCTACACAGGAACTCCTGGATGCCCCAATGAGCCAGGGACAAAGGGAAGTAGGGCGCAGGCAGAGCAGGTCCAGGAGATCACAGCAGAGACTGCAGCCCCAGCAGCGGGGGCCCGCTTTCCCTGGCGGGGACCTTGAGGCCTGCCCTCTAGTCAGGCCCTCACTACTCTGGGTTGGTAGCCTCAGTGAAAGGGCAGGAAACTGTTCCACAGTAAAGGACCTTGCAGACAAGGCAGGCTTGGGGGTGGGGGTGGGGGCGGGTGTGTAGGAGAGAAAGCCTTGCAGCAGGAGCTGGGGGAGGGGCGTTTGTGCTCTCTACCGGGACCGTCTGCCCCAGGATAGCACACACTCACCCGTCCCGATGAAACTTCTCGGCACCTACACAGGAACTCCTGGATGCCCCAATGAGCCAGGGACAAAGGGAAGTAGGGCGCAGGCAGAGCAGGTCCAGGAGATCACAGCAGAGACTGCAGCCCCAGCAGCGGGGGCCCGCTTTCCCTGGCGGGGACCTTGAGGCCTGCCCTCTAGTCAGGCCCTCACTACTCTGGGTTGGTCCAGATTCTAATTCTTCACGACTCACAGGTCTATTTAGGTTGTTTACCTGGTCCTGGTTTAACTTTGGTATATGGTATTCATCTTAAAAAGTGTCCATTTCTTTAACATTTTCCAGTTTTGTGGCATACAGGTTTTTGTAGTAAGATCTAATGATTCTCTGAATTTCCTCTGTGTCTGTGGTTATGTCCCTTTTTTCATTTCTGATTTTATTAATTTGCAAATTCTCTCTCTGCCGTTTGATTAGTTTGGATAGGGGTTTATCAATCTTGGTGATTTTCTCCAGGAACCAGCTTTTTGTTTCATTGATTCTTTCACTTGTTTTCTGTGTTTCTATTTTGTTGATTTCAGCCTTCAGTTTGATTATTTCCAGTCTTCTACTCCTCCTAGGTGAGTCTGCTGCTTTTTTTTCTAGAGCTTTCAGGTGGGTTGTTAAGTCTCCAATGTGTGCTTTCTCTGTTTCTTTAAGTGGGCACTTAGTGCTATAAACTTTCCTCTCAGGACTGCTTTCATAGTGTCCCATAGGTTTGAGTATGTTGCTTCTTTATTTTCATTGAATTCAAGGAGGACTTTAATTTCTTTCTTTATTTCTTCCTTAATCAAGGTATGGTTCAGTAATTGACTGTTCAGTTTCTATGAGTTTGTAGGCTTTCTGGGGGTAGCATTGTTGGTGAATTCTAGCTTTAATCCATGGTGAACTGATAAGATACGGGTGGTTACAGATATTTTTTTGTAACTGTGGATGTTTCCTTTGTTACCGAGTATGTGGTCAATTTTCGAGAAGGTTCCATGAGCTGCAGAGAAGAAGGTATATTCTTTCCTATTTGGGTGGAATATTCTATAGATGTCTGTTAAGTCCATTTGATTCATTACCTCCATTAATTCTCTTATTTCTCTGTTAGGTTTCTGTCTAATTGACCTGTCCATTATTGAGAGAGGAGTGTTAAGGTCTCCTACTATTAATGTGTGCGGTTTGATGGCTGCCTTGAGTTTTAGCAATGTTTCTTTTATGTACGTGGGTGCTTTTATATTAGGGGCATAGATATTCAGGATTGAGACTTCATTCTGATGAATTGTTCCTGTTATGAGTAGAAAATGTCCCTCTCCATCTCTTCTGATTGATTTAAGTTTGAAGTCAACTTTGTTAGAAATTAGTATGGCCACACCTGCTTGTTTCTTAGGTCCATTTACTTGATAAGCCTTATCCCAACCCTTTACTCTGAGTAGGTGTCTGTCTTGTGGTTGAGGTATGTTTCTTGTAAACAGCAGAATGTTGGATCCTGTTTTCGTATCCAATCTCTTAGTCTGTGCCTTTTTATAGGTGAGTTGAGTCCACTGACATTAAGTGATATTAATGACCAGTGGTTGTTAACTCCGGTCATTTTTTAGTAGTAAATTTTGTGTGTTTCCCTTCTTTGTGTTGCACTGGTGAAGGGTCTCTAGTTGTCTGAGATATTGTGGTCATTGTTGGACTCCTTGGTTAGTGATTTTCTTTCTATTACTTTCTGTAAGGCTGGATTTGTGGCTACGTATTGTTTAAATTTGTTTTTATCCTGGAAAATTTTGTTTTCTCCATTTATAGTGAACGAAAGTTTGGCTGGGTATAGTAGTCTGGGCTTGCATCCACAGTCTCTTAGTTTCTGCAGTACATCTATCCAGGACCTTCTGGCTTTCATTGTTTCCATAGAGAAGTCAGGTGTAAGTCTGGTAGGTTTACCTTTATAAGTAACTTGGCCTTTTTCCTTTGCAGCTCTTAATAATCTTTCTTTGTTCTGTATGCTTTGTGTTTTGATTATTATATGGCGAGGGGATGTTTTTTTTTTTTTTTGATCCAGCCTATTCGGTGTTCTGTATGCTTCTTGAACCTTCGTAGGTATATCTTTCTTTAGGTTGGGAAAGTTTTCTTCTATAATTTTATTAAATATATTTTCTGGACTGTTGAGCTGCACTTCTTCCCCTTCTTCTACTCCTATTATTCTTAGGTTTGGTCTTTTTATTGTGTCCCATATTTCCTGAATGTTTTGTGATGAGTGTTTGTTGGCCTTGCTGTTTTCTTTGATCAGCGTGTTTATTTTCTCTATGGTATCTTCAGAATCTGAGATTCTTCTATCTCTTGTATTCTGTTGGTTATGCTTGTTTCTGTAGACTCTATTCGTTTACCTAGATTTTCCATGTCCAGCCAGCCTTCTGTTTGTGTTTTCTTCTTTGCCTCCAATTCAGTTTTCAAGACTTGAACTGTTTCCATTATCTGTTTGATTGTTTTTCCTTGGTTTCCTAGGGTATCATTCACTGATTTACTCAATTCTTCAAACTTTCTGTTATACTTCTCATCCATTTCTATAGGGCATTTTTTACATGCTGTTTAAGAGTGTCAATCACTTTCATAAAGTCAATTTTTTCTACTTCTTCATGATTAAGATGTTCATGTCCTCCTGTTGTGAGGTTGCTGGGTTCTGGTGGTTTCATATTATTTTTCAGATTGTTGGGTGAATTCTTGCATTGGCACCTGCCCATCTCTTCCTCTGAATGCTCTCCTATGGATCTTCTTTTACAGGATCAGGTCTCCCTGCCTACTGTTTTACCTTCCCAGTGATGGTACTCCCCAGTGATGGTTCTCCTAGTGCTCCAGTGATGTCTCTCCTGGTGACAATATCAGATCTCTGTGCCCAATGATGGCTCTCCTGGTGCCAAGATCAGCTCTCTGTGCTGGTTGGGTAGTTCGTAAACAAAGCGCCTACCTTGCTTGGTGAAGGCAGGCCAGTGAAACAAAGGATCTCCCCCCGCCTGTTTGCCCTGAGTATTTGCCCCCAGCGCCCAGACAGGCTAGTGAAACAAAGGAACTCCCTCCCGCCTGTTTGCCCTGAGGATTCGCCCCCAGCGCCCGGACAGGCTGAGCTATGTGGTGTTATGTGCCCAAAGAAGGAAGGGGGCAGAAGGAAGAAGGGTTCTGGATGCAATCTGGGTGGGACAGGAACAGAGAGGCAGTCTGCAGGGAGTAGAGTCTCTGCAGGCAGCCCAGGAGGGATGGGGGGGGGTGTGAGGAACTTCTGAGTTCCCTGTCTGGGGCTGCTGCCACGTCACAAACTCACCTCAATGATGGCTCTCCTGGTACCGAGCTGAGATCTCTGTGCTGGTTGGGTAGTTCGTAAACAAAGCGCCTACCTTGCTTGTTGCAGGCAGGCCAGTGAAACAAAGGAACTCCCGCCCGCCTGTTTGCCCTGAGGATTTGCCCCCAGCGCCCAGACAGGCTGAGCTATGTGGTGTTATATGCCCAAAGAAGGAAGGGGGCAGAAGGAAGAAGGGTTCTGGATGCAAGCTGGGTGGGACAGGAACAGAGAGGCAGTCTGCAGGGAGTAGAGTCTCTGCAGGCAGCCCAGGAGGGATGGGGGGGTGTGAGGAACTTATTCAGTTCCCTTTCCGGGGCTACTGCAGCGTCACAAACTCACCCCAGTTGATGGCTCTCCTAGTACCGAGCTCAGATCTCAGTGCTGGTTGGGTAGTTCGTAAACAAAGCGCCTACCTTGCTTGGTGCAGGCAGGCCAGTGAAACAAAGGAACTCCCGCCCACCTGTTTGCCCTGAGGATTCGCCCCCAGCGCCCAGACAGGCCAGTGACACAAAGGAACTCCTGCCTGCCTGTTTGCCCTGAGGATTCACCCCCAGCGCCCAGACAGGCTGAGCTAGGTGGTGTTATGTGCCCAAAGAAGGAAGGGGGCAGAAGGAAGAAGGGTTCTGGATGCTAGCTGGGTGGGATAGGAGCAGAGAGGCAGTCTGCAGGGAGTAGAGTCTCTGCAGGGAGCCCAGGAGGGATGTGGGGTGGTGAGGAACTTCTGAGTTCCCTGTCCGGGGCTGCTGCCGCGTCACAAACTCACCCCAATGATGGCTCTCCTGGTACCGAGCTCAGATCTCCATGCTGGTTGGGTAGTTCGTCTAACTCTGCATTTTAAATTAACCCATTTCTATTGAACTGTGTGTCATCACATGACTGTGGCTTACCAGCAAGTTTCCTGTGCATCTTTCTACAGTGGCAGATACATGGCTTCCTTAATATCTACCTACTTTCTCTCAGCATTCAGTTTAGTTTTCCCTGCCTAGCTCTATTCTTCCCTACCACGGGCCAAACGACTTTCTTTATTCATTAACTAATAAAAGCAACACATATACAGAAGGATTTCCCACATTCTTCCCCTTTTCTATTTAAATAAAAAGGAACTTTTTATCTTTAACATAGTAAAATTATATATAACAAAACAGCTATCAAGCAAGAATTACAGTAACAACATTTATATCTACTTACTCTTTTATCATAACTAAGGAAAATTATAATTATAACTATCTGTTCTTCATCTTCATCAAAGACTCCAGAGAATATAATATTACCTAAGAAAACAGGAAGTGCATTGCAGGCAACTTCCAAAACTATAGAATTGACAGAGACATCTGACTGCCTGAATAGTCACTCAAGGTTCCTCTGTATTGTTGGGGCATCCAGTCTTCAGACCACAGGCCCATACTATCTGGCAGATGTTCCCACGAAGAAGGGAATTTAAACATCTATTCTGCCTTGTAATGGCAAAGCTGCTCTCTTCTATGTCCTGCAGAATGTTTGGCAGACTCTTTCATGAAACAGGGACCCTAAGGGACTGTCTCACCTTCTTTTGGCAACTTCAGCAATCATTTTTTGTGGGTTCTGCATATCCAATATATACAGCATAACATCAAACAATTCTTTTGTTTCTTGTCCAAATGTCTAACAAACTCCATTGATGGAGGAAGGTCATTGCTTAATTAATAAAGAAACTGCTTGGCCTGATAGGTTAGAACATAATTGGGTGGAGTAAACAGAACAGAATGCTGGGAGGAAGAGGAAGTGAGGTAGACGCCATGCGGCTCCTCTGCAGGGCAGACACAATGAAGCAAGCCGCCAGGTCAGACATGCTGAATGTTTCCCGGTAAGACTGGTGCTACACAGATTATTAGATATGGGTTAAAGAAAGATATGAGAGTTAGCCAGAAGAGGCTAGATATAATGGGGCAGACAGTGTTTATATGAATACAGTTTGTGTGTTGTTATTTCGGGGCATAAGCTAGCCAGGTGGCAAGGAGCTGGGCGGCAGGAACGCAGCCGTAGCTCCTACTACAAAATGGCTGCCCAACGTGTGGATAACTGCATCCACAGAAACCCTGAAAAAGTTTGGGAAAAAATAGATTAAGCATGTTTTCTTGGTAGCAGCAATCTCTTGGGTCTGCTCTGCTTGCTAGAGGCAAGCAAGCACTCTCATTTAAGAGAGGCTTCCTGACCTAGCTTTAGCTGCAAAACCCTGCAACTCTTTTAAAAGGACCTGCCACGAAACACTTAAATGGTGTTGATGAAAAGCTGAACACATGCTTTTCAGTTTTCAGCCATAGCAGGAAAAAAGCTGTGCTGATTTAAAATGCCGGTTTTCTGGGCCATCTGGCCAGGGCAAACTCTGACTCTTTCAAGCAGGCGGTCCTGACTACAGAGCTTTTGAGTGTTGCTTAATACTGTTGCAGCTTGCTTGCTGGCAAGGACCTTGAAACATTGTAGAGTTGTGGCAATGAACACGGCTCTGGCCGTTACTTCAGCCACAAGACTGGAATGGCAGAAAGCTAAGGAATGGGCTGGACCTAGCTGGCAAAGCCACGGCTTTAATCCTACCCATATTGCTCTGTAATTTAAACGTTCATGTGTTCAGAAAAAGAGAGAGAGATACAGTAAAGAGAGATTCAAAAACAAAGAAAACCTTTAAATGATTTACAGTGTGTTAAAAATATATGCAGGCTAAAAGTTAAAGTTCTTAAAGTAAAAAACAAAAAAAGGACGAAAGAGAGTAGTTGGGTGTGGTAGCACACCCCTTTAATCCCAATGCCGGGGAGGCAGAGACAGACAGATCTCTGAGAGTTCAAGGTGTGGTAGCATACACCTTTAATCCCAATGCCTGGGAGGCAGAGACAGATGGATCTTTGAGAGGACAAGGACAGCCTAGTATATAAAGTTATTCCAGGACAAAGATATACAGAGAACCTGTCTCAAAAATAGAAGTAAAAATAAAAGAAATAGAAGTTAAAATAAAGCTGTACAAAGATGAAGAATACACAGAGAATCTTAATACTCTATGTTATAATGCTCTCTTTACATTGTTTGAATACTGAGGAAGGAGTAACAACTGCTAAAAAATATTTGTTTATAAATGCTACTGAACTTATCCAAGATAGATATTTTGAAAATGCTTTGACTTTAAAATTTGGATCTAAGGACATGATGCTTTGGAAAGGAGTTTCTTCTTTTGTTTTCACAGAGGATGAGAACCTGTGGATTGCTTCTATTCTGACATGGTGTGATGGACCACACTCTCCTGAAGGGTTGCTGTGAACACCTTCAAAAAATCACTTCACTCAACTGCTGACTGAGATGAATCTAGTACACAGGTTATACCATGAAAGACTTGAATAACAGCGCCCCCATTGAGCACGAAGCAGTTTGGAGAGAAATAACTGCACCCATATTCCCAAATATTGCTTATAAATGTTATTTTACATTTAAAGGAGGATATGATATAGGTATGAAAAATTGTATGTATTTTAAGGTCAATTTTGTTATATGCATATGTATTTCTGCTCTTGATTAAGGTATTGTGATTGTGTAGTTCATTTAAAAATGTAATGTATATAGGTTGTTAATAGATAATCATCTATAATATTCAAGTTTGTAGTAATGTTAGACTTTCTAGGTGTGCATAGATATATTTCGGATAGGCATTCTTCATATCTTTCAAAGATTACAAAATATGGCATTTAATGTTTTAATAATTTAGGGCTTTTCATGACGAGACACATCTGCTACTGGCAGCACCAATCTACTTCGAGAGGAAGATGGGCATCGAACAGGATCCTTATGAAGTTTGATAGCCATTTGGGCAAGAAACTGCTCTTGCCTGGACTGTTGCTAAATTGGATACAGAAAACCCTCAGAGAGAGGACTGCTGAACTTGCCTAAAGGTGAGATGGTCTTTCAGGGTTCCTAATTCATGAAAGAGTCTGAAAGACATTCTGCAGGACACAGCAGAAAGTGACTGAACTGCCTTTGAAATTTCCTGCTTCATGGAAATGTCTGCTGGAAACTATGGGTCTGTAGGCTGAAGATGGATGCCCCAAGGGTACAGAGGAACTTTGTGTGACTGTCCAGGCAGCGAGATGTCTCTGTCATTTCTAGAGTTTGGAAGTTTCTTATTTCTTGTTTGCTTAGGTAATATTATGTCCTTCTGGAGTCTTTGATGGAGTTAAAGAATATATAGATAGTTATAGTTTTCCTTAGTTATGATAAAAGGTAAAGTATATGTAAATATTGTAACTGTAATTCTTGCTTTATAACTGCTTTGTTATATGTAATTTTGCTATGTTAAAGTTAAAGCCTTCCTTTTTTGTTTAAACAGAAAAAAAGGAAATGATGGAGGAAGGTCATTGGTTAATTAATAAAGAAACTGCTTGGCCTGATAGGTTAGAACATAGGTGGGTGGAGTAAACAGAACAGAATGCTGGGAGGAAGAGGAAGTGAGGCAGATGCCATGCCGCTCCTCTGCAAGGCAGACGCGATGAAGCAAGCTGCCAGGTCAGACATGCTGAATCTTTCCTGGTAAGACTGGTGCTACACAGATTACTAAATATGGGTTAGGCAAGATGTAAGAATTAACCATTAAGAGGCTAGAACTAATGGGCCAGGCAGTGTTTAAAAGAAGACAATTTTTGTGTTGTTAATATAGCTATTAATCGAGCCGGTATCTGGGAGCTGGGATGCAGGGCAGCCTGCAGCTCCATCTATACTCCATGAGAAGCCTCTTTGATGCCCATCATCCTCTTGAAGTACATTGCTGCTGCCAGAAGCAGATGTGTCTCACAGTCATAAAAAGTACTAAGTTCATAAAGCATTTTAAATGCCATGATCTGAAAGTCTCTAAAAGATTTGAAGAATACATATCTAAGCCAGGTGGTGGTGGTGTATGCTTTTAATCCTTTACTATATTAAAGATAAAACTCTGGAGGCAGAGGCAGGTGGATTTCTGTCAGTTCAAGTCCAGCCTGGTCTACAGGAGCTAGTTCCAGGACAGGCTCCAAAGCTACAGAGAAACCCTGTCTCGAAAAACAAAAAACAAACAAAGAATATATATCTAACTGAAATATATCTCTATATATCTAGACAACCTAGCTAACATGACTACAAACTTGACTATTATAGATTATCTATTAACCTATATTTCTTAATTATACATCACATTTTAAATGAGCTACACAAACACAATACCTTAATCAACAGCAGAATATATATATATATATATATATATATATATATATATATATTCTCTCTCTCTCTCTCTATATATATATATATATAAAGAAACTTGATCTTAAAATTGTAACAATAAGCCAAGATCAGTACCAATGTAAAGGATTGATATCTATAGCATATCCCCCCCTTTAAATGTAAACAAATATTTATAAATAATCCTTTAGGGAATTTGGGCATAGTTCTCTCCAAACTGCTTCTTGTTTTTTGTTGGACGAGGTATTTTTTTGAGGGGGGTGTTCACAATGACCTTTCAGGTGGGTCTTGGTTCATCCAACCACATAAGTCTGGAAGAATTCCACAGGTTCTCATCCTCTGTGGGAAAAAAGGAGAAACTCTATTCCAAAGCAACAAATCCTTAGACCCAAATTCTGAAGTCAAGATAACTTTAAAATATATATGTTGATTTAGCTTAGCAGTCCCCAGAATCAAATGTTTCCCTGCAGTCAAAAAATTCAAAGAAAACACAATAGTATACCAAATCTAGACTTTCTGTGTATATTCCATCTTTACGGGGCTTATTTTTTCTTACTCTTTTTCTACAAATTTAATATTTATTTTATTATCTTTACCCTTTTAATCTACAATTGCTAATACTCTTATATTACATTTACTATCTCTTTACTCTTTTTCTTCTCTCTCCAAAGCCTATGTATAATTTTTAAACACACTGTGTCTCATTTAGAGGCCTTTTATGTCTGAATCTATCCTATTGTGTATCTGAAATCCCTTTCTGTCCTGGAGTGCTTCTTAAAATGCTAAGAAGCAGCGTTACTATGACTAAGATTGCTTTGCCTTTTGACTCTGCCCAGCCCAACATGACAGAGGTTTGTTCATTGCCTCTGAGAGCCATTCTTTCTGCCCCAGATCCAGGGTTATATACTGAATATAAAAGAGTAAAATTATAAAACAGAAGCAAAAATAAAACTCAAATAAATACTTTAGAATACTAAAATGGCATATCCACAAGGAAATCACAGTGGAAATTCAATATTTTGCATGGTGATTATGAAAGCAATATGCCATAATTTAATTTGTAGTATAGAGAAAAAGGCAGTAAAATGCTGTTCCTACCTAATAAGAACCAATTACCACCCTCTTGAGAGTGACATGACCTCTGTAGAGAATGTATGCTCCAGGTTTATTTCCCAATTCACAAGAAACATAAGATGGTGATAGATGATTTAAACACCACCACAAGGTTGCAATCACCAGAGTCAGAGAATAGGTCATATGCGTCTTAATCTTAAAATAAAACAAGAACAATTTTGAGAGTATAAAGAATAAAATCAAATAAATTAGCAAGAAAAAGGATAGACCTAAGCTTACTTTAATGTATTTTGTTTTGTAGAAATGAAATTGCAACCATGAGCCAGAAAATATGAATAAATGAATAAATGAATGAATGAATGAATACTAATTCTCAAAAGGAAGAAGTAGATTTTTAAAAAGTAAACCTAAAAACCAAGTTAAAATTTCAGGGAATATTTAATTACTTTTAGAACTATATAATAACAAATTGCTGCAAGGTAATGTATAAATATAAAGAATGATTGAAATGTGTGCATAAAACTCAATGTACAAAATATTTTTTCAATATTAATTCAAAGAAAGAAACTGTTGAAAACATACTGACCTATATTATTTGGTTAAACCAAACAAAAGATATACCTATGTAGTAGGAGCGGCAGGCTACGTTCCCGCCTGGATTCCACACAGCTAGCTTAGCCCCAGATATAATTACACAGAAACTGTATTCTTTTAAACACTGCCTGGCCCATTAGTTCCATCTTCTTATTGGCTAGCTCTCACATCTCGATTAACCCATTTCTGTGTAGCACCATGAGGTGGTAGCTTACCAGGAAAGATCTTAACCTGTGTCTGTCTCGGAGAGGAGAATCATGCCGACTGCCTGACTTGGCTTCTTTCTCCCAGCATTCTGCTCTGTTTACTCCGCCTACCTAATTTTCTGTCCTATTAAAGGGCGAAGGCAGTTTCTTTATTTAAACAATGAATCAACACATAGACCCTCCTCCATCATTTCCCCTTTTTCTGTTTAAACAAAAAAGGAAGGCTTTCATTTTAACATAGTAAAATTACATATAACAAAACAGTTATCAAGCAAGAATTATAGCTACAATATTTATATCTACTCTATCTTTTATCATAACTAAGGAAAACTATAACTATCTATCCATTCTTCAACTCCATCAAAGACTCCGGAAGGATATAATATTACCTAATTAAACAAGAAATAAAACTCTAGAAGTGACAGAGACATCTCGCTGCTCAAAGTTCTTCTGTACCATTGGGGCATCTATCTTCAGCCTACAGGCCCATAGTATCCAGTGGACTTTTCCATGAAGCAGGAAATTTCAAAAACAGTTCAGTCACTTTATGCTGTATCCTGCAGAATGTCTCACAGACTCTTTCATGTATCAGGAACCCCAAAAGACCATCTCACTTTTAGGCAAGTTCAGCAGTCCTCTCTCTGAGGGTTCTCTGTGTCCAGTTTATGCAACAGTCCAGGCAAGAGCAGTTTATTGACCAAATGGCTATCAAACTCCATAAGGAGCCTCTTCGATGCCCACCTTCCTCTCGAAGTAGATTGGTGCTGCCAGGAGCAGACGTGTCTCATTGTTATGAAAAGCCCTAAGTAATTAAAATATTTTAAATGCCATATTTTGTAGTCTTTGAAAGATATGAAGAATGCCTATCTAACTGAAATATATATCTATATATCTAGAAAATCTAACTAACATGACTACAAATTTGACTATTATAGATGATTATCTATTAACAACCTATATACATTACATTTTTAAATGAACTACACGATCACATGCCTTAATCAAGATTAGAAATATGCATATACATATAACAAAACTGACCTTAAAATCTATACCAATGCAAATTATTCATATCTATATCATATCCCCCTTTAAATGTAAAAGAACATTTATAAGCAATATTTGGGAATATGGGCATAGTTATTTCTCTCCAAACTGCTTCGTGCTGAATGGGGGCACTGTTATTCAGGTCTTTCATGGTATAACCTGGCAGTTGCATGAAGTAATTTTCTGAAGGTGTTCATGGTTATCTTTCAGGAGGGAGTGGTCTCTCATACCATATTGGGATAGAAGCAATCCACAGGTTCTCATCCTCTGTGAAAACAAAAGAAGACCCTCTCCAAAGCATCATATCCTTAGACCCAAATTCTGCAGCCATACCCTTATGATATCCATTCTGATTTAGCTTGGAAGTCCATATAATGAAATGTCTCTCTGTATTTAGCTCCTTCACAGTCAAAAATTGTAAAGAAAACACAATGTAGATAATCCAGACTCTCTGTGAATTTTCCATTTTTACGTGGCTTATTTTTCTTTATTTTAGTCTATAACTATCTTTATTCTGCCTCTTTAAAGACTTTACCCTTTTTTAAGGCATTAACTTCTCTATATTATTTTTCTTTCCTCTCTCCCAAGCCTACATACACTCATCAACCATTGTGACCCATTTAGAGAGGTCTTTTATGTCTGAATCTGTCCTATTGTGAAACTGTAATTTTTTACTATCCAGGAGCACTTTTTTTTGCACCTTTAAAATGCTAAGCACTTAAGAATCTAAGCTGTGACATTCCTAGGTCAAAAACAGCTACTGTGGGCTTGCTCCACCCAGTCAAACATGGCAGAGCCGCTTGTGACTCTGAATCAGTTTCTTGTGGCTCTGGAGTGGCAGGCTTCTCTGAATGTAGGCTCCACCTCTCTCCAATTTGAAAATGGAGGACATAAAATTTCCTACTAGCTCTGGGGCGGCCAGGTAGGAGCCACACTCAGCACTTTAACTCTGAGACTGAGCGTGCAGCACAGAAACTCGTTTCATCCATGTTACAGCCAAATCTGACAGGTAGAGCACTGTGCAGCCTGGAAACATCTCTCTGTATGTTGGCAGAAATCTGCCATGCTCTCCCACCTGACCAAGTCTGATTTTGCTGTCTGCCCAGGCAGGAAGAGCTGAGCCAAGGGCATGGTCTCAGCTACTTTCCTCCTGATCCCGAGAGGGAACACAAACATCCAGTCTCATAAAAGCCATTGAAATGCTTTAAAGCCAGAGTTTGCACTGGCGGCACAGCCCCAGGAAGCTGTGCTTTTTTTCTGCTGCTGTTGTTGAATCAGGAAATCTCTCTACAGCATGCCCTAGCAAATAGCAAAAAACTGTATTAAACTGTTTTGTGTGTGTGTGTGTTTAAAATTAAGCTCTCTCAGGTTTTATGTGGAGATTGTTACCACATTGGGCAGCCACTCTGTAGTGGGAGCAGTGGGCTGCTTCCTGCCTCTCAGCTCCCAGTCACCTGGCTAACTTATGCCCAGAAATAATCACACAGAAACTGTATTCTTTTAAACACTGCCTGGCCCATTAGTTCCATCTTCTTATTGGCTAACTCTCACATCTCGATTAGCCCATTTCTAGTAATCTGTGTAGCACCAAGTGGTAGTAATTTACCAGGAAAGATCTTAACCTGCATCTGTCTCAGAGAGGAGAATCATGATGACTGCCTGACTTGGCTTCTTTCTCCCAGCATTCTGTTCTGTTTACTCTGCCTACCTAATTTTCTGTCCTATTAAAGGGCGAAGGCAGTTTCTTTATTTAACCAATGAAATCAACACATAGACCCTCCTCCATCATACCTATAATTTTTGTTAAATTTGCATAACCTTGTGTGTGTGTATTCCTATAAGAAGTTTGTGGGAGGGGCTGGGATGTATATGAACACCTTCATTATGGGGTACACATCCATTGAAAAATGTGGGCACTCTCTATTCTTTTGACACAAAGTTTTTTACTGAGACTAAAATGCCCCCAGGGATCTACCTGTCTCAAATTCCACAGCTCTAGAGATACAAAGTTTGTATGGGTACTACAGATTTGAACTTGGGTCGTCATTATTGCACAGGAAGTGCTTTTACCCATTGAGCCATCTCCCTAGCTATAGTCTAACAGAATCTTAATTCTAATCTCAGCTTTGAGGAAAAATACACATACAACATACACACAGACACACAGACACACATACACACACACCAGGTCTCCCTTCCTTAAAAATGTACATAAAGAGCGAGCTAACTTGTAGAACAGCTTTAGTAAACCAAATATATATATATATATATATATATATATATATATATATATATTTAAAAGCCATGTTATTGAGTAGAAGCAGGTTTGTCTGGGAATGTAAGATTCAATAAACTAAGAAATATTAGAATTCATTTCAATAGATTTTTTTTTAAAGATAATCATCATTATCTCATCTTACTGATAAAAATAGATTTTCCTAACCTGACCATGTATTTATAACATAATATAAATATCAAGATATAAACTGAGCATAGTTGTGCTCTAGCGTGTAAGTCTAAGGTGGGAGAATAATGAATTGAAATCCAGCTTTGGCTACATAAAGGCTTTATAAGCATATACCCTGTCTACTCTTGTATGAAAAAAAATCAGACTTTAAAAATACAACTTGAGGTGTTGGAGCAATGGCTCAACAGCTAAGAGCACTGGTTACTCTTCCAGAGGATCACGGTTCAGTTCCCAGCATCCACATTGCAGCTCACAGCCATTTGTAATTCCAGTCCCAGGAAATTGATACCTGTTTCTGAATTATGTGAGTACTGCACACATGCCATATGCAGACATACATGCAGGAAAAACATACATACAAAATAATTAAACAAAAATATACATAATTTAGCCAGCATTGGAATTTTTATGAATAGAAAAGTCATTCTGATCATAAACAAAAAAATGCAACTATAAGAAAACATATTGGACCCAAGTTTAGCAATGTGGTAAACATTTATGCCAAGGTCAACATGATCAAAATCAAAGCTGAAAGCTTGTACAGACAGATGCTTGGAATGGTAATTCAGTGAGAATTGATAGGTGGAAGGAGTTGTTAAATTGGTTACTCAGGGACTGACTCTGAGTTGTAATTTTGGAGTGTGAATAAAAATCTATCATGGAATTCTCATATGAAGCCAGTACATAATGGACAGAGGCAGAAGCTGAATTATTATTCAGTTGCAATGAAAAACTCAGGCACAGATGTTTCAACCTTAGATTGGAGGGTAGGTCTTGAAAACCATCTAAACCTCCTAAACTAGATGCTGAATAATCCCAGTAGAAAGTTGTACAACCTTGAATAAGATAACTCTTCCAATGGGAACCAATATTCTCAAATGAAGAAACTAGTGCCTTGGTTCTGCAGGAGTCAATAGGTGGTGACAAAGCCTCTACTGCAATGTTTACCATTAACCAAAGGGACTTAAATTTGTTTCAA
The DNA here is from genome assembly GCF_950005125.1 of Chionomys nivalis. Classification (NCBI taxonomy): domain Eukaryota; kingdom Metazoa; phylum Chordata; class Mammalia; order Rodentia; family Cricetidae; genus Chionomys; species Chionomys nivalis. The sequence continues at coordinate 5,288,977 of NC_080089.1, forward strand.
ATAGAATGTGAGAACATATGTTCTATCCATTATCTCAATTCTTTGTGACACATATTTAACTCTCTAATGTGGTCAATATTACATAAAGCACCATGGGAAATATGAAATTGTCTTAGATACCAAGTTCTCAAGAAGACAAGATGGAGAAATGATGACCAAATGTGTAATGTAAAAACTGATATTTATAATAAAAGGCATAAACAAATTTTTAAGAATTCAGAGAAAAAAGACCTTGTTTCCTACCACCTAATAAATTAGAAATATTGTCATAGACATAACAGTATTTAACCTTAAAATCTGAACTTGTAAAATCAAGAGTGGGATTTACAGAGGTACTTCAGGTGTAGAATGACAGGCAATACAATAAAAAGCAGTAAGTTTTCGCTATTTAAAGTAAAAAGATAATAAGGAGGGTATAAAAAGTTTCCATGACAAAGTAAGTTTAAAAGAGACTCTTTGAGCTGGCTGGTGGTGGCGCACGCCTTTAATCCCAGCACTCAGGAGGCAGAGGCAGGAGGATCTCTGTGAGATAGAGGCCAGCATGGTCTACAAGAGCTAGTTCCAGGGCAGGAACCAAAAGCTACAGAGAAACCCTGTCTCAAAAAATCAAAAAAAAAAAAAAAAAAAAAAAGAGAGAGAGAGAGAGACTCTTTGAAATGCAGTACATGATTTAGATTGAGATATAAGTACTGAGAATAACTGACATACTTTCAACCAAAGAACCACACATCAGAAGCTGTATTTTGTGAATAGTAATCTGGATCAGAACAAAAATTAGAAGTTTTCCAGTCCAATGAATATAAGAAACAAGCAGGTGTTGCTATCCTAATATCTAACAAAATAAAATTAAAGTGAAAATCAATCAGAAGAGATGGAGAAGGACACTTTTTACACATAACAGGAACAATCCATCAAGATGTAATCTCAATCCTGAACATCTATGCCACTAATACAAGAGCAACCACATATGTAAAAGAAACATTACTAAAACTTAAATCTCATATGAAACCCTACACACTAATAGTAGGAGACTTCAACACTCCATTCTCACCAATAAACAGGTCAACCACACAGAAACTTAACTGAGAAATAAGAGAACTAACAGATGTAATGAATCAAATGAAGTTAATAGACATCTATAGAATATTACACAAAAACACAAAAGAATATAGCTTCTTCTCAGCTCCTCATGGAACCTTCTCGAAAATTGATCACATCCTCAGTAACAAAGCAAACCTCCACAGATACAAAAATATTAGAGTAACCCTCTGAGTCTTATTGGATCACCATGGATTAAAGTTAGAAGTTCATAACAACACCAATCTCAAAAAGCCTACGAACTCATGGAAATTCAACAGTGAACTACTGAACCACCCCTGGGTCAAAGAAGAAATAAAGAAATATAAGAATTCAATGAAAATGAAGATATGATATATCTGTGCCTTTGATGTGGTATTTGATGGAGGTGGGTTTTGTATTAATTTGTTGTTTTTATTGGTTAATTAATAAAGAAACTGTCTAGGCCCATTTGATAGGCCAACCCTTAAGTGGGTGGAGTAAGCAGAACAGAAAGTTGGGAGAAAGAAGCTGAGTCAGGGAGTTGTTATGATTTTTTTATTTTAGGCTGACGCAGGTTAAGATCTTTTTTGGTAAGCCAGATCATGGTGTTACATAGAATATTAGAAATGGGTTAGATCAATATGTAAGAGCTAGCCAATAAGAGGCTGGAGCTAATGGGCCAAGCAGTGTTTAAAAAAATACAGTTTCCGTGTAATTATTTCGGGTAAAGCTATCAGGGTAGTGGTGGGAAGCAGCCCCGCCGCTCCCATTTCAACAGGTATTCTTCTTCAGTCCCTATTATTTGCAGATGATATGATAATATATATAATGTATATATATATATATATCCCCAAAAACCTTTATCAGGAAACTCATACAGCTCACAAATACCTTCAGAGATGTGGCAGGATACAAAATCAACTCAAAAAAATCAATAGCCCTCCTATATAAAAATGATAAAGAAACTGAGAGGGAAATCAGAAAGACATCACCTTTCACAATAGCCACAAATAACATAAACTATCTTGGGATAAAATTAACCAAAGAAGTGAAAGACCTATTTGACAAGAACTTTAAGTCTTTGAAAAAAGAAATTAAAGAAGATACCATAAAATGTAAATATCGCCCATGCTCTTGAAATGGTAGGGTCAAAATAGTAAAAATGGCAATCCTACAAAAAGCAATCTATAGATTCAATGAAATTCCCATCAAAATCCCAAGACAATTCTTCAAAGACCTTGAAAAAACAATTATGTTCTTATGGAAAAGCAATAAACCTGGGATAGCCAAAACCATCCTGTACAATAAAGGAACTTCTGGAGGGATCACCATTCCTGACATCAAACTTAATCAACACACCTATGAACACCTGATTTTCGACAAAGAAGCTGAAAGTATACAATGGAACAAAGGAAAGTATCTTCAACAAATGGTGCTAACAAAACTGGATGTCAACAAGTAGAAGAATAAAAATAGATCCATATCTAACCCCATGCACAAAACTCAAGTCAAAATGGATTAAAGACCTCAGTATAAATCCGACCACAGTAACCTAATAGAAGAAAAAGTGGGAAGTAGTCTTCAATGCATGGGCACAGGAGATTTCCTATTTATAACCACAGTATCATAGACACTGACAACAAAAAAAGGACCTTTTGAAACTGAGAAGCACAAAAAGGCAGCCCAATGAATGGGCAAAGATCTTCACCACAAACAGAGGACTGATCTCCAAAATATATAAAGAACTCAAGAAATTATACATCAAAATTCTAAATAACCCAAGAAAAATGGGGTACAGAAGTAAACAGAATTCCCAACAGAAGAATCTCCAATGACCAAAAGATACTTGAGGAAATGTTCAACATCCTTAGCCATCAAGAAAATGCAAATCAAAACAATTCTGAGATACCAACTTACACTTGTAAGAATGGCTAAGATCAAAAACAGCAAGGATAGCTCATGCTGGACAGGATGTGGAGTAGGGGGGAACACTCATTCATTGCTGGTGGGAATGTAGACTTGTGCAACCACTTTGGAAATCAGTATGGTAGTTGCTCAGAAAATTGGGAATCAACCTACCTCAGGATTCAGCAAAACCACTCATGAGCATAAACCAAAAGAAACTTATACTACAAAGGCATTTGTTCAACTATGTTCATAGCAGAATTATTTGTAATAGCCAGAACTTGAAAACAACCTAGATGCCCCTCAACTGAAGAATAAAGAAATGATGCACACTTACACATTAGCGTACTACTCAGCTGTAAAAAAAAATTTTTACATCGTGAATTTGGCATGCAAATAGATGGAATTAGAAAACACTATCCTAAGTGAGGTAACCCAGACCCAAAAAGATGAATATGGTATGTACTCACTCATAAGTGGATACTAGCTATACAAAGTATATTGAGCCTATATTTCAAGATCCTAGAAAAACTAAGTAATAAGGTGAACCCTAAGAAAAGCATATATACATCCATCTGGAAAGTTGAATCAGACAAGATCGCCTGACAGAATTTGGAGCATGGGGGTTGGTTGAAAGGAGAAGAGAAGAGGAGAATGGGAGGCCTGAGGAGAACTTGAGGGAATGGGATAGTCGAGAAGGAGGAAAAACAGAGATGAGAGCAAGGAAAGAGATATTGTGATTGAGGGAGCCATTATAGGGTTAGCAAAAATCTGGCTCTAGAGAAATTCCCAGGAATCCATTAGGATGGCCCCAGCTAAGACTCTAAGTAATAAAAGATAAGAGGCCCGATCTTGACTTGCCTAGTAGTCAGACTGATAAATATCTTAAATATCACCATAGAACCTTCATCCAGCAACTGATAGAAACAGAGGCAGAGACCTGCATCAGAGCTTTGGACTGAGCTCCAAAAGACCAGTTGAAGAGTAAAAGGAGTGAACATATGAGCAAAGAGGTCAAGACCATGATGGGTATGACCTTCAGAGTTCATTCCGGTGCTTCAATGTGAGTCTCTGTCTCTATCTCCATCCATCATCAGATGAAGGTTCTATGGTGATATGCAAGATATTCATCTATATGGTTATAGGATAGGGCCATTTCAGGTTCCCTATCTTCAGCTGCCCAAGGAACTAACTGGGGACATCGCCCTGGGCACCTGGGAGCCACTCTAGGTTCAAGTTCTTGCCAACCCTACGATGGCTCCCTTAATTAAGATATATAATTCCCTGCTCCCATATCCATCCTTCCTTTATCCCTACAATCCCATTTCCCCAAGCTCCCCCCATGCACCCCTTCTCACTTTTCTCTCCCCATCTCCCCTTACCCCTATCCCACCCCACCACCAAGATCCCAATTTTTTGCCCAGCAATCTTGTCTACTTTCCATATCCAGGAGGATAACTATATGTTTTTCTTTGGGTTCACCTTCTTATTTAGCTTCTTTAGGATCACAAATTATAGGATCAATGTCCTTTATTTATGGCTAGAAACCAATTATGAGTGAGTATACCTGATGTTCATCTTTTTGGGTCTGGGTTACCTCACTCAGGATAGTGTTTTCTATTTCCATCCATTTGCATGCAAAATTCAAGATGCCATTGTTTTTTTAGCACTGAGTAGTACTCTAATATGTATATATTCCATACTTTCTTCATCCATTCTCCCATTGAAGGATATCTAGGTTGTTTCCAGGTTCTGGCTATTACAAATAATGCTGCTATGAACATAGTTGAACAGATGCTTTTGTCATTTGATGTGGCATCTCTTGGGTATATTCCCAAGAGTGGTATTGCTGGGTCCTGGGGTAGGTTGATCCCAAATTTCCTGAGAAATCGCCACACTGATTTCCAAAGTGGTTGTACAAGTTTGCATTCCCATCAGCAATGTATGAGTATTTCCCTTACTCCACAAACTCTCCAGCAAAGGCTATCATTGGTGTTTTTGATTGTAGCCATTCTGACAGGTGTAAGATGATATCACAAAGTTGTTTTAATTTGCATTTCCCTTATCGCTAAGGAGGTTGAGCATGACCTTAAGTATCTTTTGACCATTTGAACTTCTTCTTTTGAGAATTCTCTGTTCAGTTCAGTGCCCCATTTTTACTGGGTTAATTAGCATTTTAAAGTCTAGTTTCTTGAGTTCTTTCTATATTTTGGAGATCAGACCTTTGTCTGTTGTGGGGTTGGTGAAGATCTTCTCCCAGTCAGTAGGTTGTCTTTGTGTCTTAGTGGCAGTTTCCTTTGCTTTGCAGAAGCTTCTCAGTTTCAGTAGGTCCCATTTATTCAATGTTGCCCTTAATGTCTGAGCTGCTGGGGTTATACATAGGAAGCGATCTCCTGTGCCCATATGTTGTAGGGTACTTCCCACTTTCTCTTCTATCAGGTTGAGTGTGTTCAGATTGATATTGAGGTCTTTGATCCATTTGGACTTGAGTTTTGTGCATGGTGATAGATATGGGTCTATTTTCATTCTTCTACAGGTTGACATCCAGTTGTGCCAGCTCCATTTGTAGAAGATTCTTTCTTTCTTCCATTGTATATTTTTAGCTCTGTTATCAAAAATGAGGTGTTCATAGGTTTGTGGGTTAAAATCCGGGTCTTCTATTTGATTCCATTGGTCAACTTCTTTGTTTTTATGCCAATACCATGCTGTTCTCATTACTATAGCTCTGTAAGAGAGTTTGAAGTCAGGGATGGTAATGCCTCCAGAAGTTCCTTTATTGTATAAAATTGTTTTGACTATCCTGTTTTTTTGTTTTTCCATATAAAGTTGATTATTGTCCTCTCATGATCTGTGAAGAATTTTGATGGGACCTTGATGGGGATTGCATTGAATCTATAAATTGCCTTTGGTAGAATTGCCATTTTTACTATGTTGATCCTCCCAATCCAAGAGCAAGGGAGATCCTTCCATTTTCTGGTATCCTCTTCAATTTCTTTCTTCAAAGACTTAAAGTTCTTGTCAAATAGATCTTACACTTTTTTTGGTTAGAGTTACCCCAAGATATTTTATGCTGTTTGTGGCTATCATGAAAAGTGATGCTTCTCTGATTTCCCGCTCTACTTCCTTATCTTTTGTGTATAGAAGGGCAACTGATTTTTTGAAGTTAATCTTGTATCCTGCCACATCACTAAAGGTGTTTATCAGCTATAGGAGTTCTTTGGTGGAGTTTTTGGGGTCGCTTATGTACACTATCATATCATCTGCAAATAATGAAAGTTTGACTTCTTCCTTTGCAATTCAAATCCCCTTGATCCCCTTATGTGGTCTTATTGCTATTGCTAGAACTTCAAGCACTATATTGAAAAGGTATGGAGAGAGTGGACAGCCTTGTCGTGTTCCTGATTTTAGTGAGATGGCTTTGAGTTTCTCTCCATTTAATTTGATGTTAGCTGTTGGCTTGTTGTAAATAGCTTTAATTATATTTAGGTATGACCCTTGTATCCCTAATCTCTCCAAGACTTTTATCATAAAGGCATGTTGAATTTTGTCAAATGCTTTTTGAGCATCTAATGAAACTATCATATGTTTTTTTTTCATTTTATTTATATGATGGATTACATTGATAGATTTTTGTATGTTGAACTAGAACTGCATCTCTAGAATGAAGCCTACTTGATCATAATGGATAATTTTTCTAATGTGTTCTTGGATTTGGTTTGCCAGTATTTTATGAAGATTTTTGTGTCGATGTTCATGAGTGAGATTGGCCTGTAATTCTCTTTCTTGGTTGAGTCTTTGTGTGGTTTTGGTATCAGGGTAACTGTAGCTTCATAAAAGGAATTTGGCAATGACTCTTTTGTTCCTATATTGTGAAATACATTAAGAAGTATAGGTATTAGGTCTTCTTGGAAGTTCTGGTAGAATTCCGCATTGAAACCATCTGGTCCTGGGCTTTTTTTGGAAGGGAGGTTTTTGATAACAGCTTCTAATTCTTCACAACTAACAGGTCTATTTAGATTGTTCACCTGGTCCTGGTTTAACTTTGATATATAGTACTTATCTAAAAAAGTGTCCATTTCTTTTACATTTTCCAGTTTTGTGACATACAGGCTTTTGAAGTAAGATATAATGATATTCTGAATGTCCTCTGTGTCTGTGGTTATGTCTCCCTTTTCGTTTCTGATCTTATTAAATTGCATATTCTCTCTCTGCCATTTGATTAGTTTGGATAGGGGTTTATCAATCTTGTTGATTTTCTCCAAGAACCAGCTTTGGATTGTTTTTTGTGTTTCTATTTTGTTGATTTCAGCCTTCAGTTTGATGATTGCCAGTTCTACTCCTCCTAGGTGAGTCTGCTTCTTTTTTTCTAGAGCTTTCAGGTGGGCTGTTAAGTCTCCAATGTGTGCTTTTTCTGTTTTCTTTAAGTGGGCACTTAGTGCTTTGAACTTTCCTCTCAGGACTGCTTTCATAGTGTCCCATAGGTTTGAGTATGTTGTGTCTTATTTTCATTGAATTTAAGGAAGACTTTAATTTCTTTCTTTATTTTTTCCCTGATCCAGGTGTGGTTCAGTAGTTGACTGTTCAGTTTCCATGTGTTTGTAGGCTTTCTTGGGGTAGCATTGTTGTTGAATTCTAACTTCAATCCATGGTGATCCACAAATTACTCTTTTTTCCTAGACCAGTCTGTGTTCCTGCCATTGTGTCCCTATTTCAGCCACGTACTCCAATCTTCTCTTAAGTAGACTTTTTTTTATATAATAACTAATTTGATCACACACTTTAAGCATGAGAAGCATTGAGAGATCTGTCACCGCCTCTGGCAAAACATCTAATAAAGGTGAAAAGTAAAGTGGAAATTTCCAGGGCATCCAGGAGGAGCAATCAGCATCACATTATCCCCACAGCCATCCCAAGGAAAAAATAAATCACTATTAAGATATCAGTGACTCAAAGAAATCAATTGTTTTCTTGATTAACATGTCATCATTCCATGAATTATATAACAAGAAAATATAAAAATAGACCATCATAAAACAAAAGCCACCCCAGCCTAATTCGGTGGTAAAAAAACACTTCCATTGTGTACACAGTGGTTAAAAGTACAGGCTTCATATCCCAGCCCTGGTTCTACTGTTCATGATCTCTATGATTCATCCAAATGAGTGGGCTGCTCTCAGCCTAATTTTTCTTTTTTTTTTTTTTTTTTTTTTTTTTTTTTTTTTTTTCTTTTATTAATTTTTTATTCTTTTTTAATTAAAATTTCCACCTGCTCCCCGTTTCCCATTTCCCTCCCCTCCTCCCAAATATTGCCCCCTCCCCCCACTCCCCTCCCCCTATCCCCACTCCTCTTCTCCTCCCCCCACACCATTCCCCCTCCCTCTCGATACTGAAGAGCAGTCCAAATTCTCTGCCCTGCGGGAAGACGAAGGTCTTCTATCTACGTCCAGGAAGGTGAGCTTCTAAACAGGCTAAGCTCCCACAAAGCCAGTTCATGTATTAGGATTGAAACCTAGTGCCATTGTCCTTGGCTTCTCATCAGTCTTCATTGACCGCCATGCTCAGAGAGTCCGGAATCAACCCATGCTTATTCAGTCCCAGACCAGCTGGCCTTGGTGGGCTCCTAATAAATCAGTTCCACTGTCACAGTGGGTGGGTGCATCCCTCGTGGTCCTGATTTTTTTGCTCTTGTTCTCCCTCCTTCTGCTCCTCATTTGGACCTTAAGAGCTCAGACCGTTGCTCCAAATTAAGAATCTGTCTCTACCTCGATCCATCGCCAGATGAAGCTTCTAAGGTGATAAGCAAGATATTCATCAGTATAGGATAAGATGCCCTTCAATGGAGGAATGGATGAAGAAAGTGTGGAATATATACATATTAGAGTACTACTCAGCAGTAAAAAACAATGACTTCTCGAATTTTGTGTGCAAATGGATGGAAATAGAAAACACTATCCTGAGTGAGGTATCCCAGACCCAAAAAGAGGAACATGGGATGTACTCACTCATAATCGGTTTCTAGCCATAATTAAAAGACATTAAGCATATAATGTGTGATCCTATAGAAGGTAAATAAGAAAGTGAACCCAAAGAAAATCATATAGTCATCCGCATGGAGAGGGGGAAGTAGACAAGATTGCAGGGCAAAAACTGGGAACTTGCGGGTGAGGTGGCATGGGGCAAAGGGGAAATGGGATGAGAAATATGAGAAGGGGAGGATGGGAGGAGCTCGGGGGATTGGGATGGTTGGGATATAGGAAGGATGGATACGGGAGCAGCGAAGTATATATCCTATCTAAGGGAGCCATCTTAGGGTTGGCAAGAGACTTGACTCTAGAGGGGTTCGCAGGTGTCCAGGAATATGTCCCCAGCTGGTACCTTGGGCAACTAAGGAGAGGGAACCTAATTTTTCATTTACAAAATGAGGTTACTAATTGTATCTGCCTGAAGAAATTTGTAAAAAGTGATTTAATACATTCATAATCCTATGAATACATTTTTAGTGCCTGGAGAAAAGCAAATAAATATCAATTATCATCATTATCCTTATCTTTTTATTAATATTTAGAACTAGATATTCAATGCTTTTCAAAATTGTTTTTACTGAGCTATATATTTTTTTCTTCACTCCCCTCCTTTCTCTCCCTTCCCCTTTTACCTTTTCCAATGATCTTCATGCTCCCAATTTACTCAGAAGATCTTGTTTTTTCCTACTTCCCATGTAGATTTCATTCATGTATGTATCTCTTATGGTCTTCTTTGTGTCTAGGTTCTCTAGGATTGTGAACTGTAGGCTGGTTTTTCTTTGCTTTATTTCTAAAAGTCACTTACAAGTGAGAACATATCATATTTGTATTTTTGGGTCTAGGTTACCTCATCCAAAATGATGTTTTCTAGATCCACCTATTTGCCTGCCAATTTCAAGATGTCATCATTGTTTTCCACTTTGTATTACTCCACTTTTTAAATGTACCACATTTCCCTCATCCATACTTCAGTCAAGGGGCATTTAGATTGTTTCCAGGTTCTGTCTATGACAAATAATGCTGCTACAAATATAACTGAGCACATGCCCTTGTGGTATGATTGAGCATCCTTTGGGATTGTTGTGGGTTCTTTCCTACTTTTCTGAGATATCTCCGTACTGATATCCAAAGTGACTATACCAGTTTGCACTGTCACCAGCAATGGAGGAGTGCTCCCTTTGATCCACATCCTCTCCATATGTCCTCTCCAGCATAAGTTGTCATCAGTGTTTTTGATCTTGGCCATTCTTACAGGTGTAAGATAAAATCTCAGAGTTGTTTCGGTTTGCATTTCTCTGATGCCTAAGGATGTTAAGCATTTCCTTAAGTGTCTTTCAATCATTTCAGATTCATCCATTGAGAGTTCTCTGTTTAGGTCTGTGCCCATTTTTTTATTGGATTATTTGTTTCTTTTGATGACCAATTTCTTGAATATATATATATATATATATATATATATTGGAGATCAGCCCTCTGTTTGCTGTGAGGTTGGTGAAGATGTTTTTCATATTCTGTAGGCTGCTTTTTTTTGTCTGTTCACTGTGTCCTTTGCTTTACAGAAACTTCCAATTTCAGGAGGTCCCATTTATTAATTGTTTCTCTCAGTGTCTGTGCTACTGTGGTTATATTTAGGAAGTGGTCTCCTGTGCCAATACTTTCAACTTCCCACTTTTCTTTTTGATCATCCTTATCTTGTCACATTATGCCACTTATTCACATACATTTTTGTTATGTAGATATATTTTCACAAATTGTTCAGCTTGTTATTTGCCTTTCTTGTTAACATTCAAGTCTTTAATATTAATGCTTAAGTCAACCATATTTTTCTTCTTGACATTGACAGCTCACATTATTTTAAAACAATATCTAGATGAAGTGCTTTCTCTTCTCACCTTGAAAAGCACTTTGTGGCTGTGCTTCTCTAGTGTCATCTTTCCATCTGATGCTCCTCTGCCCTTTCAAGTCCCTTCTGTATTAGTTTTCTGTTACTGTGAAGATATACCACAGCCAAGCCACTTGGAGAAGAAAGTATATTGGGGTTTGCTTTCAGTTTCAAACTGTTGATAGTAGGTGATCATCATGGTGAGGAGCATGGCAGCAGGAAAGCAGGCATGTGCTAAGAGTATACATCTGATATCTGATTCACAAGCACCAGAGAGAGAAAGAGATAGAGTGATATGGGGGGGAGAAGAGGGAGAGGGAGGGAAGAAGACAGGGAGGGAGGGAGGGAGGGAGGGAGGGAGGGAGGGAGGGAGGGAGGGAGAGAACTAGCTAGAAATGGCAAAGGCTTTTGAAACCTCAAACTTCACACTCAATCTCAGTGACACACCTCTTCCAACAAGGCCATACCTCCTAATCCTTCCCCCAAAATTCCAACAACCGGAGATCAAATATTCAAACATATGAAGCCATTCTAATTCCAACCACCTCACCAACATTTTGTTCAGGATTAGTCAAAGAAATTAGACAGCAGTCTCTTAATGTTCCAAAAATCTGTTTCCTACTAGAGAGTGAATGCTCAGAACAACACTGTCCTGGCAGTACTCGGGCCAGTATAATTCCTCCCCTCCAACACTATTTCCTCATGCTACATATACATAAGCATGATGGGTTGCAGTTGAAAAGAAAGGGGGTAATCAGAATTTTTCTCTTCTATACTGTTTTCTTTTGCCTCCCACTTAAAATATAGTTGTACTACAGAGAATATAGAGACACAAGTATAGGAAAATCATAAATATATACTTGTGATAAAAAAAAATCTGATGTTCTCTTGACACCAAACAAAGCTCCCAGTACCAAGATTGGATTACCTGTAATTGAAATGTTGGCCAAAGGGGCCTCATGTGAACCCCTAAATAATAACCCAGGCTGTTGTCAGAACTAAAGGTTGCTCTTCACAAACTGACAGCAAGTTGTCATTGCTGAAGACAACTACAAAACTCACTGAACATGAAGATATTAAGCTGGTACCTACATAGAACCTTCATAAATACATTCCAGCATCTTTGGTATAAGAAAATATTCTGCACTCTACCAAAGAGAAGCATAAACACCAAGCCAGCCACAAACTGTTTTATCTACAATGGTATACTGCCTGCAAGATATGCTAGGGAAATGATGGCACAAAGCTTATAGGAGTAATAAGTCAATACTGATTTGATTTAAGGCCCACTCCATGAGATGAAACCCATATTTGATCCTGCTTGGATGACCAAAACCCAGAGATTATATAACCTAGGTATACCTAGGGTAAAGCCAACTAATACTGGTCTAAAAATAAAGAAAAAAAGTAACAATAAAATTACTCCTAATGGCTATACTCATAGATTAGTGCCTTGTTTAACCATCATCAAAAAACTTGATGAGGAATATTATTTTACTTTGGCAACGGTGTGTTATTTTTGTTTACACTGCATTTGTTTAATTATGTAAAGATGTGGTGCATTTGTTTCCCCTTGCTTGACTAAGGTACCTGATAGTCTGATAAAGAATTAAATGACCAATAACTAGGCAAAAAAGGATAGGTTGGGATGGTGGGCAAAAATAATGAACAGGATGAAAAATAAAGGCTTGGGTTGCTGCTTTATTTTGTTTTCTTGGTTCTTGGGCATTTTGCTGATTTTTGAGAAAAAACTTAAAGTTGAGTGGGTAGGGAAGGGGAGATCTAGTAGGAATTGGAGAAGGGAAAGAATATGATCAAAATATATTTAAATTTATAACTTGTTTTAAATTAAAAATACAAAAATTCCTGACATGTATATACTGCCCAGGCAAAAGCCTCCATTTGAATATCTACTTAGTAATATAATAGTTTTATATATTAACTATTACGTATTATATATATATTATTATATAATTATATATGTACATAATAGTTCCTCGCCTTTCTTTGTGGACTAAGACAACAGGGTATAACCCAGACTTTATGCATTTCCTTTTCTAGACCACCTGCCAGATATGTGGGTCCTCAAATCTCCCTTCAAAAGTGGCCTTATATCTCTTCAAGGGTATATAAATTTCTTCACTATATCCAGAGCAACTGTCTATGCGGTGTGGGCAGAGCTTAAATGTGTTGACCATGGTGTACCCATATGAATATTGTGATGACAGACAGAATTAAGTACATGTGAAGAATGAAAGAAGTTTATGGCTTTGACTTTAAGGCCAGGGGATAGCTCTACCATGATGCTGGACTTCATCGTGCTCAGCATAAACAAATGACTTTTCAGCCATTGTCAAGACAGGAACAAGTTGAAAAGATAGTATAGTACTTATTTATTATTTTATATAGTCACTAACTTTTTGAATATTTATATTGTCTTTACATACTTATATCATGTATCCTTCTGAAGCACCCTCTACACTTTTCTATTACTTAAGAATTAAGAATCAACTGATGACTTAAATGATTGATATGAAAGGTCATGAACCAGTACAAGATTATCCATACTATTTGTAAAATCAGCAAGATTATATATTAAAATGGCAATATTATATAATAAAATACCTAGTTCACTAAAATACTTAAATAAAGTGTCTTTATATCTTAACACATTGCCTAGAGGTATACAAATATTTGTCATATTAAAATAATGACATGGGGGCTGTGTATATCTTAGCCCTTAAAAGCATATACTGCTCTTACAGAAAACCCAACTTCAGCACTCAACACCCACATAATAACTTCCTGCAACTCTAGCTCCAGAGAGACTCCAATATATATATGCACATATACTCCTTTACAAATACCCAATCCCACACAAACATACTTAAACAGCATAAAAATAAATATTAAAAAATGAAATAGTAGATGAGCTCAGATTTTCTCTTTCAACAAGAGATACTTAAAGTTAGTCTTCTACTTGGCAGCAGCATTGCTAATAACATGTGCAGGTGCTCCTGTGCATAATAAGCAAAGAGGATGATGAACAATAACACTAACTTTGAAATTTGCATAAATAGTATTTAGAAAGCACAGCTTCTGCTTTTTAACAACACAGCAAGGTACCCCTACATGTAAACCAGGAAAACTATATTTGGAAGTAAGTGCCACTTTTGTTCAGTGCCTTGATTACATATTCAAATAAATTTACACAGTTTCATTTGAATGTGTAATCCAGTGTAAATGGGAAACATTTTAACCAAACTCATTTGGTTCATTTATTCAGATCTTCAATGGCTCATTCCAATAAAATGCATGTACTTTTTCTCATTTTTATTTCTAAACCATTAACTGGAAGAAATGTAATTTAAAGCTTTTTGTTAAAATAGTACCAAGGTTGTTGAGTTATTATTTTTCTTTCTTTCTGGTGCTGCTACATTGAGCTGCTATGCACAGAAATGCATGTGTCTCAAAAAAATGAGCATGCATTATGTATGGTCTCAATAACATTCTCCTAAGTAAAATGACTCCATGTAGAGCAATAAATTTCTTTTTATGTATGAGGAAAAATAATTGTTTCCACTAGATAGATCTAAAAGGAAACAACCTTCTTTACTGGCCCTGAATTTTCTACCACCGTGGGCTATAGGATTGACTCAGGGGAGATTGGACCTTTATTGCTGTAGGAAAAATTAGGAGGCAAGGAAGGGAAGCACTGGAAAGTAGTAAGTGATTTTTATAGGGTATATGGTTGATAAATGGGCTTTTTCTAACCTCTGTATTGCTTTAGAGCCCCCAAAATGGAGGTATGTTATGATTGGAGTTGAAATTTGATACATTTAGGCTGGGACCAGTATGGAAATATCAGAGAAGGAAGGAATGCTGCAAGGGAAGTGGACAACTCTAGGATCATCTTCCTGAGAATAATAAGGTACTTGAATGGGGACTGGCAACTTCAAAGGAAGGGGGTAATGTGGGCATTCAAGAATAAGGAGGGAGAGAGATGCAAAATTGATAAAGAGTTATTGTCATGTGTTCTGTCTCCTGAACTACGGATCTCCATTCAACACTTAAAATATTTGACCCTCATTGACATCATCTAGATACTTCAAAGCTTCACAATCTATCCTAAGCTTACTATCTTTTCTATTTGGTCCTCCACACAGCTTATGAATATGCAAGAAGATCCTCCATCTTAACAGGCATTCTATTGTATGGTTTCTTGGATAAAGTCTTGGTCTTTCCACTTACCACAAGAAACTTACACCTTTTTTTCATAAATATCTCTACCTCCTACTGTCAGACTTTCTGAAGCAAACTTTCCTGAACACTCAATAATTTACTACTTATTTACATCTGGTTCTCCCACCCTCTCTAGATTCTCCCATGTGATGCGTACCTCAAAGTAGTCTTCATTTTTTAAAGGTTTACTTTCATTTTATATCTAGTAGTATTTGTGTTTGTATATGTTTATACACCAGTTGCATGCCCAGTGTCTTCAGAAGCCAGAGTAGAGTATTGGTTCCCTTGGAAATGGAGTTAGAATTGGTTGGAACCTGTCATGAAAGGACTAGAACCTATGAGTCTATGAAGGCCCAAAGATGATATTAGGTATCTTTAAACTTGTTTTTACATGTGGTCTCTTCATTAAACCTGGATCTCACTACTTGGGCTAGGATGGCTGTCCAGTGAGTTCCAGGGAATTGCTTGTCTCTATCCACCTTGCCTGGGTTTGTAGACACTGGAAGCCATGTCTAGCTTTTTACCTGGGTATTGGGGATCTTTGCACCAGTCCTATGTTTCTGTGACAGGCACTTTAACAACCAAACTTCAAGACTCTCATCCAGGGAGTCTTATTTGTATGACTTCTCTGTGAGAGAACATTGTCCAGGAGTTCAGGTTTATCTTTTAACTTTGTGTCCTAAGGCTTCAAATTACACATAAGGACTCCTTTCTGAAGTATGTCATTAATCTAAGCGGCTCCAGCTCTACTTGACATTGTAAACAAAAAATGCAGTACAGGAGTCCTGAGTACAGTCTATGCAGTAAGAGTGATGATATGTGCTAGAAGAGCATTATAGAAATGTATTACAGAAAAATAGATTATTGCTTATAACACAAATCAGGCACAAAATAATACATTTACATAGAATTTTTCCACATTTTTTATTACTTTACAAATAATATCAATCAAAAATTCCACTTCGTCCTCTCCTTCCACTACCATCCCGCTCCCCCAAACACCTAATCCCCCACCCCTTCCAGTCCTGAGAGAGGGCAAGGAACCCTGCCCTGTGGGAAGTCCAAGGCCCTCCTCCTCCATCCAGGCTTATGAAGGTATGGATCCAAATGGAATAGGATCCCAAAAAGCCAGTACATGCAGTAGAGACAAATCCCAGTGCAATTATCATTGACTTCTCAGTCTGCCCCAATTGTCAGCCACATTCAGAAGGTCCATTTGATCCCATGCTCATTCAGACCCAGTCCAGCTGGATTTGGTGAGCTCCCATTAGCTCAGGCACACTGTCTCAGTAGGTGGATCAAACCCTCATGGTCCTGACTTCCTTACTCATGTTATTCCTCCTTCCACTCTTCAACTGGACCTTGGAAGCTCAGTCCAGTGCTCTGATGTAGGTCTCTGTCTCTATCTCTATCTCCATCCGTTGTCGGTAAAAGGTTCTATGGTGATATTCAAGATAGTCATTAGTCTGACCGTCGGACAAGGCCAGTTCAGGTACCCTATCCTCCACTGTCCAGGGTCCTAGCTTGGGTCGTCCCCATGGACTCCTGGGAACCCCTCCAGAGCAAAGCCTCTTGCCAACCCCAAAATGTCTCCCTCAATTAAGATATCTCCTTCCCTGCTCCCATATCCATCCTTCCTCCATCTCAAACATCCCACTCCCCAAGCTCTCCCCAACCCTCCCCTTCTCTCCTCTCTCTTCCCCTCTCCCCTTCCCCCCATCCCACCCCACCCACATGCTCCAAACTTTTGCCTGGTCATCTTGTCTGCTTCCAGTTTCCAGGAGGATGTACATGTTTTTCTTTGGGTTGACCGTATTACTTAGCTTCTCTAGGATCATAAACTATAGGCCCAATGTCCTTTTTTTATGGCTAGAATCCACTAATGAACATGTGAGTGGAGTGAGTGAGTGAGTGAGTGAGTGAGTGAGTGAGTGAGTGAGTGAGTGAGTGCAAACCATATTTATATTTTTGGGTCTGGGTTATCTCACTCAAAATAGTGTTTTCGACTTCCATCCATTTGCATGCACATTTCAAAATGTCATTGTTTTTTACTGCTGAGTAGTACTCTAATGTGTAGATTGCCACACTTTGTTTATCCATTCTTCCATTGAGGGGCATGTAGGTTGTTTCCAGGTTCTAGCTATTACTAATAATGCTGCTATGAACATAGTTGAATAAATGGTTTTGTACTATGATTGGGCATCTCTTGGGTATATTTCCAAGAGTGGTATTGCTGGATCCTGATGTAAGTTGACTCCCAATTTTCAGGGAAACCACCACACTGATTTCCAAAGTGGTTGCACAAGCTTGCATTCCCACCAGCAATGTATGAGTATTTCCCTTACTCCACATCCTCTTTAGCATATGCTATCATTGGTGTTTTTGATTTTAGCCATTCTGACAGGTGTAAGATGGTATCTCAAAGTTGTTTTGATTTGCATTTCCCTGATAGCTAAGGAAGTTGAACATGGCCTTAAGTATCTTTTGGCCATTTGAAATTCCTTTGTTGAGAATTCTCTGTTCAGTTCAATACCCCATTTTTAAAATAGGCTTTTTAGAATTTTAATGTCTAGTTTCTTGAGTTCTTTATATATTTTGGAGATCAGACTTTGCCTGATGTGGGGTTGGTGAAGATCTTCTCCCATTCAGTAGGTTGCCTTTTTGTCTTAATGACTGTGTCACATGCTTTACAGAAGCTTCTCAGTTTCAGAAGGTCCCATTTATTCATTGTTGCTCTTATTGTCTGTGCTACTGGTGTTATATGTAGGAAGTGGTCTCATGTACCCATGTATTGCAGGCTACTTCCCACTTTCTCTTCTATGAGGTTCAGTGTGGTCAGATTTATTTTGAGGTCATTAATCCATTTGGTCTTGAGTTTTGTGCATGGGGATACAAATGGATCTTTCTCTTCTATGAGGTTCAGTGTGGTCAGATTTATTTTGAGGTCATTAATCCATTTGGTCTTGAGTTTTGTGCATGGGGATACAAATGGATCTATTTTCATTCTTCTACAAGTTGTCATCCAATTATGCCAGCACCATTTGTTAAAGATACTTTCTGTCTTCCATTCTATAATTTTAGTTTCGTTGTCAAAAATCAAATGTTCATAGGTTTCTGGATTAATATCCGGGTTGGGTCTTCAATTAGATTCCATTGATCAACATTTCTGTTTTTATGCCAATACCAAGCTGTTTTCATTACTATAGTTCTGTAATAGAGTTTGATGTCAGGGATGGAAATGCCTCCAGAATTTCCTTTATTGTATAGGATTGTTTTTGATATCCTGGTTTTTTTTTTGAAATTTTATTTTATTTTATTTTATTTTTTATTGAAAAGAAATTTTCCACCTCCTCCCTGCCTCTCATTTCCCTCCCCTTCTTCCCGCCACTCTCCCCCTCCCCCCACTCCTCTTCTCCTCCCTCTCCAGTCCCAGGAGCAGTCAGGGTTCCCTGCCCTGTGGAAGTTCAAGGTCCTCCCCCCTCCATCCAGGTCTAGGAAGGTGAACATCCAAACTGTCTAGGCTTCCACAAAGAGAGAAAATGAAGGATCAAAACCCCATGCCATTGTCCTTGGCCGCTCGTCAGCTCTCATTGTCTGCCATGTTCAGGGAGTCCGGTTTTATCCCATGCTTTTTCAGTCACAGTCCAGCTGGCATTGGTGAGCTACCAATAGATCAGCCCCACTGTCTCAGTGGGTGGGTGCACCGCTCGTGGTCCTGACTTCCTTGTTCATGTTCTCCCTCCTTCTGCTCCTCATTAGGACCTTGGGAGCTCAGTCCATTGCTCCAGTGTGGGTCTCTGTCTCTATCTCCATCCATTGGTAGATGAAGGTTCTAAGGTGATATGCAAGATATTCATCAGTATGGCTATAGGATAAGTTCATTTCAGGTTCCCTATCCTCAGGTGCCCAAGGAGCTAACTGGGGACATTGCCCTGGGCATCTGGTAGCCACTCCAAGTTCAAGTCTTTTGCCAACCCTTAGGTGGCTCCCTTAACTAAGATATGAGTTTCCCTGCTCTCCTATCCAAACTTCCTATATCCCCAATCATCCCGTTTCCCCAAGTTCCCCTCATCCTCTCCATCACACTTTTCTCTCTCCATCTCCCCTTACCCCCGTCCCACCCCACACCCAAGATTCCAATTTTTTGCCCGGCAATCTTGTCTATTTCCCATAGCCAGGAGGATAACTATATGTTTTTCCTTGGGTTTGCCCTCTTGTTTAGCTTCTTTAGGACCACAAATTATAGACTCAGTGCCCCTTATCCATGGCTAGAAACCAATTATGAGTGAGTACATCCCATGATCTTCTTTTTAAGTCTGGGTTACCTCACTCAGGATAGTATTTTCTATTAACATCCATTTGCACGCAAAATTTGAGAAGTCATTGTTTTTTACCGCAGAGAAGTACTCTAATGTGTATATATTCCACATTTTCTTCATCCATTCTTCCATTGAAGGACACCTAGGAGGCTTCCAGGTTCTGGCTATTACAAATAATACTGCTATGAACATACTTGAACAAATGCTTTTTGTCATATGATAGGGCATCTCTTGGGTATATTCCCAAGAGTGGTATTGCTGGGTCCAGGGGGAGGTTGATCCCAATTTTTCTGAGAAACCGCCACACTGATTTCCAAAGTGGTTGCAAAAGTTTGCAGTCCCACCAGCAATGGATGAGGGTGCCCCTTTCTCCACAACCTCTCCAGCAAAGGTTATCCTTGGTATTTTTGATTTTAGCCATTCTGACAGGTGTAAGATGATATCTCAAAGTTGTTTTGATTTGCATTTCTCTGATCGCTAAGGGGGTTGAACATGACCTTAAGTATCTTTTGGCCATTTGAACTTCTTCTGTTGAGAATTCTCTGTACAGTTCAGTGCCCCATTTTTTAATTGGGTTAATTATCATTTTAACGTCTAGTTTCTTGAGTTCTTTATATATTTTGGAGATCAGACCTTTGTCTGTTGCGGGGTTGGTGAAGATCTTCTCCCAGTCAGTAGGCTTCCTTTTTGTCGTAATGACAGTGTCCTTTGCTTTACAGAAGCTTCTCAGTTTCAGGAGGTCCCATTTATTCAATGTTGCCCTTAATGTCTGTGCTGCTGGGGTTATACATAGGAAGTAATCTCCTGGGCCCATATGTTGTAGGGTACTTCCCATTTTCTCTTCTATCAGGTTCAGTGTGTTCAGATTGATATTGAGGTCTTTGATCCATTTAGACTTGATTTTTGTGCATGGTGATAGATATGGGTCTATTTTCATTCTTCTACAGGTTGACATCCAGTTGTGCCAGCACCATTTGTTGAAGATGCTTTCTTTCTTCCATTGAATACCTTTAGCACCTTTATCGAAAATGAGGTGTTCATAGGTTTGTGGGTTAAAATCCGGGTCTTCTATACGATTCCATTGATCGACTTCTCTGTTTTTATGCCAGTACGACGCTGTTTTCATTACTGTAGCTCTGTAATAGAGTTTGAAGTCAGGGATGGTAATGCCTCAAGAAGTTCCTTTATTGTATAAGATTGTTTTGACTCCTGGGCTTTTGTTTTTCCATATAAAGTTGATTATTATCCTCTCAAGATCTGTGAAGAATTTTGATGGGACCTTGGTGGGGATTGCATTGAATCTATAGATTGCCCTTGGTAGAATTGCCATTTTTACTATGTTGATCCTCCCAGTCCAAGAGCAAGGGAGATCCTTCCATTTTCTGGTATCCTCTTCAATTTCTTTCTTCAATGCCTTAAAGTTCTTATCAAATAGATCTTTCACTTCCTTGGTTAGAGTTACCCCAAGATATTTTATGCTGTTTGTGGCTATTGTGAAAGGTGATGATTCTCTTATTTCCCTCTCTGCTTCCATATCCTTTGTGTATAAGAGGGTGACTGATTTTTTGGCGTTGATCTTGTATCCTGCCACATTACTAAAGGTGTTTATCAGCTGTAGAAGTTCTTTGGTGGAGTTTTTTGAGTCGCTTAAGTACACTATCATATCATCTGCAAATAACGCAAGTTTAACTTCTTCGTTTCCAATTCAAATCCCCTTTATCCCTTTATGTTGTCTTATTGCTATTGCTAAGACTTCAAGAACTATATTGAAGAGGTATGGAGAGAGTGGACAGCCTTGGCGTGTTCCTGATTTTAGTGGAATGGCTTTAAGTTTCTCTCCATTTAATTTGATGTTAACTGTTGGCTTGCTGTAAATAACTTTAATTATATTTAGGTATGACCCTTGTATCCCTAATCTCTCCAAGACTTTTATCATAAAGGGATGTTGAATTTGTCAAATGCTTTTTGAGCATCTAATGAAACGATCATATGGTTTTTTTCTTTCAGTTTATTTATATGGTTGATTACATTGATAGATTTGCGTATGTTAAACCAGCCCTGCATCTCTGGGATGAAGCCTACTTGATCATAATGGATAATTTTTCTAATGTGTTCTTGGATTCGGTTTGCCAGTATTTTGTTGAGGATTTTGGCGTCGATGTTCATGAGTGAGATTGGCCTGTAATTCTCTTTTTTGGTTGAGTCTTTGTGTGGTTTTGGTATCAGAGTTATTGTAGCTTCATAAAAGGAATTTGGCAATGACTCCTCTATTTCTATATTTTGAAATACATTAAGGAGTATAGGTATTAGGTCTTCTTGGAAGTTCTGGTAGAATTCCGCATTGAAACCATCTGGTCCTGGACTGTTTTTGGAAGGGAGATTTTTGATAACAGATTCTAATTCTTCACGACGAACAGGTCTATTTAGGTTGTTTACGTGGTCCTGGTTTAACTTTGGTATATGGTATTCATCTAAAAAAGTGTCATTTCTTTTACATTTTCCAGTTTTGTGGCATACAGGCTTTTGTAGTAAGATCTAATGATTCTCTGAATTTCCTCTGTGTCTGTGGTTATGTCCCTTTTTTCATTTCTGATTTTATTAATTTGCAAATTCTCTCTCTGTGTTTGATTAGTTTGGATAGGGGTTTATCAATCATGGTGATTTTCTCCAGGAACCAGCTTTTTGTTTCATTGATTCTTTCACTTGTTTTCTGTGTTTCTATTTTGTTGATTTCAGCCTTCAGTTTGATTATTTCCAGTCTTCTACTCCTCCTAGGTGAGTCTGCTGCTTTTTTTTCTAGAGCTTTCAGGTGGGCTGTTAAGTCTCCAATGTGTGCTTTCTCTGTTTCTTTAAGTGGGCACTTAGTTCTATGAACTTTCCTCTCAGGACTGCTTTCATAGTGTCCCATAGGTTTGAGTATGTTGCTTCTTTATTTTCATTGAATTCAAGGAAGACTTTAATTTCTTTCTTTATTTCTTCCTTAATCAAGGTATGGTTCAGTAGTTGACTGTTCAGTTTCCATGAGTTTGTAGGCCTTCTGGGGGTAGCATTGTTGTTAAATTCTAGCTTTAATCCATGGTGATTTGATAAGATACGGGTGGTTACAGATATTTTTTTGTAACTGTGGATGTTTGCTTTGTTACCGAGTATGTGGTCAATTTTCGAGAAGGTTCCATGAGCTGCAGAGAAGAAGGTATATTCTTTCCTATTTGGGTGGAATATGCTATAGATGTCTGTTAAGTCCATTTAATTCATTACCTACATTAATTCTCATTTCTCTCATAGGTTTCTGTCTAATTGACCTGTCCATTGGTGAGAGAGGAGTGTTAAGGTCTCCTACTATTAATGTGTGCGGTTTGATGGCTGCCTTGAGTTTTAGCAATGTTTCTTTTACGTACGTGGGTGCTTTTATATTAGGGGCATAGATATTCAGGATTGAGATTTCATCCTGATGAATTGTTCCTGTTATGAGTAGAAAATGTCCCTCTCCATCTCTTCTGATTGATTTAAGTTTGAAGTCAACTTTGTTAGAAATTAGTATGGCCACGCCTGCTTGTTTCTTAGGTCCATTTACTTGGTAAGCCTTATCCCAACCCTTTACTCTGAGTAGGTGTCTGTCTTTGTGGTTGAGGTGTGTTTCTTGTAAACAGCAGAATGTTGGATCCTGTTTTCGTATCCAATCTCTTAGTCTGTGCCTTTTTATAGGTGAGTTGAGTCCATTGACATTAAGTGATATTAATGACCAGTGGTTGTTAACTCCGGTCATTTTTTTAGTACTAAATTTTGTGTGTTTCCCTTCTTTGAGTTGCGCTGGTGAAGGGTCTCTAGATGTCTGAAATATTGTGGTCATTGTTGGACTCCTTGGTTAGTGATTTTCCTTCTATTACTTTCTGTAAGGCTGGATTTGTGGCTACGTATTGTTTAAATTTGGTTTTATCCTGGAAAATTTTGTTTTCTCCATTTATAGTGAACGAATGCTTGGCTGAGTATAGTAGTCTGGGCTTGCATCCACGGTCTCTTAGTTTCTGCAGTACATTTATCCAGGACCTTCTGGCTTTCATGGTTTCCATAGAGAAGTCAGGTGTAAGTCTGATAGGTTGACCTTTATAAGTAACTTGGCCTTTTTCCTTTGCAGCTCTTAATATTCTTTCTTTGTTCAGTATGCTTTGTGTTTTGATTATTATGTGGCAAGGGAATTTTTTTTTTTGACCCAGCCTATTCGGTGTTTTGTATGCTTCTTGAACCTTCATAGGTTTATCTTTCTTTAGGTTGGGAAAGTTTTCTTCTATAATTTTATTAAATATATTTTCTGGACCATTGAGATGTGCTTCTTCTCCTTCTTCTACTCCTATTATACTTAGATTTGGTCCATTTATTGTGTCCCATATTTCCTGAATGTTTTGTGATGAGAGTTTGTTGGGCTTGCTGTTTTCTTTGATCAGCGTGTTTATTTTCTCTATGGTATCTTCAGAATCTGAGATTCTTTCTTCTATCTCTTGTATTCTGTTGGTTATGCTTGTTTCTGTAGACTCTATTCGTTTACCTAGATTTTCCATGTCCAGCCAGCCTTCTGTTTGTGTTTTCTTCTTTGCCTCCATTTCAGTTTTCAAGACTTGAACTGTTTCCATTATCTGTTTGATTGTTTTCCCTTGGTTTCCTAGGGTATCATTCACTGATTTATTCAATTCTTCAAACTTTCTGTTATACTTGTCATCCATTTCTATAAGGGCATTTTTTACATGCTGTTTAAGGGCATCAAACACTTTCATAAAGTCAATTTTTTCTACTTCTTCATGATTAAGGTGTTCATGTCCTCCTGTTGTGAGGTCGTTGGGTTCTGATGGTTTCATATTATTTTTCAGATTGTTGGGTGAATTCTTACATTGCTGCCTGCCCATCTCTTCCTCCGAATGCTCTCCTATGGATCTTCTTTTACAGGATCAGGTCTCCTTGCCTACTGATATACCTTCCCAGTGATGGTACTACCCAGTGATGGTTTTCCTGGTGTTCCAGTGATGTCTCTCCTGGTGACAATATCAGATCTCTGTGCCCAATGATGGCTCTCCTAGTGCCAAGATTAGCTCTCCATGCTGGTTGGGTTGTTCATAAACAAAGCACCTACCTTGCTTGGTGCAGGCAGGCCAGAGTAACAAAGGAACTCCTGCCCGCCTGCTTGCCCTGAGGATTCGCTCCTAGCGCCCAGAAAGGCTGAGCTATGTGGTGTTATATGCCCAAAGAGGGAAGGGGGCAGAAGGAAGAAGGGTTCTGGATGCAAGCTGGGTGGAATAGGAAGAGAGAGGCAGTCTGCGGGGAGTAGAGTCTCTGCAGGGAGCCCAGGAAGGATGGGGCGGGGATGAGGAACTTCTGAGTTCCCTGTCCCGGCCTGCTGCTGCGGGTCACAAACTCATCCCAATGATGGCTCTCTTGGGACCGAGATCAGATCTCCTTGCTGGTTGGGTAATTCGTAAACAAAGCGCCTACCTTGCTTGGTGCAGGCAGGCCAGTGAAACAAAGGAACTCCCACCCGCCTGTTTGCCCTGAGGATTCGCCCCCAGGGTCCAGACAGGCTGAGCTAGGTGGTGTTATGTGCCCAAAGAGGGAAGGGGGCAGAAGGAAGAAGGGTTCTGGATGCAAGCTGGGTGGGATAGGAAGAGAGAGGCAGTCTGCGGGGAGTAGAGTCCCTGCAGGGAGCCCAGGAAGGATGGGCTATCCTGGTTTTTTTTTTCCCATATAAAGTTGATTATTGTTCTCTCAAGGTCTGTGAAGAATTTTGTTTGGATTTTGAATATATAGATTGCTTTGGTAGAACTGCCATTTTTACTATGTTAATCATATCAATCCAAGGGCATGGGAGATCTTTCCACTTCCTGGTATTCTCTTCCATTTCTTTCTTCAAAGACTTAAAGTTCTTGTCAAATAGATTTTTCACTTCCTTGGTTAGTATTACCCCGAGATACTTTATGTTATTTTTGGCTATCATGAAAGGTGATGTTTCTCTGTTTTCCCACTCAGCTACTTTATCCTTTGTGTATAGGAGAGCTACTGATCTTTTTTTGGAGTTGATTTTGTATCCTGCTACATCACGGAAGGTATTTATCAACTGTAGGAAATTTTTGGTAGAGTTTTTGGGGTCACTGATTTACACTATCATATCATCTGCAAATAACAAAAGTTTGACTTCTTCCTTTCCGATTCGAATCCCCTTGATCTCCCTAGGTTGTCTTATTGCTATTGCAAGAACTTCAAGTACTATGTTGAAGAAATATAGTGGACAGCCTTGTTTTGTTCTTGCTTTAACTGGAATCACTTTGAGTTTCTCTCTATTTAACTTGATGTTAGCTGTTTGCTTGCTGTATATTGCTTTTATTATATTTAGATATGATCCTTGTATCCCTAATCTCTCCCAGACCTTCATAATAAAGGGGTGTTGAATTTTGTCAAATGCTTTTTCAGCACCTAATGAAAGGATCATATGGTTTTTTCTTTCAATTTATATGGTGGATTACATTGATAGATTTTTGTATGTTGAACCAGCTCTTCATTTCTGGGATGAAGCCTACTTGATCATATTGGATGATGTTTTGATGTGTTCTTTGATTTGGTTTGCCAGTATTTTATTGAGAATTTTTGCATCGATGTTCATGAGTGAGATTGGTTTGCTATTCTCTATCTTGGTTGAGTCTGTGTGTGGTTTTGGTATCAGGGTAACTGTAGCTTCAGAAAAAGAGGTTGGTAATGACTCTTTTGTTTCTTTTGTTTTTTTTTTTGTTTTGTTTTGTTTGTTTTTTTCTTTTTTTATTCTTTTTTAATTAAAATTTCCACCTGCTCCCCGTTTCCCATTTCCCTCCCCTCCTCCCAAATATTGCCCCCTCTCCCCACTCCCCTCCCCCTATTCCCACTCCTCTTCTCCTCCCCCCACACCATTCCCCCTCCCTCTCGATACTGAAGAGCAGTCCAAATTCCCTGCCCTGCAGGAAGACGAAGGTCTTCTATCTATGTACAGGAAGGTGTGCGTCTAAACAGGCTAAGCTCCCACAAAGCCAGTTCATGTATTAGGATCGAAACCTAGTGCCATTGTCCTTGGCTTCTCATCAGCCTTAATTGTCCACCATGCTCAGAGAGTCCAGTTTCAACCCATGCTTATTCAGTCCCAGACCAGCTGGCCTTGGTGAGCTCCCAATAAATCCGTTCCACTGTCACAGTGGGTGGGTGCATCCCTTGTGGTCCTGATTTCCTTGCTCATGTTCTCCCTCCTTCTGCTCCTTATTTGGACCTTAAGAGCTCAGACCGTTGCTCCAAATTGAGTCTCTGTCTCAGGAAATTTGGGATCAACCTACCCCAAGATCCAGTAATACCACTATTGGGAATATACCCAAGAGATGCCCTATCAAATGACAAAAGTATCTGTTCAACTATGTTCATAGCAGCATTGTTTGTAATAGCCAAAACCTGGAAACAACCTAGATGCCCTTCAATGGAGGAATGGTTAAAGAAAGTGTGGAATATATACACATTAGAGTACTACTCAGCGGTAAAAACAATGACTTCTCGAATTTTGCGTGCAAATGGATGGAAATAGACTCTTTTGTTTCTATTATGTGGAACATATTAAGGAGTATAGGTATTAGCTCATCTTGGAAGTTCTGGTAGAATTCTGCACTGAAACCATCTGGACCTGGGCTTGTTTTTGTTTGTTTGTTTGTTTGGGAGGTTTTTGATGACAGCTTGTATTTCCTCATGACAAATAGGTCTATTTACATTGTTCACATGATCTTGATTTAATTTTGTTATATGGTATTTATCTAAAACATGTCCATTTCTTTTACATTTTACTGAAGGCTTTTGTAGTAAGACCTAATGATTCTCTGAATTTCCTCAGTGTCTGTTGTTATGTCCCTCTTTTCATTTCTGATATTGTTAATTTGAGTGTTCTCTCTCTGACTTTGTTTAGTTTGGATAGGGGTTTGTCAATCTTGTTGATTTTCTCCAGGAACCAGCTATTTGTTTCATTGATTATTTGGATTGTTTTCTGTGTTTCTATTTTGTTGATTTCAGCCCTCAGTTCGATTATTTCCAGTCTTCTACTCCACCTGGGTGAGTCTGCTGTGTCTTCATTTTTGTTGAATTCAAGGAAGACTTTAATTTCTTTATTTCTTCCTTGACCCAGGGGTAGTTTAGTAGTTGACTGTTCAATTTCAGTAAGTGTGTAGATTTTCTGGGGTCGGGTATTGTTGCTAAATTCTCCATGGAGATCCAATAAGACACAGGTGGTTACTTCATTTTTTTGTATCTGTGGATGTTTGCTTTGTTACCGCGTATGTGATCAATTTTCGAGAAGGTTCCATAAGGTGCTGAGAAGAATGTATATTCTTTCTGGTTTGGGTGGAATGTTCTTTAGGTGTCTGTTAAGTTCATTTGATTCATTACATCTGTTAGTTCTCTTATTTCTCTCTTAAGTTTCTGTCTGGTTGACCTGTCCATTGGTGAGAGAGGAGTGTTGAAATCTCCTCCTATTAGTGTGTGGGGTTTGATGTGTGATTTGAGTTCTAGTAATGTTTCTTTTATGGATGTAGGCACTTTTATATTAGGGGCAAAAATATTCAGGATTGAGACTTCATCTTGATGAATTGTTCCTGTTATGAGTATAAAGTGTCTTTCTCCATCTCTTCTGATTGATTTTCATTTTAAATCAATTTTGTTAGATATTGGCATAGCCACACCCACTTGTTTCTTAGGTCTGTTTGATTGGAAAACCTTTTCTCAGCCCTATACTCTGAGGTAGTGTCTGTCTTTGTGATTGAAGTGTGTTTCTTGTAAACTTCAGAATGCTGGATCCTCTTTTTGTATCCATTCTCTTAACCTGTGCCTCTTTATAGGTGAGTCCATTGATATTAAGTGATATTAATGACCAGTTGTTATTGACTCCAGTTATTTTTTGGTGGTAGTGTTTTTGTGTTTCCTTTCTTTGATTTCTGTTGGTGGAGAGTCATCAGATATCTGTGCTATTGTGGGTGTTTTTGGCTTCCTTGTGTTGAGGTTTTCTTTCAAGTGCTTTCTGTA
This sequence comes from Chionomys nivalis, assembly GCF_950005125.1. Classification (NCBI taxonomy): domain Eukaryota; kingdom Metazoa; phylum Chordata; class Mammalia; order Rodentia; family Cricetidae; genus Chionomys; species Chionomys nivalis. Next base: position 5,317,467 of record NC_080089.1, read on the forward strand.
AGGCTGGGTTTGTTGATACATACTTTTAAAATCTGGTTTTGTTATGAAATATCTTGTTTTCTCCATCAATGATGAAAGAAAGTTTTGCTTTTAGTCTGAGCTTGCTGAATCTATGGTATTTTAGTGTTTGTTGCACATCTATCCAAGACCTTCTGGCTTTCATTGTTTCCTGGCATTCATTGTTTCCACTGGTAAGTCAGGTGTAATTCTGATAGGTATACCTTCATGTTACTTGACCTTTTGTCCTTTGTAGCTCTTAATATTCTTTCTTTATTCTGTATGTTTTATGTTTTGATTATTATACAGTGAGGGAATCTTTTTTTGTCCAGTTTATTTGGTGTTCTGTAAGTTTCTTGTACCTTCATAGGAATATCCTTCTTTAGGTTGAGAGAGTTTTCTTCTATAAATTTGTTGAATCTATTTTCTGGGTCTTTGAGCTGAAGTTCTCCTTGGTCTTTTCTTTATTTATTTATTATTTATTTATTTAATTATTAAAGATTTCTGACTCCTCCCCGCTACCACCTCCCATTTCCCTCCCCCTCCCCCAATCAAGTCCCCCTCCCTCATCAGCCCGAAGAGCAGTCAGGGTTCCCTGCCCTGTGGGAAGTGCAAGGACCTCCCACCTCCTTCCAGGTCTAGTAAGGTGAGCATCCAAACTACCTAGGCTCCCACAAAGCCAGTACGTGCAGTAGGATCAAAACCCAGTGCCATTGTTCTTGACTTCTCAGTAGTCCTCATTGTCCGTTATGTTCAGCGAGTCTGGTTTTATCCCATGCTTTTTCAGACCCAGGCCAGCTGGCCTTGGTGAGTTCCAGATAGAACATCCCGATTGTCTCAGTATGTGGGTGCACTCCTCGCGGTCCTGAGTTCCTTGCTCGTGCTCTCTCTCTTTCTGCTCCTGATTTAGACCTTAGGTTTGGTCTTTTCATGGTGTCTCAGATTTCCTGGATGTTTTGTGTTAATAATTTGTTGGATTTGATGTTTTCTTTGATCTATGAGTCTATTTCCTCTAAAGTATTTTTAGCACCTGAGATTCTTCTCTTTTATACTGTTGGTTATACTTGTCTCTGTAGTTCCTGTTCATTTACTCAGATTTTGCATATCCAGCCATCCCTCAGTTTGTGTTTTCTTTATTATCTCCATTTCATCCTTCAAGTCTTGAACTGTTTCCTTTACCTGTTTGATTGTTTTTCTTGGTTTTCTTGGGTATCTTTGAGGGATTTATTAATTTCTTCTAACTTTTTGTTTGTCTTCTCTTCCATTTCTTTAAGGGAGTTTTTCACTTTCTGTTTAAGCATCTTCATCATTTTCATAAGATTATGTTTAAAGTCAATTTCTTCTACTTCTTCTGGGTTTGGATGTTCAAGTCTTCCTGTTGCGTGTTTGCTGGATTCTGGTGTTACCACATTGCTTTTTAGGATATTGGAGGAATTCTTGCATTGGTACCTGCCCATCATTTCAATTTTTGCTGTGGCTGATTGTGTACTTGGGAGCTTTTCTTAGTCTGCCCTCTCTTAGGTCCCCTCAGCACTGGAGAAGACTCTCAGATCCCCTAGCCCTGAAGCACGCTGTGTTGGGGAATCCAAGGACCTTGCAGATGAAAAGGCAGGCTTGGGAGCAGGGTGGAATGGGGTAAAGAAAGCCAGCAGGAGAGAACACACCCCTCTGGATAGCCAGAAATGTTTAGGGAATTGGAGGGGTCCCGGATTCAGTCCCCCAGAATGTCCCAGAGTGTGGCATTTCAGGCTGCCTGGCTTTGTGGCCACTTACTCACCTGTCAGGATCCCCTCAGCATGGGAGCAGGGTCTCTTGCAGGGTTCTAAGGACCTTGCAGACAAAAAGTCTGGCTTGGAGGCCAGAAGGGATGATAGAAAGAAGTCCCAACAGCAGGAACACTCCCCGCTGGCTCCCTGGACCACTCTGCCCTGAATAATGCTGTGTTGGAGGATCCAAGGACCTCCCAGATGAAAAGGCGGGCTTGGGGAAAGGGTGGAATTGGGGTAAAGAAAGCCAGCAACAAGGAACACACCCCACTGGATGGCCAGAATATCTTAGAGAATGGGAGGGGCCGGGATTCAGTCCCCTGGACTGTCCCAGAGAGTGACACTTCAGGCTGTTGGCAGTGTGGCCACTTACTCACCTCTCCAGATCCCTTCAGCATGGGAGCAGGCTTACATAGACTTTTTTATGATTCTAATAGTTTGCATTGAATTTTTAACACTTAGACCTGAATTTTAAAAAAATAGCTTAAAGTGTAAGTGCCATGGCACTTCCAATATCTTCCATGTATTTTACTGATACAAATAGAAACTGTGTTAGGTTGAACTGGATGTATGGTGTACATGGAATAAGCTTTAGAAAACAAATATCTTTATTTTCATTTAGTGAATTTTCTCACTTCCAAAGTCAGCCTCCTTAAGATTTGTGAGCTTTGTAAACAATTGTAAATGTTTTCATGAATCCACATAACTATCCTTTAGAAAAAATGTCTAATCAATGATTTTGGGAAAATGAAATACAGGAAATGTGGCCACCTCCAAGTAACCCAATGAAAACAGGACCAGTTTATCAATGGATCAGCTCATCTTCAACAGCACTGATTTCATTCAGTTTCTCCAAGGTATCTTTATGAAGTTTTCCTTCTCAACTCAGAAAAACCAGGCAATGGACTAGAGAAGATTTTTGAGTAATAATAAGCTTTGTTAATCATCAAAGTCGTTCACAGCTTAGAATCCCTCTAATTGCTTCCTATTATAAATAGAATAAAATTAACTCACCTCTGGATATATATGTACATACATTAGGAATTGTATTCTTGCCATTGTGGACGCTAACCCTCATAGATTCAACCCCCCAAACCAAAGACATTAAACTCCAAGACAATACAAGCATCCTTTGAGTTGAGAACAGGGCACCTAGTGTTCTTAAAGCCTGGGGTGATAAACAGGAGAAGCATCTCTTTATTCTCTCTTAAAGAGATATTATTATAACTGATTTCTTTTAAAGGGGGTAAATTTCATTTTAAAGAAAATTTCCACTGAACAGTTTGTTTGTTTGAAATGTAGTATTCTTAGTCTCAGACTAGCCCCACTGATATGATCTGAAAATTGAGGGTGAAGGCTATAATATTGTATATTCTTAAAGTTCTACAATACTTATTGTTTTGGGGTTTCAATTGCTATGAAGAGACATCATGACAAGAACAACTTTTATAAAGGAAAACATTTAATTGGATGGGTGGCTTTCAGTTTTAGTCCATAATGATTATGACAGGACATAGCAGCATATAGAATAAATGGTGCTTCAAAAGGAGCTGATAGTAAAGGTAGAGCTGCATCTTGTTCCTATAGGCAACAGGAAGTGAACCAAGATATTGGACATGGCTTGAGCATATATGAGAACTCAAAGCTTGCCTCCACAGTGACACACTTCCTAAACAAGGTCATACCTACTCCAACAAAATCATGATTCCCAGGGGCTGGAGAGATGGCTCAGAGGTTAAGAGCATTGCCTGCTCTTCCAAAGGTTCTGAGTTCAATTCCCAGCAACCACATGGTGGCTCACAACCATCTGTAACGGGGTCTGGTGCCCTTTTCTGGCAATCAGGCATACACACAGACAGAATATTGTATACATAATAAATAAATATTTAAAAAAATCATGATTCCCAGTAATATCATTTCCTATGAGCTTATGGGGGGGAGCAATTACATTCAAACTACCACAATCCACTCCTTGGTCCCCATAAACTTGTAAAACATCATAATGCAAAATGCATTTTTGTCCAACTTCAAAAGTTTCCATAGTCTATCATAGTCTCATCAAAACTTTAAAGTTCAAAGTCTCTTCTGAGATTCATAAAATCTTTTAGCTGTCATTCCCTATAAAATCAAAATCAAAAAGCAGATCACACCACAAGGACATGCACTCAACTATGTTCATAGTAGCATTATTTGTCATAGCCAGAACCTGGAAACAACCTAAATGCCCCTCAACTAAAAATGGATAAGGAAATTGGTATATTTATGTAATGAAGTACTACACAGTGGAAAATATCTTGAAATTTGTGGGAAAATGAATAACTCTAGAAAACATCATATTGAGTGAGATAACTCAGACCCAGAAAGACAAATATAACATGTACTCACTTATAAGTGGCTTTTAGACATAAAGCAAAGAAAAACCAGCCTACAATTTACAATTCCAGAGAACCTGGACAACAAAGAGGATGATAAGAGAGACATACATGGATGCAATCTACATGGGAAGTAGAAAAAGACAAGATCTCCTAAGTAAATTGTGAGCATGGGGATCATGAGAGAAGGTAAAGGAGGAGGGGAAGAAAGGAAGGATAGTAGAGAAAAACATAGCTCAATAAAAACAATTTAAAAAAGAAGTAGGTCACATACTTCCAACATAAATGGCACAGGATTTACATTACCATGTCAAAATGTAGGGAAGAAAGCATAGTAAGAAAATACTGGACCAAAGCAAGACCAAAAACTAGCTGTCAAAATGCTTGTCAGATCTCCAATTCCTTTCAGTTTTGTTGACTGCAACACATTTCTTTCTCTTGAGTTGTTTCTACTCCCTGTTATCAGTTTTACTTGACAGGTATTCCACAGTTCTGGCATCTCCAACATCTTGGGTTCTCCAAGGTAATCCAGGCTTTACCTTCACAGCTTCATGCAATGACCTCTCTAGGCCTTCTTTTAGGAACACCCTTCACACATGCCTTATCTCAGTGGCTTTTCTTAGACACAGAGGCAAATTCTATAGCCCCTTTCTTCTATTCTTATCTCTTAAACCATATCTATATGTCTAAAACTGCCAAGATTTGGTGCTTGCTAGCAATGAGGCATGGCCCCTTTGTTTAACTACATCTTCACTAGCTTTCTGTTTAAGATGGCTACCTTCACTGCCTAAGCTTGGGTGTCCTTAAACTTGCTCTCTAGATCAGGCTGACCTCAAACTCAGAGATCTATCAGCCTCTGCCCTCTGAGTGCTGGTATTAAAGGTGTGCACTGTTTATAAATGTACAAAATGTGTGAAGATTATTTTAAGATGTGTTACTTTTGTTTATGTTGTATTTGTTTAATTCTGTGAAGCTGTGATACTTTGCCTGTCATGAATACCTGATGGTCTAATAAAGAGCTGAACATTCAATAGCAAGGCAAGAAAAGGGATAGGCGGGGCTGGCAGACAGAGAAAATATATAGAAGGAGAACATTGGGAAACGGGTTTGGAGTAGTAGCCTGAGAAGGAGAAAGGCATTAGGGGCCAGGCACCCAGATACACAGCAATCCACAGAGTAAGAGTAAGATTTAAAGAAGTAAGAGAATAAGAAAAACACAGAGGCCAAAAGGCAGACAGGAAAATATAAGTTAAGAAAAGCAGACAAAAGGCAAGCCAAACTAAGGCCAAGTGTTTATAAATAAGAATAAGAGTCAGTGTGTGTAATTCATTGGGATCTGGGTAGTGGGCATCCCGAAAGAGTCCAAAGAACAAGAGAACACCAAATTACTGCAGTGTACCACCACACCCACCAGGCTTCATGTTTTTATTTCTTTTCACAAGCTGGAAATTTAGCTGGATGGGATTTTGCCCTGAGATCAAAAATTTCTTTATTCCTTGTCTTAATCTGTTTGTGTCCTTGAACATGTGATTTAACTCGAATCTATTTCCTAGTGCTTCTTTTGTCTTCAGCTTGCTGCTTTTCATTATGAAGCTTTATAAGTATGAACACTAGTAACCACTTGACAGAGATGATTCTAGACTGTTTTGAGATTTCCTCTGTCAAAACAATTAATCCAAATCTCTTCACTTTAGCCTTAGGAAAGCTCTTTGGAGAGGAGCAAAATGGTACAGCCACATTCTTCACCAAAATATCACCAGACTAGTTTACAGGCACCATACAAACATTCTTCCCTTCTGAAACCTCTTGATCTAGACATCTGCAGTTCAAATCATACTCAGTACCACTGTCTCTCATACTTCTATCAGAATAGCCCATTAAGCAGCACTTAGAGCATTCCACCACTTTTCTAATTTACATTTGTGAGGTTCATATTTTTTCAAAGAACAGCAAAGTCAGGCATATCACAATATCCCATTTCTTGGTACCAACTTCTGTCTTAATTAGGGTTTCTATTGCTATGAGGAGACAACATGACCATGGAAACTGTTATAAAGGAAAACATTTAATTGGGTGTCTTACAGTTCAGAGGTTCAGTCCATTATCATCATGTTGGTAAATAGCAGCATGCAAGCAGACATGGTGCTGTAGCTGTAGATGAGAGCTCTATATCTTGACTCACAGGCAATAGAAAGTGGTCTGAGGCACTGGTCATGACCTGCACACATATGAGACCTCAAAACTTGCCTTCACAGTAACATATTTCCTCCAACAAGGCCAGACCTATTCCAACAAAGCCACATCTTCTATAGTGCCATTCTTTCTGAACTTACAAGGGCAAATTACATTTAAACTTTCACACTTCCTGAGGTTTGACAATCACTTTTCAATGATTGTGGGATAGGTTACAGCAGCAGCTATAGGTATGCTGGAGACTGAGGTTGTTTCTCCTCTTTTCCTGACAGTTCTTAAAATTAAGGATTCTTTTATAATACAAAGCTAAGAGCCCAAATATACAATATTTTATAATCCTCAAATCTGGCATTTTCAGCCAAATTTATATAAATGTAGGAGTTAGTAGTCTCATATATATCCAGCTCACCAAAATATGTTCATCGTTTAGTTTTGAAAGCCACAAGAGACTCAGATTAGCCAAAAGTTACATTATGATCTTATTGCTAGAATCATAGAAGTCTTCAAATAATCTGAAGCTTTCTGAATGAGGGAGAATAATATCATCTGAGCAACAGAAAGCATATTCACTTCTATTTATATTTACCAAAAATAAAATATTGAGCAATAGTTTTTCCAAGGCTAATGTCACAATTGCAAATGAAAATTTCAAATACAGCCAAAGGGCCATTGCTCATTATATTCCTATGTGAAAAATGTATGGTATTTTGAATATGCTGGATGTATTCTTTGTGCTTCTTAGATTTTATTAGAGACTAGATAATCTTTCCTTGTATTTATAAAACTGTAGAACTCAAAAAGAGAAAACTAAAAGTTAACCTCACTGTTCAAGTAAGGCATCTGCAAAATACAGAATTGTAACCAACTCTGTTATCTCTACATTGTTTTTTCTATTGGTCCATATATTTGACTCAACTAATTGGCATAAACATATTCAACACCTCCTTCATATAAAAGAAAAACATTTTAGGCATATGAAAAAACTTTAAAAATAAAAGATTATTCCAAAATGTCTGCTACAAACCCTCTTTCAATTATGACACAATTCCTTGATGAAATTTTGTTAGAAGCCTAATTTTAATCAGCAGTGACATGTTAATCTGGAAACAAAGTTTTTGCTGTTTTCCATCTGTGAACTTATTTAGTGATCTATCTAGTTATCAAACATATTTAAATCCTCATCATGTCAGGCAGAGTGAAGTCTCAGTATACGCAGATCAACAAAGAAGGATTCCTGCCATTAAATGATTTATAGTATGATGGGAAGACACAGATCAACCAAAAAATAAAAACATAAATCATGATGATATTAAAGGTATGATGAATTAGAATGAGAAATGTTTGAAGAAAGTCAATAAAAGAACATTTGTGATAAGTATAACTGTATTTTTAATTTTTACTTTTTCATAATTTCCATCCTTCACTCTATTCCCTCCAGTTCCTTTCAAGTCCACTCCATCGTTCCCTTTCAAATTCATGACATCATCTATAATTATTCTACACACACACACACATAGTCAACACTAATTGAACTCAGTTTTGTGTGTTCAGAAATAAGAGGATCCAACATACAGATATATGTAGAAGGGGTGGCAAAGGTCAACATTGGACCAATGAATATAGGTCAACAAAAGATAAACAAGGCAACCCAAATATCATTGGGAAATGCCATCGGGGGCCCTCTCACAGGACGTCATGACAAATGTGGTCCAGTCATTTTCAGTTTTTATGGAGAACATGTCTCACCAGGAAAATTAAAAAATCCAATGCCTGCTGTAAAAAGCAATACTGGTCTGAATGAAGGGTTAAATGTGGAAGATGAGTCAAAAACTCCAGTAGAACAGAGGAAACGTATATTTTGGCAGACTTCTATAAATGATCACAGACAAAAATCTAAGAGATTGTATAAATGGCATTTTTATTGAAGGCATGGGTACAGAAGTAAGCATCATTACTCCAGAATCTTGGTATCTGAATTGGTCTCCTCAAAAGGTAGATGTTCACTACCTGGGAATTGAAACCCTATCTCAGGTAAAACTAAGAATAAGATGTTTTGAATGCATAGGGCCTGAAGGGCAAATAGGAAGACTAAGGCCATATATAGCCAATATTGCAGTGAATTTGTGGGCTCATGACTTATTGCAACAATGGAATATCCAGATTAACATTCCTGCAGCCCCAAAAACTTATTTTCTGGGGAAAATATTAGAAGATATTACAGACGACAGACACCAGCCATTCGGGCTGTATAAGAACACAAAGCAATTGATAAACCTTCAGAGATACCAATATCCCTACCTTTAAAATGGTTAACTGAGAAACCAATATGGCCTCTAGCAGAGGAAAAGCTGCAGGAATTAGAACAGCTGGTATAAGAGAAACTAGATGCTCAAAATATAGAAATATCTACCAGCCCTTGGAATTCTCCTGTATTTTTTGTTAAAAAAAATCTGGAAAATGGAGAATGGTGACAGATCTAAGGGATATCAACAAGTTTATTCAACCTACAATCTGGGATTCCTCTGCTTTCTTCATTAGCAAAGGGAAGGACTCTCATAATTATTGATTTAAAGGATTGTTTCTTTACTATACCTTTACAAGAAAAGGATAGAGAAAAGTTTGCCTTCACAGTGTCTGCTTATAATAATTCTCAGCCTACTAGAAGATACCAATGGACCTTCCTCTCACAGGGAATGCTCAATAGTCCCACCCTGTGCCAATACTTTGTCAGTAAGCCATTGGAAATAATACAAAAGACATTTCCTAAGTCTGTAATCTACCATTACATTGATGACCTTTTGTTATCTGATTCAAATACAGATACTTTAGAAAGGATGTTTGAAGAACAAAGAAAGTCTTGCCTAAATGGGGAATACAAATTGTTCCTGAAAAGATTCAAAGAGGAGATTCTCTTAATTACATAGGATACAGAATAGGCTTAAAGAAAATTAGAACACAAAGGCACAAATTAGAAGAGACTGGTTTTGGACTCTTAATGACTTTCAAAGATTATTGGAAGACATTTCCAGTCTACAACTGGCTGTTGGGATAACACCTGATCTAATAATCCATTTAAACAAAAGCTTAGATGGTAATAAAAACTTGAAAAGTCCCAGAGAATTAACAGCTGAAGTGGTAAAGGAATTGACGATTGCTGAGGAGAAATTACAGGAGGCATATGTGGATAGAATGAAACCAAATCTTAATTGTATTCTAGTCATATTGCCTTCCAGAATTTCTCCTGCAGGAATTTTAATGCAGAGGGGCAATATTATCTTAGAATGGATCTTTTTACCACATAAACCAAGTAAAAAATTAAAAACTTATGTGGAAAAAGCCTCTTTTAATTATTAATTAAATGAATTAATTATAAAAGGTAAATTAAGAATTCATCAATTAGCAGGTATAGACCCAGAAGAGATTATAGTGTCTTTTACTGCTAATGAAATAAGAAAGTTATCAGAAGACGATGAACCCTGGCAAAGAGCTTGTGCTAATTTTTTTTGGAAAAATTAATAGCAATTATCCCAAAAGCGATAGACTTAACCTTATGAAGAGAACTTCTTGGATTCTTTCCCAAATTGTACATGATGCACCAATAACTGGAGCCTGTACATTTTATACTGATGCAAATAAAACAGGGAAGGCAACTTATAAATCAGAAGAATTAAGTAAGGTAGAACCAAAAGCCTTATAATTCAATACAGAAGGCAGAATTATATGCTATTTTTATGGTACCATGGGATTTTAAAGAACCTCTCAATATAGTTACTGATTCATAATATACAGAGTTGTCTTACATATTGAAACTGCTCAATTTATACCAGATGATACAAAATTGACTTTGTTATTCATCCAGGTGCAAGACATGATCAGGAATAGGCTTTGTCCTATATACATAATACATCTGAACCCATACAGGTCTGCCAGATCCTCTAGCATAAGGTAACACAAAAATTGATCAATTATTGATTGGAAATGTGTTGCAGGTCTCTGAATTTCATTAAAAAACATCATGTTCATAGCATAAGTTTAAAGAAAGGGTTTTTTATTACATGGCCACAAGCTAAGATTATAAAGAGCTGTCCTACTTGCTCTTTCTATAATCAAACACCATTGTCTGATGGGAGTAACCCTAAGGGTACTCAAAGGAATAAAATCTGGCAGATGGCTGTGTTCCACTTTACAGAATTTAGTAAATTAAAATATGAACACTACACCATAGACACATATTCAGGTTTTCAAAGGGTAACTGCCTTAAACTCAGAAAAGGCTATTTTAATAATCACACATTTATTAGAAGTTATGGCAATCAAGGGCATTCCTGCACAAATAAAGATGGACAATGGTCCAACATATATATCAAAAAATAAAACATTTTTTGCTTATTATAATGTAAAGCACACTACAGGTATACCAAATAATCCTACAGGTCAGGAAGTTATAAAAAGGTCAAAACATACTATAAAAAATATGCTGAACAAACAGAAATGGATGGAAAATACTCCCAGAAATAGAGTGCATAATGCTTTATTAACCTTGAATTTTCTTAATGCTAATTGGAAATGAACAACAGCAGCAAAGAGTCATTGGGTAATGGAAAAAAAACTTCTAAATCAACCAGTATATTTCTAGGATGTGTTGACTTCACAGTGGAAACCAGGAAATGTACTATGTTGGGGAAGGGGTTTTGCTTTTGTTTCTTCAGGAGAAAAAAATATGGATACCATCAAAATTAATAAAGATTTGTTTTAAAAAGGAAAACCTATTAAAACAGAGAAAAGACAGCTCATCCACAATGGTGACAACCATGCAGATGGTAAGAAAAGCCATATAAGGTTGGGGCAGGGTTCTGTTCTTATCTTTGCAGGAAAATTACACATCGTCAAAAATTCAAGAGACCCTGGATGTTTTGATGCTTTAATGCTGCCAGAACAAAAAATAACGATCCACTAAGGATCATCTAGATGAAATATGAATTATATATAAAGGTACTGGTTACACTTACATTTACACACACACACACATATGAGAGAGAGAGAGAGAGAGAGAGAGAGAGAGAGAGAGAGAGAGAGAGAGAGAGAGAGAGAGAGAGAAAGACGGGGAGAGCTGGTTTTGCACTTGAACAATGGCTCTGTACTTCTCTAAATCCAAACATGTTGTTAAAAGGAACATTCAGAGTTTCTATCTCACCTAGGGAGACATCTGGTATGGAACAGAAGGAAGACTTTAGGAAAAAATTTACTTTCTTTATGCCTGTTTTGTCTATATCATATTCATTGTATGTATGTTTATATGAATTATGTTTGAGTTTGCATAACAAACAATAGATTTTCCTATAGATCCTTTTCCTGCAGTAACCTTTGAAGTTTCCAGGAAGAAGATGGGGCTCCACAGCAACCACTCCACCTAGTTGAAATGACATCATGATGTAGACGGTGCTACTATAAGACAGTTTTTGGTACCAGCTGCTGAAATGGTGCACCTTCTCATATTCTGGCCAGAAGTTCAAATGAGAACTTTGAAAGAAAAAAAAAAAAAACTATTGACTGCTAGTACTAGACAGTAATTTTGGAACTTAACCACCAGTTAAGTTTTGCAGAATCCCATTAAAAGAACATTGCCCCATGAGAGCAAGAAGTAACTGTAGGAGACGACATCCCCTACCCCCCCCCCAAAAAAAAAAGTTTGTCCATACGGTTGGGAACACTGTTTAGGGGTTGTTGATCAATACTTGTACTAGATAGAGAGTTGGGGAGAAAACTATATTTGTTCAAAAAAAAGGGGAGAAGATAGTAATAGGGAGTAATAAATACTTGAGAGCTATTATTTATGGATAATTTACTTTGGTAATAGTTTTTGTATATTGATACAAGTTCATATTATATTTGTTACTTTTGATTTTATTATGTGTACATATATACAGTTATTTTGTCAGATTGTATATATGCATGTTTCTACATCAGTGTAGAACATTTTGTATATTTATACAACTTTTAGGGTATATTTTCATATTGCATTACATATTCCTCCTACCTCTGATCAAGATACTTATAGATTTTTTACATTTTGAGGTCATTGTCCTCATTTTTGCACATTTGTTTACAGATTATTTAATATTCTTTTTTTTTGATATTTATTGAGCTCTAAATTTTCTCCACATCCCTCCCCACCTCTCCCCTACCCCTTTCAGTCCTCATCAAAGTCCTCATGTTTCTAATTTACTCAGCAGATCTTGTCATTTTCTACTTTATACTTCCCATGTAGATTAGATCAATGTAAGTCCCTCTTAGTGACCTTGTTATTGTCTAAGTTCTCTGGGATTGTGGTTTGTAGGTTGGCTTTCTTTGCTTTAAAGAAACCATGTTTTAAAGAAACTATGTTTTAAAACCACCTATAAGTGAGTACATGTGATAATTGTCTTTCTGGGTCTGAGTTACCTCACTCAAAATAATATTTTCTAGCTCCATCAATTTTCCTGCAAAATTTAAGCTGTCATTATTTTTTTCTGCTGTGTATTACTCCATTGTGTACCACATTTTTCTTATCCATTCTTCAGTCGAGGGGAATTTAGGTTATTTCCAGGTCCTGGCTATGACAAACAAAGCTGCTATAAACATAGTTGAGCATGTGTCCTTGTGGCACAATTGAGCATTCTTTGGATATATATCCAAAGGTGGTATTACTGGGTCTTGAGGAAAGTTGTTTCCTTATTTTCTGAGGAATCACCACACTGATATCCAAAGTGGTTGTACCAGCTTGCATTCCTACCAGCAATGAAGAAGTGCTCCCTTTCCCCCATAACCTCTCCAGCATCAGTGTTTTTGATCTTGGCCATTCTTACAGGTGTAAGATAGAATCTCAGAGTTGTTTTGATTTGCATTTCTCTGATGACTAAGGATGTTGAACATTTCCTTAAGTTTCTTATTTAATATTTTTACATGAAGTTTTATTCTTTAAATTATACAGGTATTAATTATTACATGTTAATAGTTGTTCATGTTTGCTGTACATACAGTCAGATCACTTAGGTTCTTTAGAAACCTAGAGATTGTATTCTTTCTAGATAGATATTCTTCAACCATTTCAAGGATCTGTGGAACATGGCATTGAAATAATTTAGGGTTCTGTTGTCATGAGACATGATTGCTTCTGACAGCACCAAAAAACAAGAGAATGTTGAGCACCGAAGACACTCTACTTGGAGCTTGTTTTCTTCTTGGCAAAAACTGGCCTTTGGGCAAGGAACTGACCATGCCTCAACCACTGACAAGTTACATTGTATCTGGAAACGGATAAGCAGGACTGTCAAATCTTACCAAGGCTGGGTAAAACAGTTTTGAAAATTTTCCTGCCTCTGATAATGGTCTGTCAGTTACACTAGGCTTTAGCCAAATTTGGTTGCTTCAACGTTGCAAAATGAGAGTTTGGGTGATTTCTCGGGTAGCTAATTGTCTCTGTCATATATTGCTAACTTTGGAAGCTACTTGATTGTATTTTCTTCCTGCTCAAGTAATATTATCTCCCTTCTCAGGCCTTTGATGGGGTTGAAGATTAGATAGTCATAGTTACTGTACTCTTATGATATAGCCAAGCCATTTCCTATACGAGACTTAGAATCCATAGGATAGAATGTTTATTAAAACATTTAGCATATGTTCCTTGATTAATATTGTTTATGCTTGTTGTAATTCTAATTATACTTGATATCTGTTCCTAGTGCATATAGTTTTGTATTGGGTTTGGAACTCTCTTATTTAAACAAAAAGGGGAGGTACTGTGGCAGCATATTCTGCTCCTTCAGCCAACAGCCTTTAAGATACCAGCCCCTGGTTTCTTAGGAAATTCGGGATCAACCTACCCCTGGACTCAGCAATACCACTCTTGGGAATATACCCAAGAGATGCCCTATCATACAACAAAAGTATATGCTCAACTATGTTCATAGCAGCATTGTTTGTAATAGCCAGAACCTAGAAACAACCCAGATGCCCTTCAATGGAAGAATGGATGAAGTATGGAATATATACATATTAGAATACTACTCAGCAGTAAAAAACAATGACTTCTTAAATTTTGTATGCAAATGGACAGAAATAGAAAACACTATCCTGAGTGAGGTAAGCCAGACCCAAAAAGAGGAACATGGGATGTACTCACTCATATTTGGTTTCTAGCCATAAATAAAGGACATTGAGCCTATAATTTGTGATCCTAGAGAAGCTAAATAAGAAGGTGAACCCAAAGAAAAATATATAGGCATCCACTTGAATATTAACCTTCATCAGGCGATGAAAGGAGACAGAGACAGAGACCCACATTGGAGCACCGGACTGAAATCTCAAGGTCCAAATCAGGAGCAGAAGGAGAGAGAGCATGAGCAAGGAACTCAGGATCATGAGGGGTGCACCCACACACTGAGATAATGGGGATGTTCTATCAGGAACTCACCAAGGCCAGCTGGCCTGGGTATGAAAAAGCATGGGATAAAACTGGACTCGCTGAACATAGCGGACAATGAGGACTACTGAGAACTCAAGAACAATGGCAAAAAAAAAAAAAAGAACAATGGCAATGGGTTTTTGTTCCTACTGCACGTACTGGCTTTGTGGGAGCCTAGGCAGTTTGGATGCTCACCTTACTAGACCTGGGTGGAGGTGGGTGGTCCTTGGACTTCCCACAGGGCAGGGAACCCTGATTGCTCTTAGGGCTGACGAGGGAGGGAGACTTGATTGGGGGAGGGGGAGGGAAATGGGAGGCAGTGGTGGGGAGGAGGCAGAAATCTTTAATAAATTAATTAATTAAAAAATTTTTAAAAAAAGATACCAGCCCACTTGGGTATGGTCTCTTATAGTTTAAAAAGCAGTGGGAACCATGCACCTAATCTCTTGCTTCTGGCTCCTGTTCCAGTTGCTGGATTCTGTCCCTATTTGTGCTCTGAGGATTGTTGTTTAGGGTGGTGATTTGTAGTTTTCTTCTTAAATAAATAACCATTTTATTATCCTAATTCTGAACTGGTGTGGGATTGTTTCACAGCATCACCTCAGTCTACCTAATTTTCACCTCCAGTCCTCAACCCTATACCACTTATAATCAACCCCTAATAGATGTCCCTTACCTTGAGGACAAACTTTGTTGGGAGAGTGAACGTTGTCTTCTAGAATTACTTCCAGCTGTTATGGGGGCAATGTTATTTCTATGGGATCCTGTAAAAGCTAAAATAACAGTTAAGTTTCAAGATAACTGCCTGGTATAATTGTAAATAATCTCAGAGTAGTCGAAGGGTTTTTTTGAAGTTCTTATTTGAAGTTCTAGCCAGAACGTTGTAGGAAGGTATACCATCTTGCTAGCCAAAGCTAGAATTATCTTGAATAGTTTATAACCGAAAAACCGATCTTAAATAGTGCTATCAGCACTACTGATGTCATGTCAGCCAGGTGGAATTGTTTTTGTGGGTCCCCATCTTCTTCCTGGAAACTTCAAAAATTACTAGAGTAAAGTTTATTGTTCATTGTAGAAAATTTAAACATTATTCATATAGACATAGTCAATGGAATTTAATATAGAGACAAAAGTAGAGATGGGGAGAAATTAAAACTTTTCCTAAATTCTTCTTTCTTTCCCATACCAGATGACTCCTGAATGAGACAGAAACTGATTTTTTCTTATAACAACATGCTTGGACTTAGAGAAGGATAGTCATTTTCCACCTCCAAAGCCAGCTTTGATTTTAAGTGATTTAAGCTTATTATTATTCTGAGAAGTGTGTGTGTGTGTGTGTGTGTGTGTTACTAACATTTTATCTTGCAGAGAATATGGTACAAATAGTCAGATTTCTCTTTGGTTGGTAATTTTTTTCTGCATAATTATCTGTTCTTCTTTAGGCATCTAGACATCCAATGTCTTTTGACATTAGTATTTTATGTCAAAATTTATGAAAATTAGTATTTTCCTGCAAAGTCAAGAAGAGAACCCTGCCCCAAATCTTATGAGGTATTCTTCACAACAGTAGGATTGTCACCTCTGAGGATGAGTTGTCATTTTTCCTCAAGAGGTTTCCCTTTTTCAAACTAAATCTTTATTAATTTTGATGGCATCTATGGCTTTTCTTCTCCAGTGGAAACAAGAGCAAAATCCCTTCTCAAGTGTAGCACATCTCCTCTCAGGTCAATACATCCTTGAAATACACCAGTTGATCCAATTCAGAATTTTTTCTATTATCCAATGTCTCTCTGGTGCCATTTTTCCTTTCTCATTAGCTTTTAAAAAGTTCAAGATTAATAAATCATTACACAATCTATTTCTGTGTTATGGCATAAAAGAACGGCAGATAGAATTTATTATAAAATATTCAGCTTTTCATAAGGGAAGGACTTACAAAGCCAAGGTTCCAGCGGAGAGCAGGAAAACAGAAGGGAAGGCGGGGAGCACACCCGCAAAATTTGTAAGTAAATATTAGCCTAAGGGGATCCCGCCCTTCAAGCAAGGTGATTGGTTGGGCTTCCCCTACATTTCTGAAAGTATTTTCCACCCATTTCTATTTGTTTAACATATCCTTTATAGTCCAATTTGACCTTTCTATAACAGTCTGACTATAGGATTATTTGGTATACCTATAATATTCTTTATATTATAATGACAAAAAAAGGGTTCATTTTCTTAGAGACATATGCTGCACCATTGTCTGTTTATTTGTGCAGGTATAACCATGATGGCCATAACTCCTAGAAAATGCATGAAATTCAGAATTACCTTTTCCAAGTTCAAAGCAGTTACCCATTGAAAACCTCAGGAGTTAGGTGTCAATGGAGTGATATAATTTATTAATTTTTCAAATTCCAAAAAGAGAAACATATCCATCTTCCAGAATTCATTTCTTTGAGTACCCTTTGGGTTACTCCCTATAGGTAGTGGTGTTTAGTTATATAAAGAACAAGTAGGGCATCTCCTTATACATCTCCTTAGCTTGTTTCCATGTAATAGAAAACTTTTTCTTTAAATCTTTGCTATTGACATGATTTTATGAAACTCTAAGGCATTCAGCACAATTCCAACCAATAATCAGTCAATTTCTACATTATCTTGTACTAGAGGACCTGACAGACCCATATGGGATCAGATATGTGTTATGTATATGGGACAATGCCTACTTCTGATTACATCTTGAACCTGAATAAATAAGGAAGCCAATTCTGGATCATCTGATATAAATTCAACAGTTTCAATAGGTAAAACAACTTTCTGCATATTGTGAATCAGTAACTATATTGAGAGGTTCTTCAGAATCCCTTAGTAGTATGAGAATAGCATATAATTCTGACTTTTGGATAGACCTATAAGGGCTTTGTTCCACTTTAGTTAAATCTTCTGATTTGTAATCTGCCTTTTCTGATTTATTTGCATCTGTACAGAACGTAAAGGCTCCAGTTATTCATGTGACATGTACAGTGCAGGGAACAATCCAAGTAGCTCTTTTTAAAAGGTTACTTCTATTGCTTTTGGGATAGTTGCTCTTAATTAGCACAAGCTCTTTGCCAGGCTTCATTGTCTTTCAACATTTTTTTTAATTTAATCATTATAATCTCTACTGGATTTATTCCTGCTAATTGGTGAAATTTAATTTTTTTACAATTAATTCAAAGACCTTTTCAACATGTTTTTAATTGTTTACTCAGTTTGTGTGATTAAAAAAGATCCATTCTAAGATAATGTCTTTCCTCTGCATTAAAATTCCTGTAGGGGAAATTTTGGAGGGCAATGTGACTGCAGTTAAGATTCAGATCCATCCAATCCACATGTGCCTCCTGTAATTTCTCTTTAAAGTCAATTCTTATCAACTTCAAGTGTTAATTGCTTAGGACTATTAATGTCTTTGTTACCATCTAAGGTTTTGTTTAAATTAATAATTAAATCAGGTGTTATCCCAATATTTGGTCATAGATTGGAAATGTCTCCTAACAATATTTGAAAGTCATTGGGAGTCCACAATAATCAATTTCTCCTAATTTGTGCTTTTTGTCTTTTAATTTTCTGTAAACCTATTTTATTACCTAGGTAATTGATAGAATCTCCTCTTTGTATTTTTTTCAGGAACATTTTGTAATCCCCATTTAGGGAAAACTTTGTTTACTTCTTTAAACTTGCATTCTTTTTTAAAGTGTCTACATTTGAATTATATAGCAAAATGCCATCCATGTAATGTCAAATTATAGATTTAGAAAATTGTTTACATATTATTTCCAATGGCTGACTTATAAAATATTGGCAAAGGGTGGCTAATGTCAATTTTCTGTGGGAGGACCCTCCATTGATATCTCCTAGTAGGGTGAGAATTGTTATGACTAGGTAGGTACTGTGAAGACAAATTTTTATCTATCCTTTACTTGTAAAGGTATAATGAAGAAACAATCTTTTAATTCAATCACTATACTGTTAAGTAATAGGGAAGGCAAAGGAATTCCAGATTGTAGAGGTCCCATTGGTTGAATTAATTACCTTATTGACAGATCTTAAATCTGTTATCATTCTTCATTTTCTAGACTTCTTTTTAACAACAAATACAGGAGAATTCCAAGGGATGGTTGATGCTTCAATGTGGTGAACATCTAGTTGCTCCTGTACCAACTGTTCTAAAGCCTGCAGATACTCTTCTCTTAAAGGCCTTTATTTAATCTATATTGGCTCCTCAGTTAACCATTTTAAAGGTAGGACCATTACTACCTCTGAAGGTTTGCTACTTGCTTTGTGTTTTTGTACAGCCTGAATGGTTGGTAACTGTTTTTTACAGTACCTTATAATAGCCTTCTCATAAACATGAGTTGGTTTAGATCCCATTGGTGAGACTGCAGGAATGCTGATGTGAATACTCTATTGCTGCATAGATTCACTGCTATATTAACCACCTATAGTCTCAGCCTTCCTCTCTGTCCTTTTGTACTTATGCATTCAACCAATCTCGTGCTTTCTTTTACTTGAGATAAGGTTCCAATTCCTAGGAATTGAAGATCTGTCTCCTGAAGAGGCCAATTTGAAGGCCAAGATTCTAGAGTAATAATAGTCACATCTGCATCCATGTCCAGTAATCCTTTGATTACAATGTTATTCATTCATATTCCCAGCTTTGGTCCTTCATCACTTATAGAAGTCTTTCAAAACATATGTTTCCTATTTTCTCTTGAAATTTTCGATTCATCCTCCATGTTTATTCTATCATCCAGAGCAGTATGGTTTTTCTTACAATAGGCCCTAGAGTTTTTAAATTTTCCTGGGGAGACATGCCCTCCACAGTGACTGTGAATGACTAGACCACGTTTGACCTGGAGTCATATGAGAGGCCCTTCAAGGAGTTTCCCAATGGTTAACAGGTTGCCTTGTTGGTCTCTTGTTGATCTACATTCATTGGTTCAATGTTGGTCTTTGCCATATCTTCTACATAATCCAGAAGTTTGAGACCTTCTGATTTTGACATTCCCAGAGAACACATTTTTTTTTCTAAGAATGGCTTGCCTATAATCCCTTCTCAGATGTCCTATTCTACCACAATTAAAACATTTGGCAGTTTGATATGTCTTCATACCTTTGGAAATTGTTGCTCATACTCAAACCTCAGTATTATAGTCAAATGCCTCAATGTTTACTGTATGCAGGATCTATTCATCCATTGGTCTGATCTAACCTTTAAAGGCCCAAGTACTATTTTGCATTCTAAATTCACATTTTCAAAAGGCAGAGATTCAATAAGTATTTATCTAGCTTCTAGATTTGTGACTCCTATTTGTTCAGCTTTAATCTTTGTAAAAAGTTGCCAGGTGGTGGTGGCCTTTAATCCCAGAACTTGAGAGGCAGAGGCAGGCAGATCTCTGAGTTTGAGGCCAGCCTGGTCTACAAGAGCTAGTTCAGGACAGGAACCAAAAGCTACGGAGAAACCCTGTCTCAAAAAATCCAAATAAATAAATAAATAATCTTTGTAAAAAGTCACTAAAGGGTTCTCTTGTGCCTTGTTAAACTTTAATTTTAATGATTCACTTTTTCATTCTGGTTCTTGAATCCTGTCCCAAGCATTTAAGGGTGCTACAAGGCATAGGGACAAGATATTATAAATAGTTTGACTCTGTTGATCAGCATAACAGCCATTGCCAAGAATTTGATCTTGAAAAGCCTCAAATCTTTTAATCCTTTCTTGCTGTTCTAAGGCTTTAGCCTCCTCTCTCCAACAGCACTTCTACTGCAACTGTCACCCAACTTCCAGAACCAGAGACTAAATGAAGCCAATAATGTGGAGTAGCCGTATTGCTAGAATTCCATGTCTTTACCATTTCCGTAACAAATGGTGAATGCACGCCAGAACGTACTACTGCTTGTATAACTTTTTAGATCTTTCATACCTATTGGTTTCCATTTATATTCATTTGTGTATTGTTTGGTGGCTTGTCAGAGGTAATAATGGAATAGGTAGCTAAAACTCTTGATACGTCATCTCTTGACTCTTAAGAGGTACTGGTGATGCTAAATCCTTTGCTTGTACCTTCTCACCAGTTCTGATACTTTCCTCAATCATTTCAAATCTTTTTCTTACCATTTTCTTTTATAAAGCCTAAATCTCTTGACCTGTGTATATTTCTAATGATTTCATCGAATCAAATAATTTCTGGTCCTTGTTGTGCACATGTGATTCCCAGGTAGTAAATTTTTCCATTAATGATAACTTCTCATCCTTGGATATTATTTGGATGGCATGCAGATTGCCTTCCTGAAGAGATACTTTATCTGCTAACTTATCAACTAGCTTTTAAACAGATTTTGACTGTCAATTCCAAAAGTATGAATCCTTTTAGATAATCTTTCAGTACTTTTTTGTAAAATTCAACACTACTCTGTTGTAGATTATAATAAAATAATCCCACATTAGCCCAGAATAGAATATAATAAAAGTTTCATTTTTAGGGGATATACTCACAGTTCAGCAGTCCTCTGCATGAGGGGGGAACTGGAACCATTTTCAGCAGCAAAAGGGCCAGGTATACTTTTACATCTTCATGTAGAATACATGTGACCTCGCCCAAAGTGGGCCAGTATCTTAAAGGCTATTGACTGAAGAAGTTCCCACAGCATGTGAGGGAAGTAGTATATGTCACATTATACATTGTAGTGATTTTCACTTTTTTGGGCGGTCCATGACCCAGTTCCCAAATAACACATGGAGTCTTATTCTTTCCTATTAATACCTGGTCTTAGTGTAGGTTGTTTTTAGCCAGCTTTTCTTAAATTATCCCACTTACATTTTGCATCTGGGCTTTTCTTACTAATATATATCTTACTTTCACTATTTCTCCATGGCTGGGTTTTATAACTGGTTGGTTGGCCCCAATGTCCTCCTTCTCTCACTCACTGATTTCCTTCCCAGATTTCACCTCCTCTTTATTCTCTCTGCTGACCAGCCCCACCTATCCTTTCTCCTGCCATTCAGCACTTTACTATACCATCAGGTGGCTTAGACAGGTAAAGAAGCACAACTTCATAGAGTTAAACAAAAACAACATAAAAGAATTTAGCACATCTTTACATCATGAAAGCACATGTTCCACAGCATAAACAAATGTAACATTTAAAAATAATATTCTACAATACAGCAGGAATAAAAAGGCAAGGAAGGTCTTTTCATAGCCACTAGTTGGGGTAACATCTGTGAGCATCCAGAATCTCCAGGGTAGGGGTGTGTGAATTTAAAAAATTAGGTAGGAGGAACAGGGATACAAAAGAAATACAGAGACATAGGACAGAACTGGGAGGGCTATCCAGTGAATACTGAATATCGAGTAGACCCACATTTATGTTCCATATGCTTATATACTCCAATCCGAAAAGTATAGAAGGCAAAAGATTACTTTTAACATGACACAAAGGAAAACAGAATAATTACTTGTTTGAAAACTTGAGAATTCAAGCAACTATTTCCTGAATTAAGCATTCTATGTTTTAGGCAGGTCCTTAGACCAAGTATCTTGTAGGCAGTCACTCCCTAGGTCAAACCTCCTGTCTTAAAAATGAAGGAACAGGAATTATCTGACCTTCTGTCAAAGTGGAGTGGATCTACCTCTCTATTAACCATCTCAATAGCTACAACACCAAGTTATCACACTCTAGGTCAGGATATCTTGTTTGGAGCCACTCCTTAGGTCAGATTTCTTGCCAATAACTTTGAAAGAGCAAGAGTAGGCTTAAGCTCTCTGATATTTAGTCAAGGTGGAGTGGCCACACTTATGTGGGGATTGTGGAGAGAATGCTGTACAAATTTTGATAAAATGTAACCCACTAAAGAGATTTTATTTGAAGATCTGATAGAAATAGTGTACTGTGTAAAAATATAGAGTATTCTAGACAGGGTGGGGAGTGTGAATGGAAGACTCAAAGAATATGGTATTGGTGAGTTGCTACAGGAGAGATGAGTGAAAACCAATAGGAAGTAGGGTCAGGCAAGTATCTTAACCCAGTCTACACAAATTTCTGGCTTTTCCTGAGTAAAATGGCTGTCAAGAATTAACTGATGAGGGGAGAGTGGAAACAGTAAGGAGTCTGAGGTGATCATTCAGCTAAGAAAGTGGCTTAGATGACAGTGATGGCAGTGGATGTGGTTTGACAAACTTGTAAAAAAAATCAGGTGTCATGTGTTGTTTTTGAGACAGGTTCTTGCCATGGAACTCTGGTAAGCACTCATCTTACAGGTCAGGGAGGTCTTCAACTTATATCAATCCTCTTGCCTTCATCTGTTGAACACTGGGATTATAGAAGTGAGTCACTATACTGGACCAAACCATGTAATCTTCATTCTTTGTTAGGACATATTCAGTGTTCATCATTTTCTTTATTCAGTAATAGAGTTTGGTTATAACCTCCCATTACTCTCAAGGTTCTGGCTTTCCTTCTACTCTTCTACTCCCCACACTCACACACACAAATCTAGGCTCTATGTACAAGAGAAAATATTTGTCTTAAGTGTGTCATTTCCTGTGGAGGCATTAGCAAATATCTACATCTCAAGGCAGGCCAAAGAAATGATCCAACTCCAATCTAGGTTACTAGACCAGTAAGCTTACTAATTATTTAAGTGTGGTGATTTGAAATAAAATGACTCCCATAAGCATGTCGGGAGTGGCACTATTAGGAGGTGCCTTGGAGTAAGTATGTCACTGCAGTCGGGTTTGAGATTTCAGACACCTAAACTAGGACCAATGTCTCAGTCTCTTCCTGCTACCTTCTGATCTGGATGCAGAACTCTCAGCTACCTCTCCAAGTATGCCCTGGTGCCATCATGCTTCCCACAATGATGACAATGACAAAACTTCTGAAGCGTGTCAGCTCCAGTTAAATATTTTTGTTTATAAGACTTGCTGTGCTCACGGTATCTCTTCATAGCAATAGAATCCCTAAGACAAGGAGTATTAATGTTTTAAGACAGCTGCATCACCGAAAACCCTACATCACCATGGGTATCAACAGATTTAAAAGCTGTATCCTTGAAGGTCCTTGTACAACTATCTGGCAGCTGGGCTGGTCAATGTCTCTGCATCCCAGCATTTTCTTTTAACTGTTGTGTTTCATATGGGATGTTTTACATTTTGTTTACTTCCTCAATGTCAGGAAGTTCCAATTCAAAGCAAACTGCAATACAAGCCTGTGAATATAATCTCTAAGTTGATTACATTTTCTTGCAGTGACAATTTTATTATCTATGCTTAAATAAAACTTAATTGGATACATATACTACATTTTGTATTCATCTATTTGCTGGTGGACACTCAGGCCAAATCCATAACTTGATTACTATGAATAGGTTCATAAAAACCTAAAAAATCTGTAGCATGCCTAGATACCCAGAAGTGGAATATTTAATTCATATGGTATTTTGAAATATCTTTTTGAGGAATATACTTAGACTACTTCACATGCCAAGGATTGTGTAATGTTCTGCACCTCTTCCTCCAGCATTTATTTGTATTATTTTTGTCTTCAACCACACTTTTAGAGATGACATGCGGGAAGAACTATTTAATACAATTACCATCAAATAGAACATGTATATTCAAACATTTTACATAAATTTTATAGGCATTTAGACGTAACGGGCCTTGTACCAAAGAAATTGTTCCATAGTGTAAAGCAAATTCTCACAAGTTATATCCATGGTAAATGCCCAACAATGTGGGCTGAATTTATTTAATTTATAAACCATTGACCTATAAAGCTACCAATACCTCTAGAATTATGTCTTGTCTATTAAACTCTAAAAGTGCTTTAGATTACACTTGAAGAGACAGTACAGATATAGACATAATGACTCTTTATCGCCCTTTCATTAAAAAGCCAGCACTCAAGTGACAAACAGGCTGATCTCTGAGTCTTAGGCCAGACTGGTCTACAAGGTGAGAGCTTGTAGACTAGAGTAATAAATTTCTATTCCAACAGATAATTAAAAACAATGTAATCCTAAGTGATTCCATGTTAATTTTGTGTCAGTCTACTAATGATGTGTTTACAAGGACTTGTTATTTTACTTTTGATCATTTCATATACGTATAGAATATATTGTGGTCATATTCATCTCTTATCCCATTACCCTCTTATCTCTTAACTCCTGCTGATGTTCTTCACAAGTAAACTCCATTCTGAGTCCACGTCTTTGTATGTAGGTCTGTATGTATTAAACAAATAGTCACAGATGCTACACTGACCATGCAATATCCAAAAGACTCTATCTCATGGTACTTCTGTTTCCATCTTCCAGCTTATAAAATCTTTCCACCCTATCTTCTGTGATGTTTCCTAAGCCTTGAGGGGGTGACATTTATGTCATTCAGCATTCAGCAGTTATTCTCAGCACTTCAACAGTTACAAGTCTCTGCATTATATATTGTCCTCTGAAAAAAACAAAACAAAAAGCTTCTCTGACTCTGTGAGTAGTACTAGTCTAGGGATATAAAGATAAATATCTAGGGGGCAGTTTTGCTACATGTCCATGTAGCCAAATATCAGTAATACATTTGCCCTAGGGCCTATGATCTCACCAGACATAGGCTTTTACAGTACCAGGCATAAATTCATTCACAAGAAGATGGCCTCCAATTCAAGTAAAAAGTGGTTGATTATTGCCCAGTCATGTTACTATCACACCAGAAGATACATCTTGCCTGGCACATTGGTACTGTAACACACAGAACCCACAGCTGGGAAAGTCATTCTTACTTAGGGTTTTTATTGCTATGAAGAGACATGACCACAGCAACTCTTATAAATGAAAACATTTAACTGGGACTGGCTTACAGTTTCAGCAGTTTAGTTTATGATCATTATGGCAAAAACCATGGAAGCATGCAGGCAGATATGCAGGTGGTGGAACTGAGAGTTTCACACCATGATCTGCAGGCAACAGTGAACTGTGTACCACACTGGGTGTGGCATGAGACCTCAAAGCAGACACAGTGACATACTCCCAATAAGGCCACACCTATTCTTTACAGAGCCATACCTATAAGCCAAACAAACACATTAGTCCATGAGGTCCATGCCTATTCAAACCACCAGTCATTTATGATTTATCTCAGCCAGCAACCTGCATAGGGCTTTTTTTTTTTTTTAATGTACATTGATATGAAGGCGTCAGACTACCTGGAACTGAAGTTACAATTTTGACCAGCCATTTGGGTGCTGGGAATTGAACCCAGGTCCTCTGGAAGAGCAGCAGAGCTCTTAAGTGCTGAGCAAAACTCTTCAGCAACCATACCATACTTTCCTGAACTTCCAGCAGGCAGGAAGCTCACAGCTGAGTTCTGGTTGATTTCTCTGAGCCATGTATCCAAAGTATATGGTGTCTTGAGCAAT
Organism: Chionomys nivalis; assembly: GCF_950005125.1. Lineage (NCBI taxonomy): Eukaryota > Metazoa > Chordata > Mammalia > Rodentia > Cricetidae > Chionomys > Chionomys nivalis. The sequence goes on from NC_080089.1 coordinate 5,343,670, forward strand.
AGAATTTTACAACCATTTCATTCTTGTAGGCAACCAAGAGCAATGGCAATACTATCTGGGAAGGCTCTGGGGGCTCTCAGGCCAACAATTCACTGGTAAGCTGCCCATGCTCCAGGAAGTAACCACTTCCCCAAATATATAAAAGTGACACTAAGTAAAAAAACACAAAATAGGAGGATGACTTGTTAGAAAGGAGTCATTATGAATATGATTACAATACATTACATGTATATAAGAAAGTCAAAAAACAAAAAAAATGTGTTTTGCCTGTACATCAGTCAGATCTTGGCTACTTTTCCTCCCCTAGACAGGGTTTCTCTCAGTAGGTTTGGAGCCTGTCCTGGAACTCACTCTATAGACCAAGATGGTCTCGAACTCATGGCTATGTGCATGTCTCTGCCTCCCAAGTACTGGAATTAAAGGTATGCACCACGATTGCCCACCAGGCTGTATCTTCTTTATTCCTAAAATAAAACACTATCTAAAAAAAATATGGTATTATGTGTTGGTTACATATGGGACACGAGTCTTCCAGATTCTACCATGTCTGCCCCAGTATTGTTGGTTGTTCACTATTTACCAACACAACACAAAGTTTACAATAGTAGCTCAGTTTAGGCATTGGCATATATACTGAACAAACCTGAATAATAAATCTACCCACCAATCAATAGATGTATGGTTATACTGGATAGTTTTATGTCAACTTGTCACAAGTTAGAGTTATCAGAGGGAAATCTCAAGAAAATGTTTTCATAAGGTCAGACTGTAGGCAAGCCTGTAGGGCATTTCCTTAATTAGTGGCTGATGTGGGAGAGTCCAGTCCATTATAAGTAGAGCCACCCCTGGGCTGGTAGACATAAATTCTATAAAACAACAGCAGCAAAACAATCCAGGCGTAGCAAGCCATAGACAGAAGAAGTAAGTGGCAATCCTCCATGGCCTCAGCATCAGGTCTTGCTTCCAGATTCTTGTCCTCCTTGAGTTCTTCCCTCACAACCTTTGATGATAAACTGTTATATGGAACTGTGATCTACATAAACATACAAGAGTCAGCTAATATTTAGTTGATAAACTGAAGATCTATCTAGCCATCTTTACCAAACTCAAACTGACAGATTCTATGGTTGTATATTTATCCCTTATCCCCGATGAACTTCATTTGCTGTCTTCATGTCTTCTTATTTAAAAATATAATTAGCTGAATTGCTTTAAGGGATTTTTTTTTGGCTCTATGTACATTCTTCTGTTTAGTTCTCAAAGTTTAGATGGCAACATTTCAACTACCGAGTCTGTTTTGTAAACCTAATTCTTTAACAGATTTTAAATACTGAGTAATAGAATTTGATAATTTTTAACTGAAAATTTGCTCAAATGTATAAAATTGCAAAGGTTGGATGGACAGACAGACAGACACATACACCCTTAAATTAACCCAAATTCTTGTGTAAGAAATTGTTAATGAAGACCCATCAAGCATATATTGAGCAGTATGGTACAATGTAAACAATGGTTTTTGATCAAAGAGACATGGATATGTTTCAAGAAGCAGGGCCCCTTGTTTATCCCTGCCGCCCAGCCCAGCTAGCTTAGCCCCTGAAATAACCACACAGAAGCTGTATTATTTTAAACACTGCCTGGCCCATTAGCTTTAACATCTTATTAGCTAACTCTCACATATTAGTTTAACCCATTTCCATTAGTCTGTGTATCACCACATAACTGCGGCTTACTGGCAAGATTCTAACCAGTGTCAATCTCAGTCAGAAGATCCATGGCGTGTCCCACTCTGCCCTTCTTCCCAGCATTCCGTCTGTCTTCTCCGCCTACCTAAGTTCTGCCCTATTCGGCCCAAAGCAGTTTCTTTATTCATTAGCCAATGAAAGCAACACATGAACAGAAAAACCTCCTACACCATGGATACTTGGGAAAAAAAGGGGGAAATTAAAATTATTAACAAACAAGATGGGCTTGGAGTAAAGAGAGGTAAATTATTTATGAAAGCATCTAACTTCACATCACTTTGTTCAAGGAACTTTCCCTTTTTCTTTCAAATTATCATTCTGTCAAGTGCCTTTGTTATTAAGATGTTAATTGAGATTACACGTCACATAATGGAATACATACTGGGCAAAGGAAGTCAACACAGGAGAGAGGCAAACAATCCCCAAGCTAACAGTGAGGGAGATACCATAATTCTGCTGCACACCAGCCACAGAAAGCAAAATGACCAGACAATAAAGCCATTTGTTCAAGAACCATTATTTAAGATAGTTTAAATTGACCGTATCAATGCTAGCTGTATAGTTACACAGAAGGTAGTCCATGAATCTGGCCAGGCCAATTATTAACACTACTGGCACACTATCAAGCCATTTTATTCTAATAAGACAAATGATTTTTCATTTCAGTATTATACTCATGCAGGAGTTAACAATATTTCATCTATTAGAAATGCTACAAGGTTTTCTATGTTTTGTAAAATTAGGCATGCTCAATAAAATAAAAAGTATAAAATACTTTTACTGAATAATTTTATACAACTTACACAATTTTTAATGTTAGTAATAAAAACAACAACATTGTTCTATTTCTTAATATTTAACAGTAATAAGACTAATTCCTGAAGACATGCACTATAATCATATAGTAGATTCTCTCATCAATATGATGGTCTTGGCATCTTAATATGTTCACACTTTAAGTTTATTTAGTAAGTAAAAACAGATGAAGATAAACAAGAGGTTCATAAAAAAAAACAAATAACAAGTAACGATAGCATATCAACCTCATTTGTAATGACATAAATGCAAACTTAAAATATGGTATCAATTTCAGTTATCCAGACCAACAAAACGAAAGAATAAAAAAACAAAAAAACCCATCCAATCTTCAGAAAATAAAATTGAGGCAATATCTACAGATGATCAGAGGGTATACAGATGTGGTACGCATACACAACTAACTGAAGTATAAACTGCAATTTTTCAAGGGCACTATAATAACGCATATCAACAATATGTTTAAATCCTTTGAATCAATCATTCCATTTCTAAAACCTATCTGCAAGACACAATTAAGCATGTCACAGAAAATGCCAGAGCTTTCACTGCACTACCATTTACACTAATGATACAATTAAAACCTCTAAGAGGAAAATTAATACAGTATGGTACATCTTCCTTAAGCCCAGTAGTGTTACCTCAATGAAATTCTCCCAAGCCAGCCTTAGCTTTTCCTTTTAATAGTGGTAAAATATGTCAAACACATTTGATTGATGAAATCTTTGGGGGGGGTTATTCATCTTTAATAAAACAAATGTCACAACTTTATAAAAAATAAACCTGGAAGCTCCAGCAGCAGTTTCTGTTACTGCAGCTAAGGCAAAATTAGTACTGTAACACTAATGACAACTTAATGCCACACAGATATCACAGAAGACAATATTTTAGAATCAAATTTATGCAGCAACAATAGTTACGAAGAGCAGATGTATTCTCTTAAAACTACAAAACATGTTATCACTTTTTAAAAAGTTAATATAGAATTTATTTAAATAATAGTTTCTGGAACAATAACTCATTTTAGGGTAATTCTCTAAAAATGCTTGACTTCAGCATGTTTACACTTTACTGTTTTCTTTCTATAAAACACATTTATCATTGGAAAATTCTGTCATCATTTCTATCAATTAGAGTTCTGGAAAGGAAGATGTAAACATATTCAAAGAAGCCACTGAACTGGAAATCTGCTCTTAAAAAAGCTTTTGGGTCTTTAAAAATGTTTTAATAAAATCTGACCATATCTAGCACTTTATTTTAATGAACACAGATTGCCATTTTCACCCCCCCAGACACTTACTCAGGGAACCTATCACGACTTAGTACCATTTCGTACTAGAATTTCTTCTGTAAAGCAGAAACAGTCCCAAAATGAAGGATCCTCAGGTGTCATAGGAATAGCAGATGCTATCAAATCATTAAAGTTAAGAATGGTAAACTGCCTCTGGGATGGTTTAGAATCATCTTGATATGAGCTCTAAGAGAGAAAAGAAACAGAAACAAAAATAGATTGCTTTGTTTTTATTTATACTTCATGTTAACTAAATGATTAGTTTTATAATTATAAAATAATTTCAGTTCAGTAATATTAAATCAAGGCTTAGGAAAATTTCTAGAATATTGTTTTTACTCCTTATACTATTGTTACCAACTTAAAAACGTGAAATATGAACTTGGTTTTCAAGTTACATATAGCCACCACCTACAAAATTTGCTTAAAACAGACATAATGAGATCTGTATGCACAAAGTTTGACCCAGCAGACATACATACATACAAGGAATCTGAAGATGTGTAATTTCGGGAAGAAGAATTGGGCCACAGGCAAAATTTTTGAAACAATACTGAAGTGTAGGCCTGCTATACAGATGTGCTGTAACTACACAGGGATGACACTCATTCAAGAGATTATTACTAAGTACCAACAAGGCACCTGACTTCATGTGACAAGCTAATCAGAACACAGAAACATTAAAAACATTGTATAGAATTACCTAGGTGGTATATATAAAATCATAAATGAAGTTCATATTTAAAATTGGGTCAACTCCAAAATATAATTATATATAAGTAAAATAGTACAAAATCTGATAAAATTTAAAATCCAAAACACTTTCAGCACAAAGCATTTCAAATGAGGGCTCTCAATTCATATTAAATAGTTGAACTTCAGACATTAATAAAGTTCAGTACTTATTTATATGGTTTCTAGGCTATGCTAAAATATTGTCATCTCAATTTTACAGATGGGAAACTGAGGGTCAGGAAAAGCTGACCACACAAGTCAAAAGGTAAACTTTGACTTACAACCTAGTTTTCCCATTATGCACTGCTGCAGGAGGTTCTACTGAAAGAAGAAGTACTGAAAGCACAAACATTTAACTGATGTTGCAAAAGTGGCATATCATTATGGTGGTAACCAACCACTTTCTTGCTAGATATGAGGCTTGATCCACAGGAGGAAATTCACACCTGGTAATGCAAAACTGGGTCAAAAGATCATACTGGGGACAGCACAGGCCCTAGGGGCTGACCTACAATTGTTATGTTGAACTCTCATGTACTGAAATTGCCTTCTATTACTTTAATGCCCATAGTACTGCTTTCCCCTTTGATCAGTTTTTTTTTTTTTCTTTTTTTCTGTAATGGGTAACAGTTAACCAACAGACTCATAACTGGTCATGTGCCAAACATAACAGTGAGTGCTCAGCTGTGGATGAAGCCTTCTACAATAACCTCCCCTCATCTAAGGCTCAGGGAACATAAAGAGTGAACAGAAAAAAATTAAAAGCTGGCACATGAAGAAGAAAGCTGTAAAATGCTGACTTCAAGACACGATATGGTACTGCACCCATCAACTCTTAAGACCTTCACATAATCAAGCACATCAAAATTCCTACATGAGTAAGATAAGGGTCTCTGAAACTCCATCCTTACAGGGAGAGGTAGACAATCTACTTTGGGGATATGGCTATCAGTAAAATAGCTCATACTCAGTGGATCTCCCCATTCCTATATAGAGCAGCACTAACTGGACTTGAGATTATCAATAACGGCAGCAACAACAGAAACCCTACCCTAAAGCACATGAAGCTGGAAAAAAGGCAGAGTAGGGGACCAAAGAGAAAATTAGAGGTAATAGATATGATCACAATACATCCTATACACATTTTCAAAGAACATATTATTAAAATAAAGAACTATATAAATGTACTCAAAAAAGTATTCAGAGGGAGCATGAAGCTGAATAAGATGAATAACCCAAATCACATTGGCTCCTATCAAGTATCAATTCTAACATTCTAGCCTTCTTAAGACAGTCCAAGACAAAATTCAGTATTTATTTATAAAAGAAATGCTCTGTGGATTACATCATTTTTCTAGAAGTAATAATGAAGGCGTGTGTGTGTGCATGTAAAACAAAGGCATACATTTTGTTACACTATTCCACAAAGAAATTGCACACAACTACACCTATATGTAGATTTAGTCTTGGAGTTTTCACCATTAGAAATATACAGATTATGACTGAAAATACAGAAGACCAACTTAAGTCCCAATATCATACAAAGTCTCACATTAACTCTGGAAACAATTTATAATGCTAGGAGTAAGTTTAATTTGTAACATGATTCCACTATCGACCAACCTGGTGACCTTCATATTCAATACACCCCCAATTCATCAAGAAATAAATTCTTGTTATAACTAGGATAGTGATAATACTGAATTTCTACTGAAAATTTGACAGTACTATAAAAACTTTCCTTTGCAATGTTTAAGGGTATCTAAATGTAAGGCTAACAAGATCTTGTAAGTTTTTTTTGAGTGTATAAAATACCAGATAATTTAAAAAATTTTGATAATAAAAAACCTTGTAAACTAGAAGCTGGTGAATCAAACAAAACCCCAAGACTTCTGACCCCCTAACTCAACTAAGTAAATTAGAATTTTCTTCAATAAAAGCAAAACCATCATTTAATCATTCTTATTTTTAGCAAGATTTTTAAAAGACCACAAAAGCTTACATTCTGTTGTCTAGATCCATCAGGTTTCCTAACAGCCACTGCAACAAAATGGTGCTCATCTATTTTACTTTCCTAAAGAAAAAAAAGATAAATGCAAATTATAAAACATAAATCAAGACTTCTTTTTACATTTCTAAATCTTATTTACTTTCTACATACCTCTACTACCTTCCCTCCAACACACATACCAACACACACACACACACACACACACACACACACACACACCTCTCTTGGAACCATGTAACATGTAAGCAAGATTAAGTACTTTATTCACTAACAAAGTATATGCCTTGTTAATCTCCATTGTGACAGTGTGCTGGCTAGTTTTGTGAACTTGACACAAGCTAGAATCATCAGAGTAGAGGGAGTGCCACAATCGAGAAAATACCTCCATAAAACTGAGCTTTAGGTAAGCCTGTAAGGCATATTCTTAATGAGTGATATAAAAGGGCCCAGCCCATTGTGGGTGGTGCCATCCCTGGGTTAGGGTTCTGGGTTCTTTAAGAAAGCAGGCTGAGGAAGCCATGGGGAGCTAATAAGCAGCACCCCTACATGACCTCTGCTTGAGTCCCTATCCTGACTTCTTTTAGTAATGGACTAAGACATGGAAGTGTAAGTCAAACAAACCTTTCTCTTCCCAGCTGGCTTTTGGTCACCCTGTTTCATCATAGCAATAGTAGCCCTAACTAGGACAGACAGTAACATTTTAAAACACAAGTCCCAATCCTTCTTATTAATATATTAATACTCATTTTTTGGGTTCTTTGTTGTTGTTTGAGACAAGGTTTCACCAAGTAACTGGCTGGTCTGTATACGAGCTGGCCTCCAATTCACAGAGATCCCAAATGCTTAGGTTAAAAGCAAGCACTACTACTATGCCTTGCTAGGACAGAAGAGTTTTAATAATTAGATTTACTTTATACACTTTGAATCTATTCATAATCAAGACAGACATACACTCGTAACTGCTCACATTCTTCTTGTAAATATTAGGAACATAATAGATTCCTCACACATATAAATATGCAAAGTCTTAGCTATAATAATTACAATAAATTTCTTACCTCAAAAGCCCATTCTTTTTCTTCTTCCCCATCCAAGAACAAACGTGTTTCCTTATAAACCTGGCCTATATCCAAGTTTAATGGAGATATATCAAATTCAAGCCTCTGCATTTCAAATCCCAATCCAACACCAATAGCTTTTATGAAGCTTTCTTTTAGTGCCTACAAGGAAAATGGACACTTTTCCCTTGAAATATTCAATAACAAACTTTTCATAACATTTACAAATATAATACATTTGCATTTCTAACCATGTTTTTATTTTTCCCTTGCTTTGTTCATTATAACAGAATTGGAAACAAATAATGTTAGTAGTATTCAGATAAACTATTTATGATATCTCAAATGTAAACTATAATGACCAAGTAGTGCCATCCTCAACAGGTTGCTAAAAGAATTAACTAAACTATAAAGACACTGAAGTGACATCTTCTGTTAAGTAAGGCTCATATGCATCGGTTTAATGCAGAACATATTATCATGAGTAAATAAAACTTTAGCTTTAAAAATAAGCTATCTTCTAATTGCACATTACAGGTTAAAATTTCTCAAAATAAATGGTATAACAGTATAATATAAATAATAAAAAATACCAAAGTTCTCAAGGAATTTGTCCATTTAAATAAAGCATTGTATAATAGTATCAGGAAACCAAGTCTTTCATGCTTATTTCTAGTGAAGACAAGGAAATTTTTATACATTATTACTGTTAAAATCACAAAGAAATTATACCCAGTGCCGGTAAAACATATCCAGCTGAGTCCATTCATTACTAAAACTTCTGATTGTTTCCCACTCCTTGTTGGTAAACTTTCTTTTCATAATATGAAAGAATTCTGGAATAGAACCACGACCTGTCAAATCAGAGAATATAAAAATAAAAATAGTCATTCTATTCAATAGGGAAATAAAAACAGAATTTAATAAGCTGTTTATCACTGAAGCTACTGAAGAGCACTTAAAAAGGAAAGTCAATTTATACAGGCCAGTGGTAGAATGCAAGCCTGGCATATGCAAGACCCTGAAATGAATTCCTACTACCATAAACATCAAAAACAATAAGAAATACTCTTACATAAAATATCAGCATATCAAAATTAGGTAGGAATTAAAAATAACTCACCATGACAACCATGGGTTAACCTAGAAGAGTTTAATACGAGTTCATGAAATTGTGAATTAAGTAATTAAGCAGAAAAAAAACAATTTTTTCAAAAGATGCTCCCAAAAACTTAACACTTGGCAGTCAAACTTGTTATAAATATTAAACAAGTAAAACAAAATTTCTTATATCTGACCAAATACTTTTCAGAAAACCAAAACAAAATTTCTATGCTATATTTGGTTTTTAAATTTTTAACCTATTACATCACTAGGGGGAAAAGAAAATAACTGTCTTATAATAGCTTGCAACTAGAAGTCAGTTAAACAATGCACACTATTTAACCAAATATCTCTCCCATAGTGAGTCAGGGAAGAAAACATTACGAATCAGTTCTTGTGTAAAGATGTTTATGGATCCCCTGTGCTCCCACTTCAAAAATAGATCCTTTCTGCTTAACCCACAAATATGTGGTGCTTCAGATTGAAACAATGATTCTCATTCATTTTCAAGCACTGAAATATTATAATGTGATCTTTAAAGTCCTATAACAGGGAAATATTACCATTTGGGGACGTGGATGGAGCTTTTTAGTAACCTAAAGCTCATTTTCACCTTACTAAGAATTACTAGAGCATTTCAATAAAAACTAGTTCATTCACCGATTCTGGCCTTTACTAGCTTCGTAAATACCATCCCAGAGAAAGCTTTAAAAAGAAGTTAAGGAGCAGAGATGACTCAATGGGTAGCTTGCTTAGCAAGCATAGGAACCTGAGTTTCAATCCTCAGCCCCTGTGAAAAACAGGCAAGTCACCAGTGTCTGTAAGCCCAACGCTGGGGGAAAAAGCACTTGTCACGGTAAAGGTGTAAGAAGAAGCTGATCCCAGGAACTCAATGACCAGTCTCCAGGTTTAGTCAAGTGACCATGTCAAAAAACATTAAGGTGGAAAGTGACAAAAGAACACATCTGATGGCAACCTCTGGCCTCCAAATTCTCTCTCTCTCCTCTCTCTCTCTCTCTCTCTCTCTCTCTCTCTCACACACACACACACACACACACACACACCATCCAAAACCACAAAATTAAAAAGAGAAACATTTGTTTTTTAATTAACTCTGGCATAAGTAGCATATATAAAATCAAGAGAGAAACATTTTAACTTGGATTTGGAATATTTCATTCTTTGTATGAAACTAGTTTTAATGGTGTAATAAACAAAACTCATAAATTTAAGATAATCCTGTTTTTACCATGTCATTTTGTCTGTTTTTTTTTTAAGTTTTCCACTTAGAACCTACAAGAATTCCTTTAATTTTTACCTAAGTATAAAGGCAATCAGATAAAAAATAGGAATATATTTAAAAACTATTAACATACAAGGAAGTCAAACAATCATATAAATCATTACTTAAGCCTGAAAAAATATCAATGAGTATAGTTTGCCAAATATTAAAGCAGAAGATAAACAGCAAGCAATGGGAAGCAATACTTAACTAACGGCCAGCAGCACCACCCTGTGGTTTACATTAGCCAAGTATTTTTTTTATTTCACTTTACATAGGAAATTAGAAGAAAAACTATTAGAAAATCCCAAAAGAAATACAAATTTGTCCCTCAAAATATCAGCATAATTACTGAGCATACGTGCAGGAAAATTCTTAACACTACTTGTCTATACTGATATCTACTACAATAATCATCCTACTGAATATTAAAAACATATGTAAGAAAGGTGAAAGACTGGAAAACATGTGAACTCTCAGTTAAGTTTAGAAAAACTTGATCCTTCTTAAGCGTTTAATTAAAGGAGCAATTATTAAAGGAGAATGTCAGTTACTAACTTGTTCTATGTAATCAAGATCACGCAACTAAAAAATTGTTGTAAACATAATAACCCAAAACAAAAACCATCAACAAAACCCTTAGACTTATTAAAAAACATTCTAATGTTCTACCAGAACCTCAGAGCCCATCTACATCACTCTCAAACAGGATCTCCAGTACAGTACTCCATGTATTAGACTAGCATTTCAGTTAACACTCACCATTCAGCTATGAAGAAAGTTCAAAATTAGCAAAGTGCATACCACCAAATCATGGAAAACTGAGTTCAGCCATTAGAACCCACATGAAAATCCCAAGTGTGGCTGTATGGCCTGGAGTACCAGTGCTGAGGAGGAGAATGGAGGAACCAATGAAACTTCATTGCTGAGCTACAGATTTAAAAGATTCTGTTTAAAGAAGACTGGTGACATTTCCGAGGGAAGCATCAGCTGTGGGTTGCTGTCTGGCCTCCATACATAATATTGGCACCATAAGCACACATATACAAAAACTCAAACAAGCTGGGCGGTGATGGCGCACGCCTTTAATCCCAGTACTCGGGAGGCAGAGGCAGGCGGATCCCTGTGAGTTCGAGGCCAGCCTGGTCTACAAGAGCTAGTTCCAGGACAGGCTCCAAAAAGCTACAGAGAAACCCTGTCTCGAAAATCAAAAAAAAAAAAAAGAAAACCTCAAACAAAATTATTCACACTTCTCAAAGACTATGGGAGCTACTTAGGGAAGGTGGAGGGATGAGCAATGTCTATCTAACTAGAAGCAATAAAAGAGCAGCATGGACAGAAAACGATGATCAGAGAAAACAGAAAGAAATGAGAAATGGTCGATGCCTACGAAGAGAAAGCAGAAAAGAATAAGATAACATGGTTATGTTCAGGAGTTTTGATTCTATTATATGTGTAATGAGAACTTACTTCAAAATTTTAAAACTGATGTCCATATCTCAAAATCACTCAGCTCTGTCTGGAGAATCACTTAGGAATGTATACTAATACTGAGGAAGAAAGAATGTGAGAGGAAACAAGAAATAGGCTGTGACTCTTTAGTAATATTCGGGCCTATTTTATACCAACTACAATTAATTTATACTTATAATCCAATAGCTCCTCTAGAGATCAATTCCTATAACAACATCTATTTTGGGATGTGTGTCAGACAAGGTCTTGCAATGTAGTTCAGGATGGACTTAAACTCATAATCAGTCTGCTTCTACTTCCAGAGTAAGAGAATACAGATGTGTGTTAGTACAACTAGCAACAGTCATTTTTAATTATTTAAATTATTTAAAATTAGAATTGCTTCTCAAAATATTAACTTATTTTTATATAATAAATTCATACATGAAAATGAAAACCATGCGATTACAATTCTTCTTCCCAAACTTTATTTTATAAATACTGCCAAACTGAACAATTCATAAAACTATCTTCTTTACACCTGAACCTCCAAACATTTTTAACAGTAAATTAAAATTAGGAAATGAGGACAAAACTTGACCAGGCAAACAACATTCTCCCTAAGCACTGGAATTTCCACAACTTGTGCTAGGATCTCAAAGTCTAAATCTACTTAGGAAATGAGCTGTACTTAGCCACCATAGGTAATACGGAAAATGACTTCCCACATTATATCTGACATTATAGACACAAAATGTGGATAATAGAATTGTCTCTTTTGATATGCTAATGGTACTCCTCTATGGTGACTGTATCTCAAGAGTTAACAATGCTTGGTAAAGAGTAGTTTCCCTTCTATTCAACACTACATCTTCCATCTTTTAACAAGACTGAAGAACATTCCTTGATCAGCTGCTTCACCTATTCTGGTCTAATAAATCAGAGAAGCAAACTGGTGTTTATTTCGTCTTCACTTAGAAAGGATGATTCAATCACAATTTGAAAATCAGTCGGATGGTAATGACCCTAGTCCCAACAGAATGTTATTTCTTCCTTTGTGATAATGGGCATATAAACTTTGAGCCAAATAACCCGTGAAGAAAAAGGCTTTAATCAAACTTGCTGGGGGTCAAAGATTTAATAAAGCATTAGCAGAATTTTCAACTTCTGCTGAACTACCTTCTCACCATTAAAAACTTCAATTAGTAATGGCTTAACACTGGATGAAATCAGTTGTAAAATCTGTTTGTTTCCAGGCAGACCCTGTTTATTAGTAAGGACTTATTCAGTACTGACCACAGTTAACACTGCATGAAACTGGCTGTAAAATCTGTTTATTTCTAGGCAGACACTGTCTTGTGCTGTCTTCCTTCTCAATGTTAATGGCCTCTCCACTAACTTCTAGTTAGAGGAAAAACTAGTGTGAAGATTTCCCCTCTATTATCCTGACTCCTTTGCAGTAGCAGTTAATTTTGAATAAGGTTTCTATAATACCAGGTCATTTCTCTGGAGTTGCGTTACCTTCAAAATTCATGTTGAAATTTACTTGCAAAATACAACAGTATTGGAAGGCCATAGGTGCACCACCTTCATGAATAAATCAATTTTTATCCCAGTTCTCAGGATTTCCCTGAACCCATAAAAATGAACCTAAATAAATTTTTTTCTTTGTAAACCAGCCTCAGGTATTCTGCAACAGCAAGAAAAAAAGAAATATGCCAAGAAAAATTTGTGCATGCCTATAGAGAAAATGTAGCTGTAGGTGGTTAAAATGGTGCAGTAACTATAGAAATTAAGTATGGCAAGTGTCTATACTTACAAGCATTCTGGTGTACAATTGTCTAATAGTTAAGATCTGAGACATGACACACTTTACTACGATATAAAAATGAACCATTACCTGGGAAACTAGTCTTCATTATATCAATGCCAACTTGTAACTCAGGTTCTGCAGCAAGAACTGCAAAGTCCCCTTGATGAGAGATATTAAAGTTGAAATTGGGATAGGGATTCAAAGAGTCTTTTGCAAGAACCGGCTTTCCTTTTGAAGTTCTTTGCAGACGAATATGATCCCAAGGGATATTCAATTTCTCTGCAACTAATTTCCTTATCATCAAACGACCGGCCTGTTAAAAGACATAAAAACCCACGGTACATACTGTGTATTTGGTAACTTCCAAGCTTTTAACTTTTAAAGCATATGTATTACTAAACAAACGATTACTACGGACTCCAGTTTTAAGTGGAGGGCCCTCCCCAGGCAACATCCCGGGGGAGGAGTCAGCTGTGAGAGCCCAGGCCCCAGAGACAAAGGCGGAAGCAGGTCGCGCACGCCAGAGCCCCCACCCGGCTGGCGACTCCCTGCCCGCCTCCCCAAAGCCGCAGGCCTCGAGTACCATGGCCGCCTTGGCGTCACGGGCAAACACGAACTGGCCGATGCGCTCCTTCTCCTCGGGCTGTATCGACCGCACCGCCAGCAGCCATTCGGCTCGACTCGGCAGCCAGGTGCCGCAGGAGAAGGCCCAGCGAACGCCCTCCATGGACGGCACCACGCAGAGCCTCTTGGCGGGGAACACCATGCGCCTCACAGCAACTGCCGCACTCCAGGCCGATGGCGCGAGCGCTGGCGTGACCAAGGCCTCTGCTTCCGAGTCTGCGCAGAGGGACTCCACCCCCTTTCTGGCGTCCGCACAAAGAAGTTGGGCGCCTGATTGTGACGTATCCACAGCCTCCCCCTGGAGCAGATGGGCGCCGGGCGTGGCCTTGTGATGCTCCGCCCCCAGCCCGAAGGTCGCCTCGGGAAGAGGGCCGGGCTGATGGGGGCGGTGTCGGGGAGAGGCGACTCCGAGTTCTGCCGCACAGCGTGACGTGTGGTGAACGCGGCTCCGGAGCCTCGGGGAGAGCGGGACCAAGGCCTCCCAGTACCGTTAGGCCACTCACAGTGGAGGAAGAGCTAACGGGACAGTCGCACGAGCCAACCACAGCCGGAGCTCTCAGGCTGGACCTGGGTGGAGACTTCACGCACTGCGGTTGCAGGTGGGTGAGCTGCGGGGGTCTGAGAAAGAGGGCAGTGGAGTCTTCTGGCGGGGCAAGCGGCCTGCGACCCCCGGCCTCGGTGCAGCCCGTGGGCGCTCCGAAAAGGGAGGGTCTACAGTGAGGAATCTGCTGCCCCGGGAGTTGTGCGTGGCCGCGACTCGGAGGTGATCCTTTTCCTCCATTTGCGAAACGACCCTCCCCGTACCTCCCTATTACCCCAAGCCCTCCGAGAGCCGCTTGGGTGCAGGCCCTTCTACTTTCACACGAGTCCCGCAAGAGTTCAAGTCACGGCTCCGTGCACCTTAAGTCCGCAGGCTGCTCTTAGACTTGATACAAAGTCACAGGGGTGCTTTCCTGTTTCCTTGGTTACTATTGTAAATAGATGTTGGCGGCTCTTCTGTGAACGTACACTTGAGCAGAGACTTCCCGGAGTTAGAGTTTAAGGAAAAGATGATCTCTGGAGATGAATATGGACGCCGCATTTGATGGTAGGTAGGTGCCATGCTGATTCAGCTTATCCCCTGTTAGGACTATTGCTTAAGACAAGCCTCTCGCCGACGCAAATAATTCCAACCATACCAAATTAGACCGAATGCCCATGTGTAGTGCATTGTTTTTTGGTGGCCCCGGGAAAGCATGGAGAGGGGAAGAGAGGAAACAGGTGACCACGTGAAACCAGGAGACCACATCTTCATTCTCTGGTGGGCAGTTTAAGTAGCCTGTGGGAGTGGACGTGACCTTCCCTGGAGAAGTGGGCTATAATGTTCCAGACTCTTTGTATAAAGGGATGTTAGGGAACTGAGGTGATGTTTTTGACCAAACATTTGTGTAAATGTTATAGTGGGAGCCTCATCCCAGGCCCTGGAATCCGTCTTTGGAATACTGGGCAGGAAACTCCATTTCAAACCCCCTCCCCTGGGAGTTGCCTTAGTCCATACTCCACCTCCAAGAAAGCCTGCCAAAAGGTGACCCCTCCCCAGGGAGGGTCAAGAAAGCCCGCAGTCTAGTTTGGTCTAATTGAAATTATTTGCATTGGCAGAGAGGCTCATCTTAAGAAATATTCCTAACATCCCCCTTAAGACTGCAGGAAGGATCTGGAAAGGCCAGCAGCACTCTAATCTACGCAACCACTGCCTATTAGTTATGTACTCTTGAAGATGGCTTTAATCTGATCCTACTTGTTCACATTAACATTTTTGTGATACGACACGCCCCCTCGACTTGGGTTTTTTGGAGTGTGTACTTACAGACAGTACTATCTTGATACAGCATCTTGCCTGTTAAAAGCATGAATGGGATGGTATTTAAGAATTGAAGAGAGTTCACAATTTCTGTATGTGCAGCATACAGAAAAAGCTACAGTAAGCAATGTGAGGATGAGTAGATAAGTAAGCAAGTACTAAAGCCCATGACAGTAAATATAATTCAGGTTTCTGCTTTGCATCTTATGTAATTAAGCATCGTATTGCAGTGTATCATTGCATGTGTTTTTAATGATAGTGTGGGCAGCTTGAGTAGGGCTAAACAGGAACATGACTAGGTTCATCAGGACTGGAAATGATGGAACTAGAGTATTGTCAAACATGTTTTTCTGGATAAGGAGTAGAAAAATACAGTGGTACCTAAGGGAGAATAAGAAGTCAAGGTATGGACTATTCTTATTTTGTTTGATGTGATTTTAAAGATGAGAGTTCTGGAATATGCATGCTATGAAAAGTGTCTTTTATTGGGTGTGAGTTCACAAGCTCAGTGAAATAAAGAAGACATAGAGGCTCTCTGGAATGAATTTTCAGCCTTCCCAGCTGCAAGTGGGTCTCTGGCAAACTTACCCCTGCTGCTTTGCAAAGGGCTTTTTTATTGTTATACAAGTCACACCTTAAGCAAGTTAATTTCTATATACTAAAACCTCTTATCTATGCTCCCCAAAGAGACAATGCCAATGCAAATTCCCAAAATCACAGGACAGTCCCAGTTTGCTGAATTCTCCTGTAACCAGATTTTGCATAGCCTTTAATCCCTTCAGAAACTCTCAGATAAGATTTACATACTTCAGACAAAAGGTAGCAGTCACAAAAGACAGATCAAGGCCAATACTAATATTTCAGAATCAAACCAGCTACATAACTCTGCAGAAACTCACCACAGTGTCTAGCTGAGAAGGAAAAATTGTGTGTGTGCTGTAGAGCTAGAGGTCTGATTACCATTCTGGCAATCACTTTAGAGTCGTAGATAGTGTTGCTTTTTATCATGTCCCTGGGCTAAAGATACAGCTTAGTAGTAAATGTCTACCTCTTTGTTGTCATACATTTTTAAAATGCCTTCCACAATAATAACTACTCTGTAAATATACTAACAAATAATCTTCCTTCAACTTATCTGTCACTTATGAACTAGAAATATTCTAAGAATGACAATAGCACCAAAATACTACCGTGTTTTAAGTCAGTGGTTCTTGATTTTAGAATCACAGCTACTTTACCTGCTTTCTGCCATCTCTGTCTCCTGGCAATTGTACTGGCCACCTATAATTTTCTAAAACTCGCTTTTCACTTGAGGGCTTTATATATTTTCTCCCACCAGTGATTTAACTTTTCGTCATTTAGGTCTCAACAAGCACATCCACAAAAAGGCTGTAGTGTGTAGTTGATGACAGCAAGGGCTCCAGAATCTTACTATTTGGGTTTACATTCCGGCTTTCCACTTACTCACTGTATGTGACTTGGATTAATACTTGAATTAGCAAAACTTCATTTCCCCATCTATAAAGTTAGGGATAATAATAGTATTTGCTTTATATAAGTAGCTAGAGGAGTTAAAAAGGATACAAGACATGCAAAGCAAGTGGCAGCACATCCTCACTGGAAGATGGAAGGAAGGAAGGAAGGAAGGAAGGAAGGAAGGAAGGAAGGAAGGAAGGAAGGAAGGAAGGAAGGAAGGAAGGAGAGAAGGGAGGGAGGGAGGGAGGGAGGGAGCAAGGAAGGAAGGAAGGAAGGAAGGAAGGAAGGAAGGAAGGAAGGAAGGAAGGAAATGCAGGAAGTGTAGTTTTATATCTGCCATATTCTCCAAAACAGCTCTAGTTCCTACTCAGTACTTGTGATGGTTGTTCTTGGTTGTCAGCTTAAGTACATCTGGATTAAGCTACAACCCAGAAATGGAGGGCACACCTGTGAGACATTTTCTGCTTGGTTTAAAGTGAGTGAATCGACTTCTTGTCAGGATGTTTGAGGTAGGAAGACATGCACCTTTGATCTAGATATTGAGTCAGAAAGATGCACGCCTTTAATTTTAGTCTTAAGGTGGGAAGACAGCCCTTTAATATACTTCATACCTGCTTCTGGATGCTCATATAAGGACATAGAAGAAGGAAGCTTTTGCTCTTTGCCCACTTGCCTTCACCTCACTAGCACATCCATTCCTTCACTGGCATCGGAGAATAGTTGTTTGGGGATTCCAGCATATCCAGAAGACCAACTGACACTGTAAAATGGGATGAGTGAGGACCGTGACAGGTGATAGAATATACCATGCAGAGAGAGCCTGAGTGTGGAGATAAAGGGAAAAGGAAGGGAAGAGAAAATAGGAGAGACAAGGAGGGAGGAGGTGAGAAGCAGAGAGATCTGCATCTTCAAAAGAATGATCAGGAAGTGAAAAAGATCAGGAGTGGGCAGAGCTTGACTCCTAAAGGGATCTTTGCACCTGAGCACAAGCCAGGACCTTGGGCTGGCCAGAATAGAGCCTGGGTACATCCTGTCAGATGACAGGCCAGGCCAGCGTAATGCCTGAATTCTAACATTTGTACTTCCCATTCACAGCTAGCCATTGTTGGATTAGCTGGACTGCAGCCTGTGAGTCAATCCAATAAATGACAGTTATGACATATATTTTATGTATATATTGCAAATGTAATGTTATGCATCATGTATATATTATACATATAATATATAACATACATATAATGTATATATTATGTAGATAATATATTATATATGTACACATTACATATATTAGAGAGAGAGAGATTCATTCCCTAAGTTCTGTGATTCTAAAGAACCCTGACTAATACAGTACTTTTGTTAACTAACTTCTATGATAAATTCCATATTTAGATCTCAATGACTGGAGGCTCTAATGAAACAAAGCCCAAATGAGGTTAAACCCAGCTTAGCCTTAATTAAATTTGTTTATTTCAGGTAGCACCTGAATGCTTTTACGTTACTACTTTATAACAAGAATTTGTTGTTAAGCCTAATTCTTTAGCTTTTAAATTTTTAAAATGATTATTGTAATTTCAGTATAGTCTGTTTGAAAGTTACTTCCATAACCACTTAGAATATGTGTTCTTCCGCATAGTAGTTAATGATAAAGGAATAGCACATAGTGTATGAATTTGGAATCTGGCTTTAAGAGGCAACATAGAGTAGATCACTCCTGTGATCCTTGTATATTGGAGGTTGATGTACAGTATTGCCAATTGAAGCTCAGCTGCTATATTTAGTGAGTTCTTCCAGATGCCTCTGGCTGTTCTCTCTCTCTTAATTACAGTAAAAACCTAAACCATATTGTAGAGTGGTAAAGTTGGTAATTTTTTAACTGCACCCCCTCAAGTGGATCTGGTGCAGAAAACTGGGGATATGTATGAGTGTTTGACACCAGATATACGGAAAGGGGTGCAGTAAAGAAACTGCTGACATAAGCACTCTGCAGTGTGCTCAAGGGGAAAGTGATTTTTTGGTCTGTTTTGTTTTGTTTGTGTGTTTTTGTTTCTTTCTTTTTCTTTTTCTTTCTTTCTTTTTTTTTTTTTTTGGTTTTTTGAGACAGGGTTTCTCTGTGGTTTTGGAGCCTGTCCTGGAACTAGCTCTTGTAGACCAGGCTGGTCTCGAACTCACAGAGATCCGCCTGTCTCTGCCTCCCGAGTGCTGGGATTAAAGATGTGCGCCACCACCGCCCGGCCTGTGTTTTTGTTTCTTATTGTGCATAAGAGAGAAAATATACAGAGGCATCTTCCAAAGTTCAAAGCAGAGAGGGGAGGGAGTAGACTGGACATGGCTAGTAAAAAGGGGATACTAACCAGAGACAGAGAATAGACAAAGCCCAGAATAGTGAGAACAGTCAGGTTATAGGGGTGAGGAATATAAGCGTTACAGCTCAGATGGAAGGTTATCCTGGCAGTCAGGAGTTAAGGAATACCACAAAGTCATAGCACATAACAAATCTCACACAAGAGATTTATTGGGAGGAAAAAACCCAGGAGGGTAGCTGCCTCTACTAGGACAAAAATAAAAAGCAGAGAACTGAGAGGAAGGCAAGACTTATAGACTTTCTTTGGGGAAGGTATTTGGGGGCGATGGGACCTTTTCAGGATGAAGCTTTCCAAGGTGGGCATTGGTGGCATTGGTGGGATTTCATGTCTAGAACTTGGGCTTTTTACTCTGTAGGGTGGGGCCTCAGTGCAACTGTTAGGACAATTGGAGTGTTCTGTGGGTGGAACCTGACAGTTGGGGTCCTAGGTGAGTGGCCTGGCCACTCCTGTTCCTCAAGTGGCTTACATGCCCCCCCCCCCCATTTTTTATTATTGATAAACAATCAGGTTACGGGAAAGAGGGGTGATGTTATCAGTGCACTACTTCCTATTGGATGGGGTATTGAAGTCCTTTGGGCAAACTTGATCTTAGCCATCAGGGTATAATTGGGAGTCATTGACCTGTCGCTCTGTAGCTAGGGACCTGTAACCCTACATTAAAAGTCTGGTTAGAAATCTTTTGAATCTGTTATTGAAGAAATCTAGACAAGAACTTTGTAGGGTAGGGTTCGACTAGTATGATTAAGAAAAGGAGGAGAAGGGGGGTTAAGAACGGTAGTATCCAAGACCACATTATACTTATCAGTTATCCACTGGCCAGAGTCATCGAACTGTTATATTTTGGAGATCTATCTGGAGTTGTCAGTGCATGTCTCTTCCTATACCTGATTGGTTGACACAGAAACAACATTCCTCCTGAGGAAGAGACAAGGACCACCTCTTTGTGCTGTTGGTAAATCTCATCCTTGCTGACTTTGTAGCACTTATGGTGGCGAGTTAGTCTGTTTGGCCCTGGAGAGTAAAGATGATCAGAGCTACCCATTGGATATCCTGGATGAACTGAGAGGAAAATGTATGGTAAATAGCTAGGGAAGTAGTCAGTCCTGCTGTTCCATTGGTGACACTAGTGGTTGTACACAAAACTGTAAAAAAGGGTAGGACCTTAACTGCTTATTTTCATCCCATGCAGCTATAAACCCTGTGATGGGAATTGGCAAGTTCTTAATCATGTACTGTAATGACATTTCATTTGTATTTTTAATAAATAAAGCTTGCCTGAAATTCAAAAAGTAAAACAGCCACACTGATCGCCCTTACAGACCAGGCAGTGGTGACATACACCTTTAATGCCTCCAGAAGTTCCTTTATTGTATAAGATTGTTTTGGCTATCCTGGGTTTTTTGTTTTTCCATATAAAGTTGATTATTGTTCTCTCAAGGTCTGTGAAGAATTATGTTGGTATTTTAATGGGGATTGCGTTGAATTTATAGATTGCCTTTGGTAGAATTGCCATTTTTACTATGTTGATTCTACCCATCCAAGAGCATGGAAGATCCTTCCATTTTCTGGTGTCCTCTTCAATTTCTTTCTTCAAAGACTTAAAGTTCTTGTTTAATAGATCTTTCTCTTCCTTGGTTAGAATTACCCCAAGATACTTTATGCTATTTGTGGCTATCATAAAAGGTGAAGTTTCTCTGAATTCCCTCTCTGCTTCTCTATCCTTTGTCTATAGGAGGGCTACTGATTTTTTTGAATTGATCTTGTAACCTGCCACATCACTGAAGTTATTTATCAGCTGTAGCAGTTCTTTGGTAGAGTTTTGGGGGTCACTAATGTACACTATCATATCATCTGCAAATAATGAAAGTTTGACTTCTTCCTTTCCGATTCAAATCCCCTTGATCTCCTTATGTTGTCTTATTGCTATTGCTAGAACTTCAAGCACTATGTTGAAGAGATATGGTAAGAGTGGACATTCTTGTCTTGTTCCTGATTTTAGTAGAATAGCTTTGAGTTTCTCTCCATTTAATTTGATGTTAGCTGTTGGCTTGCTATATATTGCTTTTATTATATTTAGGTATGATCCTTGTATCCCTAACCTCTCCAAAACCTTTATCATAAAGGGGTGTTGAATTTTGTCAAATGCTTTTTCAGCATCTAATGAAATAATCATATGTTTCTTTTCTTTCAGTTATATGATGGATTACAATGATAGATTTTCGTATGTTGAACCAGCCCTGCATCTCTGAGATGAAGCCTACTTGGTCATAATGGATAATTTTTTTCTTTTATTTATTTATTTTTTTTTATTGGAAAAAAAATTTTCCGCCTCCTCCCCGCCTCCCATTTCCCTCCCCCTCCTCCCGCCCCTCTCCCCCTCCCCCCACTCCTCTTCTCCTCCCTCTCCAGTCCCAGGAGCAGTCAGGGTTCCCTGCCCTGTGGAAAGTCCAAGGTCCTGCCCCCTCCATCCAGGTCTAGGAAGGTGAGCATCCAAACTGCCTAGGCTCCCACAAAGCCAGAACATGAAATAGGATCAAAACCCAGTGCCATTGTCCTTGGGTTCTCATCAGCCCTCATTGTCCGCCATGTTCAGAGAGTCCAGTTTTATCCCATGCTTTTTCAGTCACAGTCCAGCTGGCCTTGGTGAGCTCCCAATAGATTGGTCCGACTGTCTCAGTGGGTGGGTGCACCCCTCGTGGTCCTGACTTCGTTGTACATGTTCTCCCTCCTTCTGCTCCTCATTAGGACCTTGGGAGCTCAGTCCGGTGCTCCAGTGTGGGTCTCTGTCTCTATCTCCATCCATCACTAGGTGAAGGTTCTATGGCGATATGCAAGATATTCATCAGTATGGCTATAGGATAGGTTCATTTCAGGTGCCCTATCCTCCGGTGCCCAAGGAACTAACTGGGGACATTGCCCTGGGCATCTGGTAGCCACCCCAAGTTCAAGTCTCTTGCCAACCCTTAGGTGGTTCCCTTAACTATGAGTTTCCCTGCTCCCCTATCCAACCTTCCTATATCCCCAATCATCCCATTTCCCCAAGTTCCCCTCATCCTCTCCTTCACACTTTTCTTTCTCCATCTCCCCTTACCCCCATCCCACCCTACCCCCAAGATTCCAATTTTTGCCCAGCAATCTTGTCTACTTCCCATAGCCAGGAGGATAACTATATGTTTTTCCTTGGGTTTGCCCTCTTGTTTAGCTTCTTTAGGACCACATATTATACACTCAGAGGCCCCCTATCCATAGCTAGAAACCAATTATGAGTGAGTACATCCCATGATCTTCTTTTTGGGTCTGGGTTACCTCACTCAGGATAGTATTTTCTATTTCCATCCATTTGCATGCAAAATTCGAGAAGTCATTGTTTTTTACTGCAGAGTAGTACTCTAATGTGTATATATTCCACACTTTCTTCATCCATTCTTCCATTGAAGGACACCTAGGATGCTTCCAGGTTCTGGCTATTACAAATAATGCTGCTATGAACATAGTTGAACAAATGCTTTTGTCATATAATAAGGAATCTCTTAGGTATATTCGCAGGAGTGGTATTGCTGGGTCCAGGGGTAGGTTGATCCCAATTTCCTGAGAAACCGCCACACTGATTTCCAAAGTGGTTGCACAAGTTTGCAGTCCCACCAGCAATGGATGAGGGTACCCCTTTCTCCACAACCTCTCCAGCAAAGGCTATCCTTGGTGTTTTTGATTTTAGCCATTCTGACAGGTGTAAGATGATATCTCAAAGTTGTTTTGATTTGCATTTCTCTGATCGCTAAGGAGGTTGAGCATGACCTTAAGTATCTTTTGGCCATTTTAACTTTTTCTGTTGAGAATTCTCTGTTCAGTTCAGTGCCCCATTTTTTAATTGGGTTAATTATCCTTTTAAAGTCTAGTTTCTTGAGTTCTTTATATATTTTGGAGATCAGACCTTTGTCTGTTGCGGGGTTGGTGAAGATCTTCTCCCAGTCAGTAGGTTGCTTTTTTGTCTTAATGACAGTGTCCTTTGCTTTACAGAAGCTTCTCAGTTTCAGGAGGTCCCATTTATTCAATGTTGCCCTTAATGTCTGTGCTGCTGGGGTTATACATTAGAAGCGATCTCCTGTGCCCATATGTTGTAGGGTACTTCCCATTTTCTTTTCTATCAGGTTGAGTGTGTTCAGATTGATATTGAGGTCTTTGATCCATTTGGACTTGAGTTTTGTGCATGGTGATAGATATGGGTTATTTTCATTCTTCTACAGGTTGACATCCAGTTGTGCCAGCACCATTTGTTGAAGATGCTTTCTTTCTTCCATTGTACACTTTTAGCTCCTTTATCGAAAATGAGGTTTTCATAGGTTTGTGGGTTAAAATCCGGGTCTTCTATAGGATTCCATTGGTCGACTTCTCTGCTTTTATGCCAGTACCACGCTGTTTTCATTACTGTAGCTCTGTAATAGAGTTTGAAGTCAGGGATGGTAATGCCTCCAGAAGTTCCTTTATTGTATAAGATTGTTTTGGCTATCCTGGGTTTTTTGTTTTTCCATATAAAGTTGATTATTGTCCTCTCAAGATCTGTGAAGAATTTTGATGGGACCTTGATGGGGTTTGCATTGAATCTATAAATTGCCTTTGGTAGAATTGCCATTTTTACTATGTTGATCCTCCCAATCCAAGAGCAAGGGAGATCCTTCCATTTTCTGGTATCCTCTTCATTTCTTTCTTCAAAGACTTAAAGTTCTTGTCAAATAGATCTTTCACTTCCTTGGTTAGAGTTACCCCAAGATATTTTATGCTGTTTGTGGCTATCGTGAAAGGTGATGATTCTCTTATTTCCCTCTCTGCCTCCATATCCTTTGTGTATAAGAGGGCAACTGATTTTTTGGAGTTGATCTTGTATCCTGCCACATTACTAAAGGTATTTATCAGCTGTAGAAGTTCTTTGGTGGAGTTTTTGGGGTTGCTTAAGTACACTATCTTATCATCTACAAATAACGCAAGTTTAACTTCTTCCTTTCCAATTCGAATCCCCTTGATCCCCTTATGTTGTCTTATTGCTATTGCTAAGACTTCAAGAACTATATTGAAGAGGTATGGGGAGAGTGGACAGCCTTGGCGTGTTCCTGATTTTAGTGGGATGGCTTTAAGTTTCTCTCCATTTAATTTGATGTTAGTTGTCGGCTTGCTGTAAATAGCGGTATGACCCTTGTATCCCTAATCTCTCCAAGACTTTTATCATAAAGGGATGTTGAATTTTGTCAAATGCTTTTTGAGCATCTAATGAAACAATCATATGGTTTTTTTCTTTCAGTTTATTTATATGGTTGATTACATTGATATATTTGCGTATGTTAAACCAGCCCTGCATCTCTGGGATGAAGCCTACTTGATCATAATGGATACTTTTTCTGATGTGTTCTTGGATTCGGTTTGCCAGTATTTTGTTGAGGATTTTTGCCTCGATGTTCATGAGTGAGATTGGCCTGTAATTCTCTTTCTTGGTTGAGTCTTTGTGTGGTTTTGGTATCAGAGTTACTGTAGCTTCATAAAAGGAATTTGGCAATGACTCTTCTGTTTCTATATTGTGAAATACATTTAGGAGTATAGGTATTAGGTCTTCTTGGAAGTTCTGGTAGAATTCTGCATTGAAACCATCTGGTCCTGGACTTTTTTTGGAAGGGAGGTTTTTGATAACAGCTTCTAATTCTTCACGACTCACAGGTCTATTTAGGTTGTTTACCTGGTCCTGGTTTAACTTTGGTATATGGTATTCATCTAAAAAAGTGTCCATTTCTTTAACATTTTCCAGTTTTGTGGCATACAGGCTTTTGTAGTAAGATCTAATGATTCTCTGAATTTCCTCTGTGTCTGTGTTTATGTCCCCCTTTTCATTTCTGATTTTATTAATTTGCAAATTCTCTCTCTGCCGTTTGACTAGTTTGGATAGGGGTTTATCAATCTTGGTGATTTTCTCCAGGAACCAGCTTTTTGTTTCATTGATTCTTTCAATTGTTTTCTGTGTTTCTATTTTGTTGATTTCAGCCCTTAGTTTGATTATTTCCAGTCTTCTACTCCTTCTAGGTGAGTCTGCTTCTTTTTTTTCTAGAGCTTTCAGGTGGGTTGTTAAGTCTCCAATGTGTGCTTTCTCTGTTTTCTTTAAGTGGGCAGTTAGTGCTATGAACTTTCCTCTCAGGACTGCTTTCATAGTGTCCCATAGGTTTGAGTATGTTGTTTCTTTATTTTCATTGAATTCAAGGAAGACTTTAATTTCTTTCTTTATTTCTTCCTTAATCCAGGTATGGTTCAGTAGTTGACTGTTCAGTTTCCATGAGTTTGTAGGCTTTTTCGGGGTAGCATTATTGTTGAATTCTAGCTTTAATCCATGGTGATCTGATAAGATACAGGTGGTTACAGATATTTTTTTGTAACTGTGGATGTTTGCTTTGTTACCGAGTATGTGGTCAATTTTCGAGAAGGTTCCATGAGCTGCAGAGAAGAAGGTATATTCTTTCCTATTTGGGTGGAATATTCTATAGATGTCTGTTAAGTCCATTTGATTCATTACCTCCATTAATTCTCTTATTTCTCTGTTAGGTTTCTGTCTAATTGACTTGTCCATTGGTGAGAGAGGAGTATTAAAGTCTCCTAATATTAATGTGTGTGGTTTGATTGCTGCCTTGAGCTTTAGCAATCTTTCTTTTACGTACGTGGGTGCTTTTCTATTAGGGGCATAGATATTCAGGATTGAGACTTCATCCTGATGAATTGTTCCTGTTATGAGTAGAAAATGTCCCTCTCCATCTCTTCTGATTGATTTAAGTTTGAAGTCAACTTTGTTAGAAATTAGTATGGCCACACCTGCTTGTTTCTTAGGTCCATTTACTTGATAAGCCTTCTCCCAACCCTTTTCTCTGAGTAGGTGTCTGTCTTTGTAGTTGAGGTATATTTCTTGTAAACAGCAGAATGTTGGATCCTGTTTTCGTATCCAATCTCTTAGTCTGTGCCTTTTTATAGGTGAGTTGAGTCCATTGACATTAAGTGATATTAATGACCAGTGGTTGTTAACTCCGGTCATTTTTTAGTAGTAAATTTTGTGTGTTTCCCTTCTTTGTCTTGCGCTGGTGAAGGGTCTCTAGTTGTCTGAGATATTGTGGTCATTGTTGGACTCCTTGCTTAGTGATTTTCCTTCTATTACTTTCTGTAAGGCTGGATTTGTGGCTACGTATTGTTTAAATTTTTTTTTCTTTTTTACTTAAAATTTCCAACTGCTCCCCGTTTCCCATTTCCCTCCCCCTCCTCCCACATATTGCCCCCTCCCCCCGCTCCCCTCCCCCTATCCCTACTCCACTTCTCCTCCCCCTAGTCCACTCCCCCTCCCTCTCGATACTGAAGAGCAGTCCAAATTCCCTGCTCTACAGGAAGACCAAGGTCCTCCCACTTCTATCTAGGTCCAGGAAGGTGAGCATCCAAACAGGCTATGCTCCCACAAAGCCAGTTCATTATCCTGGAAAATTTTGTTTTCTCCATTTATAGTGAACGGAAGTTTGGCTGGGTATAGTAATCTGGGGTTGCATCCACAGTCTCTTATTTTCTGCAGTACATCTATCCAGGACCTTCTGGCTTTCATTGTTTCCATAGAGAAGTCAGGTGTAAGTCTGATAGGTTTACCTTTATAAGTAACTTGGACTTTTTCCTTTGCAGCTCTTAATATTCTTTCTTTGTTCTGTATGCTTTGTGTTTTGATTATTATATGGCCAGGGGATGGTTTTTTTTTTTTGATCCAGCCTATTCGGTGTTCTGTATGCTTCTTGAACCTTCGTAGGTATATCTTTCTTTAGGTTGGGAAAGTTTTCTCCTATAATTTTATTAAATATATTTTCTGGACTGTTGAGCTGAACTTCTTCCCCTTCTTCTACTCCTATTATTCTTAGGTTTGGTCTTTTTATTGTGTCCCATATTTCCTGAATGTTTTGTGATGAGAGTTTGTTGGGCTTGCTGTTTTCTTTGATCAGCGTGTTTATTTTCTCTATGGTATCTTCAGAATCTGAGATTCTTTCTTCTATCTCTTGTATTCTGTTGTTTATGCTTGTTTCTGTAGACTCTGTTCATTTACCTAGATTTTCCATGTCCAGCCAGCCTTCTGTTTGTGTTTTCTTCTTTGCCTCCAATTCAGTTTTCAAGATTTGAACTGTTTCCATTATCTGTTTGATTGTTTTTCCTTGGTTTCCTAGGGTATCATTCACTGATTTACTCAATTCTTCAAACTTTCTGTTATACTTCTCATCCATTTCTATAAGGGCATTTTTTACATGCTGTTTAAGGGCGTCAATCACTTTCATAAAGTCAATTTTTTCTACTTCTTCATGATTAAGGTGTTCATGTCCTCCTGTTGTGAGGTTGCTGGGTTCTGGTGGTTTCATATTATTTTTCAGATTGGGTGAATTCTTGCACTGGCGCCTGCCCATCTCTTCCTCCGAATGCTCTCCTATGGATCTTCTTTTACAGGATCAGGTCTCCTTGCCTACTGATATACCTTCCCAGTGATGGTACTACCCAGTGATGGTTCTCCTGGTGCTCCAGTGATGTCTCTCCTGGTGACAATATCAGATCTCCGTGCCCAATGATGGCTCTCCTGGTGCCAAGATCAGCTCTCCTTGCTGGTTGGGTAGTTCGTAAACAAAGCGCCTACCTTGCTTGGTGAAGGCAGGCCAGTGAAACAAAGGATCTCCCGCCCGCCTGCTTGCCCTGAGGATTCGCCCCCAGCGCCCAGACAGGCCAGTGAAACAAAGGAACTCCCTCCCGCCTGTTTGCCCTGAGGATTCGCCCCCAGCGCCCAGACAGGCTGAGCTAGGTGGTGTTATGTACCCAAAGAAGGAAGGGGGCAGGAGGAAGAAGGGTTCTGGATGCAAGCTGGGTGGGATAGGAACAGAGAGGCAGTCTGCAGGGAGTAGAGTCTCTGCAGGGAGCCCAGGAGGGATGGGGGGGGGTGTGAGGAACTTCTGAGATCCCTGTCTGGGGCTGCTGCTGTGGGTTACAAACTCACCCCAATGATGGCTCTCCTGGTACCCAGCTCAGATCTCCGTGCTGGTTGGGTAGTTCGTAAACAAAGCACCTACCTTGCTTGATGCAGGCAGGCCAGTGAAGCAAAGGAACTCTTGCCCGCCCGTTTGCCCTGAGGATTCGCCCCCAGCGCCCAGACAGGCTGAGCTAGGTGGTGTTATGTGCCCAAAGAAGGAAGGGGGCAGAAGGAAGAAGGGTTCTGGATGCTAGCTGGGTGGGATAGGAACAGAGGGGCAGTCTGCAGGGAGTAGAGTCTCTGCAGGGAGCCCAGGAGGGATGGGGGGGGGTGTGAGGAACTTCTGAGTTCCCTATCCGGGGCTGCTGCCGCGTCACAAGCTCACCCCAATGATGGCTCTCCTGGTACCGAGCTCAGATCCGTGCAGGTTGGGTAGTTGGTAAACAAAGTGCCTACCTTGCTTGTTGCAGGCAGGCCAGTGAAACAAAGGAACTCCCACCCCTAATGGATAATTTTTTAAATGTGTTCTTAGATTCTGTTTGCCAGAATTTTCTTCAGAATTTTTGCATAGATGTTCATGAGTGAGATTGGTCTGTAATTCTCATTCTTGGTTGAGTCTTTGTGTGGTTTTGGAATCAGGGTGACTGGCGCTTCATAAAAAGAGTTTGGCAATGACTCTTTTGATTATGTGAAACACATTAAGAAATATAGGTATCAGCTCTTCTTGAAAGTTCTGATATAATTCTGCATTAAAACCATCAGGTCCTGGGCTTTTTATGGTTGGGAGGTTTTTTATGATAGCTTCTATTTCCTGACGACTTATAGGTCTATTTAAATTTTTCACCTGGTCTTGATTTAATTTTGGTAAGTGGTACTTATCTAAAAACAAGTCCATTTCTTTTACATTTTCCAACTTTGTGGCATATAAGTTTTTGTAGTTAAGACCTAATGATTCTCTGAATTTCCTCAGTGTCTGTTGTTATGTCCCCCTTTTCATTTCTGATCTTGTTAATTACCATGTTCTCTCTCTGCCTTTTGATTAGTTTGGATAAAGGTTTGTCAGTCTTGTTGACTTTCTCAAAGAACCAGCTCTTTGTTTCATTGATTCTTTGGATTGTTTTCCGTGTTTCTATTTTGTTGATTTCAGCCCTCAGTTTGATTATTTCCAGTCTTCTACTCCTCCTGGGTACGTCTGCTTCTTTTTTTCCTAGAGCTTTCAGCTGTGCTGTTAAGTCTCCAATGTGAGCTTTCTCCATTTTTTTTTTTTTAATGTGGGCACTTAGAGCTATGAAATTTCCACTTAGCACTGCTTTCATAGTGTCCCATAGGTTTGGGTATGTTGTGTCTTCATTTTCATTGAATTCAAGGAAGACTTTAATTTCTTCCTTTATTTCTTCCCTGACCCAGGGGTGGTTCAGTAGTTGACTATTCAGCTTCCATGAATTTGTAGGCTTTCTGGGGGTAGAATTATTGTTAAATTCTAACTTTATTCCATGGTGATCCAATAAGACACAGGTGGCTACTAATATTTTTTTGTATCTGTGGAAGCTTGCTTTGTTACCAAGTATGTAGTCAATTTTCGAGAAGGTTCCGTGAGATGCTGAGAAGAAGGTATATTCTTTCCTATTTGGGTGGAGTGTTCTATAGATGTCTGTTAAGTCCATTTGATCCATTACCTCTATTCTCTTATTTCTCTGTTAGGTTTCTGTCTGATTGACCTGTCCATTGGTGAGAGAGGAGTGTTGAAGTCTCCTACTATTAGTGTGTGGGATTTGATGTCTGCCTTGAGTTCTATTAATGTTACTTTTACATACGTGGGTGCTTTTCTATTAGGGGCATAGATATTCAGGATTGAGACTTCATCCTGATTGATTGTTCCTGTTATGAGTATAAATTGTCTTTCTCCATCTCTTCTGATTGATTTTAGCTTGAAGTCAATTTTGTTAGAAATTAGTATAGCCACACCCGCTTGTTTCTTAGGTCCGTTTGATTGAAAAACCTTTTCCCAACCCTTTACTCTGAGTAGATGTCTGTCTTTGTGGTTGAGGTGTGTTTCTTGTAAACAGAATATTGGATCCTGATTTTGTATCCAATCTTTTTGTCTTTTTATAGGTAAATTGAGTCCATTGATATTAAGTGATATTAATGACCAATGGTTGTTAACTCTGGTTCTCTGGTTATTTTTTTTTTTTTTGATAGTAGAGTTTGTGTGTTTCCCTTCTTTTAGTTGTGCTGATGAAGGGTCGCTAGATGTCTGAGTTATTGTGGGCATTGCTGGATTTCTTGGTTTGTGATTTTCCATCTATTACTTTCTGTAAGGCTGGATTTGTGGCTACGTATTGTTTAAATTTGTTTTTATCCTGGAATATTTTGTTTTCTCCATTGATGGTGAATGAAAGCTTGGCCGGGTACAGCAGTCTGGCCTTGCATCCCTGGTCTCTTAGTTTCTGCAGCATATCTATCCAAGACCTAACATTCATGGTTTCCATAGAGAAGTCAGGTGTAAGTCTGATCGGTTTACCTTTATAAGTTACTTGACCTTTTTCCTTTGCAGCTCTTAATATTTTTTCTTTATTCTATATGTTTTGCGTTTTGATTATTATATGGTGAGGGGGTGTGTTTTTCTTTTGATCCAGTCTGTTCGGTGTTCTGTATGCTTCTTGAACCTTCATAGGATTATCCTTCTTTAGGTTGGGAAAGTTTCTTCTATAATTTTGTTGAATATATTTTCTGGGCCGTTGAGCTGTAATTCTTCTCCTTCTTCTACCCCTGTTATTCTTAAGTTTGGTCTTTTTATTGTGTCCCAGATTTCCTGGATGTTTTGTGATGAGAATTTGTTAGATTTGCTGTTTTCTTTGATCAGTGCATATATTTTCTCTATGGTGTCTTCAGTCTGAGATTCTTTCTTCTAGCTCTTGTATTCTGTTGATTATGCTTGTCTCTGTCATCTCTGTTCTTTTACCTAGATTTTCCATATCCAGCTGGCCCTCGGTTTTTGTTTTCTTCCTTGCCTCCATTTCAATTTTCAAGTCTTGAACGTTTCCATTATCTGTTTGATTGTTTTTTCTTGGTTTCCTAGAGTATCTTTTATGGATTTACTCAGTTCTTCATACTTTTTGTTATTCTTCTCATCCATTTCTTTAAGGGAGTTTTTCACATCCTTTTTAAGGGACTCTATCGCTGTCATAATGTCAATTTTTTTCTACTTCTTCTGGATTAGGGTGTTCAAGTCTTCCTGTTGTATGTTTGCTGGGTTCTGGTGTTACCATGTTGTTTTTCCGATTGTTGGAAGAATTCTTGTATTGACACCTGCCCATCTCTTCCATCAGATGCACTCCGATGGATCTTCTAGTACAGGATCAGGGCCCCTTTCTGGCCAGGGACCTCGCAGATGTAAGGCCTAGCTTGCTGCTCGCAGGCTCAGTGAAACCAGGGACAGGACTCTTGGAGTTCGAAGGACCCCACAGACAAAAGAGTGAACTTGGGGCGAGGGGAGGGTTGTGCGGAGCCAAGAAGCCCCTGCAGCAGGAGGTGGAGGTGCTGTGCACTCCCCTCTGGCTGGGCGGGTGCACACTCACCCGTCTGGGTGGGTAGCCTCAGTGCAGGAACAGGAACTCCATCTTTAATCCCAGTAGCCACACTAGTTTGACATAGCACCAGGTGGTAGTGATGCACACCTTTAATCCCAGCCCTAGCGATGAATATAAGATGGGAGGAGACAGCTCTCACAGACAGTCTTATTCTGAGATTCCTGGAGGCAGCATCACCATTTTGGACTGAGGTAGAGGTAAGAGACAGTCGGTGGCTGTTTTGTTTTGTGACCTTCATATTGAACCCCAATTTCTGTCCCTGGGTTTTTATTAATTGTACTACAAGGTACCACTTCTAGTTTGGAAACAGGAGCTTCAAGGCACAAGTCCCAGACCACCCAGCAGGCAGGCAGTGATAAATGTGGGTGCCACAGAGAATTGAGGCACTGTAAATGTTTGGGCTTAGGGGCTGGGTGATAGTACTAAGAATTAAGGAATTGTTGCAGTCTGTAGAGTCCAGTGTGCCCACAAACCATGTTCCTAAAGAGTTAAAGCAGTCTGTGATACTAAGGAGAGAGATGGGGGATAAAGGATGGTAATGATATTTGGTTTAGAGCAGTTAAGAATTGGTGAGAAAGTCTAATAATGACTACGGCCACAAAAAATGGTCATAAGTGTCACCTAGGAGAACACAACCAGTATTCTCCACAGCAGTCAGGCAGAGCATTATTCAATAGCTGATAAGTAGAGGTTAAGGATTGAAATGCGAGGGAAGTGTGATTAGTGTCATCAAAGAGGGATGTTATTAGGGATGTAAGGACCTCTGAGGACCTTTGGACCACTTCTTCTACCTGTCTATACTTAGGGGTTAAGAGAATGGGATGTGTACCCTCTATATTTTGATTTTACTTAATGAATGCCTGTGATAAATGGTGTAGTAAAGTTTACCAAGACTCCTGTATCCCATCTGGAGTGTTATAAATAACATTAATTAGAATATAAAAGATTGGTTCTTTTGCATAAAAGGTAGAATACTTTTGTGCATCATATCTCTTACAGGACCTATAAGGACATCCTTCATAAGTCTCTGGCCAACATCCACAAAAATCTCTAGTTTGGTCATAGAGAGAGCAAGCGCAGGGGAGAGGTGTTTTAGACATCAATTTAGGTTTCAATGGGGACAAGTATTTCCCTTTGGCAAGATGCTTGTGAATAATCTCAATACCCCACCATGTGAGTGGTCTTCTTGAACAATTAAGTATAGGTTTCCTAAACCTTTGAAACATTAATATAACAGTAGCATGGGGTGTGGGGGAGAAATCTGCAACAGTTTTTGTTACCTTAAATCACTTTCTGTGCCTTCAGAACCTTCATTTACATGCCTTAAAATACTTTCCTATACCTTCAGAACTTAAACTTTTGTATCCTCAGACATTTATACACTTTCTTAGACCCTTGGAACTTACTGAAGCTTTTGTATTCTTAGACATTCATAACACTGTCTTCAACCCTCATTGCAAATGGAGTGCATTTTCACTAGTAGCTTCCTTGGGCTCTCTTTAGGAACTTCAGTCCTGCCACATGGTGCCAAGTCTCAGTTTCTCTCCATGACCCCTTCATGTCTTTTTAAAACTACTACCACCTAGTTGACTCATATTACAAAGTTTGGCTACAGTATGAAGTACATTCCTGTATGAATACATGGAGGTACAGTTTTAATATTTTATTAAACAAGTATTGTTTTTTAAATCTGATCATAAACCCTGTTTGATGTGGTTTTTTAACTTTTATTTTCAGGACAGGAATTATCACACAGATATAGAAAAAGTAAGCATGGGGGTACGTCCCGGTAAAGGAGAGATAAACAAGGAAGTTATAGGGAACTGAATCAGCCTTTGGTAGCCTGATATAGATTTCTGACCCTATTAGGACAAGCTCTTGATTAAAGGTGCGGGGTCTGTTGAACAATAAACATCTGTATGTAAGAGCTATCCTTCTATATGTTAGGAAGAGAAAGAAGAGAGCAATTTTAGTTATAAAAAAATTTCAGATCATTTGTTAGTGCAGTGGTAGAAGTTGCCACCACTGAAAATTAAACATGCCAATTTAGGCCACCAAATTTTCTAAGACCAAGAAGTTTGTAGTATCAGAGTGAGATTTTAATAAACCGAAGTATGTGGGGGAAGAGAGGAAGGGTCACAAAACAAACTCTGCTGGAGGGAGTTTCTATAAACTCCAAGTGGGAGCTGGAAGGCAAGAGAGAATTCTGTGCAGAGGGGCATAGAGAATCTATGACTTCCAGAACAGAGCCTGGAGAGAATAAGTCAGAGGCACG
Organism: Chionomys nivalis; assembly: GCF_950005125.1. Classification (NCBI taxonomy): domain Eukaryota; kingdom Metazoa; phylum Chordata; class Mammalia; order Rodentia; family Cricetidae; genus Chionomys; species Chionomys nivalis. Next base: position 5,378,143 of record NC_080089.1, read on the forward strand.
AGCCTGACCAAATAGATGTGGAATATTCCAGAACTCTAGGGTAGGACTGTCCAGAAAGTTGAATGGAAAGATGAGTGTCCAGATCAGTCCAAGTAAAGGCAAAGGTATTTCTGACTGGGGAACAAGAGGTAATGGAAAAGAGTTCTTTGAGGTCTAGGATAGAAAAGTGGGAGGTATCTGAGGGGATGGTAGAGAGGAGAGTATAAGGGGCTACTACTGTGGGGTAAAGGGGAACCACTGTGGAGTTGATTAGTCAGAGATCCTGAAACAAGTGGTAGGTTCCATTGTCATAATCTCCCCACCACCACCACCGCGTGTCCCAAGAATATGGACATATGAAAGGAGGAAGAAATGGGTTACAGAAGATTCTTTCTTAGAGGTCAAAAATAAGAGGCATAAGTCCCCTGAGACTGTGCAGAGAGAGTAGGTATGGACCCTTGGTGATATTTGGTGTGGTTTCGTGAGACTGTTTCCCTACTCTGGCAATAGAAGAACAAGAAAGAGAGGTGGGTTCCTAAAACTCCACTAAGTAGGTGGTCCCAGTGTCTACGAGAGAGCTAAGTCACCCTGATACTATATCTAGCCAAGGCTTCCAGTCAGAGATGGCAGTGGTCAGCCAACAACAGGCCTCTCAGTTGTCCATTGCCAGATCTAGAAGGTTATCTGAAGGGCCACCTGGGCTTGATGCCCCCATGCCTCAAGGGACATGAGACCAGTAAATACCCCGTGTACCCTTCTTGATGCACCTTAAAGATAGTTCAAGTGATTGGCATGGGTTCAGACAGGCTTGGGTTCTGTGACCTTCCTAACTGCCTTTGAAACAGGAACCCTGAGGTTCAAGGAGTTTGGAAGATCAGGGAGCCTATGTGGTTGTTATTGGCCCCTTGAAAGGCTTTAGCCAGAATCAGGTATTTTTGCTTTCAGGCTTTTTCATCTCTCCCATGAAAGCCATTGCTAAGACTTCTGCATGTGGAGTCATGGGTACTTTCTTTAGATGTATAAATTAGGCCCTAAAATAGTAGGAAAATTCTGGGGAGAAGTACATTATAAGGAGTTGTTTTTCATCTAAGGTCTCAGGATCCAGGTTGGTATATTATGAGGACCTTTGTAAGTCAGTGTAGGAATTGAGATGGGATTTCATGTTTGTCCTGGATGACCTCTTGGATTTTTTCATGATTTACCAGTTTAAGGGTGGCCTTGTGAAGACCAGCCAGGATGCAAGTTGCAAATTAATCTATAGCAAGGATACCCCATTTTTTTTTTTACTGTAATTCCATTCAAGGTTGCTGGTTGGAAACATCCTCAGTCCTGACTGGGTGGGCAGCCTGTTGCTGAGGAGGGAGATGGGGATGTTAGGCTGGAGAGGAAGATGAGGGACTGTGGTCTGAGGCTTGTTAGTGTGATTGAAAATAGTGGCATCATCTGGTTTAGGCCGCACAGCTAGATGAAGTTTTTTTTTTTTTTTTCTTGGTTGGCTTATGTCATGTAGGCACTTTTAATCAAGCTGGGTATGAGTGACATGACAAAATCATCCTTTCCAACCCTAGAAAATATGACTATCAGACACCCAAATGAGGGGACAACAGCTAAGATGACAGCAAGCCACATGTTTCTTTTAAGATTACCTATGTATAGCTTTTTAACTACCAACTCTGGTGTTTTATTTTTATAAAATGGTTCCATTCCCCGGGTGGGGGGCAGCAGGCAACTGTGGGTAGTTTAGGGCAGTGGCAGGTAGGAAACCACAGGGGTTCAGCCAGTTTCACAAAGAGCTGCTGTATCTGAGAGACAGAAACGGATAGACACACTATGCAGAGAAAATGGGTATTTATTTAGTGGGTTATGGAAGGGTTGGTAAAAGGGGAGAGGGAGGGAGAAGGGGAAGAGCAGAGAGAGAGGAAGAGAAACAAGAGGGGAGAGTGGAGAAAAGAAGCTGCTTTGGGAGAGAGACAGAAAGGAAGGAGCTCAGGCTGAAAGCAGAAGGAAGATTCACTTGCCTTGATGGGCAGGGAAGGAAGTGGACAGGGCTTGTCTCTTAAAGGGACAGGACAAACCATTACATTCCCACCTCTTATAATAAAAAGGCAGGAGGTTAGGCACAATAGGTTAAAAGAATTGGGACGGCGGATTCTCAAGACTGCCTCCTGCTTATTTGTGGGCATCATCTTGGGGTAGGGGAACCTAAGAAAGCTGGGGACTGATCATATCCTGGCGTAGCTGGTCTCTTTGCTCCTGTCCAGTGTTTGGTGGACTCTTACACCCATTTAAGGTATTGGCAGAACAGAGAACAAAGTTACATTTAGGGGAAAAAAATTAGGACCAGGGAATTGAGAGGGGTATATCTGACCTGTTTAAGGTGGATCCTTCAATTCGGCTCCCTGAAACTCACAAGAATTTTTTGGGTTTGTGAAAAACCAAGTTTTAGCTGTCAGACTACATCAGAGATCTTTGAGAAGGATAAAATTTTACTTGAGTTATTGATTTAAAAACGACAGAGAACTTACTTGGTTAGCACCTAGAGCTACTCCTTAGGGTCCTCCATGGTCACTGAGGGTTGAATTTTTCTTTTGCTGTTTAGTGCAGGGTCTGCCAGGCTCCAGAAGATTCAGTGGGCTAAGAAATCTGTAGAAAGACAAGCCTACCTTGACCTGAGCAGCTAGGCTGTCAATTCCAGTGACTCTGTCCACTGTCTGGAGATCTTCAGTTTAGATGAAAGGCAGCTTTTCCCAGTGGTCAGTGCTTTGCAGTTGAAGCGGATGGATGTTATTTTGTGCCCATTTGTCTTCTGTCTTCTTTGGAGGAAATAGAGTGCTGCTGCTAGGAGCCAGCCTGTCTCTTTTTGTTGTGAAAAGTCTTTTAATAGTTAAATATTTAAATGTCATATTCCCCAGATCTTTGAGCAGTTGAGAGCTATTTAATGGATATAGATGAGTTCTAAATATAGTATAGAATCTGCCTAGAGAGCTGGGTCTGTGCTCGACTGTACTGGCTCTTAACAGGTAAGATTTACACTTATAAAACACAGAAAGAAAAAGCTGCTTGCAATAGAAGGTTAACAGTAGAACTGACAATAGTAGAGAACAGCTTAATATATTTTATACTGTATTTTTGTAAGAGACTTAAAAGTATATACCAATTTAAAACATGAGACTTACTGTTTTTATAGTCTGAAATGAGATACAATGAACAGACAATTATAACATTTAACAGTAAACGTATGTATATTTAAGTTATATGTATGCACACATACAGCGAACAGGAATTCGGCGAAGAAGAATATTGGGCATGCTACTGCACAAAACACACATATAACAGAGTCAGCTCTGGGGATCAGGCAGGGAATACCTCAGTAAAGCTGGAAGGACTTGGTTACCTGATCTGGCCTTCAGTTAAAATAGCAGTGAAGTCACCTGACCTCAGTTAAGATGGCAGTAAGGTCACCTCACCTCAGTCAAAATGGCAGCGGTCACATGTTGCATGGAAAAGCCACATTTTTTGAGCCGCAGGAATTTTAAACATAATAACAAGAGTGATCTAGAGATGTGATTCATCCTGTTGCCATGCCAATGCACCAAAACCTATGGTGGGGAACAAAGGTTAGAACTGTAAACAGCTGCCTGGAGGACCCAACTAGTGTTGTCAGTTTCCACGGGACCAGAGGTAGTGGTGGCAGGGATAGTTTGAGGAAAAGAAGAGCCAGCGTGACACCAGCAGTGTTTACAGGTGGGTGGCTGATAATTTCAGAGTTTATATTCCATAGCTGAAAATGTGAAAACCCATGAAAACAACAAATGAACACTGCAAGGCCTGTAGACGAACATCTATCTACAGAAGGGGTGTTAATGAAGCTGACTAGCCCCAGTCCAGGCGACTGGGAAGCCAGAGGCTAGAAAGCAACGGCTCTACAAAGCCTATGAGAAAATGTCTTTTCTCTACAGGTTGGGTGTTGATGAACCTGACTGGCACCCGTCCACGCTACTCGGAATCCAGAGACGCTAGAGGCCGCTCCAAGTAGTCTTTCATGGTGGGTACTACTTATGAGTGGTCCAAAGGAAAAGGAAAGGAAAGGAAGAATAATCCAAGGGACCCCAGGCCCCAGAGTGAACTTAATGTTCAGCATGTGCAGTGCTAGTGTGGGTAGACTACCCTGGATCATCCAATCATAGCTGTGGGAAGCAACCATAGATGAATGTCAGTGAATGGCTCAACCGTAGCCATGAAGGCTGTGGTTGGGAGCAATATGGTTAAGCTGACTAAAAGGAAAACTCACCAGTGAAGCTGCTGGTGTGTGTAGAGGTCGGCGTTCAGGTAGATAGAACAGGGGAGCTGTTGTAAAGAAACCTGATTTCCAAGCTCATGGTTCCAAGTGTCCTCAGCTGGCCCACCTGCGGGCAGGAGGGAATGTGGAGAGAACCTGGCTGAGTCATGGGCACCAAATGTAATGGTAAAAATAAAACAATGCCATTCCCTGAGGGCCAGCGACAGTGGGCCATGGGGAGCAGCAGGTCCCAGGCAAGGATCTCGGTGGGTCAGCCAGTCCCATGAGGAGCCATGATGGGTGAGAGACAGAGATGGACAGGCACGCCATGCAGAGAAAGTGGTGTTTATTTAGTGGGTTATGGAAGGGGAAAGGGGAGAGGTGGGGAAAAGAGCAGAGAGAGAAATGGGGAGAGAGGAGAGAAGAGAAGATAAGCTACCTCTTCTCTTCGGAAGAGAGACAGAAAGGAAGGGGCTCAGGCTGGAAGTGGAAGGGAGGGGACCTTACTTCTTCGCCAGTGTGTGTCCATGTTGCCCCCCCCAGCCCCGCCCCGCTCCACTTTTATGGAAGCTTTCTAACTACTGCCAGCGCACAGGCAAATGAAAAGAGTTTCCTCAAACTGTCTCTGCCACCGCTACTGCTGCCAACAAGATTGGTCAGATCTATGAGGCGACTGTTTTCAGTTCCAGCCTTTTGCTTTCTGCCATAGCTTGTGGCATGGCGGCTCAGCAACAGGACAGATCACACCTCTAGGTCCCTCTCTCTTATTATTATACTTAAAATCTCTGCAGCTCAAAAATTGTGGCTTTTTCATACAACATGTGACCACTGCCATTTTGACTGAGGTTAGCTGAATTCACTGCCATCTTAACTGAGTGGCTTTTCCATATGACATGTGACTGCTAACATTTTGACTGAGGTCAGGTGACCTTGTCAGCATCTTAACTGAGGTCAGGTGACTTCACCACCATCTTAACTGAGAGCCAGGTTAGGTGATCAAGTCCTGCCATCTTTACTGAAGTGTACCCTGCCTTGTCCCCCGATTTACTTGTGTTTTTGTCTCTAAATTTCCTCTTGTTCACTCTGTTGCATGTGTGTTTTGTGCAGTGACATGCCTTTGGTAGGGCCGATCAAGAGCATCCACTTCATCCAATTTCTGTTCACTCTGTGTGTATGTGTTCATACATGTAATTTAAATGCACCTATGTTTACTGTTGAATGTTAAGATTGTCTGTTCATTGCATCTCATTTCAGACTACAAAAACAATAGGTCTCATATTTTAAATTGGTATTTATTTTTAAGTCTCTTAGAAAAATACTTTCTATTTAATCCAACCCTCATTTAAAATATATTAAGATATTCTCTATTATTGTCAGTTCTGCCGTTAATCTTCTATTGCAAGCACTTTTTTCTTCTTGTTTTATAAGTCTTACCTGTTAAGTTGAAAGCCAGTACAGTCAAGCTTGGGCCCAGCTCTCCAGGCAGATTCTATACTGTAGCTTTACCTGATAAACAGCCCTCAACTGCTCAGAGTCTAGGGAATGTGGTGTTTAAATATTTAATTATTAAAAAACTTTTTATAACAAAAAGAGACAGGTTGGCCCTTAGCAGCAACACTCATCTCTTTCAAAGAAGACAGAAGACAAATGGGCACAAAACAATGTGCATCCGCAATTTGCTTCAACTGCCAAGCACTTACCACTGGGAAAAACTGCCTTTCATCTAAACTGAAGCTCTCCAGACAGTGGACAGAGTCACTGGAATTGACAGCCTAGCTGCTCAGATCAAGGTAGACTTGTCTTCCTACAGATTTCTTAGCCCACCAAATCTTCTGGAGCCTGACAGGCCCTGCACTAAACAGCAAAAGGCAAATACGACCCTCCATGACCATGGAGGACCCTGAAGAGTAGCTCTAGGTGCCAACCAAGTAAGTTCTCTGTCGTTTTTTAATCAATAAATCAAGTAAAATTTTATCCTCAAAGATCTCTGATGCAGTTTGAAAGCTGAGAGGTTTTGTCAGTTTAAAAGGACAACCTCATCAAACAAATTTCAGCAAATTACAAATACAAGTTATTAAAATGTGTACCTGTACGTTATAAAGGTATGAGGACAAATGCATGCTATTAAATTTCTCTCCCACTGCCTTTGATAGTCTTAAAGATACTTTTCACTGTGGAAAAATATCTGTCACAGTCATTTTGACATAAATATGCTACTGTTTATACAATGTATATATCTAAAACTTCTGTTTTCACAAACCCAAAGAATTTTTGTGAATTCCAGGGAGCTGAATTGAAAGATCCACCTTAAACAGATCAGGTACACCCCTCTCAATTCTCTTGTCCTAATAATTTTATTTTCCAAAACTTAACTTTATCCTCTTTTCTGCCAATACCTTAAACAGGTGTAAGAAACACTAGACATTTCGTTACCATAATTTCCAGACAGGATCAAAGAAACCAGCTATGCCAGGTTGTGACCAGCACCCAACTTTCTCAGGTCCCCCTCAAAGACGATGCCCACAAATAAACAGGAAGCAGTCTTGAGAATCCACTGTTCCAATTCCTTTAACCTGTGGTACCTAACCTCCCGCCTTTTTATTATAAAAAAGAGATGGGAATGTAATGATATGTCCTGTTCCTTTAAGAGACAAGCCATGACCACTCCCATCTCCCTTCTGCCAAGCAAGCTGATCTTCAGCTTCCAGCTTGAGTTCCTTCCTTTTCCATCTCTCTCTTGAAGAGGCAGCGTCTCCCCATTCCCTCTTCTTTGTCTCTGCCTCTCTGCTCTTCTTCTCGTCTCCCCTTCCTTCCATAACCCACTAAATAAATATCCAACCTCACCCTTCATGGCATTCCAATCCATGTCTCTGTTTCTTGCCTGCCGCATGGCTCGCTGCCCAGAACCAGCCGCCTTTGGAGATCTGCGCTGTGTTCTTGTGGTGTACCCCATTTGTCTGTCTTTCCTTGTGGTCTTAGGTGCTATCTGTGCCTGGGACTGTCTTTTCTTGTGACGCTCCTGCTTGCTGTCTGCCATCACATAGCTCATGGCCTGCTGCCGCCGGGGATCTGCAGCATTTTACTTTTACCATTACAGGTACCTCTACCTCCAAGAGTGCCAGAGAAGTACCAGATGGTCAATGGTTACTTCCTCAGATTGGGAAATGTTTATACCAACCAAAGGGGAAACTTATGTAATTGCCACTGGTGAATGGGATGCCAAAAGATTGGTGAGCCTGAAGGTAAGTCTGTTGTGGGTGGACTGGAGATGAAGCTAGGGTCCCAGTGCACCTTAGACCCAAAAGGGAAATGCAGGCACTAGGAGAGCCTATCCCAGGTTTCAGCAAAAAAAAAAATGTAAGCATTACATCTCTGATGGGAAGGTGACTTGGCAATGAGAAGCCAAAGAGTACCACAATATCACAGCACAAAACAAACTTCACAAAAGAGATTTATTGGGAGAGAAAAAACCCAATGGGGGGGCTGCCTCTACTTGGGTGAGAAACAGCAGAGAACTGAGCAAAAGGTAGGTCTATGCTCACCCAGTGCCTTTGTTAAGGGATGGCACAGTCGAACAGTCAGGGAAACCGACTCGCCTCCTTTGTGACTGCAGGTAATCCCATGTGAACTAGAACTAGCAGGACAATTAAATGTAAGTAGATTGTAGATAGTGTGTTTTATAGAAACAATGTATAGCATGTATATAGAATTATTCCGTGTAAAAATCCTGCCAAAATGATGTTTGATTTTTTAAAAAATTTTTTTACTTGAGTTAACTTTCGTGACCCTGTTGGAATCTCTCATTCTTTTCTTGAAAAGGCCTAAACACATTTAAAAAAAAAAGAATTTCTAGAATTTCTTCTGGGTTGGGTGAGGAGTGAACCTTTTCAGGGTGAAACTTTCCAAGGTGGAGATTGGTAGGATTTTGCATGTAGAGTTTGGGCCTTTTACTCTCTTGGGTGCTGCCATTAGGACATTTAGAGTATTCTGTGAGTAGAACCTGGCAGTGGGAGGTCTTCAGAGGAGGGGCCTGGCCTCTCCTGTGCCTCAAGTGTCTTACAAGGAGTTTCTGAGGGAAGGGAAGCCCATGAGCTGGAGGGAGTTTAGGGTAGAGGAGATGAGAAGGACTAAGATGCTAGTGTGGACTTTGAAATATATGAAAGGTACAGGAGATATTGAAAGAACCTGAGACCAGCATGTTATTTTGATATGCTGATAGGTAGCCATATGTTCCTTCTCCCAGAGGTAAGGGAAATGACAGATGGGAGCCGGCTTAGCAGTTCATGATGGATGATGGCTTTTATCTAGCTAATACAAATCCTCAGGTTGAGCTCATTTCTGGACTATGGACTGCCTTTTATAGTTTGGGAAATTGGAGTTCCTTTAGACCAGACAATCATGTTATAATATATGAAGAGGTAGAAGCCTCCTTCAATTCAAAGCTAGCCAACATTGTCTCAAAATTGATCTCAATTTATTGTAGCAACTTTTTTTTAGCATTGCCTTATGAAGATCTTATAAGTAAAACTGCTTTGTTTATTTGCTTGTTTATTTGTTTTATTTGTAGAGACAAGGTTTCTCTGTGTAGCTTTGACTGTTCTGTAACTTGCACTGTAGACCATGCTGGCCTCCCATTCAGATCCACTTGTCTTGTCCTCCCAAGTGTTGGGATTAAAGGAGCTACTCTTTAAGTTTGGCATTGATTTTGGAGGGTAGGAATGTTCTAGACAGTATGAACTTCAAGTGAACAAGCCTGTTTCTATATTGAATGAAAATGGGTGCAGGAAAAAAAAAAGTAGCCACTCTTTGGGGCTGCTGGGAGGTGGGAGTTATTTCAACACGTCAAGATTGTCTCCCAGAAAGCAAGGTGAAAGGACAGGAGAAAGATTTCCTGGGTTAAATGGGAACTAGAGAAATGAGGCTTGTGAACTGAGGTGGGGCTTGTGTGTACAGGAAGGAAGGTGCCTAGAGGCTAGCAGTGACCTTGACAAGTTAAAGGAAAAGACACAAGTTCCTCTTGCCAGAGATAAGGAGAATGATTGCCTTTTAACAATCTAGACCTTTCTTTAAGCCTCTGAGGGAATGGTGGCCTTTGTCTAATTTGCCTGACCTTGGGAAAAGAACGTTTTTTAAGAGACCAGAGTGCATTCTGTATTCTTAGGAATACTGTTTAATCTGAACCTCAACTTGCTTATTGTTTTGCAGAAAGCATTGTCAATAACAGTCTTAAAGAGTTATTATCGGGGCTGGAGAGATGTCTCAGAGGTTAAGAGCATTGCCTGCTCTTCCAAAGGTCCTGAGTTCAATTCCCAGCAACCACATGGTGGCTTACAACCATCTGTAATGAGGTCTGGTGCCCTCTTCTGGCCAGCAGTCATGCACACAGACAGAATATTGTATACATAATAAATAAAATAAATGTTTTTTAAAAAGTTATGATCAACATTGAGTGAGGTAACCATGGAGATTATCCAAAGTCCTAATGATACAGACTAGGGATTAAAGAAATAAAAAGGCAGGGAAAATCTCAAGGGCAACAGGTAGCAGCTGAGAAATCTCATGCAGGGCTCAAACAGGAGCAGACAGAATCATCAGTAGTTGAGTAAAGACATTTATAGGGGGTGAGGAAACACATGTATGCAGTAGACACACAGAGGAAAAGACCCTTTGTCAAGCCAAAACTTTTGTCTCTTCTCAAGATCTGGGGAGCTTACAGTCTCTGAAGGGTTTTCTTCTCCTAATTTTTTCCCTTTTAAAAAATTTTTTTAAAAACAATACCAATCCCAGGTTCCTCTCCCTCCCCTCCCCCTGACTCCCCCACCTTCCCTCCACCCCACCCATTCCTCAGAGAGGGTGAGGCCTCCCATGGGGAGTCAACAAACTCTATCAAGACATTTGAGGCTGAAAGATTCCTAGTGCTGGGGAGACTCTCACTCAAGTCTCGGGATAACACGACCCCCCAGTAACTCATGAGAGACCATCCTTGCTGCAATCACACGAGGCTTTAATGATGAGATGAGATGGGAACCAGTGCACTGGGGCCGAGACTCATAACCCACGCAGAGGAAGAGTTCGACCCCAAGTGACCGGGAGAAGGAGTTTTTAAGGGAAGAAGCTGGCATGTCAGCTTCAGCATTTTAGTCCTGATTTTTTCCCCAAAAGATTATGCATAAAAGAACACAGACTGTATACTGTACCCTAAAAGAAAAACTACTTCAGGAATAATACTTGTTTAATAACAATAAGATGAGGCATGTAGTGAAGGCCTAAAAAGGGTAGGCATTCATACAGCCTGTACAGTCAATCCTATTACCATAGATATCAAGCCTTAATTATATATTTATCAATTCAAATAAGAAATTCATAAAAACATGTTTAAAGTAAGGCTTACTGTTATGTTATTGCGCTATTGAATATTATCACACCATGAGTACATTTTTATGATTCATTTTATTTAGTATTAAGTGTGAGTGACAAGCATGTGGATATCAGAAGAAAATTTTATGGAGTCAGTTCTCTTCTTCCACTTTTAAGTGGGGTCTTTGTGTGAACCTGATTTAGGTCACTATGCTTGCAAGGCAAGAGCTCTTACCTGATAAACTATTTTGCCAGCCTGAAGAGGGCAAATTAAGTCTGAAAAATTCATTAGCTTTCTACAGCATTAATTTTTTTTATTCCAGTTTTAAGAACAGGTGGAATTGGATATGGCTAATTCATATGATTTCAGTGAACAAAACTCATGGAATGGAATCTCATCTGAAAAGAAGAATTTCCTTGCATCAGAAGATCATGGACAGAAAATTTTAAGTGTACTACAGAGTTTTAGAGAACAGAATATCTTTTATGATTTCAACATAGTTGTGAAAGAAGAAATAATCCCATGTCATCGGTGTGTGTTGGCGGCTTGTAGCGACTTTTTCAGGTACTCTACCCCCATCTGTACTTTAGATTTTATATATGGAAAATTACATTATATTTTACAAATATACTCACTGCCCCCTGAACATACTATAGTAATTTTTAGTTTTTAATTAAAAGCCTTAATTAGAACTAGTTGGTTAATAATGTTTGAATAGGGATCTCAAGCTTCAGCTGTAAAAAATAAGTTTTCCCAGGACACTATTCCCAAAGTTCCTTAAAATTACTTCCTTGAGCTCTTCTGAGTAGGGGTGGGGTACATGTGGGGTCAGCATTGTTTGAAATAACAAGTTGAACAAAAATAGAAGCTGAATTTATAGAAAATGACCAAGAAAAATATAATTTCAGTTGTGTCCATGCCATATCCCAGTGGTTGATGCCTATAATCTCAACCTCCAGGAGAATGAGGAACAAGGATTGTCGTGATGAGAGTGGGTTTCTGATGTATAAGGTAAAGGTCTGATGTATTATCATAGTACTGTGCCAATTGTCTACTGGCCAGTAGAAAGATAGATATCTTTTCTGTCATCCTGTAGTCAGGCCTCCTAGTTATACTGCAGTAAACTCAAATCCTCACTTCAACATTATGTCCACTTCTAGAGTAAAAATTAAGTAGGATTTTAATCTCTCAACAAGTTTGGTAACAACTGGATAAGATATGATATATGAATCAAAGTGGAAATTATACTGCATTTATAATTTTTAAATTGGGAACTGAACCCAGGGCCTTGCTCTGTTTCAATTTTAATCATTAATTCAAAACCTGCTTTTTATGAACATGTAATTTAAGACCTTTTGTACTGCCATTATAGTAAATTTTATAGGCTAAACTTTATTTAATAAGCAATTCTTGCAATTTGCTACCGACTGAACACCTGCCTGTGTGATGTTTTGCTTTGAATTTGGAACGCAGTATGCAATGTCCTTGGCCAGGGATGATCCAGCAGTCTTGAATTAGCTGTTTGCTTAGTTATGTCTAATTTTCCTTCTCTGCTTTTTGTTTCTTCATAGCCTCTAAGGCATTCTTTTACATCCGTTGGAGACCCCAGTGTTAAGAGTTTCAAACTACCTTTGTCTTGCCTCCTTTTGAACACAGCTTTCCTTCCAGAACTTTTTGTAACCATTATCCTTATAAATGTGACTTTTTGTTCATAGGCATCTGTCCAATTAATGACTAAATACTTAGTTTCTTAATATATATGCCCTAATCTAAATCCAAGATCTACTGCTTAGTAGTCATGTGACCTTAGATACTCACTTACCTTTTTCATACCTAGGTCTCTTCACTATTGACAAAGAAGTTAGAAAAATAAAAATAAGAATTAATACATAGGGTCATTTAGGAGGTTATAAATTAAATAATGTATAAATGATTAGCATATTGTATTTTACATTCAGTCCATCTTAGTCAATAAACTCTTTGTTTCATAATGTAACAAAACAGAACAATCCTGTTCTGAGCATACATTTTGTTTTCCCTGCATTGTTTTTGTGCTAATACAACAAAAAGTTCTTGTGAGCATTTGAATTTGCAAACCTATTCTCTAATCAAACTTATTTTTAATTCATTATTTTAGTATGTTAATTGGTTGATAGTTTTTGACATGTATATAATGTATTCTGCTTGCTCTCTACTTGTTTAATGTCTCTCTTTCTACCTATATCAGTGCCCCTTCCCAACCTGTCCCTTGTCAGTGGTGACTGTTTGTGACCCATTTAGTTTAACAAGGGCTGGTGACTGCTGGATTGAGCATTTAAGTGCTTTAACATACGGTTTTTTGTTCAGTTTATTCTTAACTTTTTTTTCCTCAAGTGATTTAATGCTCTGCAGATGGGTGGGCAGTTATCAATTATAAAGTTAAATAATTTTCGTAGTATTAGTAAATAGTACATGGCACCACAGAAAGAACCTAAGTACTCTCCAAGCTTTTTGAGTCTGCTTTTCATCTTTAAAATTCCTATTAGATAGAATAATAGTTATTTTTTTTATTTTAGAATGTTTTAAATAGCAGATATCAACAGTTCTTTATTGGATTTTAATAAATGAATACATAGCTCACATGAAAATATGTACAGATGTGTACAAATATGACTAGAAATTTAATCATTTATACTCTTAAGGTAAACCATTAATTCTTATTATTTGCAGTTTGATAAAATCATCTACATTGCAAGAATAATGTAAGATGAAAATATCAGAAAAGCATGCAATACAAAGCAAAAAATGATTAATATGTAAAATCAAGGAACTGAAAATGAATCATATGTCTTACAGAAAACTACTTAGGATAACATGACAAATCAGAGATAAATGTCAATTACTTAAAAAGTAGGATAACGTATAGGAATTTGATTGTATATGTGCCTTCTGTGAGGATCAAGTTAAAAATATATAGAACCTGGGAGTGGAGAAATAGGTCAGTGGTTAAGTGCATGCTCTTCCAGAAGATCCAGCCTTAATTCCCAGCATCCATATGGTAGCTTATAGCTATCTATACCTTCAGTTCCAGAGGATCTGACTCCCTCTTCTGTCTTTCTTAGGTAAAAGGCACATACTTTTGCACATATATACATGCAGTCAAACCACCCATACACATAAAATGAGTAAAATCTTAATAGATAGGTAGGTAGACAAACAGACAGTGATGTGGGGAGAGGTGGGCTATTGAATTCTTAATGTGGTAGCAGTTAATACTTTGCAGACATTAAGTCATTTATTCTTCTAAACAACTCATTAAATCCCTTTATTTTTCAAGTAATTTTGTTGATAGTGAGGTGATTTTTTTTTGAGTATGTAACCTGAGTTATTTTGTAGCATATTAATAATCCTTTAGGTAAAATAATGTATCTATTTAGAACTTCCCATTACAATACAAATTAATATTCTAGTTCATTTTTTTCAGATTCATTGGCCATGCTTTTTTCTCTTCTTATATTATTCATGTGTGATCCAGGAAAACAGTAAGCATTAATAGAATAACTTTCATATTCATCATTAATGAAACTTCCTGCTGGTCATGTAGCCAGTAAGTAAAGAAGCTGTATCATTGAGATAGCTGTCTCTAGGGACCATGAACTTAATACTACATTGAACCAATAATATAGTACATAGATAGTATACAATATAATCATTGCTGTTTTTTATTCCTAAGCTGGCATACATTGTGTAACATATAACATGTATATAATTTTTGTTACTACATTTACTTGCCTTCGTATTAAGAAGTATTGAGCAGCCTTATAAAAAGTCTCTTTATCATTCTTTTCTTTCTTTATTTGAAAGACCCCATCATATTCTTCAGGTAGATCCTGTGCTCACTAATAGATTTATTTACTCTCTGGGACAGACTCTAAACAAAAAGTCAACCCCAACACTACCAAGTACAAGCAAGTAGTACTTAGATATGCACAGCACAGGTATAGCACACAAAGTATTTGTCTTAGTTGCTTTTCTGTTGCTGTTGTGAGGCACCATGACCAAACGAACTTATAAAAGAAAGTGTTTAATTGGGCTTAAAGTCAGAAGATTAGAGTCCCATGATAGCAGAGCAAAAGTATGGTGTTAAGAACAGCTAGCTAAGAGGTCACACCTTAGTCCATAAGCAGGAGGCAGAGACCACCACTCTTTTGAAACCTCAGATGTCCCCAATGACACATTTCCATAGGGCCACCCCATTTAATCCCTCCCAGATTATTTCACCATCTGGGTACTATGCAGACAAACTTGAGCCTACGAGCATCATTCTAATTCAAACCACCACAATTTTTTGATGTTATCAGCACAGCTGCAGGCTTTCATAAAACCGACATAAACAGTAAAGTACATTTCATTCTCTGACCAGACACTTCCAAATAACCTTTATTTTTTATCTTTCCTGAGTTCAAAATAGTCCCAATCTCTTAGTTTTATCCCCAAGATGGCCTGATTATTTAAATTCAGAGAACAATCTATCTCTTAGTGATTGTTACCCCCCAAATGTAGGTTTGGCTTTTTTTGACTTTGTGTAGCTCAGTTTTTGGATATTATATTCTTTTGTCCCTTTTACAACATGAGTCTGATATTATAGATTTCTCCACAGCCATACAAAGTCATTGGTGTCTGTGGGTCTCTTATTGTGTTCCCTGTTTTTTAATGTATATTTTTGAAACCTAAAGCCTTGAATTTGTATGTTATAAAATTTCAGTTATTGGTGCGTCAGGGACCTCCTTGAGAACAGACCCAAGCAAGGGACATCTGTGGGAACAGGCCTGAGGCAGCGAAGTCTGCAGAGCAGGCCTGAGCCAGCGACTTTCATTGGAGCAGGCCCAAGGTAGCTATCTCCCACAGGAGCAGGCCCAAGGCAGCGACCACTACAGCAGAAGGCCTGAGATAGAAATCTCTGCCAGAGCCAGCCTGAGCCAGTGACTTTCATTGGAGCAGGCCCAAGGCCGCTACCCCAATGGGAGCATGACCAAGGCAGAGACCACTACCAGAAGCAGGGGCAGGTACAAGGGAGCAACCACTGAGGGAACAAGCCCAAGCAAGAGACATCTACAGGACTGGGTGCGAGTTGTGAACCTCTGAGGGAGCATACCCAAGCCAGGGACATCTGTGGGAGCAGTCCTAAGCCAGCTACATCAGCTGGAAACAACCTGAGGCAGTGTCCTCCGTAGGAGCAGGATTGAGTCAGTGACCTCTGCCAGAGCCAGCCCAAGGCAACCACCTCCACTGGAGCAGAGGGAACCCCAGGAGCTCTGAGAAACCCCTAGGAACACGGAGTATCCTCTAGGGTGACTGGAACCATGGTCCTGACTGCACCACGAGGAACAACTATCTGAGCCTTAGATGTACTGGAACCCGGAAGATTGACCACCAGAGTCACACCAGAGGAAAAGATGGGTAGACAAGGTAAGAAGACACACAATACCACAAAGAGCAACATGACACCAATAAAAACTAGTGACCCTAAAACAGCAAGACTTGAACAACCAAATATTGATGAAGCAAAAGAAAATAATAACTTTTGGAGAATGTTTGAGGCCCTTAAAGAGGAAATGAAAAATTCCCTCAAAGAAATGGAAGACAAACAAAATATTGGAAGAAATCAACAAATCCCTTAAAGAAAACCAAGAAAAAGCAATCAAACAGATGAAAGAAACTATTCAAGACTTGAAAACAGAAATAGAAACAATAAAGGACACACAACCAATGGAATTATTTTATTGACACAGAGATAATGACAAAATGATCAAGAACCACAAATAGAAGCATGGACAGCAGAATACAAGAGATGGGAGAGAGAATCTCAAGAACTGAAGATGCAATAGAGGAAATAGACATTAAATTTAACAAAAGATTAACACAAAATATCCAGGAAATATGGGACACCATGAAAAGACCAAACCTAGGAATAATAAGGATAGAAGAAAGAGAAGAATTCCAGCTCAAAATCATAGTAGAAAACTTACCCAACCTAAAGAAAGATATGCATATGAAGATACAAGCTTACAGAACACTAATCAAAAAAAAAAGGTCCCCTTGCCACATAATAATCAAAACACTAGACATACAGAATAAAAAAAGAATCTTAAGAGCTGAAAAGGAAAAAGGCCAAGTAACTTATAAAGCCAGACCTATCAGAATTACATCTGACTTCTCAATGAAAAGTAAAAGTCAGAAGGTCCTGGTCAAGCGTTATGCAGACATTAAGAGACCTTGGATGCCACCCCAGATTACTATACTCAGCAAACTTTTCAATCACCATAGACAGACAAAACATGATATTCCATAACAGAACCATATTTAACCAATACCTAGCAACAAACCCAGCTCTACACAAAGTACTAGAAGTAAAACTCCAACCCAAGGAAGTTGGCTACATCCACAAAAATACAGACAATAGATGATCTCACAGCAGCAAGTCCCAAAGAAGAGAAAAACACACACAATAAAATAACATCACCACCAAAAATGAAAGCTAAAATAACAGAAGCACAATCACTGGTCATTAATATTCCTTAATATAAATGGACTCAACTCACCTATAAAAAGACAGGCTAAAAGACTTGATAAGAAAAGAGAATCCATCCTTCTACTTCATACAAGAAACACACCTCAACCTCAAAGACAGATATCCCTCAGAGTAATGGATTGGGAAAAAAAATTCAAATCAAATGGGCCTAAGAAACAAGCTGGTATACCTATCCTAATATCTAACAAAATAGATTTCAAACTAAAATCAATCAAAGGAGACAAAGAAGGAAATCTCATATTAGTCACAGGAAAAATCCATCAAGAAGAGATGGCTCAGCTATTAAGAGCACTGACAACTCTTCCAGAGGTCCTGAGTTCAATTCCCAGCACCCACATGGTGACTTATCACCATCTGTCATGATATCTGGTGCCCTTTTCTGGCATACAGGCATACATGCAGGCAGAATACTGTATATATATAATGAATAAATAATTTTTTTAAAAAAAATACTGAACATCTATGTCCCAAATACAAGGACACCCTCATATGTAAAAGAAACACTTCTAAAGCTTAAATCACACATTAAACTCCCAATAATAACAGTAGGAGACTTTAACACGTAATACTCACAGGTCTCTCAGACAGAAAATTAACAGAAAAATAAGGGAACTAACACATGTTATGACTCAAATGGACTTAAACTGACATCTATCGAACATGGATCCAAACATAAAAGAATATACTTTCTCAGCACCTCATGGAGCCTTCTCAAAAATTGACAACATACTAGGTAACAAAGCAAACCTTAACAGATAAAAAATAATAATAATTGGGATAACCCCATGTATATTATCAGATCACCATGACTTAAAATTAGAATTCAACAGCAACACTAATTTCAGAAAGCCCACAAACACAAGGAAATTAAACAATGCTCACCTCAGTCATCAGTGGGTCAAGGAAGAAATAAAATAAGAAATTAAAGGCTTCCTAAAATTCAATGAAAATGACCACACAACATACCCAAATTTATGGGACAAAATAAAAGCAGTGTTAAGAGGAAAGTTCATAGCACTAAATGCCTAAATAAAGAAGCTGAAAAAAATCTCACACTAATGAGTTAAAAGAACACCTGAAAACTCTAGAAAAAAAAAGAAGCAAACTTACCCAGTGGGGGCTAGACAGCAGGAAATAATCAAATTGTGAGCCAAAATCAATAAAATAGAAACAAAGAAAACAATACAAAGAATCAGTGAGACAAAGAGTTGGTTCTTCGAGAAAATCAACAAAATAGACAAGCCATTATCCAAACTAACCAAAAGGCAGAGAGAGAATATGCAAATTAACAAAATTAGGGGAAAAAGGGGGAGGATATAACAACAGACATGGAGGAAATCCAAAGAATCATCAGGTCATACTTCAGAAGCCTGTATTCCACAAAATTGGAAAGCATAAAGGAAGTGGACAATTTTCTGGATAAGTATCACCAAAGTTAAAGACCAGATAAGCAAATTAAATAGACTTGTAACTCTAAAGAAATAGAAACAGTCATCAAAAGTCCCCCAACCAAAAAAAAAAAAAAAAAAAAAAAAAAGCCCAGGACCAGATGGTTTAAGCGCAGAATTCTACAAGATTTTCAAAGAACTAATGCCAATACTCAAATTGTTCCACACAATAGAAATAGAAGGAACATTGCCAAACTCTTTAAGAGGCTACAATTACCCTGATACCAAAACCACACAGAGACATTACTAAGAAAGGATTACAAACTAATCTCACTCATGAACATGGGTACAAAAATATTCAATAAAATACTGGCAAATTGAATCCAAGAATACATCAGAAAAATTATCCACTATGATCAAGTCAGCTTCATTCCAGAGATGCAGGGATGTTTCAACAAATGAAAACCTGTCAGTGTAATTCACCATATAAACAAACTGAAAAAAAAAAAAAACATGATAATCGCATTAGATACTGAAAAAGCCTTTGAAAAAAATACATCTCTTCATGATATGGGTCTTGGAGAAAGCAGGGATACAAGGAACATACCTAAACATAATAAAGGCAATATACAGCAGTCCAACAGCCAACATCAAACTAAATGGAGAGAAACTCAGCAATCCCACTGAAATCAGGAACAAAACAAGGTTGTCCACTCTCTGCATAGCTATTCAACATAGTTCTTGAGGTTCTATCTAGAGCAATAAAACAACAAAAGGAGATTAAGGGGATACAAATCAGAAAAGAAGTCAAACTCTTCCCCATTTGCTGATATGATAGTTTACACAAGCGACCCCAAATTTCTACCAAGGAACTTCTACAACTCATAAAACCTTTCAGTAATTTAGCAGGAAAGAAGATTAACTCAAAAAAAAAAAAAAGGTAGCCTTCCTTTACACAAATGATAAGTGGCCTGAGAACGAAATCAGAGAAATACCACACTTCACAATAGCCACAAATAGCATAAAATATTTGTTTAACAAGTAGAAGACCTGTATGACAAGAACTTTAAATCGTTGAAGAAGACACCAAGAAGTGGAAAGATCTCCCATGCTCTTGGATAGTTAGAATTAACATAGAATTAACATAATGGTAATTCTACCAAAAGTAATCTCCAGATTCAATGCAATGCCCAGCAAAATTCTGGCATTTCACAGAACTCGAAAGAACAATACTCAACTTCATATAAAATAGCAAAAAATCCAGGATAGCCACAACAGTCCTATACAATAAAGGAATTCCTGGAGGCATCACAATCCCCTTACTTCAAACTCTATTATAGAATACAGTACTGAAAACAACATAGTGTTGGTATAAAAACAAACAGGAAGACCAATAGAACTGAATTGAAGATATAGATATCAAGCCACACACACCTACGAACACCTGATTTTTGACAAAGAAGCAAAAAATATAAAATGGAGATAAGGAAGCATATTCAACAAATGGTCCTGGAATAATTGGATATCAACATGTAGAAGAATAAAAATTGTTGCGTATTTATCACCATGCCCAAGAGTCAAGTCCAAATGGATCAAAGACCTGAACATAAATAAAGCCAACCACACTGAACCTCATAGAAGAGAAAGTGGGAAGTACACTTGAATGTGTTGGCACAGGGGACTACTTCCTAAATAGAACCCCAATAGCACAGACAGTGAGAGAAACAATTAGAAAATGGGATCTCCTGAAACTGAGAATCTTCTCTAAAGCAAAAGAAATAGTCAACAAAATGGCAGCTTACAGAATGGGGAAAGATCTTCAGCCCCACATCAGACAGAGGGCCGATCTCCGAAACATACAAAGAACTCAAGAAATTGGTCTTCAAAAGAACAAATAATCCTATAAAAAAAAATGGGGTACAGACCTAAAGAGAGAACACTCAACAAAGGAATCAAAAAATGACTAAAAGACACTTAAGAAATGTTCAACATCCTTAGCCATCAAGAAAAATGCAAATTAAAACAATACTCAGCTGCCATTTTACACCTGTCTGAATGGCTAAGATAAAAACACTGGTGACAACTTATGCTGGAGAGAATGTGGGGTAAAAGGAACACTCCTCCATTGCTGGTATGAGTGCAAACTGATACAGCCCCTTTGAACATCAGTATGGCAATTTCTCAGAATACTAGGAAACAACCTACCTCAAGACCCAGCAGTACCACTTTTAGGTATATACCCAAAGGATGCTCAATCATACCCAAAGACATGTGCTCAACTATGTTCATGGCACCATTATTTGTCATATCCAGAATCTAGAAACAACCTAAATGCCCTTCAATCAAAGAATGGATAAGGAAAATGTGGTACATTTACACAGTTGAGTACTACACAATAGATAAAAATCATGATACCTTGAAATCTGTGGGCAAATGCATGGATCTAGAAAACATCATATTGAGTGGGGCAACCCAGACCCAGCAAGACTGATATCATATGTACTCACTCATAAGTGGCTTTTCTACATAAAGCAAAGAAAAACCAGCCTACAGTTCATAATCCCAGAGAATCTAGACAAGGACCCTCAGAGAGACATACATGGATCTAATCTACATGGGAAGTAGAAAAGGACAAGATCTTCTGAGTTAATTGGGAGCATGGGGATTATGGGAGAGGGTAGAAGTAGAGTGGAGAGAAGGAGAGAGGAGCAGAAAAAAATACATAGCTCAATAAAAACAATAAAAATAAAATAAGCTTTAATTATGATAAAAATGTAATTTTAGTTATTACCACAATAGTAATTAATTTGCCATTGAAGAAAACTGAGTTTTATAGAATTCACCAATGCAAAAACTTTGAACCACTTTATAGCCTTTTTTCATTTTTTACTGTGTCTAAGCTACATTGTAAAGCTTTTAATACGAAGGTTATACAATATCAGATGTTTATTATGGCATATAATTATTTTAAATGCTAAAATAGTTCATTAGGATGCCATTGATTGTAATTTCATGAACATATTTTAAGTTAACTAAAGGGTAAAGAAAAATCTGTATGGTAATATTGTTAATAATTGTGGACTAAAACACTAGTGCTTCTTCTTTATTTTTTCAGGGCTATGTTTGAAGTAAAGATGAAAGAAAGAGATGATGGATGTGTTACCATTACTAACTTGTCCTCCAAAGCAATAAAGGCATTTCTTGACTATGCCTATACCGGAAAAGCAAGAATAACAGATGATAATGTAGAAATGTTTTTTCAGTTATCTTCCTTTCTTCAGGTTCCCTTTTTATCAAAAGCTTGCAGTGACTTTTTAATAAAAAGCATCAGTCTCGTCAATTGTTTGCACTTGTTATCTCTATCAGACAACTATGGCTCTACACATTTGTTTAATCAGGTTTTATGCTTTGTACAGCATCACTTTCATTTGTTATTTAAATCCAGAGAGTTTTTAGAGATGAATTTTGGAGTGCTGCAGAAGTGTCTGGAGTCAGATGAGTTAAATGTGCCAGAAGAAGGAATGGTCTTGAAGGTTGTCATTACATGGATCAAATACAACTTAGAGTCCAGGCGAAAGCACCTGCCTCACTTGATTACAAAAGTAAGGCTACATCAGTTATCCGAGGACACACTTCAAGACTATCTGCTGAATGAGGAGTGTTTACTCAAAAGCACAAACTGTTTTGACATAATCGTGGATGCCATTAAGTGTGTGCAAGTTTCTAGTGGCCTCTTCACTGATGCTCGACCATCCACAACTGAAAAATATATATTCATCCATAAAACTGAGGAAAATGGAGAAAATCAACATACATTTTGCTATAACATTAAAAGCGACTCATGGAAAATACTGCCACAATCACATCTGATTGATTTGCCAGGATCTAGTCTGTCTAGCTATGGAGAGAAAATATTCTTGATGGGTGGCTGCAAAGGGAAGTGCTGTAGGAAGATTCGACTTCATATTGCTGAGTCTTATCATGATGCCACTGACCAGACCTGGTGCTACTGTCCAGTCAAAAATGAGTTTTTCTTGGTTTCAACCATGAAAACCCCAAGAACCATGCATACATCAGTCATGGCTGTTAGTCGATTATTTGTTATAGGTGGAAAGACTAGAGGATCCCGGGACATTAAGAGTCTTTTAGATGTTGAATCTTTTGATCCACTATCCAAAGAATGGATATCAGTTAGCCCTTTACCAAGAGGTATCTATTACCCAGAAGCCAGTGCATGCCAGAATGTCATTTATGTTCTTGGATCCGAGGTAGAGATTGCAGATGCTTTTAACCCATCACTTGATTGTTTTTTTAAATACAATGCTACAACTGACCAGTGGTCTGAACTAGTAGCAGAGTTTGGACAGTTCTTTCATGCTACTTTAATTAAAGCTGTCTCAGTAAACTGCACCCTGTATATATGTGACCTTTCCACCTATAAAGTATACAGTTTTTGTCCGGATACTTGTGTTTGGAAAGGAGAGGGCTCTTTTGAATGTGCAGGCTTTAATGCAGGTGCAATAGGGATTGAGGATAAGATTTACATATTGGGTGGAGATTATGCACCAGATGAGATCACAGATGAAGTGCAAGTTTACCACAGCAGCAAGTCAGAGTGGGAAGAGGTGTCACCAATGCCAAGAGCCTTAACTGAATTTTACTGCCAAGTTATTCAGTTCAACAAGTATAGGGACCCATGGTTTTCTAATCATTTCTAAAAGTAATATTTGCTTGAGTAGTCTAAAATGATACCTAGGAGAATTAGTAAAACAAATTAGCACAATAAAATATTCCTTCTATTGAAGAATGACTATAGATGTATGGTGTCTATAAGTAGACAGTTTCCGGAAAATTAAAATATAAAGTATATTTTACCAAAGTTACATTGAATGTGAATAGTTCAGGATACTTAGTATTTTCTTATGTAAATAAAAATTACAGATTTAGGTAAAAGTTGGCAAAGAAAAGTCGGTGTTCATAAATGTTCATGGAGAATTATTTTTGTATATAACCGGTAGCTTCAGTACAATTTCAGGATTTAATTAGTACCTTACCATTTTCCTGCCATGGGTTCTAATCAAGCACCATGTTGTTTTACAACTTAGTAAATTCTAAGTGAATCATTCGAAAAATTACAGAATTTCTGATATCAGTAGTTTAGAAATCTGTGTCTTTGTCAACTTCAACCAGAGCATGACCATCCTTGTTCCTGAGCAAAGTCATTCTGTTTTGCAAGAGGCATGCTTGTTTAATTGCCCTAAGAGATACTGCCAGTTTAGGTTTTAAGACACCTGATTCATATCTCAGGCATTATGTAGATCAAACAACTTAGAATTAGTGTGATTTCCTGCACTACATTATAAATATTAATTTGTACTAAGTGTAGAGTTAAGATTATCCAAAATGAAAGTTATTTGATTTTATCACACGAATTTCAGATGTATTTTCAAAGTATATTTGCATGCAGCTTCAAAACCAGACTCTCAGATATCAATTACAGGGTATTCAGAACAATCAATACCTAGTTTTGAGCAAACAGACTGGTTGGCTCTGCCATTTTCCTTCATGTCTACTTAAGAAAAAAACTTAAGGGTTGCTTCTCTGGCATTCTTTGAGAAAGCAGGTAACAATTAGTAATCTATGCAGAGCTGTTACATATTTCTTAGTAAAGTATGCTTAAATAATGTTATCAGTAAATCTAGGAATTATTCATTTCTTCCATACACACACACATTTATATATACATATATATATACATATATATATATATATATATATATATATATATATATATATATAGAGAGAGAGAGAGAGAGAGAGAGAGAGAGAGAGAAACTAAATTAAAATAATCCCCTCCCAACACTGTTACATTCCCCAATCCTTTTTATTTCTGCTATTCTCTGTGTTAATGTCCTTGACATCAAGACCCAACTGGTCTACTTTGTATTTGTTTTTTCCTTGTACTGGTTTGGGTTCTTTGTTATATTGCTGTGTTTCCTTTTTTAAAAATATGTTCATTCCTTGCCATCTCTGTACATCTACATCTTGTGCTTTTTTCCATTTTTCATTATGAAGAAAATACTTTGTCCAGTCATAAAACCCAGGCTCTTCATTTCTTTATCATCACCACAGCAGGCTTGCTCTACTAACTAACGCCTAACTTTGTGTTTCCTTGTCATGCTTTCACTTCGTCTAACTGCCACAAAGACGAAAATGGTCCTGTGTTCAGAATCTCTAGAACTCTATCCATACTGGATTCTTTGCTCCATGACTAAACTGGTGCATCCAGTGCACTGTGGCCTTGCAACCTAAGAACATAATGTATCACTCTGGCTTTCTTCATTCTGGTTTTCTAATATGCAAATCTCTGTGATCACTGAAGTCTATTCTCAGAATATAGCACCCTTCTATGATGTCTTCTTTTAGTTCTCTTTTTTTTTCTTTCTTTTTAAAGTCACTCTTCCCTTCATGTTGACATTCAGCCAGGAGTATATTGTAATGGCTAAATAATTGACCTCACTATCCAGACTGCTGTCATTCTTGTGGGGGAAAAAAGGTTTAACATTTCTCCATTATTTTTGTCTTACTTTACCTCATTAGGAGTAAGCATCCAGAAATATTTGAATATTATCTCTTAAAATTGAAAGCATGTATATGGCATTGTTAGATTCAGAAAAGGGTTAACATATGAAATAAATTTAGAATTATTGGACATTCTTGTTGTGGTCTTTGAACTTAAGTTAAAATGCAATGTACCTCATATACAGTCTTGAGGAAGAGTATTTGCATAACCAAAATTAACAAATCTCATAACACTTAACTCTATTGGTAAGGAAAGAAATATTTACCAGAGCAACATTCATTGCATTCGTTACTCATGAAAGCTGGATTATTTGAGGGCAACCACACATTGCAACTAAATTCCATCATTTCATATAAAATTGAATATGGAGTCATTGTGTTTGGCTCAAAGATACATTTGACAACCAAAGTCTAAGACGGAAATATAGATCTGTTTTGTATTTTGATATTTGAAAGCAATAAATATTATAATGATTGCATGCATATTTGAATACAGAACATTACTTTGGGATCATTGTTCTCGGATTAATTGGGTCTATTGTTCTAGAAGTTTTTCTGCTGTATTTAAAATTGTTATTTTAAATTATTTTTATTAAAATTATTATAAAATTATATTTAAATTATTATTTAAAAGTATTAGTTTTTAAAACATCTCCAAGAAAGCAGCTTCAGAGGTGAGCCCTTTAAAATAGGGGCTAGACTCTATAGGAAAGCAGACCTCTGTTCACTGTAAGAAACAGCAATTGCACTTTATAAAGTCCCAAGGTTGAGACTATTACTACACATTTTAGCTATTCTGATTTAACTTGTTTACATACTTGAGAATTTTAAAAAATAGGACTTGATTTTATGGAAGGGAAATTTTCTCTGTCCTTCTCTCACTCCTCCATGTTTCTTCCATTTTTTCTTTCCTATTTCCACACAGAAAAAAAAACATTAAACTGAGTAAAAACACAAAGACAAGAAGCAAAACTTTACAAGTTATTTCCCTGACACAGTACTTCTAAAAACTTGTATAAACAGAAATGGTGATTGCCTACCTTTATATCTTAAAATTTAAAGTATGTTTACAGATTAAATATGATGACCTAATGCCTACTCAAATTCATAACAGAGTTGAGAATTTAATCAAGGAGTGATACTACTGTTCGTTTACAAAATGTTAACTCTTCTAAGTTAGAATTATACATTCAAAGTGTAAATAATCTTGGAATAAAATACGGGGAAAATCTAACAAACATTTCAGATAAATGATTTTGTCTTAGAGTTTATAGTTCAGTGCTTTCAGAGATAAAGAATTACTGTACTGTACTGATTCCAAGCAGTTACCTTAGAAAGCGCTGTAACAGTGAAATTATCTTTTACAGTTGTAATAATAGCTTCAGTTCTTGCCTTAAAGTTGTTGTCTCTGCCTGTCAGTCATTCCAAGTACTTGGAGCAGCACCATGTCTCTTGTTGGTATAATGTATATTCTTATTTTCCTTCTTGTTGCAGAACTTAACATATTGGCTTTTCTGTTTGTGGCCAGGTTGCTTGATTTCTCTTTGTAAGATTGCCACAGAGAATTTGTCTTCATTGTAGTACCATGTTGTTGGGTTGAGCCTGACAGCCTTTTTAGAATCTTTCACAGGAGGACTTTACTGTCTAGTGCAAGTGAACTTGGTGGTTCAAGCATTTCATTCTAGTCTAGCTTTCCAAACTGTGGATTGGGACGATTTCACAGGGGTCACCAAAGACCATCAGAAAACACAAATATTTACATGTCAGTTCATAATAGTAGCAAAATTACAGTTATGAAGTAGCAACAAAAATTTTATGATTGGAGATCACCACAACATAAGGAACTATATTAAAAGGTGATAGCATTGGGAAGGTTTAGAACCACTGGTCTAGAGCCTTGGTGTGTATCCTGTAAACTCTCATCCCATCAACATAATCATAAACATATATTTTGCTGGAAAAATTTAAGGGAAAATTTTAATAACAATTTTTGTTATTAGATACAATTTTCAAAATTTTAAAAATGCTTTAAAAGAGTTCTCCAGAAAGTATACAAAACAGAAATCATAACAGTTACATTATTAAACAGAGGACAATTTACTCATAGATCTATATAGACTAGCCATATAATAATAACAGCATGATATTTTGATAAAACAAGGCCACAAATCCCTAATTTTCAACCATGAAACTTTATTCACCTCACTAACTTTGAGAATTTTCCCAACCATACAGGTCTAACTAGCTTAACGACTTGTGCTATTGTTCTTAAGGGTAATGAAGTGGCTGAAATAACTCAGAGTATAGCCTTCTATTAATAATATCACACTAAATAAATATTTCCTTATATTTCTCATCTACCTGTAGCTCAGAGACTGAGAGATAACTTATTTCAGAACTCAGAAATTAGCTCAGTGCCTGTCACAGAAATCTGTCCAATAACCTAATTCTATTGAGCAATGTGTTTATATAAAGCAAAATGTATTTATTAGTTATATCATGACTGTGATTCTTCTGTAACTTTGGCAAATTATTTCCTGAAGGTGATGTTCTAGCTTTTAAGTAATTCTTATAATTTTTTTTGGAGGTGATGTTATAGCTTCTTTCCTGATGATGATGTTATTACCCCTAAGTAATTCTCTCCCTATTTTTCAGGTAGTTGATAATTATTTATTTTCATACATTTTAACTATAATAGTAACTATAACAGCTAATCCTTCATTTCCTTTAAGTGGCGATAATGGGTAAAACACTCAGTACAAATTCCATTAATATATCTGCAAAACCCATTTCTCAGTGCAATTGCTTCACTGATGGTTTTTCCAATTAGGGGAAGTAATGCCCAATGCTATTTCACGGGTAGTATATTTTGTCTGTTAGTGAAATGTGGGACTTCTGTCATATGCTATGAAAAATAAAATCAGCGTTTTTCAGGTTAGTATTAACCTTCATAATTAATGTAGTAAAATATCTCAGTTCTATAAAGTGTTAATTTATTTAAATGTGTCACAATTCTGTATTGTTATCAAAAATAAAAGAGAGAAAAGTAGATGCCAAGACTCTTCTCTTTTTTTACCTTTTTCCAGATGGTCTAGACTGTAAACAAGTCTGATCTCAGACCACTGAGATGATGGCATTTGAGGGGGAGGGTGTTAGAATCTCAGCCTTTGCTTGAGAAAAAAAAACAAATATCTATGGGCCAGAGATGATGAAAGCAGAAGATTTTTTTCAAGACTGTACTTAAATATTTCTAAAACAAACTGTTCAATATCACACTCTAGATATTTGAACCAGTACTAACTAACTAGGTCTTGTTGAACTAGATTTCCTTCCTGCTTCTCATTGATCATTTCTTGACCAGCAGTAAACATTTGCAGGGACCCACACAAGTCATCTTCTAATTGCGACCATTGTACTTCATACCAGAAACTCATACTATAGACTTAGCAAAGAAAGCCAAAGCCTGAACATCTAAATGGAACTACAAAGAAGTTTGTTGGTTTTTTTTGTTGTTTTTTTTTTGTTGTTGTTTTTTTTTTTTCTACTAGCTTTGGACAGTGTTATCTTTATTCTTGCTTCTATAATTTGCTTTCTGACAGCACTCTTACCTGTCATGTTTTTGATCTTGCTAAGTAACAATTTATAATTTACTAAGAGACATTGACTTCTAAATCCTTATTCCAGACAGGGGCCTAGATTGCAAGAGTTACTTCTTAAAAAAATTTTCTATTGATTCATTCTTTGACAGTTGTGTGTGTGTGTTCAATTTATCTTGATCATTTCTATCTCCAGTTTCCCTACACCATCTCTATCCATAATCTACTCAAGAATATGTCCATTTTGATTTATGGTTTCTCTTTTCAAAAACATAATCTTCTTAGACAAATTAATGTTGCCTACATGCTCATGAACAACCTGTCAGTGACTACACTCCTGAAAGAAAAATGAACATCCTCTCTCAGTAGCCAGCAATTGTCTCCACTTGTGGAGGTAATCATAGCTACAGTGAGTTCCTGAGTGTAACTACCATGTTTCCAGCTCTTATACCTTCTATGTGCTTTCTTTTCCACAATGTTCTCTGAGTCCTTTTAGACTTGATAGTGTTTCATTTAGGGCTGCACCCTCAACAGTCACTTTTTCTTGGTATTTAACTGTTGTGTGTACTGACTGCTGCCTACTACAAAAAGAAACTTTGACCTATGTTGAGAGCAGCATTTCTTTATTGATATGAACAAATAGTTGGAAGGTAATTTAACATGTATGTTTAGCAAAAATCAATATTAGGTCTCTATACTCAAGTTATTAACTTTTAATCAAGGTTATAGTACCAGGCATGAATTACCTCTTGGGTAGCAGACCTTGACATAAAAAAAATGCAGCTGGTTACCTTTATAACAGTCATGCCACTATTGCACCTGAAGGCATATCTTGCTGGGCAGTTCAGCACTGTATCATGTGGTTTCGGTGACTGATGGATTTTCCCCCTCAGCAAGATAGTCAAACCCTGAAATAGGAAGAGTCTTAGTGTACTATCAGCAGAGACTGCTTGATTGTTCCCTGCAGCTCAGACCTGAAATAATCACACAGAAAATTGTTACTTGGCCAGTCACTTAAGTGTATTGCTAGATAGCTCTCATATCTTTGGTTAATCCACTTCTATTATTTTATATATTACTATGAGGCTCGTGACTTAACAGCAAGGTTAGAGCATGTTTGTCCCCAGTGGCAAACATGGGTTCTGTCTTGACTCTGCCTTCTTTCTCCCAGCATTCAGTTAAGTTGTCCCCGCTTTGCTCTATTCTGCCTTATTATAGCCCAAAGCAGCTTCTTTATTCATTAACCGATAAAAGCAACACATATACAGAAGGACTTTGCACATCATTTCTCCTTTTCTGTCCAAATAAAAAAGTAGGTTTTAAGAAGTTATTGTTTTTTACTGCTGAGTAGTACTCTAATATGTATATACTCCATACTTTCTTCATCCATTCTTCCATTGAAGGGCATCTAGGTTGTTTCCAGGTTCTGGCTATTATAAACAATGCTGCTATGAACACAGTTGAGCATATACTTTTGTTGTATGATAGGTTATCTCTTGGGTATATTCCCAAGAGTGGTATTGCTGGGTCCAGGGGTAGGTTGATCCCGAATTTCCTGAGAAACCGCCACACTGCTTTCCAAAGTGGTTGCACAAGTTTGCATTCCCACCAGCAATGGATGAGGGTACCCCTTTCTCCACAACCTTTCCAGCAAAGGCTGTCATTGGTGTTTTTGATTGTAGCCATTCTGACAGGTGTAAGATGGTATCTTAAAGTTGTCTTGATTTGCATTTCCCTGATCACTAAGGAAGTTGAGCATGACCTTAAGTGTCTTTTGGCCATTTGAACTTCTTCTGTTGAGAATTCTCTGTTCAGCTCAGTGCCCCATTTTATAATTGGGTTTATTAGCCTTTTACGGTCTAGTTTCTTGACACCCACACACTGAGACAATGGAGATGTTCTATCAGGAACTCACCAAGGCCAGCTGGCCTGGGTCTGAAAAAGCATGGGATAAAACTGGACTCGCTGAACATAGGCGGACAATGAGGACTACTGAGAACTCAAGAACAATGGCAATGGGTTTTTGATCCTACCTCACGTACTGGCTTTGTGGGAGCCTAGGCAGTTTGGATGCTCACCTTACTAGACCTGGATGAAGGTGGGTAGTCCTTGGACTTCCCACAGGGCAGGGAACCCTGATTGCTCTTAGGGCTGACAAGGGAGGGGGACTTGATTTGGGGAGGGGGAGGGAAATGGGAGGCGGTGGCAGGGAGGAGGCAGAAATCTTTAATAAATAAATAAATTTAATAAAGAAAAGAAAAGGAAAAATGTAGGTTTTAACATTAAAATAGTATCAAGCAAGAATTATAAGTAAGATATATTAAATATAGAGAGATATATTTCAGCTAAATATATCTCTCTATATATCTAGAAAATCTATCATGACTACAAACTTGACTATTATAGATGATTATCTATTAACCTGTATTTCGTAATTATCCATTACATTTTAAGTAAGTTTCAGAAACACAACCAAGAACATTTATATCTACTTTATCTTTTATCATCACTATAAAAAACTATAATTATAACTATCTATTCTTCAAGTTCATCAAAGACTACAGAAGGACATAATATTACCTAAGGAAATAGGAAGTGCATTGTAAGCAACTTCCAAAACACTAGATTTAACAGAGACATCTTGCTGCCTGAACAGTCACCCAAATCTCTTCTGTACCATTGGGGCATCCATCTTCAGCCTACAGGCCCATAGTATCCGGCAGACTTTTCCACAAAGCAGGAAATTTCAAAGACAGTTCCACCTTTTTTGACAGTTTGTCAGTCACTTTCTTTTGTGTTCTTCAGAATGTCTGGCAGACTATTTCATGAATCAGGAATCCCAAAGGACCATCTCACCTTTAGGCAAGTTCAGCAGACATTTTTCTCTGGTACCTTGCATGTCCAGTTCATAATATCAAGCAGTCCAGACAAGAGCAGTTTCTTGCCCAAATGGCTAATAAACTCCATGAGGAGCCTCTTCAATGCCCATCTTCCTCTTGAAGTAGATTGGTGCTGCCAGGAGCAGATGTGTGTCATTGTCATTAAAAAGTCCTAAGTTCTTAAAACATTTTAAATGTCATACTCTGAAGGTCTCTGAAAGATTTGAAGAATACCTCTTTAACTGAAATATGTCTATATATTTAGAAAATCTAACATGACTACAAACTTGACTATTATAACTGATTATCTGTTAACCTATATTTCTTAATTATACATTACATTTTTAAGTAAGCTGCAGAAACACAATAACTTAATCAAGACCAAATATATAATCTTAAATTTGTACCAAGATCCATACTAATGCAAAGTATTCATTTTTATAGCATATCCCCCTTTAAATGTAAATAAATATAAACAATCCTTTGGGCATTGTGTTCTGCTCTTTCTGGGTACTGTTAAACATGTCTTTCATGGAGTATTCTGTGTGGTAGGTCCATCTCAGCTAGCAATCCTGAAGCTGTCAAGGATGTTGAACCATCTGGGCCATTGCTTCAGGTAATCATGCTTGATAAAACCATATTAGTCCATAAGGAATCCACAACTTTCTATCCTCTGTGGGAACAAAAGCAGAACCTCTTTTCCAAAGCAACAAATCCTTAGACCCAAATATTGAAGTCCAAATACCTTTAAAATATATAGGTTGGTTAAGCTTAAATGTCTGTCTGTACTTAGCTTATTCACAATCAAAAAATTTAAATAATACAATAATATACCTAATCCAAACTTTCTGAGTATATTCCATCTTTACGTGGCTTATTTGTTTTTACTCTATTACTTTTTAATATTTATCTTTACTCCTTTAATCTGTGATTGTCTGTACTCTGTCTCTTTAAAGATTTTATTTTTAAAAACCATTCACATCCTTCCATAACTGTCTGTATTCTTTTTCTTCTCTTTCACAAGCCTATGTGAATTTATCCAACACTGTGACCCATTTAGAGGCCTGAGTCTGTCTTTATTACATATCTGTAATTATTTTCTGACCAGGAGTGCTTTTTCTTCTAATGCTAAGTGGGCATGGCTAGGGCCAACATGGCCTGCTTGCTCCACCGAGTCCAACATGGCAGAGGCGTGTTCTCTGCCTCTGAAAGTTATGTACATTGCCCCACTTTTAGGCACAGAGTGGGTCTATGTTGCCATTAAACAAGTTGTAACACCTCTGCTCACAGACCCCATTTACATGCTCAATATGCAGACTTCCTTGAAGAGTCAGAACCTTTTGTACTAGCAAACCAGGAATCCTTCTTAAAGCAGCCACACAGTTTTTGCTGGTACCACTGAGACAGGAAGCCTTCTCTTAAAAGAATCATGCCTCTGCTTCTGGTTGCTATGATAAAATACCATGAAAAAGGCAAATTAAGAGAGAAAGGGTTTATTCCAGCTCACAGTTCAGGGGTATAATGTATCAAGAATGAGAAGTCAAGGCAGCAGGAGCTTAGATCAGCTAGATATCACATCCACAGTCAAGAATAGAAATCAATGGCTTAATCAATACATGTATGACAGTGATCCGCTGGCTCTCTAATTTTAGACAGTCTTGGATCCCATGGTCAGAGAAAATCATAAAACCCACCATATAAAGTAACATAAAATAATCTCCACAGATGTTCTCCAGGACTTCTCCCAGATGAATCTATATTTCATTGATTTGACAATACCAACCATCTCATGAACTCTGTCTCTCTCACACATGTTTTGATAAGGCCAGTGTTTTCTTTTAATTTTTTGTTTCTAACTAGCTCTTATAACATAATTATTCCATTTCTATTAATCTACATACTTCCACCTGGCTCATAGCTTTTGCCTTCCCTCCTCATGTCCTGCTTCCTCTGAGTCTAACTGGTGACCATACACACATTTCTTTCTCCTAGAGATGTCTCTTTCTGGAATTCTTGCATATACCTCCTGCCAGCTATTGGTTATTTAGCTTTTTATTGAACCAATCACAGTGACACATCTTCACACATTATAAAAGAATTTTCCACAATATTAGTGTATCTTGCAGGCAAGATAGGTTGTAGGGCAAGCATTTTGTTTATGAGTTTATGTTTATGTTTCTCTTTTGGTAACCTTTCAGAATACATTCCTGATGTGGGATTGCCCTATGTATGCTATGAATGCCATTGGTTAATAAAGAAGCTGTTTTGGGCCTATTGCAGTGCAGAATAGGACAAGATTGGAATTCCAAGCAGAGATAAAGGAGAAAAACGGCAGAGTCAGGGAGAAGCCATGTAGCCACTGCAGAAGACAGACACCAGATGGATCTTACCAGTAGTCCCAACCACATGACTATGCACAGATTAATAGAAATTTGTTAAGATGTAAGAGCTATCTAGAAATACACTTAAGCTATTGGCCAAACAGTATTGCAAATAATATAGTTTATGTTTGATTATTTCAGGTGTCAGTGGCCAGGAAATGAGCAGCAGTCTTCATCAACAAATTGATGTACCAACATGGGGCTGACTACATTGAAGTAAAACCTGAGAAAGCTTGGAAAGGAATTCTAGACACAAAAGAATAGAGTTAAGCACAGCTTCCTGGCAGCTGGAATTTTTTTTTTTCTCAGATGCCTCTGTTTGCTAGTAGTAAGCAGAAGCACCGTGGCTCTTTTATGAAAAAGCTTACTGACTCAGCATAAGAAAGGCACCTTCTGCTGCCAGCATGAACTGTGACTCTTACAGATGTCTGAGCACTTGATAGGCTTTGTGAGCAGCATGCTACTAGATGCTTAATGGTGACATAAACCCACTGTGACCCTGAAGCTGAGGCAGTATGCATGGCTCTCAGAGGCAGCGAACATGTCTCCACCAAGTTGGTCTAGACAGAACCTACAGACAGGAGTGCAGGCTTGGCCCTAGCCATGCCCGCTTAGCATTTAAAAAGAAAAAAATGCTTCTGATCATAAAATAATCACAGATACACATTAAAGACAGATTTAGAGGAAACAAAGACCCCTGGATGGGTCACCATGTTAAATAAATGTGTGTGGAATTAGGAGAAAGAAGAAAAAGAGTAAATGATGTGGGATTCCCCTCTGTATGCTGTGAATACTATGGGTTAATAAAGAAACTGTCTTGTGCAGGGAATAGAGGTAGGTGGGGAAAACTAAACTTAATGCTGGGAAAAAGGAGTTGGAGTAAGGGAGAAACCATGCAGCCCTCACTAGAGACAGTTGCTGGGAACTTTACCCAGTAAGTCACAGCCATGTGGCAATATACAGATTACTCGAATGGGTAAAATTAATATGTAAGAGATAGCCAACAAGAAGTTAGAGCTAATGGGCCAAGCAGTGATTTAAATAATTTAATTGCTGTGTGATTATTTTGGGGCCAAGCAGCCAGGAAATGAGCAAGTGGCCTCCTTACAACAAATTGGCATGCCAATGTGGTTGACTACATCCATGTAAAACCTGAGAAAGCTTAAAAAGGAATCCTAGACACAAAAGATCAGAGTTAAACATGGTTTGGTAATGGCATTTTCTTGGGTGGGCTCTGTTTGCTAGAAGCAAGCAGAGGCATGGCTCCTTTAAGAGAGGTTTTCCCAATTCAGCAGTAGCAGACAAAAAGCTGCACTATTTGGAAATGCCGGCTGTCTGGGCCATGCTGCCAATGTGACCTCTGACTCTTTCAGGAAGCCAAGCATTTAAATGGAATTTGTGAACAGAGTGCTATAACTTGCTTAATGGCAACATAGACTGACTGTGTGCCTAAAAATCGGGCTGTGAGCATAGCCCTCTGAGACAGCAAGCAGGAAGTGCTGTATTTGCTCTACCAATGCCTCAGTTTAGGTTTTCGAGAAGAGCTTAGCATTTTAAGAAGCACTCCTGGACAGCAAAGAATTGTTGCAGATACACCATAGGACATATTCAAACATAAAAGACCTCTAAATGGGTGACAGTATTGAATGAACATATGTAGGCTTGGAAGAGAGAAGGAAAAGAATATAGACAGTTATAGAAAGAAATAAATGGTTTAAAAGAGCTAGCCAATAAGAAGTTAGAGCTAAAGGTCCAAGCAGTGATTTAAATAATATAGTTTCTGTGTGATTATCTCAGGGAATGAAACAAATGGCTTCCTAACAACAAGTAAAGAGAGAGTAAAAATAATATAAAAGAGAACAGACAGTCAGAGATTAAAGGAGTAAATAAAATAAAATAAATATTAAACTTGTAGAAAAAGTAATAGAGTAAGAAAAATGAGCCACATAAATATAGGATATACACAGAGTCTGGATTATGTACACTATTGTGTTTTTATTGTATTCTGCTTTTGTTTCCAAAGAATATGAGAACCTGGAATTGGTATTTAATAACACCAATGTCTGTCATTGTACTCTTACTGAAACCTAATGATATTTGTAACTGCTTACAGATGTTGATAAAAGTTTGAAACAACCTGTAAAATGTTTGGGTTTAATGAATATGTTTAAAAATTTAGATTTTGATTCCTTTGAACTGCCCTAAAAGAAAAATGTTGTTTCCATACTGATCACACTGGGATAGTTAGAGACACTTTTGCTAAGGTCAGGAAAGGATTAGAGCATAAGAAAAGGCAGAGAGAACAAGAGGAGGGAGAGAGCAAGAGGAGGGATGGTTTCCCCTGGGTCACGACCCTCTTACCCTTCCCTTTTGGGACCCCTTTTAGGCATTTTGTTATTGATGGCTTTTGGACTGTGGGCCCTTAATAGGCTCACTAAGTTTGGTCACCAACAGGTGGACTCTGGCATCTGAGCCCATTCAGATCCATTATCACTGGCTTAATTTGGCTGATCGAGGGCTAAGAGAAGTCCCTTGAGAGGAAGTCTCCTATTGGAGCCACATGAAAACCAGAGATATGTGTGTCTGTCCATGACAGACATGGGTACTGGCTGAAGGGGTGCTAGACAAAGTACTGCCGGGAGAAGACCATGTCTCTGGGTCTCCTGAGGAACATGCCTGATTGCATAGAGGTTGATGTCCAGGGGTATAGATATAAAAAGCTAAACCCTCTCCTCCCCTAAAAGACATCTGTAACTTTAAAAAGAAAATTCTTCCACCAAGTTGGAAAGAATTTTCCCCCACCAATTAAATTTGAGAGGATAGGGCCTCTTCTCCCCCACACACACTGGTTAATGCCCACTTGTCTACCAGATGACCTTTAACTCACCTCATTCTAATACTTAAAAAGCGTGGACATATGGGAAGCAAAGACCTGTATTGTGAGATCTGTATTTTGTTTACAGCAGTCTTAAG
Source organism: Chionomys nivalis (assembly GCF_950005125.1). Lineage (NCBI taxonomy): Eukaryota > Metazoa > Chordata > Mammalia > Rodentia > Cricetidae > Chionomys > Chionomys nivalis. Next base: position 5,415,129 of record NC_080089.1, read on the forward strand.
TTCACAAGTAAGATATTCACCTTTGCAGGTCAATTTCCAGACCTAGGACATTGGCTTAGTGAGACCTGCAGGCACCAGGCTTTTAGAAACAATTAGCATTTCCTTTGTTAGCCAACAATCACAGACCCTCAGTAATTACTTACCAGCTAGGGATGTCTCCAGGCCTCAATTCCAGCAGATCTGACATATGCCCCCTCCCCATCACCCATTTGCTATATAACAGCTTCTAAGGAAATAATAAACAGTGTATTGATCAGAAACCCTGTCTTGACTGTCTTGCTGTCATTTCTCTTGTATCTTGTACCCTCCATTCCTCTCTCTTAGGTATATAAGGGACTCCCGTTCATGGTGTAGGAGCGTCTTCTGTCTGTGTTACTTTCATTGGTTAAATAAAGAGACTGCCTTGGCCTTTTAAGGGGGCAGAAAATTAGGTGGGTGGAGTAGACTGAACTGAATGCTGGGAGGAAGAAGGCAGAGTCAGAGAGAACCACCCTCCATGAAGCTGCCAGGTCAGACATGCTAAATCTTTCCCGGTAAGCCACGACCTCATGGTGACATACAGATTATTAGAAATGGGTTAAATCAAGATGTAAGTGATAGCAAGGAAGAGGCTAGAACTAATGGGCCAGGCAGTGTTTAAATTAATACAATTTCCATGTTGTTATTTTGGGGGTTAAGCTAGCTTGGCGGTGGGACATGGCCTGCCACTCTCACACTACACATTCATATCCCGCTGGCCAGGATATTATATAGAGATGACTACTTTGCATTGGTATGGATCTTGGTTTATTGATTCAAATTTAATATCAATTTTGATATACACACACACACACATATATATATACATATTTCTGCTCTTGATTAAGTTATTGTGTTTGTGCAATTCATTTTTAAAATGTAATGAATAATTAAGAAATATAGGTTAATAGATAATCACTTATAATATTCAAGCTCGTAGTCATTAGTTAGGTTTTCTAGATATATAGTGATATATTTCCTTTAGATAGATAATCTTCAAACTTTTAAAAGACCTACAGAATGTGACACTTAAAATGTTATAAGAACTTAGGACTTTTCATGACAATGAGACACATCTGTTCCTGGCAACACTATTTACTTCAATAGGAAGATGGACATCAAAGAGGCTCCTTATGGAGTTTGCTAGCCATTTCAGCAAGAAACTGCACTTGCTTGGACTGCTTGATGGTTTATTGTATGAACTGGACATTCAGGATTCATGGAAAAATGACTGCTAAGCTTGATGAAAGGTGAGATTGCCCTTCAGGGTTCCTGATTCATGTAAGAGTCTGCCAAACATTCTGCAGGAAAGAGAAGAAAATGACTGAGAAACTGCCAATATAGGTGGAATGGTCTTTAAAATTTTCTGCTTCATAGAAAACTCTGCCAGACATTATGGGCCTATAGGCTGAAGATTTATACTGCAATGTTACAAAAGCCCTTTGGAAGACTGTCCAGGAAGTGAGAAGTCTCTGTCAATTCTAGGGTTTTGGAAGTGGCTTACAATGCACTTCCTGTTTCCTTAGGTAATATTATATCCTTCTGGAGTCTTTGATGGAATTGAAGAAAAGAAATATATCATTATAGTTTTCCTTAGTTATAAAAAAGATAAAATAGATATAAATATTGTAACTGTGATTCTTGCTTGAGAACTGTTTTATTGTATATAATCTTGCAATGTTAGTCAAAACCTTTTTTTTTATTTAGACAGAAAAGGGGAGGTGATGTGGGTTTCCCTTCTGTATGGTGTGAATGCTGCTGGTTAATAAAGAAGCCTAATGCTGCACAGAATAGGGCAAGGCAGGAATTACAAGCAGAGACAAAGGAGAAAAATAGGCAGAATCAGGGAGAAGCCATATAGCTACCACAAGAGATAGACACTGGATAGATCCTTACTAGTAGACCACAACCATGTGGGGTTATACAGATTAATAGAAATGGCTTAATTTAAGATGTAAGAACTAGCTGGAAATGCACTTACACTATTGGCCAATCAGTATTGAAAATATTATAGTTTCTGTGTGGTTGAGTCTGGGCAGCTAGGAAATGAACAAGCAACCTTCATCCACACATCCGTGCACCAAAGACACTAGAACATAGAGGTGAAGGCTCTATACAGGCACCAGCTCAACTTTGTATTCAATGAGTAGTGTGTATGTTGTCCTTAGCAACTGAAGAGTTTAAGAATAAGAATATAGAAATGTAGGTTCCAAAAATAAGGATGGAGAAATAAAGAAATACAATCTTGTAAGTATAGGAGAATGAGAGCAGGCTGTCAGCAGCTTTCTTAGCAGCTTAAGAATTAACTATTAACAGTGGGTTACTTTGCTTTACAATCCATAGCCCTGTCTGCAAGAATGAAGCAGCCCTTTGCAAACTAAGAGTCACTCTGCAAACTGAGGGTCAGGTTTTAGACAACCCCTAGCCACTCAAGACTAGAAACTGATATGATCTGAATTAACTTTTAAATGATGGGATGTATGTGACTTTTTTGGTTTTGCATTGTCTCATACCCTTCCCTGATACACAAAACTGACATTATCAGGGGAGTGTAGAGCTTTGGTAAATACCACCAGCAAGTACCAGAGAGAAACAATGGGCTAAATACAAACACTAGTTTAACTGAAAAACCTGTTAATGAAAATTATGAAGAAAAGCAATTTGTATCTGAGTTTTACCTCGAGATTGTAAAACTTCCTTTGTTCATACTAATGCATGTTTCTTGCTATGAAAGGGGAGTTTGGAAAATCCCATTGCGATGGCTATACAAGTCCATCTCTGGCTGTGGTCTCAGATGTCAGATAAGCTTCTTGTGGCCCATGAAGATTTATTTTTTAATTTTTTAGGTTTTTTCCTGGAATAAAGTTTTTTTTCTGGGTTAATAGACTTTGGTGGTCTGTCTCCCATCTTTGTGTGACCTCAGTGGACCCAACAGAAATGTGCCACAACCCACAACTATCAGCTTTCTGAGAGCAAATATTGTGTTACCAATAACCTTAGTTGTTTGGGTGATGTGGGATTTCCCTCTGTATGCTGTGAATACCATTGGTTAATAAAGAAACTACTTTGAGCTTATAGCAGAGCATGGAAGAGTAGAACTAAGTGGGAAAAACTAAAATGTTGTGAAAAAGAAGGTGGACTCAGGGAGAAGCCATGTAGCTCTGCCAAAGACAGACACAGGAACTTTACGCAGTAAGCCACAGCTTCATGGTGATATACAGATTAATAGAAATGGGTTAAATTGAGATGAAAGAATTAGCCAATATGAAGCTAGAGCTAATGGGACAAACAGTGATTTAATTAATACAGTTTTGGTGTGAATATTTCAGGTCTGAGTCACTGGAACAAATAAGAGGCCTTCTTACAACATTTGTGGATTTCCATGGATTCTCCTTGTTCAACAACTGAACTGAATACAATTCAGTCCTGCTACTAAAGGTCTTGTTTGGTGACAAGTGATGGCCAATTGAGACTCCATATTCCCTATTATTAAAAGACTTCATTTGGATTACTTGCATATATTTGAGGAAGTTTCCACTGTACTAGATTTCCAGGTCATCCCTCTCTCAAATGTCCCTCACTTACAGCTGTCTCTTCCTGCATTCTCTCCCTCTACCCTATCTTCTTTTCTTCCTCCTCACCTGATCCTCCTATTCCCAGTCCAACTGTAAAATCTATTCTATTTCTCCCTCTCAGGGAGATTCATGTACCCTCCCCCAGACCCTTCCTCTCTATCTAACCTCTTTAGGTCTATGGATTGTAGCTTGGTTATCATTTATTAATATTCACATGCAAGTGAATACATGTCACATTTTTCTTTCTTGGTCTGGGTTACCTCAGGATAAACTTTTTTTCTAGTTCTACCCATTTGTCTGCAAATTTCACAATGTTGTTTTTAAGAGCTGAGCACTACTCCATTGTATAAATATGCTACATTTTTATTTATTTATTTTTATTATTAATTAATTTTATTACTTAAAAAACCAAGCCAAATTTCCACTCCCTCCCCTCCTCCCACTCCTACCACAAACCCTCTCATGCCGACCCCTCTAATCCTAAGAAAGGACAAGGCACCTGCCCTGTGGAAACTCCAAGGCCCTCACTACTACATCTAGGTTGAGCAAGGTATACATCCAAAGAGAAGAAGATCCAAAAATGCCAGTACATACAGTAGAGACAAATCCCAGTGCCATTGTCAGTGGCCCCTCAGTCTGCCACAACTGTCAACAACAACATTGAGATGGACTAGTTTTATTCCATGCTAGTCACTCCCAGTCCAGTTGGAGTTGGTGAGTTCCCATTAGCTCAGGCAAACTGTCTCAGTGGGCTAGCCCCCCATGGTCTTGATTTCCGTGCTCATACTCTCATTCCTTCCACTCTTCAACTGAACCTTGGGAGCTCAGTCCAGAGCTCTGATGTGGATCTCTGCCTCTGTTTCCATCTCTTGTTGGACAAAGGTTCTGTGGTGATATTTGAGATAATCATTAGTCTGCCTATAGGGCAAGGCCAGTTCAGACACCCTCTGTAACATGAGGTCATGCTTATTGGGGTTTATGTCCTGCCTGGTTCCCATAGCCTTTCAGCCCCAAAGAAATCACACAGAGATCTCCCTAAGCTTATAAACTGATTGACCTATTAGCTCAGGCTTCTTATTAGCTCTTGTTGCTTATATTAGCCATTATTCTGATCTATGTTAGCCACATGGCTTAGTACCTTTTTCAGCAGGGCAGGTTACATCCTGCTTCTTCGGTAGTCTGGGCAGGACTGGGAAGAATGGGCTTTCTCCTTTCCAGTATTCTCTTGTTCTCATTGCCCCACCTCTACTTCCTGCCTGGTTTTCCCACCTATACTTCCTGCCTGGCTATCAGCCAATCAGCGTTTATTTGAAATATAATTGACAGAATACAGAAAATTCTCCTGCCCCAACCCTCTCCTCTATTGCTTAGGGTCTTATCTGGGGTCATCCTTGTAGATTCTTGGGAATTTTTCTAAAGGCAAGTTTCTTGCTAACCCCATAATGCTTCCTCAATCAAGATATCTCTTTCCTTACTCTCATATATGTCCTTCCTCCATCTCGACTATCCCATTCCCTCAAGTTCTCCTCAACCCTCCACTTTGCCCCTTCCTTCTACCTGCTGCCCCCATGCTCCCAATTTGTCAGGTGATCTTGTCTTCTTCCAAATTTTTGTCTGCTTCCAATTTCCAGATGGGTCTATATGTTTTTCTTTGGGTTCACCTTATTACTTAGCTTCTCTGGGATCATGAAGTATAGGCTCAATGTCCTTTCTTTATGGCTAGTATCCACTTATGAGTGAATACATACCATATCCATTTTTTGGATCTGGGTTACCTCACTCAGGATAGTGTTCTAATTCCATCTGTTTGCATGCAAAATTCAAGATGTCATTTTTTTAACACTGAGTAGTATTCTAATGTGCAAATGAGCCACACTTTCTTTATCCATTCTTCAGTTGAGGGGTATCTAGGTTGTTTCCAGGTTCTGGCTATTACAAATAATGCTGCTATGAACATAGTTGAACAAATGTGGTTTTTTTTACTATGATTGGGCATCTCTTGGGTAATTTCCCAAGAGTGGTATTGCTGGATCCTGAGGTAGGTTGACTCCAAATTTTCTGAGAAACCACCACACTGATTTCCAAAGTGGTTGCACAAGTTTGCATTCCCACCAGCAATGGATAAGTGTTCCCCTTACTCCATATCCTCTCCAGTGTAAGCTATCATTAGCGTTTTTGATCTTATCCATTCAGACAGGTGAAAGATAGTATCTCAGAGTTGTTTTTATTTGCATTTCCCTGATAGCTAAGGAAGTTGAACATGTCCTTAAGTATTTTATGGCCATTTGAAATTCTTCTGTTGAGAATTCTCTGTTTAGTTCAGTGTACCATTTTGAAATGGGGTAATTTAGAACTTTAAATGTCTAATTTCTTGACTTCTTTATATATTTTAAAGATCAGACCATTGCCTGCTATGGGGTTGGTGAAGATCTTTTCCCATTCAATAGGCTGATTTTTTTTGTCTTATTGACTGTGTCCTTTGCTTTACAGAAGCTTCTCAGTTTCAGGAGGTCCCATTTATTTATTGTTGCTCTTATTGTCTATGATACTGTGGTCATATTTAGGAAGTGGTCTCTTGTGCTCATGTATTGAAGGCTACTTCCTACTTTCTCTTCTATAGGTTCAGTGTGGTCAGATTTATATTGAGGTTCTTAATCCATTTGGCCTTGATTTTTGTGCATGGTGATGGTTTTGTGGATTCTTCTACAAGTTGACATCGTTATACCAGCACCACTTGTTAAAGATGCTTTCTTTCTTCCATTGTATAATTTTAGCTTCTTTATCAAAAACCAGGTGTTTTTGATATCCAGGTCTTCAATATGATTCCATTCGTCAATGTCTCTGTTTTTATACCAATACCAAGCTGTTTTCATTACTGTAGCTCTGTAATAAATAGAGTTTGATGTCAGGGATGGTAATGCCTCCAGAAGTTCCATTATTGTATAGGATTGTTTTTGCCATACCGGGTTTTCTGTTTTTCCATACAAAGTTATTTTTCTCTCAAGGTCTGTGAAGAATTTTGTTCAGACTTTAATGGGGATTGCATTGAATATATAGATTGCCTTGGTTAGGATCATACCAATCCAAGAGCATGGGAGATCTTTCCATTTCCTGGTATCCTCTTCAATTTCTTTCTTCAAAGACTTAACATTCTTGTCTAATAGATCTTTCACTTCCTTGGTTAGTGTTACCCCAAGATACTTTATGCTATTTGTGGCTATTGTGAAAGGTGATGCTTCTCTGATTTCCCTCTCTGCTACTTTACCCTTTGTGTATAGGAGGGTTACTGATTTTTTTGAGTTGATCTTGTATTCTACCACATCACTGAAGGTATTCATCAGCTATAGGAGTTCTCTGGTAGAGTTGTTGGGGTCACTTATGTACACTAACCTATTATCTGCAAATAATGGTTTGACTTCTTCCTTTACAATTTGAATCCCCTTGATTGTCTTATTTCTGGTGCTAAAACTTCAAGAACTATGTTGAGGAGATATGGTGTGAGTGGACAGCCTTGTCTTGTTCCTGATTTTAGTGGAATGGCTTTGAGTTTCTCTCAACTTAGTTTGATGTTAGCTGTCAGCTTGATGTATATTGTTTTTATTATATTTAGATATGATTCTTGTATTCCTAATCTCTCCAAGACCTTTATCATGAAGGGGTATTGAATTTTGTCAAATGCTTTTTCAGCATCTAATGAAATGATCACATGTTTTTTTTTTCTTTCAGTTTATTTATATGGTGGGTTACATTGATAGATTTCTGTATGTTGAACCAGACCTGCATCTCTGGGATGAAGCCTACTTGATTGTGATGGATGATTTTTTTGGTATGTTCTTTTATTCAGTTTGCCAGTATTTAATTGAGAAATTTTACATCCATGTTCATAATGGAGTTTGGTCTGTAATTCCCTTTCTTGGTTGTCTCTTTGTGTGGTTTTGGTATCAGGGTAACTGTAGCCTCATAAAAAAGAGTTTGGCAGTGACCCTTCTGTTTCCATTATGTGGGACACTTTGAGTAGTATAGGAATTAGCTCTTCTTGAAAGTTTTGGCAGAATTCTGCTCTAAAATCATCCAACCCTGGGCTTTTTTTTTGGGGGGGGAGGTTTTTGATAAGAGCTTCTATTTTCTCATGGCTTATAGGTCTATTTAAATTGCTCACCTGGTCTTGATTTAATTTTGGTATATGGTATCTATCTGAAAAATTGTCAATTTCTTTTACATTTTCCAGTTTTGTGGAATACAGGTTTTTGTAGTAAGACCTAACGATTCTCTTAATTTCCTCAGTGTCTGTTGTTATGTTCCCATTTTCATTTCTGATTTTGTTAATTTGGATGTTCTCTCTCTGTCTTTTGATTAGTTTTGACAAGGGTTTGTTAGTCTTGTTGATTTTCTCAAAGAACCAGCTCTTTGTTTCATTGATTCTTTGGATTGTTTCTGTGTTTCTATTTTGTTGATTTCAGTCCTCAGTTTATTTCCTGACTTCCATTCCTCCTGGGTGAGTCTGCTTCTTTTTTTTCCTAGAGTTTTCAGGTGTGTTGTTAAGTTGCTAATGTGAGCTTTTTCCATTTTCTTTATGTGGGCACTTATTGCTATGAACTTTCCTCTTAGCACTGCTTTCATAGTGTCCCATAGGTTTGGATATGTTCTGCCTTCATTTTTGTTAAATTCAAGGAAGACTAATTTTTTTATTTACTTCTTCCTTAACCCAGGGATGGTTCAGTAGTTGACTGTTCATTTTTCATGAGTTTGTAAGCTTTCTGGGAGAAAAATGGTTGTTAAATTCTAACTTTTATCCATGGTGATCCGATAAGACACAGGGGTTACTACAATTTTTTGTATCTGTAGATGTTTGCTTTGTTACCTAGTATGTGTAGTATGTGATCAGTTTTATAGAAGGTTCCATGAGGTGCTGAGAAGAAGGTATATTTTATATCCACACCTACTTGTTTCTTAGGTCCATTTGATTAGAAAACCTTTTCCCAACCCTTTACTCTGAGGTAGCATCTGTCTTTGAGGTTGAGGTGTGCTTCTTGTAAACAGCAGAAGACTGGATCCTGTTTTCATATCCATTCTCTTAGCCTGTATCTTTTTATGAGTGAATTGAGTCCATTGATATTCACTGATATTAATGACCAGTGGTTGTTAACTCTGGTTATTTTTCAGTAGTAGTGTTTGTGTGCTTCCCTTATTTAGATAATGCTGGTGGCAGGGGTTATCAGACGTCTGTGTTATTGTGGGTGCAGTTATCTTCCTTGGGTTGAGGTTATCTTTCTAGTGTTTTTTGTAAGGCTGGGTTTATGGATATGTATTGTTTAAATCTGTATTTTTTTTTCATGTAATATCTTGTTTTCTTTATTAATGGTGAATGAAATCTTTCTGGGTATAGTTGTCTGGGCTTGCATCCATGGTCACTTAGTGTCTACAGCACATCTATTCAGAACCTTCTGGCTTTCATGGTTTTCTTTTTTTTTTTTATTGAAAAAAAAATTTTCCACCTCCTCCCCGCCTCCCATCTCCCTCCCCCTCCTCCCGCCCCTCTCCCCCTCCCCCCACCCCCCCACTCTTCTTCTCCTCCCTCTCCAGTCCCAGGAGCGGTCAGGGTTCCCTGCCCTGTGGAAAGTCCAAGGTCCTCCCCCCTCCATCCAGATCTAGGAAGTTGAACATCCAAACTGTCTAGGCTCCCACAAAGCCAGAATCTGAAGTAGGATCAACACCCCATGCCATTGTCCTTGGCCTCTTGTCAGCTCTCATTGTCCGCCATATTCAGAGAGTCCAGTTTTATCCCATGCTTTTTCAGTCACAGTCCAGCTGGCCTTGGTGAGCTCCCAATAGATCGGTCCGACTGTCTCAGTGGGTGGGTGCACCCCTCGTGGTCCTGACTTCGTTGTACATGTTCTTCCTCCTTCTGCTCCTCATTAGGACCTTGGGAGCTCAGTCCGGTGCTCCAGCGAGAAGTCAGGTGTAATTCTACTAGGTTTACCTTCATATGTTACTTGACCTTTATTCTTTGCAGATCTTAATATTCTTTCTTTATTCTATATGTTTTGTGTTTTGATTATTATTTGGTGAGGGTTTTTTTTTTCCAGTCTATTTAGTGTTTGTAAGTTTATTGTACCTTCATAGGGATATCCTTCTTTAGATTGGGAAAGTTTTCTTCTATAATTTTGTTGAACATATTCTTTGTCCCTTTGAGCTGGAGTTCTTCTCCTTTTCTACCCCTATTATTCTTAGGTTTGGCCTTTTCATGGTGTCTCAGCTTTCCTGAATGTTTTGTGTTAAGAATTTGTTGGATTTAATGTTTTCTTTTACCAATGTGTCTATTTCCTCTATAGTATCTTCAAGCACTTGAGATTCTTTCTTCTATCTCTTGTATTCTGTCTCTGTAGTTCCTGTTCATTTACCCAGATTTTCCATATCCAGAATTCCCTCTGTTTGTGTTTTTGTTATTACCTCTATTTCAGTCCTCAAGACTTGATCTTTTTCCTTCATCTGTTTGATTGCTTTTTCTTGGTTTTCTTGGGTTTCTTTGAGGTATTTATTAATTTCTTTCAACTTTTTGTTTGTCTTCTCTTCCATTTCTTTAAAGGAATTTTTCATTTTCTCTTTAAAGGTTTCCATCATTTTCATAAAATTGCATTTAAAGTTGTTTTCTTCTATTTCTTCTTGGTTAGGATGATGAAGTCTTCCTGTTGTGTGTCTGCTGGGTTCTTGTGTTACCATGTTGCTTTTTAGGATGTTGGAGCAATTCTTACATTTCCACCTACCCATCTCTTCCTTTAAATGAGGCTGGCAGTGTCTTGGCATCTTGGTTCAATCCTTGCTGTGGCTGTTTATTTGGTGGTTTTACTTGGTTTGTCCTCTTAGGTCCCCTCAGTATTGGAGCAAGCTGTGTCTCAGGGTTCCACAGACCTCCCAGGCAAACAGGCGGGTTTGTGGGGTGAGGTGGATTGGGGGATAGCCCAGCTGCAGGATACTCCCTGCTGGCTGACTAGAAAAGCCAAGGGAGTTGGGGAGGGGCCCCTGGGTTTTGTCCCACTGGGGGGTTCCCAGAGAGTGGGACATCGGGCTTTTCCAGCCCTGTGGCCACTGACTCACCCCTTAGGACCCCTCAGTATTGGAGCCAGCTGTGTTTCCACTGCATATTCTTTGTCCATTCTTCTGTTTCAAAACATTTAGAATGACCTGAAATTTATGAAACTAATACAAAAAAAATCAAAGAAAACCCTGAATTTTGAGGTAAAATGTCACTAGAACTGTTTACATAATGAACACTTTTTTTAAAACTGAAATTTTATCCAGGTGGTTGTGGCACACACTTTAATCCCAGCACGCAAGAGGCAGAGGCAAGTGAATCTTTGTGAAGTCTAGGCCACCTTGTTTTACAGAGTTAGTGAGTTAGTTTCTGGACAGGTCCCAAAGCCACACAGAGAAACCCTATCTTGAAACCCCACCCCTCAAAAAAAAAACCCTGAAATTTTATTTAAATATTGTAAGACCTATGTTTGCAGAATAAAGTCACTTTGTACTTATTAAATTTTGTAGTTTAAAATATTTTTCATACAACTTTAATGAACCTAAATTTAAGAGAGTCAATGAGTTACTACCTATGAAAATCTAACAAACCCTGTAAATACCATCGCAAACTAGAACTTAGACATTAATATTAAGTATATCACCTTAGAATTTGCAGTATTGGGTTCTATTACACATGATAAGTATTTTTTGCATTTCTTCCATATTCAAGTCTCTCTAACCTGATTTTACTCACCTGGTAATTAGTGAATATTCATTTACTGAATCTTCCAGGGGAAGTTAATTACACTTCCCTAACCTCACCAAAATGTATGCTGAAAAATGAATTTAAAAATTTTAATCAAGAAAAGCTTTTCCCTGTGGGCCCTTCAGATTGAAAAATCCAATTAGTTTTAGTGTTTTTACTTTTCGAGATTAACCACCTTTTAATGCTATGAAACATAAATTAGAATTCAAACTATTTATAGCTTTTTCAAAAACAACCTTTTAATGTATCAGGAAAATTTTATTTCTTTTATAAATATTGTCCATCTCTTCTACCATATTCTTTATGTATTTGTGAGTACAAATTAATATTCACTCATACCTCTAAGAATTTTTTTTATTTTTTTTGGTTTTTCGAGACAGGGTTTCTCTGTAGCTTTGGAGCCTGTCCTGGAACTCGCTTTGTAGACCAGGCTGGTCTCGAACTCACAGAGATCTGCCTGCCTCTGCCTCCCAAGTGCTGGGATTAAAGGCGTGCGCCACCACCGCCCGGCTACCTCTAAGAATTTTTACAAAAAAAAATGTCAATAGTTTAAAGCATTGACCCTTCTGTTTTTATGAGAGAAAATATGCAGCTCCAACCAGGAAGTTTTAGATTTAATTTTTAAGTGAATGTGTATGTATGTCTGTGTGTCTGTATCTGCCTGCCTGCCTGCTTTACTGTCTCTGTATTCCTGCCTGTTTGTGTTCCTGACTATCTGTCTATGTGTATCTGTGTCTATGTGTCTGCCTGTCTGTATGTGTGTGTGTGTTGGTGTGTTTGTGTGTATGTCTATGACTCTATATGTGTGTTGTGTAAATAAATAAAAGTGCCCTCAGAGACCAGAGATATTGGATGCCCTGGATCTAAATGTAGAGATGTTTGCAAGCAACTTAATCTGGTTACTGGGCACTAAATCTAGAACAGCAAGTACTCTTAACTGTTGAGATATCTCTGCAGCTCCTTCAACCAAGATTATTATAAAAGAATTTCCATCAAGAATGAGCAGTATTTCCCTGATCGCTAGGGAAGTTGAGCATGACCTTAAATGTCTTTTGGCCATTCGAACTTCTTCTGTTGAGAATTCTCTTTTCAGCTCAGTGCTCCATTTTTTAATTGGGTTGATTAGCCCTTTACGGTCTACTTTCTTGAGTTCTCTATATATTTTGGAGATCAGACCTTTGTCTGTTGCGGGGTTGGTGAAGATCGTCTCCCAGTCAGTGGGTTGCCTTTTTGACTTAGTGACAGTGTCCTTTGCTTTACAGAAGCGTCTCAGTCTCAGGAGGTCCCATTTATTCAATGATGCCCTTAATGTCTGTGCTGCTGGGGTTGTATGTAGGAAGTGTTCTCCTGTGCCCATGTGTTGTAGAGTACTTCCCACTTTCTCTTCTGTCGGGTTCAGTGTGTTCAGACTGATATTGAGGTCTTTAATCCATTTGGACTTGAGTTTTGAGCATGATGATAGATATGGATGTAATAGCCAGAACCTGGAAACAACCTAGATGCCCTTCAATGGAAGAATGGATGAAGAAAGTATGGAATATACTACTCAGCAGTAAAAAACAATGACTTTCCTGAATTTTGCAGGCAAATGGTTGGAAATAGAAAACACTATCCTGAGTGAGGTGAGCCAGACCCAAAAAGAGGAACATGGGATGTACTCACTCATATTTGGTTTCTAGCCATGAATAGGGGACGTTGAGCCTATTATGTGGGATCCTAGAGAAGCTAATTAAGAAGGTGAACCCAAAGAAAAACATTTAGGCGATGAATGGAGACAGAGACAAAGACCCACATTGGAGCACCGGACTGAAATCTCAAGGTCCAAATCAAGATCAGGAGACAGAGCACGAGCAAGGAACTTAGGACCGCGAGCGGTGCACCCACACACTGAGACAATGGGGATGTTCTATCAGGAACTCACCAAGGCCAGCTGGCCTGGGTATGAAAAAGCATGGGATAAAACCGGACTTGCTGAACATAATGGACAATGAGGACTACTGAGAACTCAAGAACAATGGCAATGGGTTTTTGATCCTACTGCACGTACTGGCTTTGTGGGAGCCTAGGCAGTTTGGATGCTCACCTTACTAGACCTGGATGGAGGTGGGTGGTCCTTGGACTTCCCACAGGGCAGGGAACCCGGATTACTCTTAGGGATGATGAGGGAGGGGGACTTGATGGGGGAGGGGGAGGGAAATGGGAGGTGGTGGCAGGGAGAAGGCAGAAACCTTTAATAAATAAATAAATTAAAAAAAATAATGAGCGGTATTGCTGGACAATGGTGGCACATGTTGTTAATCCCAGCACTTGGAGATAGAAGCAGCTAGACTGAGTCTGAGAGTCTGAGGCCAGGCTGGTCTACCAAGTGAGTTCCAGGATAGCCTGGGCTATACAAAGAAACCCTGTTTCAAAAAAACAAAGCAAGAAAACAAATAAAAAGAATGTGTAGTGTCAGTAAATTTTCCTGAAATCAAAAATAAAATAATTGGGGACTGAGGAGATAGTTCATTGCATCAGAATGTAGTTCTAAATTCATCGCCAGAACCCTTGTAAAATCTAGGCATGCCACAAGCATCTCTAACCCCACTGCTAGAACATGCTGAGTTCATACTAGTCAAGGGACAATGATTGAAGGAGCTCATTGTTGAGTGAGAGACCATATCCCAAAACATAGGGTGGAGAGTGATAAAGAAAGATATGCCAAATCAACCTCTAGTCTCCATGTGTGCACAAATGGTGAAAACACAAACAAAGTAAGTCAACCTATCCACAAACAAATACATATGGTAATGTGAGACATATCTATAAGCAATAGACCAAACCAAGGAGATATTTGTTTATAAAGTTCTATATAGTTATGACAATGGGAGCTTAAATATTTCACAAGCATGACAAATGATTTTACTGTTACACAAGCTATGAAATAGGTCAAGAACTCTGAAACAAGATAGGCATGGTTCCCATCTCCATGTTTTTGTAAAATTTTAGAAGCTTTAATAAGGTCCTTCAATATAGCTTACCCCTGTTTTTTTTTTTTTTTTCTTAATTTTTTTATTTGATGTTTTAAGGTAGGTATTTTGTTATGGGCAAATTAGGCTAGTTAATAAGCCCATCACTTTATTTTCTTTTTTAAAGCATTGTATTTATTTCTATTACATCCCAACTGCTATTTCCCCGCCCTCCTCTCCTCAGATCCCCTTCCCCCACCTACCTTTTGCCACCACTCCCAATTGCTTTTGTTGCAGTTTACAGTGCTCTTTTAATTCAGGTTTATTCTTTGAGACAGGATCATAGAGACCATGCTGACCCCAGGTTCTTTATTAATAAAAGTTGTTGTGAGAAGCATGTGACATGCTTGTATGGTGCACAGCAAAGGGGCTGATCAATAAGTGTCTGTTTCTCCTATTTGTCATTTTGTTTTCTGAGACAGTTTTGCTGCGTCTGAGTCTGGCTTGAGTTTGTAGTGACACTTCTACCATAGCTTCCCCATTACTGGGATTACAGTCATGTATCACAGTGCTTGACTGCTCTTTATCTTTTCCTTGATTTTATTAGAAGCCACGTTCCCTTGCCTCTTTGATTCCACAACTAGGATACAAATTTAAATTTGAAAAGAGCCAAAATCTCCCTTAGCAAAGGGAATTAAGGTGATATAATAAAAATTTGGTTGATATAAACTCTTGTTTTTAATGTAGTTTTAAACTTTCCCTCTCATAAACTCAAGCATTAATTTCTTAGCTATTAATTTATTCACTCAACAAACTTTTTATATATAATTCTTTGACAACGTTGAAGCAACCAACTTTGGCTATGGCCTATCATAATTGACAGACCATTTTCAGAGGGAGGAAATTTTTCAAAACCATATTATCCTGTCTTGGCAAAATTTGGCAGTCCTGCTTATCCATTTCCGGATAACATGTAACTTGTCAGTGGTTAAGGCATTGTCAGTTCCTTGCACAAAGGCCAGTATTGCCAAGAAAAAAACAAGCTCCAAGTGGAGCATCTCTGGTGCTCATTATTCTCTCAGGAATAGATTGGTGCTATCAGAAGCAGTCATAGATTACCTATCTAGACAGAATACAGTCTCTATGTATGAAAAGAACCTAATTGATCTGACTGTATGTACAGCAAGCATGAACAACTATTGACCTATAATAATTAATACCTGTATAACTTAAAGACTAAAACTTTATGTCAGAATATTAAATAACCTGTAAACAAATGTGCAACAAATGAGGACAATGACCTTACAATGTAAACATTATATAAGTATCTTGACTAGAGATAGGAGTTAGTATATAATGCAATATGAAAATATATCCTAAAAGTTATATCAATATACAAAATGTCCTAAACAGAGATAATGAGATACATATATACAATCTGACAAAATAATTTTGTATAGGTGCACAAATAATGTAAACAAAAGTAACAAATATAATTTGAACTTGTATCAATATACAAAAACTGTACCAATGTAAATTATCCATGAACAAGTACTCACTCTATTAACCACTATTACTATCCCCTCTTTTTTTAACAAACATAGTTTTCACCCCAACCCTCTGTTTAGTACAAGTAATAATCAACAACCTTTAAACAGTGTTCCCAATGCTATGAACAAACTTTTTAGGGATGGGAGTATTGTCTTCTAGAATTGCTTTCTGCTGTCATGGGGGTGATGTTCTCTTAGTGGGATAGTGCAAAATTAAAGTGATGATTAAGTTTAAAAATTATTGACTAGTATAGTTGCAAAGAATTTTTGAGCAGTTGATAGATAAGGAATATCATGAGAAGGTGTACCATTTTAGTAGCTGGTACCCCCTCTCAAAAAAGAAGCGATCTTATAGTAGCACTGCCTGCATCACGATTTCATCTCAACTAGGTAGAGTTGTTGCTGTGGGGCTCCATCTTCTTCCTGGAAACTTCAAAGATAACTGCAGGAAAAGGATCTGTAGGAAAATATATTGTTCATCATGAAAAAGTTAAACATCATTCATATATACATTCAATGAAGAATATGATATAGACAAAAAAGGCATGGAGAAAGTAAAAAATTTTCCTACTCTTTTTTTCTATTCTATACCAGATGGCTTCCAATATGAGTCAGATAATCGAATGTTCCTTTTAACAACACACTTGGATTTAGAGAAGTACAGAGCCATTGTCCATCTCCAAAAACAGCTGAACATATTAATATATTAGTGTGTGTGTGTGTGTGTGTACATATAAGTGTAACCCTACCTGGATTCATGAACCATGTTCTGTTTTCTATATGTTCCTAAGTGGATAGTTATTTTTTTCTGCCAGCATTCAAACATCCAGGGTCTCTTGAATTGTTGATGATGTGTAATTTTCCTGCTAAGATAAGAGCAGAACTCTTCCCCAACCCTATATGGCTTTCCTTACCACCTGTATGGTTGTTACCATTGTGGATAAGCTGTCATTTCTCTGTTTCAATAGGTTTTTCCTTTTCAAAGCGAATCTTTATTCATTTTAATGATATCCATAATTTTTCTTCTCCTGTGGAAAGAAGAGTGAAAACCCTTCCCCAATGTAGTACATCTCCTGGTTTCCATTGTGAGGTCAACACATCCTTGAAATATACTGATTAATTCAATTCAGAAGTTTTTTCCGTTATCCAATGCCTCTCTGCTGCTGTTGTTCCTTTCTCACTAGTGTTAAGGAAATTCAAAGTTAATAAAGCATTATGCAATCTATTTCTGGGGGTATTTTATGTCCCTTCCTGTTTGTTCAGCATATCCTTTATAGTATGATTTGACCTTTCTATAACTGCCATATCTATAGGATTATTTGGTATACCTGTAATGTGCTTTATATTATAATAAGCAAAAAAGAGTTTTATTTTTTTAGATACATATGCTGGACCATTGTCTGCCTTTATTTGTGCAAGTATACCCATGATGGCCATAACTTCCAATAAATGTGTGATTACTGAATCAGCCTTTTCTGAGCTCAAGGCAGTTGCCCATTGAAAACCTAAATACATGTCTATAGTATGGTGTACATATTTTAATTTACCAAATTCTGTAAAGTGGAACACATCCATCTGCCATATTTTATTCCTTTGAGTATCCTTAGGGTTACTCCCTTTAGGCAATGTGTTTGACTATAGAAAGAGCAATTAGGACACTTTTTTATAATCTCCTTAGCTTGTTGCCATGTAATAAAAAAGACTTTCTTTAAACATTTGCTATTGACATGATGTTTTTATTAAATTCTGAGGCCTGAAACATGCTTCTAATCAATAATTGATCAATTTCTGCATTACCTTGTGCTAGAGGACTTGGCAGACCCGTATGGGATTGGATGTGTGTTATATACATAGGACAAAGTCTATTCCTGATTATGTCTCACACCTGGATAAACAATGAAGTCAATTCTGTACCATCTGGTATAAATTCAGCCGTTTCAATATACAAGATAACTCTTTTGCATATTGTGAATCAGTAACTATATTGAGAGGTTCTTTAAAATCTCTTAGCACTATAAGAATGGTATAAAATTCTGCCTTCTGAACAGAATTATAAGGCCTTTGTTCCACCTTACTCAATTCTTCTCATTTGTAACCTGCCTTCCCTAATTTATTTGCATCAGTACAAACTGTATGGGCTTCAGTTATTGGAGTGTCACATACAATTCAAGGAAGAATCCAAGAAGTTCTCTTTATAAGGTTAAGTCTATCACTTTGGGGATAGTTGCTATTAATTTCTCCAGAAAAATTAGCACAAGCTCTTTGCCATGGTTTATTGTCTTCCCATAACTTTTTTATTTCATCGGTAGTGAAAGGCATTATATAATTTTTGCTAGTTGATGAAGTCTCAGTTTACCTTTTTTAATTAATTCAGATACTTTTTCCACATAAGTTTTTAATTTTTTACTTGGTTTCTGTGGTAAAAAGATCCATTCTACAATAATATCTTCCCTCTGCATTAAAATTTCCATAGGTAAAATTCTGGAAGGCAATATGACTAGGATACAACTAAGATTTGGATCCACCCTTTCCACATATGCCTCCTGTAATTTTTCCTCAAGCATTGTCAGTTCCTTTTCTGCTTCAGTTGTTAATTCTCTGGGACTACTCAAATCTTTTTAACCATCTAAGGTTTTGTTTAAATGAATTATTAGATCAGGTTATTCCAACGGCTGGTCATAGACTGGAAATATCTCCTAACAATCTTTGAAAGTCATTAAGAGTCTGTAACCAGTATCTTCTAATTTGTGCCTTTTGTGTTCTAATTTTCTGTAAATTTATTCTGTAACCTAGGTAATTAACAGAATCTTTACTTTGAATTTTTTCAGGAGCAATTTGTAATACCCATTTAGGCAAGACTTTTTTTTTTTTACTTTTTCAAACATCCTTTCTAAAGTATCTATATTTGAATCAGATAACAATATGTCATCCATGTAATGGTAGATTACTGACTTAGAAAATTGCTTACGAATTATTTCCAATGGCTGGCTGACAAAGTATTGGCACAGGGTGGGGCTATTGAGAATTCCCTTTGGGAGGATAGGTTTATTCTAGTAGGCTAAGAATTATTATAAATAGACACTGTGAAGGCAAACTTTATCCTTTTCTTGTAAAGGTATAGTGAAGAAACAATCCTTTAAATCAATAACTATGAGAGGCCATTCCTTAGGTAACAGAGAAGGCAGAGGAATTCGAGATTGTAGTGGGCCCATAGGTTGAATAACCTTGTTGATAACCCTTAGATATGTCACCATTCTCCATTTTCTTGGTTTCTTTTTAGCAACAAATACAGGAGAATTCCAAGGGCAAGTAGATTCTTCTATATGCCAAGCATCTAGTTGCTCTTGTACCAGCTGTTCTAAATCCTGCAACTTTTCCTCAGATAAAGGCCGCTGCTTAACTCATATTGGTTTCTCAGTTAACCATTTTAAAGGTAGGGCTATTAGTACCTCTGAAGGTTTATCAATTGCTTTGTGTTCTTGTGAGGCCGAATGGCTGGTGTCTGTCATCTGCAATATCGTCTAATATTTTCCTCAGAAACATAAATTTTGGGGGCTGTAGGAATGTTAATCTGGGTATTCCATTGCTGTAATAGGTCACGACCTCACATTCACTGCAATGTTGAAGGCCCTATGCATTCAACTCATCTTGTGCTTTGTTTTATCCAAGATAGAGTTCCAGTTCCCAGGAACTGAACATCTACCTCTTAAAGAGGCCAATTCAGATATCAAGATTCTGGAGTAATGATACTTACATCCACACCCATGTCTAAAAGCCTTCAATAAAAATGCCATTTATACAAACTCTTAGCTTTAGTCTTTGATCATTAATAGAAGTCTGCCAAAATATACGTTTACTCTATCCTACTGGATTTCTTTGAGTCATCCTCCACATTTAACCCATCATTCAGACCAGTATTGCTTTTTAAAACAGGCATTAGATTTTTTAATTTTCTTGGTGAGACATGTTCTCTACTGTAACTGGGAATAACTGGGTCACTTTTGACTTGGGGGCCTGCAAGAGGCCCTCAAGGAGTTTTTTGATGGTATCGGGTTGTGTTGTTTGTCTCTTGTTGACCTACATTCATTGGTCCAATGTTGGCCTTTACCACACCTTCTATAGATACCTGAAGCCTGAGGTCTCCTATTTTTGCCGTTCCCAGAGGATATATTATTCCTAGAAATTCCTTGCCTACAATTCCTTCTCAGATGTCCTATTTTACCACAACTGAAACATTTGGCAGTGTGATATCTCCTCATTACTTTGGAATATGCTTCTACTACCCAAGATTCATCATTATTATAAGATGTCTTAACATTCATTGTATGTAGAATCCATTCATCTATAGGTGCTGATCTAAACCTTAAAGACCTAATTATCTTTTTGCATTTTAAGTTTGCATTTTCAAAAGCCAGAAATTCAAGAATTATTCATCTAGCTTCTCGGTCTGTTACTCCTATTTCTATAGCCTTACTTAATCTTTGTAAAAAGTCAGTAAAGGGTTCTCTCTGTCCCTGCCTAACCCTGGCATACGATTCAGTTTTTTTACCTAGTTTTTGAATCCTGTCCCAAGCATTTAAGACTGGTGCTTTGTGGCATAGGGACAAGATTTTTTCATCATAAAGAGCTTGGACCTGTGGGGTCAGCATAAGGACCTTCACCAAGAATTTGATCTTGGGAAACCTCAAGACATTTTGCTCTTCCCTGTTGTTCCATATTTTTGGATTCCTCCCTGAAATAAATCCCAAACAACAATGAAGGTCCATCATTCAGGACTGCTGAAACTAACTGAAAATAGTCATAAGGGGTTGCCCTGATGTTAGAAGCCCAAGTCCTGAGTTTCCTGCCCAACCCAGAGCAGTGAGAGCCTGACTAGAGGGCAGGCCTCAAGGTCCCCGCCAGGGAATGCGGGGCCCCTGCTGCTGGGGCTGCAGTGTCTGTTGTGCTCTCCTGGATCTGCTCTGCGTGCCCCCCATTTCCCTTGGCCCCTGGCTCATCGTGGCTACCAGGAGTCCCTCTGTAGGTGCTGAGAAGTCCCATCTGGACGGGTAAGTGTGTGCTATCCTGGGGCGGACTGTCCCGGTAGAGAGCACAAACGCCCCTCCCCCAAATCCTGCTGCAGGGCTTTCTTTCCTACACACGCACCCCCACCCCCCACCCAAGCCTGCCTTGTCTGCAAGGTCCTTTGCTGTGGAACAGTTTCCTGCCCAACCCAAAGCACTGAGAGCCTGACTAGAGGGCAGGCCTCAAGGTCCCTGCCAGGGAACACGGGCCCCTGCTGCTGGGGCTGCAGTGTCTGCTGTGCTCTCCTGGATCTGCTCTGCCTGCACCCCATTTCCCTTGGCCCCTGGCTCATCAGGGCTACCAGGAGTCCCTCTGTAGGTGCTGAGAAGTCCCATCTGGACGGGTAAGTGTGTGCTATCCTGGGGCGGACTGTCCCGGTAGAGAGCACAAACGCCCCTCCCCCAGCTCCTGCTGCAGGGCTTTCTTTCCTACACACGCACCCCCACCCCCACCCCCAAGCCTGCCTTGTCTGCAAGGTCCTTTGCTGTAGAACAGTTTCCTGCCCAACTCAGAGCAGTGAGAGCCTGACTAGAGGGCAGGCCTCAAGGTCCCCGCCAGGGAACGCGGGCCCCTGCTGCTGGGGCTGCAGTGTCTGCTGTGCTCTCCTGGATCTGCTCTGCCTGCCCCCCATTTCCCTTGGCCCCTGGCTCATTGGGGCTACCAGGAGTCCCTCTGTAGGTGCTGAGAAGTCCCATCTGGACGGGTGAGTGTGTGCTATCCTGGGGCGGACTGTCCCGGTAGAGAGCACAAACGCCCCTCCCCCAGAACCTGCTGCAGGGCTTTCTTTCCTACACACGCGCCCCCACCCCCAAGCCTGCCTTGTCTGCAAGGTCCTTTGCTGCAGATCAGTTTCCTGCCCAACCCAGAGCAGTGAGTGCCTGACTTGAGGGCAGGCCTCAAGGTCCCCGCCAGGGAACGCGGGCCCCTGCTGCTGGGGCTGCAGTGTCTGCAGTGCTCTCCTGGACCTGCTCTGCCTGCCCCCTACTTCCCTTGGTCCCTGGCTCATTGGGGCTACCAGGAGTCCCTCTGTAGGTGTTGAGAACTTCCATCTAGACAGGTGAGTGTGTATTAGCCTGGGGCAGACTGTCCCGGTAGAGAGCACAAACCCCCGTACACTACGCTTCCCAACCAGAGCAGTGAGTGCCTGCCTAGCGGGCAGGCCTCAGTAACCCCCGAAAGGGAGCGCAGGCACCTCCAGCTTGTACTGCAGTGTCACCTGTTCTACTCGACCCCGCCCTACACCTTGCATTCGGCCTTCTTTCCACTGGTCATTGGAATACCAGGCATCCCTGTTTTGGTGTTGAGGAGTTCATCTGCAAGGGAACGGTTCCTGCCCCTACACTGAGGAGATACACCCAGAGAGTTAGTCACAGCAAAGACTGGTCCAAGACACCAGGCCTCTCCTGGCTCCATTTGAGGGAAAAGATGGGCAGGAGCCAATGCAAGAATTCCCCCAACAACTTGAAAAACAACGTGACATCACCAGAATCCAGGAATCCCGAAATGAGAAGTGTACACGCTAATCCAGAAGAATTAGAAGAATTCGACTCAAAAGTGAATTATATGAAAATAATAGAGGACCTTAAACAGGAGGTGAAAAACTGCCATAATCAATTAGAGATTACAAACAAAAAGGTAGAGGAAATGAATAAATATCTCAAAGATACCCAAGAAAACCAAGAGAAACAAGAAAAAGTAATCAAACAGGTAAGGGAAACAGTTCAAGACTTGAAGAATGAAGTGGAAGTAATAAAGAAAACACAAACCGAGGGAAGGATGGAGATGTAAAATTTGGATAAACGAGCAGGAACTACAGAGACAAGTACCACCAACAGATTACAAGAGATAGAAAAAAGAATCTCAGACACTGAAGATACCATAGAGAAAATCAACTCTCTGATCAAAAAAACAGCATAACAACAAATTCTCATCACAAAACATTCAGGAAATCTGGGACACAATAAAAAGACCAAACCTAAGAATAATAGGGATAGAAGAAGGAGAAGAAGTACAGCTCAATGGTCCAGAAAATATATTTAATAAAATTATAGAAGAAAACTTTCCCAACCTTAAGAAAGATATTCCTTTGAAGGCCCAAGAAGCATATAGAACACCGAATTGACTGGATCAAAAAAAAACATCTCCTCGTCATATAATAATCGAAACACAAAACATACAGAATAAAGAAAGAATATTAAGAGCTGCAAAGGAAAAAGGTCAAGTTACCTATAAAGGTAAACCTATCAGACTCACACCTGATTTCTCTATGGAAACCATGAAAGCCAGAAGGTCCTGGATAGATGTACTGCAGAAACTAAGAGACCATGGATGCAAGCCCAGACTACTATACCCAGCCAAGCTTTCGTTCACTATAAATGGAGAAAACAAAATTTTCCAGGATAAAAACAAATTTAAACAAAACGTAGCCACAAATCCAGCCCTACAGAAAGTAATAGAAGGAAAATCACAAACCAAGGAGTCCAACAATGCCCATAATAACTCAGACATCTAATGACCCTTCACCAGCACAACTTGAAGAAGGGAAACACACAAACTCTACTACCAAAAGAAAGAAAGAGAGAAAGGAAAAATGACCGGAGTTAACAACCACTGGTCATTAATATCACTTAATATCAATGGACTCAACTCACCTATAAAGAGGCACAGGCTAAGAGATTGGATTCGAAAACAGGATCCAACATTCTGCTGCTTACAAGAAACGCACCTCAACCACAAAGACAGACATCTACTCAGAGTAAAGGGCTGGGAAAAGGTTTATCAAGCAAATGGACCTAAGAAACAAGCAGGTGTGGCCATACTAATTTCTAAGAAAGTTGACTTCAAACTAAAATCAATCAAAAGAGATGGAGAGGGACATTTTTTACTCATAACAGGAACAATTCACCAGGATGAAGTCTCAATCCTGAATATATATGCCCCTAATATAAAAGCACCCACTTATGTAAAAGAAACGTTACTAAAACTCAAGGCAGTCATCAAACCACACACACTAATAGTAGGAGATTTCAACACTCCTCTCTCACCAATGGACAGGTCAATCAGACAGAAACCTAACAGAGAAATAAGAGGATTAAGGGAGGTAATGAATCAAATGGACTTAACAGACATCTATAGAACATTCCACCCAAATAGGAAAGAATATACCTTCTTCTCTGCAGCTCATGGAACCTTCTCGAAAATAGACCACATACTCGATAACAAAGCAAACTTACACAGTTACAAAAAAAATCGGTAACCACCTGTGTCTTATCAGATCACCATGGATTAAAGTTAGAATTCAACAACAATGCTACCCCGAGAAAGCCTATGAACTCATGGAAACTGGACAGTCAACTACTGAACCACACCTGGATCAAAGAAGAAATAAAGAAAGAAATTAAAGTCTTTCTTGAATTCAATGAAAACGAAGACTCAACATACTCAAACCTATGGGACACTATGAAAGCAGTGCTAAGAGGAAAGTTCATAGCATTAAGTGCCCACTTAAAGAAAACGGAGAAAGCACACATTGGAGACTTAATAGCCCACCTGAAAGCTTTAGAAAAAAAAGAAGCAGACTCACCTAGGAGAAGTAGAAGACTCGAAATAATCAAATTGAGGGCTGAAATCAACAAAATAGAAACACAGAAAACAATCCAAAGAATCAATGAAACAAAAGCTGGTTCTTGGAGAAAATCAATAAGATTGATAAACCCCTATCCAAACTAATCAAACGACGGAGAGAGAATACGCAAATTAACAAAATCAGAAACGAAAAGGGAGACATAACCACAGACTCAGAGGAAATTCAGAGAATCATTAGATCTTACTACAAAAACCTGTATGCCACAAAATTGGAAAATGTAAAAGAAATGGACACATTTTTAGATAAGTACCATATACCAAAGTTAAACCAGGACCAGGTGAACAATCTAAATAGACCTGTTAGTCGCGAAGAATTAGAAGTTGTTATAAAAAACCTCCCCACCAAAAAAAGCCCATGTCCAGACGGCTTCAATGCAGAATTCTACCAGAACTTCCAAGAAGACCTAATACCTATACTCCTTAATGTATTTCACAATATTGACACAGAGAAGTCATTGCCAAATTCTTTTTATGAAGCTGAAGTTACTCTGATACCAAAACCACACAAAGACACAACCAAGAAAGAGAACTACAGGCCAATCTCACTCATGAACATCGATGCAAAAATACTCAATAAAATACTGGCAAAGCGAATCCAAGAACACACTAGAAAAATTATCCATTATGATCAAGTAGGCTTCATCCCAGAGATGCAGGGCTGGTTTAACATATGAAAATCTATCAATGTAATCCATCATATAAATAATCTGAAAGAAAAAAACCAGAAGGCTACCAACCCAGAGTAGTGAGTCCCCGACTAGAGGGCAGGCCTCAAGGTCCCCGCCAGGGAAAGCGGGCCCCGCTGCTGGGGCTGCAGTCTCTGCTGTGATCTGCTGGACCTGCTCTGCCTGCGCCCTACTTCCCTTAGTCCCTAACTCATTGGGGCATCCAGGAGTTCCTGTGTAGGTGCCGAGAAGTTTCATTGGGACGGGTGAGTGTGTGCTATCCTGGGGCGGACTGTCCGGTACAGAGCACAAACGCCCCTCCCCCAGCTCCTGCTGCAGGGCTTTCTCTCCTACACACCCGCCCCCACCCCCACTCCCAAGCCTGCCTTGTCTGCAAGGTCCTTAGCTGTGGAACAGTTTCCTGCCATTTCACTAAGGCTACCAACCCAGAGCAGTGAGTCCCTGACTAGAGGGCAGGCCTCAAGGTCCCCGCCAGGGAAAGCGGGCCCCCGCTGCTGGGGCTGCAGTCTCTGCTGTGATCTGCTGGACCTGCTCTGCCTGCGCCCTACTTCCCTTAGTCCCTGGCTCACTGGGGCATCCAGGAATTCCTGTGTAGGTGCCCAGAAGTTTCATCGGGAAGGGTGAGTGTGTGCTATCCTGGGGCGGACTGTCCCGGTAGAGAACACAAACACCCCTCCCCCAGCTCCTGCTGCAGGGCTTTCTCTCCTACACACCCGCCCCCACCCCCACCCCCAAGCCTGCCTTGTCTGCAAGGTCCTTAGCTGTGGAACAGTTTCCTGCCATTTCACTAAGGCTACCAACCCAGAGCAGTGAGTCCCTGACTAGAGGGCAGGCCTCAAGGTCCCCACCAGGGAAAGCGGGCCCCCACTGCTGGGGCTGCAGTCTCTGCTATGATCTGCTGGACCTGCTCTGCCTGCACCCTACTTCCCTTAGTCCCTGGCTCATTGGGGCATCCAGGAGTTCCTGTGTAGGTGCCGAGAAGTTTCATTGGGACGGGTGAGTGTGTGCTATCCTGGGGCGGACTGTCCCGTTAGAGAGCACAAACGCCCCTACACTAAGGCTACCCAACCAGAGCGGTGAGTGCCTGCCTAGCGGGCAGGCCTCAGCAACCCCCGAAAGGGAGCGCAGGCACCTCCAGCTTGTACTGCAGTGTCGCCTGTGTTCTACTGGACCCCGCCCGACCCCTTGCATTCGGCCTTCCTTACGGGGGTCATTGGTATACCATGCATCCATGTTTTGGTGTTGAGGAGTTCATCTGCAAGGGAACGGTTCCTGCCCCTACACTGAGGAGATACACCTAGAGAGTTAGTCACAGCAAAGACTGGTCCAAGACATCAGGCCTCTCCTGGCTCCATTTGAAGGAAAAGATGGGCAGGCGCCAATGCAAGAATTCCCCCAACAACTTGAAAGGCAACGTGACATCACCAGGATCCAGGAATCCCGAAATGAGAAGTCTACACCCTAATCCAGAAGAATTAGAAGAATTCGACTCAAAAGTGAATTATATGAAAATAATAGAGGACCTTAAACAGGAGGTGAAAAACTGCCACAACCAATTAGAGATTACAAACAAAAAGGTAGAGGAAATGAATAAATATCTCAAAGATACCCAAGAAAACCAAGAGAAACAAGAAAAAGTAATCAAACAGGTAAGGGAAACGGTTCAAGACTTGAAGAATGAAGTGGAAGTAATAAAGAAAACACAAACCGAGGGAAGGATGGAGATGGAAAATTTGAATAAACGAACAGGAACTACAGAGACAAGTACCACCAACAGATTACAAGAGATAGAAGAAAGAATCTCAGACACTGAAGATACCATAGAGAAAATAAACACTCTCATCAAAGAAAACAGCATAACCAACAAATTCTCATCACAAAACATTCAGGAAATCTGGGACACAATAAAAAGACCAAACCTAAGAATAATAGGGATAGAAGAAGGAGAAGAAGTACAGCTCAATGGTCCAGAAAATATATTTAATAAAATTATAGAAGAAAACTTTCCCAACCTTAAGAAAGATATTCCTTTGAAGGTCCAAGAAGCATACAGAACACCAAATCGACTAGATCAAAAAAAAACATCTCCTCGTCATATAATAATCGAAACACAAAACATACAGAATAAAGAAAGAATATTAAGAGCTGCAAAGGAAAAAGGTCAAGTTACCTATAAAGGTAAACCTATCAGACTTACACCTGATTTCTCTATGGAAACCATGAAAGCCAGAAGGTCCTGGATAGATATACTGCAGAAACTACGAGACCATGGATGCAAGCCCAGACTACTATACCCAGCCAAGCTTTCGTTCACTATAAATGGAGAAAACAAAGTTTTCCAGGATAAAAACAAATTTAAACAATACGTAGCCACAAATCCAGCCCTTCAGAAAGTAATTGAAGGAAAATCACAAACCAAGGAGTCCAACAATGCCCACAATAACTCAGACATCTAATGACCCTTCACCAGCACAACTTGAAGAAGGGAAACACACAAACTCTACTACCAAAGGAAAGAAGGAAAGAAAGGAAAAATGACCGGAATTAACAACCACTGGTCATTAATATCACTTAATATCAATGGACTCAACTCACCTATAAAGAGGCACAGGCTAAGAGATTGGATACGAAAACAGGATCCAACATTCTGCTGCTTACAAGAAACACACCTCAACCACAAAGACAGACATCTACTCAGAGTAAAGGGCTGGGAAAAGGTTTATCAAGCAAATGGACCTAAGAAACAAGCAGGTGTGGCCATACTAATTTCTAAGAAAGTTGACTTCAAACTAAAATCAATCAAAAGAGATGGAGATGGACATTTTTTACTCATAACAGGAACAATTCACCAGGATGAAATCTCAATCCTGAATATATATGCCCCTAATATAAAAGCACCCACTTATGTAAAAGAAACGTTACTAAAACTCAAGGGAGTCATCAAACCACACACACTAATAGTAGGAGATTTCAACACTCCTCTCTCACCAATGGACAGGTCAATCAGACAGAAACCTAACAGAGAAATAAGAGGATTAAGGGAGGTAATGAATCAAATGGACTTAACAGACATCTATAGAACATTCCACCCAAATAGGAAAGAATATACCTTCTTCTCTGCAGCTCATGGAACCTTCTCGAAAATAGACCACATACTCGGTAACAAAGCAAACTTACACAGTTACAAAAAAATATCGGTAACCACCTGTGTCTTATCAGATCACCATGGATTAAAGTTAGAATTCAACAACAATGCTATCCCCAGAAACCCTATGAACTCATGGAAACTGGACAGTCAACTACTGAACCTCACCTGGATCAAAGAAGAAATAAAGAAAGAAATTAAAGTCTTTCTTGAATTCAATGAAAACGAAGACTCAACATACTCAAACCTATGGGACACTATGAAAGCAGTGCTAAGAGGAAAATTCATAGCATTAAGTGCCCACTTAACGAAAACAGAGAAAGCACACATTGGAGACTTAATAGCCCACCTGAAAGCTTTAGAAAAAAAAGAAGCAGACTCACCTAGGAGAAGTAGAAGACTCGAAATAATCAAATTGAGGGCTGAAATCAACAAAATAGAAACACAGAAAACAATCCAAAGAATCAATGAAACAAAAGCTGGTTCATGGAGAAAATCAATAAGATCGATAAACCCCTATCCAAACTAATCAAACGGCGGAGAGAGAATACACAAATTAACAAAATCAGAAACGAAAAGGGAGACATAACCACAGACTCAGAGGAAATTCAGAGAATCATTAGATCTTACTACAAAAACCTGTATGCCACAAAATTGGAAAATGTAAAAGAAATGGACACATTTTTAGATAAGTACCATATACCAAAGTTAAACCAGGACCAGGTGAACAATCTAAATAGACCTGTTAGTCGCGAAGAATTAGAAGTTGTTATAAAAAACCTCCCCACCAAAAAAAGCCCATGTCCAGACGGCTTCAATGCAGAATTCTACCAGAACTTCCAAGAAGACCTAATACCTATACTCCTTAATGTATTTCACAATATTGAAACAGAGAAGTCATAGCCAAATTCCTTTTATGAAGCTGAAGTTACTCTGATACCAAAACCACACAAAGACACAACCAAGAAAGAGAACTACAGGCCAATCTCACTCATGAACATCGATGCAAAAATACTCAATAAAATACTGGCAAACCGAATCCAAGAAGACATTAGAAAAATTATCCATTATGATCAAGTAGGCTTCATCCCAGAGATGCAGGGCTGGTTCAACATACGAAAATCTATCAATGTAATCCATCATATAAATAAACTGAAAGAAAAAAACCATATGATCATTTCATTAGATGCGGAAAAAGCATTTGACAAAATTCAACATCCCTTTATGATAAAGGTCTTAGAGAGATTAGGAATACAAGGGTCGTTCCTAACTATAATAAAAGCTATTTATAGCAAGCCGTCAGCTAACATCAAATTAAATGGAGAGAAACTCAAAGCTATTCCACTAAAATCAGGAACACGACAAGGTTGTCCACTCTCTCCATACCTCTTTAATATAGTGCTTGAAATTCTAGCAATAGCAATAAGACAACATAAGGGGATCAAAGGGATTCAAATCGGAAAGGAAGAAGTTAAACTTTCATTATTTGCAGACGATATGATAGTGTACATAAGCGACCCCAAAAACTCCAGCAAAGAACTCCTTCAGCTGATAAACACCTTTAGTAGCGTTGCAGGATACAAGATCAATTCCAAAAAATCAGTTGCCCTCCTATACACAAAGGATAAGGAAGCAGAGATGGAAATCAGAGAAGCATCACCCTTCACGATAGCCACAAATAGCATAAAATATCTTGGGGTAACCCTAACCAAGGAAGTAAAGGATCTATTTGACAAGAACTTTAAGTCTATGAAGAAAGAAATTGAGGAGGATACCAGAAAATGGAAGGATCTCCCTTGCTCTTGGATTGGGAGGATCAACATAGTAAAAATGGCAATTCTACCAAGGGCAATTTATAGATTCAATGCAATCCCCATTAAAATCCCATCAAAATTCTTCACAGATCTTGAGAGGACAATAATCAACTTTATATGGAGAAACAAAAAACCCAGGATAGCCAAAACAATCTTATATAATAAAGGATCGTCTGGAGGCATTACCATCCCTGACCTCAAACTCTATTACAGAGCCTCAGTATTGAAAACAGCTTGGTATTGGCATAAAAACAGAGAAGTCGATCAATGGAACCGAGTAGAAGACCCTGATTTTAACCCACAAACTTATGAACACCTAATTTTTGATAAAGGAGCTAAAAGTATTCAATGGAAAAAAGAGAGAATCTCCAACTAATGGTGCTGGCAGAACTGGTTGTCAACGTGTAGAAGAATGAAAATAGATCCATATCTATCACCATGCACAAAACTCAAGTCCAAATGGATTAAAGACTTCAATATTAGTCTGAACACACTGAACCTGATAGAAGAAAAAGTTGGAAGTACTCTACAACATATGGGTACAGGAGATCACTTCCTACGTTTATCCCCAGCAGCACAGACATTAAGGGCAACATTGAATAAATGGGACCTCCTGAAACTGAGTAGCTTCTGTAAAGCAAAGGACACTGTCACTAAGACAAAAAGGCAACCCACTGACTGGGAGAAGACCTTCCCCAACCCTGCAACAGACAAAGGTCTGATCACTAAAATATATAAAGAACTCAAGAAACTAAACTTTAAAATGCTAATGAACCCAATAAAAAAAATGGGGCACTGATCTGAACAGAGAATTCTCAACAGAAGAAATTCAAATGGCCA
Organism: Chionomys nivalis; assembly: GCF_950005125.1. Classification (NCBI taxonomy): domain Eukaryota; kingdom Metazoa; phylum Chordata; class Mammalia; order Rodentia; family Cricetidae; genus Chionomys; species Chionomys nivalis. The sequence continues at coordinate 5,446,194 of NC_080089.1, forward strand.
AAAGACACCTAAGGTCATGCTCAACCTCCTTAGCGATAAGGGAAATGCAAATTAAAACAACTTTGAGATACCATCTTACACCTGTCAGAATGGCTAAAATCAAAAACACCAATGTAGCCTTTGCTGGAGAGGTTGTGGAGAAAGAGGCACACTCATTCATTGCTGGTGGGAATGCAAACTTGTGCAACCACTTTGGAAATCAGTGTGGCGATTTCTCAGGAAATTTGGGATCAACCTACCCCAAGATCCAGTAATACCACTATTGGGAATATACCCAAGAGATGCCACATCAAATGACAAAAGTATCTGTTCAACTATGTTCATAGCAGCATTGTTTGTAATAGCCAAAACCTGGAAACAACCTAGATGCCCTTCAATGGAGGAATGGATGAAGAAAGTGTGGAATATATACATATTAGAGTACTACTCAGCAGTAAAAAACAATGACTTCTCGAATTTTGCGTGCAAATGGATGGAAATAGAAAACACTATCCTGAGTGAGGTATCCCAGACCCAAAAAGAGGAACATGGGATGTACTCACTCATAATCGGTTTCTAGCCATAAATAAAAGACATTAAGCATATAATGTGTGATCCTATAGCAGTTAAATAAGAAAGTGAACCCAAAGAAAATCATATAGTCATCCGCATGGAGAGGGGGAAGTAGACAAGATTGCAGGGCAAAAATTGGGAACTTGCGGGTGAGGTGGCATGGGGCAAAGGGGAAATGGGATGAGAAATATGAGAAGGGGAGGATGGGAGGAGCTCGGGGGATTAGGATGGTTGGGATATAGGAAGGATGGATACGGGAGCAGCGAAGTATATATCCTATCTAAGGGAGCCATCTTAGGGTTGGCAAGAGACTTGACTCTTAGGTGTTCGCAGGTGTCCAGGAATATGTCCCCAGCTGGTACCTTGGGCAACTAAGGAGAGGAAACCTGAAATGACCCTATCCTATACTGATGAATATCTTGCATATCACCTTAGAACCTTCATCTGGCGATGGATCGAGGTAGAGACAGAGTCTCAATTTGGAGCAACGGTCTGAGCTCTTAAGGTCCAAATGAGGAGCAGAAGGAGGGAGAACATGAGCAAAAAATCAGGACCACGAGGGATGCACTAACCCACTGTGACAGTGGAACTGATTTATTGGGAGCCCAACAAGGCCAGCTGGTCTGGTACTGAATAAGCATGGGTTGATTCTGGACTCTCTGAGCATGGCGGTCAATGAAGACTGATGAGAAGCCAAGGACAATGGCACTAGGTTTCAATCCTAATACATGAACTGGCTTTGTGGGAGCTTAGCCTGTTTGGACGCTCACCTTTCTGGACGTAGATAGAAGGACCTTGGTCTTCCCGCAGGGCAGGGAATTTGGACTACTCTTCAGTATTGAGAGGGAGGGGGAATGGAGTTGGGGGAGGAGAAGAGGAGTGGGGATAGGGGGAGGGAAGTGGGGGGAGGGGGTAATATTTGGGAGGAGGGGAGGGAAATGGGAAACGGGGAGCAGGTGGAAATTTTAATTAAAAAAGAATAAATAATAAAAAAAAAGAAAAAAACCATATGATCATTTCATTAGATGCGGAAAAAGCATTTGACAAAATTCAACATCCCTTTATGATAAAGGTCTTAGAGAGATTAGGAATACAAGGGTCATTCCTAACTATAATAAAAGCTATTTATAGCAAGCCATCAGCCAACATCAAATTAAATGGAGAGAAACTCAAAGCTATTCCACTAAAATCAGGAACACGACAAGGTTGTCCACTCTCTCCATACCTCTTTAATATAGTGCTTGAAATTCTAGCAATAGCAATAAGACAACATAAGGGGATCAAAGGGATTCAAATCGGAAAGGAAGAAGTTAAACTTTCATTATTTGCAGACGATATGATAGTGTACATAAGCGACCCCAAAAACTCCAGCAAAGAACTCCTTCAGCTGATAAACACCTTTAGTAGCGTTGCAGGATACAAGATCAATTCCAAAAAATCAGTTGCCCTCCTATACACAAAGGATAAGGAAGCAGAGATGGAAATCAGAGAAGCATCACCCTTCACGATAGCCACAAATAGCATAAAATATCTTGGGGTAACCCTAACCAAGGAAGTAAAGGATCTATTTGACAAGAACTTTAAGTCTATGAAGAAAGAAATTGAGGAGGATACCAGAAAATGGAAGGATCTCCCTTGCTCTTGGATTGGGAGGATCAACATAGTAAAAATGGCAATTCTACCAAGGGCAATTTATAGATTCAATGCAATCCCCATTAAAATCCCATCAAAATTCTTCACAGATCTTGAGAGGACAATAATCAACTTTATATGGAGAAACAAAAAACCCAGGATAGCCAAAACAATCTTATATAATAAAGGATCGTCTGGAGGCATTACCATCCCTGACCTCAAACTCTATTACAGAGCCTCAGTATTGAAAACAGCTTGGTATTGGCATAAAAACAGAGAAGTCGATCAATGGAACCAAGTAGAAGACCCTGATTTTAACCCACAAACATATGAACACCTAATTTTTGATAAAGGAGCTAAATGTATTCAATGGAAAAAAGAGAGCATCTTCAACAAATGGTGCTGGCAGAACTGGTTGTCAACGTGTAGAAGAATGAAAATAGATCCATATCTATCACCATGCACAAAACTCAAGTCCAAATGGATTAAAGACTTCAATATTAGTCTGAACACACTGAACCTGATAGAAGAAAAAGTGGGAAGTACTCTACAACATATGGGTACAGGAGATCACTTCCTACGTTTATCCCCAGCAGCACAGACATTAAGGAAAACATTGAATAAATGGGACCTTCTGAAACTGAGTAGCTTCTGTAAAGCAAAGGACACTGTCACTAAGACAAAAAGGCAACCCACTGACTGGGAGAAGATCTTCACCAACCCTGCAACAGACAAGGGTCTGATCTCCAAAATATATAAAGAACTCAAGAAACTAGATTTTAAAAGGCTAATGAACCCAATAAAAAATGGGGCACTGATCTGAACAGAGAATTCTCAACAGAAGAAATTCAAATGGCCAAAAGACACTTAAGGTCATGCTCAACCTCCTTAGCGATAAGGGAAATGCAAATTAAAACAACTTTGAGATACCATCTTACACCTGTCAGAATGGCTAAAATCAAAAACACCAATGATAGCCTTTGCTGGAGAGTTTGTGGAGTAAAGGGCATACTCATCCATTGCTGGTGGGACTGCAAACTTGTGCATCCACTTTGGAAATCAGTGTGGCGATTTCTCAGGAAATTTGGGATCAACCTACCCCAAGATCCAGTAATACCGCTATTGGGAATATACCCAAGAGATGCCACATCAAATGACAAAAGTATCTGTTCAACTATGTTCATAGCAGCATTGTTTGTAATAGCCAAAACCTGGAAACAACCTAGATGCCCTTCAATGGAGGAATGGATGAAGAAAGTGTGGAATATATACATATTAGAGTACTACTCAGTGGTAAAAAACAATGACTTCTCGAATATTGCGTGCAAATGGATGGAAATAGAAAACACTATCCTGAGTGAGGTATCCCAGACCCAAAAAGAGGAACATGGGATGTACTCACTCATAATCGGTTTCTAGCCATAAAAAAAGGACATTAAGCATATAATTTGTGATCCTAGAGAAGCTAAATAAGAAAGTGAACCCAAAGAAAATCATATAGTCATCCGCCTGGAGAGGGGAAGTAGACAAGATTGCAGGGCAAAAACTGGGAACTTGCGGGTGAGGTGGCATGGGGCAAAGGGGAAATGGGATGAGAAATATGAGAAGGGGAGGATGGGAGGAGCTCGGGGGATTAGGATGGTTGGGATATAGGAAGGGAGGATACGGGAGCAGCGAAGTATATATCCTAACTAAGAGAGCCATCTTAGGGTTGGCAAGAAACTTGACTCTAGAGGGGTTAGCAGGTGTCCAGGGAGATGTCCCCAGCTGGTACCTTGGGCAACTAAGGAGAGGGAACCTGAAATGACCCTATCCTATACTGATGAATATCTTGCATATCACCTTAGAACCTTCATCTGGCGATGGATCGAGGTAGAGACAGAGTCTCAGTTTGGAGCAACGGTCTGAGCTCTTAAGGTCCAAATGAGGAGCAGAAGGAGGGAGAACATGAGCAAGGAAACCAGGACCACGAGGGATGCACCCACCCACTATGACAGTGGAACTGATTTATTGTGAGCCCACCAAGGCCAGCTGGTCTGGGTCTGAATAAGCATGGGTTGAAACTGGACTCTCTGAGCATGGCGGACAATGAAGGCTGATGAGAAGCCAAGGACAATGGCACTAGGTTTCGATCCTAATACATGAACTGGCTTTGTGGGTGCTTAGCCTGTTTAGACGCTCTCCTTCCTGGACATAGATAGAAGACCTTTGTCTTCCCGCAGGGCAGAGAATTTGTACTGCTCTTCAGTATCGAGAGGGAGGGGGAATGGTGTGGGGGGAGGAGAAGAGGAGTGGGGTTAGGGGGAGGGGACTGGGGGGAGGGGGCAATATTTGGGAGGAGGGGAGGGAAATGGGAAATGGGGAGAAGGTGGAAATTTTAATTAAAAAAGAAAAAAAAAAAGAAGCCCAAGTCCTTATTATCTCCTTAACAAATGCAGAATGCAAGCCATAAGTTAAAACAACTTGCTTAATTACTTTTAGATCATTCATTCCTATAGGTGTCCATGAACCTTCTTTTAATTCTCTTTGGCCTTTAGAACATGATGCTTTGTTAGAGTAAAGTACAGGATAGGAAGCTAAAACCCTGGGTAGGCCAGTTCTGACAGCCACTGGTGGTATTGCATCCTGTCCTTGTGCCTTTTTTCCCTGTTCATCAGCTCCAATAATTTCCTCAATCATTTCAAATCTTTTTATCATTGTTTTTTTGTAAAGTCTGAGTCTCCTGGCCTGTGTATATTTCTAGTGATTTCACAGAGGCATCAAGTCTCTGCTCCTCATTCTGCACCTGTGATTGCAAGGTTTTAGTGTTCTCCTTAGAGATAACATCTCCTCCTTGGACTTTTCTTGAATATCGTGTAGATTGCCATCCTGTAGGTATATTCTGCCTGTTTATCAAAACTTTTTGATGACTTTTGAAGGTCAAATTCAACAGTATGAATTCTTTCAGATAACTTCCTAGTACCCTTAGATATGGAGTCAATTCTGTCTATCATAGTATCCACTTGTTCAGATAACCTCTGATTTTTGATTATTTTAATCCTGTTCATTATTAGTCCATAAAGATTGTGTCATCCCTAGGAGTGCTATATTCTTCCTTAATGATAGAATATGAAGAAAAGTGAAACCTAGTAGCCAGTAAATTGAGGTATCTCCATAGCCATAGAAGCCTCACATGATATAATCCATTGTATTAGTAAAGAAAGCAGTAAAGGTTGTATTGGAAACGAAAACTGCAATTTTACCTGTTACTCAGCAGGTGGCGCTGTTGCTGAGTCATGACTAGAATCAATGCAAAGGTGACAGAATCGGTCCTGTTTCAGTGTCTACCTTGGTACTTGTTAAGGACTGGGAAATATGAGTTGCTCAACAAAGTAAATGTAATTACATCAATTTCATATACGGAGCCAAAAACTCAGAATCCAGGGGCAGAGAACAGCAACCCAGAAGCCACGTATACTACCACGTGACAAAGAGTTGCAGTGTTCTGCAAGTGTTTGTGCTTTTACTTGCACTGCATAGGTGCTACGTTGGGGATTTAAAAACTGCTCAGGAAAGAGCAAACCAGGTGGGCGAGACTGTTCAGGCCCATGGAGCCTGGGAGGTATGGAGCTTAAATTCATGTGGGCACCATGTGTAGATGTAAGTCACAAAACAATCCCACACCAGTTTGGAATTATGATTAATAAAGGGGTTATTTATTTAAGGGGAAAACTTACAGATCAATGTCCTAGACAATAGCTCTCTGCATGACCAGGAACAGAGTCTAGTAGCTGGAAGTGAAGCTGGGGTGGGGGGGGGGAAGCAGGGTTACTGCTGCTTTTCAAACAAAAGAGACCACACCCAAGTGGGCTAGTATCTTAAAGTCTATTGGCTGAAGGAGTGAGTGGAAGGAGCTCCCACAGCAGAGCCTGATGACAAAAAGCAAAACACCCCTCTGTTTTTGACTCAAGAGTCTTATCATGGTAGACACATTGTGAAAGGCATTGAGTCCCAAGACTTGGCATTTATGATTAATTTGTAAAAATGAGCACTTGCAATTCAAAGCCTGATCTCCAAATGCCCTTGGGCTGCCTTTTACAAAAATCCCAATAAATTGGGTCTAACGCCTAACATAAAACAAACAAGGCTGCAAAAGTCCATGGTTTCTTGATGCTGTGCTCCCACTCCCACTCCCCTTCCCTGCTCTTCTCCCAGCTTCTCTAGCTATCTGCTGTTTGTTTGTCTCATGCTGGGACTCTCTACAATGGATCCATTTCCCCCTGTCCTTCCACTCTAAAACTGAATAGGTGTTTTGTCCTTTGTTTCTGTTCTCCCCTAAACATCTGATAATCTGGTCCTTCATGGGACCACCTGTGTACTTCCCTGGCTTCTGCTGCCTACACCAGGATTTTTAAGTTGGTCAGCTGACACAGGTTCTTTAAAAAGTTTTGTCTGTCTGTTGAATTAATGTAGCCACACTATGCTTTTATGTCTATGTGAGTATGTGCATGTGATTTAAGAACTGTAAAAATTATAACTCCAGGTTACAAGAGCTCTACAAAGATAAAAGCATGTGGGTAGCCACCATTTTGTCCTCAGTTCCATCTTTAGTAAGAGTACCCATATGTGTTAGATCTACCAAGGAGACATTCTGCCTCTAAATTTCTTTAACTTATTAAAATATTCCATTTAATCTTCTTACATTTAGTAGCATTTGTAAGCTTTTTTACTAATTGGGTAAAATACATGTCTAAATTTAACTTACATGTCTAGTTTAAATATGAGTAACAGGTAATAGTACCCAATTCTCAAGTGTCTTTACAGATCTGAGAGTATGACATTTAATAAAAGAACTTCTAACACAGAGACATGCCAGCTCCTGCGGCATCCTATAGCTCCTCCAAGATTATGTTTGGTTGCAAAAGACCTTCTACCTGGAGGCTTGCCTTTGGGTATGGCAAAGCTACCCACACAGCAAAAAGTGGCCTTCCAAATCATAAGCTTCCTGGATTCTATACCAGGAATGATTATTTCATCTTGCCAAGACAGGTAGTCTAAATCCTTTCTTGCACAGGGAAATCTTCAGGGCTTTTGTACTTAGCAGCTAATAGCAAACACTGGTTCTAAGGCTGGTGTTCTCCAAGGACTAAGGAAAGACTTGGAATTGCTTGCATAGTTAAAAAGCTGCCTCATTTCTGCTCATTTATCACTCCCAGATCTGTCTAATGGCATTTGATGACTTAAGGTACTGATAGCTCATTACTTCATTTGTTAAGTTTCCTACTAAAAATACAGGCAGGAGTGCCTCTTTCACAAGCTTTACAGTCCAGGATTAACAGGTTCCAGTTGTATCTTCAGAGATGCAGTGTTCCCAGTTCCCTTTGTCTTCTAAAATGTTCCTGGTCCAGTTGTCTTATAGATATGTGCAGGTTCCTAAAAGTAAGTTCTGCTGTTGTATCAAAAATCAGGTCTGGTAAAAAGAAAAAAGAACCTAACAGTCTCCAAAGCATATTTTAGCCCCACCCATTCTCAAGCATATTTTACAGATCATTCCTGTTTTCTGGGCCAAGACCAACAAACAAAGGGCCATGCAGACAACTCCAACATCCTGCAAAGCTCCTGGGACCTTCACCATTGGTGCCAAGTCTCCTGAATCAAGAGGACAACTACCAACTAAAACCTTCTTTTACAGGGCACATCTGCTCTCATCCTCACTTACACACCCGAGCCACGCCTGTACAACCAGGGCACTTCTCTGTCCCATTCTTTCTGGCAGTTAATGACTTCCCATGGCTAGCCCCATTCATAGGGCCAATAATAACAATATGTTTCTCTCCTAGCCACCTGCCTTCTCATCTTCCTCAAGGAACAGCTGCCTGAGGTCTCCAGGATGACAGTAAACCAGATGCCTCTCCAACCATACCTCTCGCTGAGCATGAGCCCATCAACTTCTAGCTCTCTTCTCTTCCACATCACCCCATGCCCATAGAAAGTATCCAGACTTGAGCTGACACCCCTTTATCCAAAAAGAGTCTGAAATGTGTGGTTGGAAGCATTACCTCAGCCCCTAACATCTTTATCCAAAAATAGTCTAGAATGTTTGATTGGCATCACCCAAGGCCCCTGGCATCACAAAGAGTCTGGACTATTTGGCTGGGGGTCCAAGCCCCCTCCCCTGGGAGTAGCTGTAGTCCATACTCCACCTCTAAAATAGCCTCCCAAATGATGACCCCCCAAGGGAGGGTCAAGGCCATTCCCACAGGCTATTTAAACAGCACCCTAGAGAACAAACACATTGTCTTTCTAGTTCTCCTTTTCCCTCTTCATGTTTTTCCAGGGGCCACCTGAGAGCACTGACATCCATTAAATCTAGGCCTTTTCTAATTTGGTGTGATTTGGTCTATCTAATTTGGAATATTGCGTTGGAGGATTGGTTTACCGGACCAAAAAGAAACTTAACAGCATGCACTACTGGGATTAAAGGCATGCACCACACAGTTTCTAACGATGTGTGTTACCACTACCTGGTCTATAAGGCTCACCAGTGGGGCTGTTTTACTTTCTGATATTCAAGCAAGTTTTACTTATTAAAGTACAAATGAAATGCTACTACATTGTGTTCTATAGAGCAAATCCCAGAACAATCAGGAGTATACACAGAGAAACTTTTTCTCAAAAACAAACAAACAAACCAAAAATCAAAGACAAAAACAAAAACCAGAAAAAATAAAAGAAAAAAAGTGTCTTGAAATAAGTTATGGCTTCTGTTAATGATGCAATAAAATTAATTTTTTTCTCCACCTAAAACAAGAAACATACACACTTTTCTTCATGATATAATTTAAAATAATGTCCAAAGACCAGAGGCAAGAATGCAAATAAAGTGCATAAGTGACCAGAAGAAAAAAATCAAGTGATATATTTCTTAATAAATCTTTCAGAATTATGTTGCTGTCATTTTGGTAATTAATGGCAGAATCATTTTCCTTTTCTACATCTGTACCTAATGTCATCTTCTTTTGCTCATGATTAAAGTGATGATTGTTATCTTTTAGTTTAGTTGTTGTTATTATCTCATTATTTTCTAGTTTTCAGTGTCTTGATTTTCTTCCTTCTTTCCATCCTTCCTTCCTTTCCTTCTTCATTTTTTATGATTTCCAGTAAGGACAGAAAGTAATGTATATATTTTAATTAAATGACATGTATAAAAACAGCACAAAAATATTTCCCCTTAAAGGTGTTTATAAAATAATAGTGACTTTTATATTTAGTATTATGAAATAATTCCTTCGTATGCCATAAAGATTTGTCAGTCAAATTGATATAATAGAAATTGGCTGGTAGCCAAGCAGGAAGTATAGGCACAATGACCAAACTAAGGCTGATGGGAAGGAGGTGGTCTGAGTCAGGATGCTGAACAGATACAGAGAACAATATGGGCATGCAGTACTGAGGAAAGGTACTGCTAGGTGACAGAGTGTAAATAAGAAATATAGGTTTACTTAAAATGTAAGAGCTAGTTAATAATAAGCCTGCATGATTGGCAGAGCATTTATAAGTAATATTAAACCTCCCTGTGGTTATTTGGGAAGTGGCTGCCAGGTATTTGGGACTGAACAGCTCCAAGACATGAAGTTTCTGCCAACAATTTGGCACACCATAAAATATTTAAAGATGCCTTTAGGATGTAGCAGGGGCAAGAACCATATAGAAAAGCAGATATAGCAGGGGCAAGAACCATATAGAAAAGCAGAGGTGTATAGTGGGTATGAAGCTGCCAGGAATCTGGTTCAAAAGCAGAATTCAAAATCTCAAAATAAATAGAATTTATGTATTGCTCAATCTATGTTAGAAGTCATAGAGATTTACATAGGTCCATGAGTGTAGAAAATTTTATTCTACCATATAGCAGACCTTCAAAAAAATTTTGTTGAATGATCAAATGTGTTTGTCAAAACTGGTAAACAGACTGATTTGTAAATCTAATAAAAGTATAAATATTGTATACATTACTATTACTGTAATACTGAGTATAAAGAATAGAGGAAAAAAGGGTCTTGTACTCACAAAAAAAGCACTAAGAGAACCAGAAATGTTAATCACCCAGGGATGTCTCCTCAATGGAGGATAAAAATCAAATAGAAAGCTGAGAATGAAGGTTGTCTATGATCTGGTGATCTTTTGCTATCTGTAGGGACAGCCCTCATGCTAATTCCCCAGAATGATTATCCTAGATTCTTCCCTCCCTAGACCATTACTGATCCTTAGGGGAGATGTTATTCTATAACTTGCTGACCTTTATGCTATTGGACAGAGACCACACCAGATTCCAGGCCTTTTAGCTATAGAGCCCATTCTCAAGGTCACATGTACTTTGTAAAGAAATTTCTATGCAGTCATATCTTAAGCTTTATTGTGCACCTTGATTAAACTGAGTGGACTGATTGTTGCCTGGAAACCTTTTTCCAAATTTATTATGGTTTAAATATGCTGACAATGAACTTCCTGGCATAAGACTCCCCAGAGCCTGATCCAGGTTGGCAAAGTCAAACTGAACTGGGTTTCAGTCTCCTCTTTTCACAGTTCACTGCCTGCATTGACAACTGCAGAGTCTATCTCAACAAGGAAAATTAGAGTCTGCCTGTTCTGCAGCATTGTCAGCAGTTCATGAAGTCAGATGCTCAGTGAATACACAGCAGCTCTGGAAAGTTCCTCTCCATACGTGAACACCATTGCAGACCCCAAAGTTGTTAGAAGGTAATTACTACCAAGTCATCTGTGTTGGTTCAAAGTTACCATGCTTTAAAATCACTATTATTAGGTTTACTTGTTAATGCAGATATAAACATTTTACTCTGACTGTATTAAAATTTTCATTTTTACTGTTTGTCTTTGATACAGTCCGAGTTCTTTCACTTGCTAGAAAGTAATGACAGTGGTGACATGTGGACATTAAGTGAACATGCGAACATCATTAAGTGGACCAAATCAGCAGCATTTCACATCCTTCCTAACTGAAAGCTTACTTCCTTTATGGAGTGGTGGAGACTCACTAGTGCTACAAGTGAGTAGTAAGTATGACAACTTAAAACCCTTGATAATTATTATCATTTTCTCTGTGTCAGAACAGCACCATAGAAGTCAATGGGTTAAAATTAATTTCCTGGCTTAGGCATGCTTCCATACAAGGAAGGTAGCACTATCACCTTTGGGGATTTGGGATGTAACTGTGTTTGATGGAATAACATCCTTCCTTTGACAGAAGTACATTTAGTATCATTACTGATTACCTAAGAATGTGTATGGTCAGAATGATCATTGTTGGCTTAAAGGAATAAGTTAATATATATGTTATATTAACTTAATTATATATAAATTAATTTTGAAGATTTAATATAAATGTATAAAAGAAATTAGAAATTACAAGTATGATACTATTATTTTTACACTGTAGGTAATTTTCATTATGTTTATTTCAGCTAGTCAACCTATAAAAAAAATTACCTACCATTTATTTCATACATTGGTTCTGTAGAACAAATGTATTTGACTTTCCCATAATTCCTCCCAAGGGAGCTTAAGAAATACAGTAATTTCTAAATCAGACTGGGATTTAAAAAGATTAGTGTACATTATTCTGACCATTTATATGTTTCTTTGAAGTTAGCATTATAGTCTTTAAGGGTCTGCAGCAAAGGCTATTGTTTGATGGAAGTTTATTCAATCAGTTAATATTTGGTACGTCCCTCCACCCCCGTATGTACCAGGCACTGAGCTACATATTCTTTGATCACATGAGAATGAACACTGGCCTCTCTCGGTTTAGAATCCTGGAAATAATTATGGAACTAAAGGAGGCAGATGTGAAATAAGGTCACTAGTATGTTGTGTGGCAAGGAAAGTCTGGATTAGTTACTAAAATGAGACTGTTGGATTCACAAGAGGAATAGGCTGCTGTAAGGTAAAGGAAGACAATATTAGCAAAAAAAATACATTATTGTTTGCTCAATTGTTTTTCTGCAGGACTCCCACAGTTGCCTGGCAAGCATTGCTCTCTATGAGTAGTTGGGTGTGGTGGTACACAACTTTAATCCCAACACTTGGGAAGCAAACAGACCTCTGTGAATTCAAGGTATGGTGGTGGACACCTTTAATCCCAATGCCTGGGAGGCAGAGGCAGGCAGATCTCTGTGAGTTCAAGCTGTGGTAGCACACGCCTTTAATCCCAGAACTGGGGAGGCAGAGACAGGAGGATCTCTGTGAGTTCAGAGACAGCCTGGAACAGAGGGAATTCCAGGACAGCTAAAGATATACAGAGAACCTGTCTCAAAAAGTAAAAGTAAAAATAAAAGAAACAGAAGTTAAAGTAAAGCCACATAAAGATGGAAAATACACAGAATCTGGATACTATATGTTATTATGTTCTCTTTGAATTGTTTGAATGCTGAGGAAGGAGCAACAGCTGCTAAAAGATATTTGTTTATAAATGCTGCTAAATTAATCCAAGATAGGTATTTTGAAAATCCTTGACTTCAAAATTGAAGTCAAAAGGTATGTTACTTTGGAGAAGAGATTTTGCTTTTGTTTCCATAGGAAATGGGAGGCTGTAGATTCATTCTGAGTTAAGAAAAATCAGGTTTGATCAAGAAAGATCACCTGAGAAATCTCCGGTAGGAACAGATGGCCCGCATGTCTGAGTTCTACATCCAGAACAGATTCAAGACTGCTGCCTGAGATGATCAAGACTCACAGGATACTCCAGTCAGGACTTGATCATAATTCTAAATTTTCTTTAGGTCCCCATAAGATTATCAGTGCCCCCAACCAGCAGGAATTAGCCTGGATACTCAACCCACATTCCTAAAATATCAACTATGGATATTTTCCTTTGTTTAAAAGAGAGAACGAGAGAGCGAGAGAGCGAGAGCGAGAGAGAGAGAGAGAGAGAGAGAGAGAGAGAGAGAGGTGATGTGGGACCATTCTGTATTCTGTCAATTATGTTTTAAATAAATGCTGATTGGCCAGTAGCCAGGCAGGAAGTATAGGTGGGACAACTAGACAGGAAGTAGAGGTGGAACAATGAGAACAGGAGTATTCTGGGAAGGAAGAAGCCCATTCCTCCCCAATCCTGTCCAGACACTGAAGAAGAAGGATGTGACCTGCCCCGCTGAAAAAGGTACTGAGCTATGTGGCTAACATAGATAAGAATAATGGGTTAATATAAGTGATAAGAGCTAAGAAGAAGCCTGAGCTAATGGGCCAATCAGGTTATCATTAATATAGACTCTTTGTGTGAATTTCTTTGGGACATACTGGCTGTGGGAACTGGGAAGGACAGAAACCCCAACAAGCAGGCTTTCATGTTACATACTACTAGCATGTTAAAGGAAAAAGGCTTTCCTTTTTTCCCTTCCTTTCTTCCTCCCTTTGTCCCTCTCTTTCTTGAAAATGGATTCTTCTCTAATAAAACGGATTATAGTTTCTCATCCCTCCACTCCTTTCAGGTCCTTCCCATCTCCTCTATCCCTCAGATCCACTCCCCTCCTCCCATCAGAAAGAAGCAGGCCTCCAAGGGAAAACCAAACACAACAAAACAAAATACAGTAAGATGAGGCAAAAAAACCTCTCACCCCAAATCTAGACAAGGCAACCTAACAGGAGGAAAGGAGTCCCCAAATCAGGTGAAAAAGTCAGAGTTACACAGCTCCCACAGGTGGAAATCCCACAACAGAAGCAAGGGACCTGGTGCAGGCCCATGTAGGCCCTGTGCCTGCCCCCTTAGTTTATGTGAGCCCATATGTGCCCTGCTTAGTTAATTCAGTGGCCTGTTCGTCTGGTGTCTTCCATCTCCTCAGATTCTTACAGTCCTTCTGCCCACCCCCCACATTATTCCCTGAGATCCTAAAGGAGCAACCCAATAGAGACCTCAGATTTAGGCTCTTTACATAATGCCTGGCTGTGGGTCTATGTATCAACTCCCATCTACTGCCTGAGGAGGTCTTTCTGATGAAGAATTCACCAGAAGGCACCAATCTAGAGTATAGCAGAATATTAGAAATCATTTTCTTGATTTTTTTTTTAGATCAGTCTTGTTTGGTTCTACCCTATACCTTTGGGCTCTCCAGTCTCTGATTCCTGGCTATCTGAGCAGTGTCAGCATGGACTTACTGTCATGGAGTAGGCTTCAAGTTAAATTAGACATTGGTTGGCCACTCCAACAGATTCTATACCACTAGTCCCCCAGCACAGATGAACAGGCAGGATAGATTGTTGGTCAACGATTTTGTTGGTTCATTTCCATTTTTGTCTTTTGGTAGCCTGCAGAGTACTTATCTGCAACAAAGACACTGGAATGTAGGGGTGATGTCTCCGTGAAGACACTGCTCAACCTTTCCATGTTCACTGAACTGTGTGGATGTTGTCCTCAGCAATGGGGCCTTGCTGTCAGTTTACAGAAAGCAAACCTCTGTCCGAGCATAAGACTGGATTGTCTGGGGATCTCTATGGGACCGCTGAATTTAATTTACCCCTTCCTATCACTGAAAACCTTGCTTGGCAATGAGATGGCCAGTTGAGACTCTGGATCCCCTATTATTAGGAGTCATCAATAGCATCACTCTCACAGATTCTAGAACATTCCCATTCTACTAGGTTTCCACAGTGCCTCCCAAATGCCCCTCACTTTCAGCCATCTCTCCCCTCATTCTCTACTTCCATCCCATCTCCCCTGGCACCTGATCCCTCCCCATATATATGTAATATATTACTTGATCTTTTTTCTTTGTAGCTTTTTAATAATCTTTCATTTTTCTGTATGCTTCTTGTTTCATTATGCATCCAGGGAACTCTCTTTTCTGGTTCAATCTATTTGGTGTTCTCTTTGCTTATTGTGCCTTAATAGGCATGTCCTTCTTTAGGTTAGGAAAATTTTCTTGTATGATTTTGTTGAAATTTTTTTCTGGGTCTTTGAGGTAGGAATCTTCTCCTTTTTCTTCCTATTATTCTTACCTTTGGTCTTTTTGAGGTGTCCAAGATTTCCTGGAAGTTTTTCATTGGGAATTTTTTTAGATTTAACATTTTCTTTGAATGTTGTATCCAGTTCTTCCATTGTATCTTCAATACCTGAGATTATCTCTTCCATCTCTTGTATTCTATGGTGAAGCTTGTTTTCTGCAGTTCCTGTTTGCATTCCTAAATTTTTTATTTCCAGAACTCCCTCAGTTTGTGTTTTCATTATTGCTTCCATTTCCATCTTCAGGTCTTGAATAGTTTTTTTGTTTGTGTTTTCTTGGCTTTCTTTACAGGATTCATTCATTTATCTCCTTTTCAAGAACCTCTTTCATCTTCCTATAGTTTGTTTTAAGGCCCTTTTCTTATGCTTCAGTTATGTTGGAATATTTAGGGCCTGCTGTGGTAGGATAGCTGGGTTGTAGTGGAGATTTATTATCCTGACTGCTACTGGTTGCGTTCTTATGCTGACATCTAGGCATCTGGGTTTGGAGTAATTAGAGGTCTAGGTGCAGAGTTCTGTTTTTGTCTTTGTTGGGCCGGTATTTTGTTCCTTGGCTTCTGTTTTTTTCTCTGGCTTTTCAGAGAGTATGGTGTCTGTGTGTGGTCTTTCTTACTTGCCTGCTCTGCTGGTTTTGGAGGCTGGGATAAAGTGGTGAGCTTGGGGAAGGAGGTCAGGAGTGGAAGGTCCCTGGGACCCCTAGGAGTTGTGGACAGGGTGGAAAAGTGGCCACAGATGCTATTCTCTTAAAGATCTAGAAAGTAGCCTGAGGGACTGGGAGAAGAAAGACAGTGGGGAAGGTCCACAAGTTGCAAACCTAGCTTTCTGGCAGTCTTGGCCTGTGTGTGTGTGTGAGCAGGAGGGAGTCGGCCTGAGTTGGGGGCTGGGATACAGCAATAGGGTGGGGAAAGAAGAGAGGAAGGGATGGTGTGTGGGATCCACAAGGGGTATGGAAGGGGTGGGGGAGGGGAGGTCACAGCGGGTGTTCTGTTGAATTGCTAGGGAGGAGCCTAAGGGACTGAGTCTTGGAGACAGAATATTTCCTCTTTCATATGGCAGAATTGCCTCTATTCAGCTATTTAGCAAGATTGGTTTGAAATGTCTTGCAACAGCAGTGCAGACATGGTTTAAATGCCACACTTCAGTCTTCCTGACTGTAAATAAGAAAGAAAGAATACTGATTGGAACAAAACTGAGACTTTCTATTTCCCTTACAGGGTTTTCTTTCTGAATCACGTGAGTTTCTTATTAAATAAAAGACAGTGAAATAAATTGCTTTTGTCTCTTGAAGAGTTTTTCTTTAAAAAAATCAATTTTGAACTTTCCTTCTTTTTGAGTATTCATATTGGATGAGCATATTAGATAAAATGACCAGAAAGGAACAGTAAATGTATTTGTTAAAGCAACTGATTGTTTCTATGGTAACATTGAATTTGTTTGACATTTAGTGTTTCCATTGTTCTCTGTTGCTATAGTAATGAAATCTTGAATTCTGACACCATTCCAAATTCTATTAAAATAAAGTCCTTATCATTCCCCAGCAGAATGCAGGGCTGGAGTTGTCAGTGCCCATGATATGTGGGAGAGCTGTCTAGTACAAAAGTGTAGACTATGACGCATACTTGCTACACTTTAATCAAGCTGAAAAACGTGCTTAAAAAGTAAAAAGATGCTTTCCAGCTTGGACCAGGCAGAATGGCTCCCGCAAAGAAGGGTGGGGAGAAGAAGGGCTGTTCTGCCATCAATGAGGTGGTGATCCAAGAAAACACCATCAACATTCACAAGCACATCCATGGTTTGCCCCTAGGGCACTCAAAGCGCATCCAGAAGCATGCCCCTGGGCTCTCAAAGAAATCTGGAAATTTGCCATGAAGGGGATGGGGACTCCAGATGTGCGGGCCAAAGGAATAAGGAATGTTCCATACCGTATCCGGGTACGTTTGTCCAGAAAACTTAATGAGGATGAGGGCTCATGAAACAAGCTCTAAACATTGGTAACTTACATGCCTGTTACCACATTCAAAAATCTACAGGCAGTCAATGTGGATAAGAACTAACCTACTGAATCTCAAATAAAGATGGAGAACTGCCTTTAAAAAAAGTAAAAAGATTTTTAAAAATTCATAAAGTTGAATAAAAGTATTTTTATCATAAAATAGCTTTCTCTTTAAACAAACGTGAAATACATTAAATTTTTTACTTAAAATAATCAAAATTTGACATTTATTATTAATATACACACCACAGAAAAATATCTTTGCTTTTGTTCTGGGGAGAAAACTGTTTCATTCGGGGGTTACACACCAGCACCTGGCATCCATTTTTGGAATGTTGGGCAGAAAGCTCCCTTTCAAAGCTCCCTCCTCTAGGAGTTGCTTCAGTCCAAATACTGAAAGGCCCTCCTTTTCAAGGGCAGTGGGAGAGATCCCCCAGACTCAATAATCTAGGCCAACAGATGCAATCAGCAAGAGGTGTCTTTATTGATCACACAGGCGCCTGTGGGTGTACCAGCAGCTTACGCCAACTGAGCACACCGCAGGCAAATTCAAACAGCCATATTTATAGGGAAAAATGATTATATAAGAGGGTAGTATTTGTTGGCTCTCAAATTGGTGGGCTTAGCTCATCCTGGGGACGGCCCCATGTCTATTCTCGAATTTCTCGAAAAATCACAAAGCTAGATATAGCACTCTGCAGCAAGTTGACAGTTTAGATAGAATGCCTTGGGGGGTGGAGTCTAGTCAGTGAGTCTGCAACCTATAGATGTCCAGTTCTAGCATCAGCTGAAGGGGGGGGGCAGCTAAAATTCAGCAGAGTTTAACATAGTACGTGGCACGGGGGTCTTTCAAGTATGGGGGGGGTCTTTCAATACCACCTCTGAGAAAGCGCACCAAATGGTGACCCCTCCACAGGGAGGGTCAAAAGCGCTCCCACAGGCTATTTAAATCGCCCTTCTTTACCTCTCCGTGTTTTCCCCTGGCCATGAGGAGTGCTGGCACCCTTTAAACCTGAGTATCTTTTAATTTGGTCTGATTGGGATTATTTGCATTGGTGGAGAGGTAGGTCATTTTTAAAAAGTACTTAACAAAAACAATAATAAAAATTTGGAAAATCAGAGTCACAAAATATTAGTAAAAAAGTTACTTGAGGTTTTGAGGGATTTTGGTGTTTAAGAAAATATTACATGGCCTACTTATCTATCTTCAAATTTCTGGCTGGAAACCAGAATACTTTTAAATCTAGTAAATTATTATCTAATGCAGACTTTGATTGTACATGTTCTAATAATGTAGAAAAGTAGGGAACATTTAGAAACAAAAGTGATGGAGAGGGCAGTGTAGAATGCAAAATCACACAAAAATGGGGACATTAAAAAGAAATGGCTAGAGATGAATTTCCGATTAGGAATCAGAGATATTAAGAAAATTAAAAAGGAGTCTATTTTGCTGAGGTTTTGTCTTTTGGAAGTCATGAGATAAATCAAATTATTCCATAAATAACAGCGCACTAATTGAAGTAAGAGAATATGACTTTAGGGAGAGAGCAGAATAGAGTGGAGAGAACTGTCTGCTACAGGAGACATGATGGAGTCACAAGTTGATCAGTAATAGACAAGATGAAAGTCACCATTAATGATAATACCCTGAACAGATATAAAAGGACTATATGCTAAAGTGTGCTGATAAAATCATCTTCTATTTTATCTTTTTATTAGCTCAGAATTTTTTCAAAACTAAATATCAGGATCCCCCACACTTGACTTTGATAGCTGCAATTTAAATTTCAGAGATCTACCTACTTCTGCTTCCCAAGTGCTGTGATTAAAGGTATGCTCCACCACCACCTGGCTCTGCTGCCTTGGTAAAGATGTAAAGATGTTAATAAACATCTGCTTATTCTGCGTCTCTTTACTTATGTAAAGGTGTTGCTGTTTTACCTGATTGGTCTAATAAAAAACTGAACAGCCAATAGCTAGGAAGGAGCTGGACAGAAAGAATAAATAGGAGGAGAAATCTAGGTTAGAGAAGAATGAGAGGAAGAAGAAGAATGAGGGAGAAAGAGAAGGAGACACCTAGGGTCAGCCATCAGACACAGAGTAGGACATACAGAAAGAATACTAAAACTTTCTGAAGCAAAATGTAGATGAAGAGTAACAGGTTAATTTAAGTAAAAAAAAAAAAACTAGTCAAAAATAGTGTACACAAAGGCTGAGCATTTATAACTAATGATAAGTCTCCATGTCATGATCTAGGAGCTGGCCGGTGACCCATATATGCATACACAAACACACATACACATATGTGTGTCAAGCAGTAGATATATAATACTACTTATATACATACATACATACATGTGTGTGTGTATGTGTGTGTGTAATGAGTCAAGCAGTAGAAAGATATGTTTTTCAGGTGCTTGAGGGGATAGATAAAAAATACTTTGTATTTATTAGTGAATCACACTCAGTGCTTTTCGCCCCACTTTTTTCTGTGTCTCTTAGCTTTCTACAGAAAATAAAAAACATTTCGGCACATTGCTTCAATAGCTGAAAAAATAAACAAAATCTTGTGAGCAATCATGTCTCTTACCCTTAAGAACAGCAAAAATGTAAGTAATCAAAGGCAAGCTTTCTAGGCAAACTCTGGACCTTGCTGACTTCTGTATTTTGTGTGTTGATCGTAGTCATTTCCACTGCCTACAAACAAAGAACTCAGGTAAAATACAAATTAATAACTTAACTCACACATGTAGTACCTCCACGACTTCCATGGAGATTGGTAAGGAGATGGAGTAAACACGATGGATATCTGGGGTCATCCAGCATTTGCTGCCCTGATAAATAGTGCTGAATCACTCACTAGAGTGAACTCTGAGGTGAGGACTTTTATTCCTGCTGTACAGAATAGAAGTTTTTGGTCAGGTGTTTATGGTAGTACTGAGGCAGGGGGATTATAAAGTTCCAGGACAGCTGCTTCCTCTACATTAAGGGATTTGTTGCAAAAATTTCAAAAACCAAAGTATCTATATCACTCCCAAAATGACAAAAGTCAATTTTATAGCCAGACAGTGGTGGTGCATGCCTTGGAGGCAGAGGCAGGAGGATCTCTGTGAGTTCGAGGCCAGCATGGCCTACAAGAGCTAGTTCCAGGACAGCTTGGACTATTACACAGAGAAACCCCGTCTGAAAAAAGAACAAAAAACAAAACAAAACAAAAACAAACAAACAAACAAAAAAAACCAGACACAACAACAACAACAACAAAAAAAGAAAAGAAAAGAAAAAAGTCAATTTCGTTCTACTTAGGGAAAAATAATAAATATGATTTTCTAAAAAGACAGCCATAAATAACCATAAGTAAAATCTTTAAACTGACCATTAATCTTCAAAAAACATATTTCATAATTACTTCCTCATTTATGGAAGTATTCTTCTAGAAATAACCTTTAAGGATTTGTCATTCATACATAATATTTTATCATGTATTCACACCTTTTAAAATGCCTATTATATGCTAGATGCTTTTCTTTGCAAAGAAAGAGCTGTAAGGTCAAGGACAAAGGTTGCAATACTATCTCAGTTGGGCAGGGTTGTCAGAGTCAACAAATAAAAACATGGATGTCACACTGAAATTGTTATTCAAGTTTAACGTAATATCCTTTTTCATCTTGCAAATCTTTAATGGAAGGTAAATTGAAGTAGCAGCAAGTAACTGAAAAGGAAGGCTTGTTTTAGAAAGTAATTGCCAAAATGAATTCTGAGCGTGGGAACGCTTGGGAAAAGCCTTTCTGGGTGGAAACACAGACAAAGGTAGTCCCAAGGCACTGAGGAGTCTAGAATCTAGGGCAGTAAAGAGCTGGGGAAGCAAAAGGAAAATTATGTTATCAAGTCCGAGAGAAAAGCAGGATTGGGATTTTTGAAAGTCTCCTAAGGAGTTTGCACTTTGTCCTAAAATTAGGGAGATTTGTCCAGGAACTGTATGCTTCTCAATTGGACTCAGCTACTCAACTTGTTAACTGGGCTATGGGAGGATGGGCATTGGTATTATTTAGGGAGAACTTAAGATGCTTAAGGGAAGTCAGGTTCTATAAGAATGTCAATGGAGGCATTAGCCCCGGGGGGCTTAAAAGGAAAAGGGGTCGAGAAGACAGAAAACACTGAAGAAACTGTCCACAGGCCAACTGTTCCATTTGAGGTCAAAAGTAAGAGATCCTTAGATTCAAGAAGCAAAAGACACTGTCACAGTTCGAGGTTAACGGAGGCCACAGCAAGGTGAGTAGAAGAAAATGCTGGCCCAGGGTGACGCAAGTGGCTCTACTTTGCTTTGTCGAGGGTCAAGGGCCGGAGTACAGTTTGGAGACGGAGCCGCCAGTGCCCCAATCAGGCGAGTGGCGTGGCGAGTTTATCGCTAGGGACCAATCCTTTGCTGAAGCACGCTTGATTGACAACGCCACGTGACAAAGAGTGAGCGCCGAGCGGGAGGCGAATCGCTGCGGGGCGGTGTCCAGAGCACTAACCCGGAACCGGTTTGGGACTCGATTCCCATTGTGAGACCTGGCCTGGGGCGGGTTCTCAGGCAGACAGGCAATTCCCCACCCCCGGACCAATGAGTTAGCCGTAACCCATGAGGAGCAGCCCTATCGGCCAATAGAGGCAGGCAGAAGTTGATGGGCGGGGACTCCACGAACCCTCTCTTTTTCGGCACCCTCAGGGGGCGATCCTGTGATGGTGCCGCTGGGGTCGCAGGTGAGTGTTGGGGTGCAGGGGAAACAAAGAGCTGGAGAAACCAGGGGAGCCTCTGCAAGGGTGGGTCCCTGTGGGGCGACCCCATTGCGGGCTTTGGCCTCGGTTTTGCAAAGCACGGGATCATGAGGCTGGGAAGAAAAGTCCCAAGCGCGGCTGTCACCTGAGCAGGGAGGAGGGGTAGCAGCCTTTGGCCTCTGCAGAAGTGCTGGGCACCTAGATGAGGCTTTCACTCACATCCAGGGAGCGAGAGTATCCCTCCAAGTTGCATGAACTCCAACTGGGCCCAGCAGTGTCCTGAGTCACAGCGCCTTCCCCCACCCTGCTTTCTGCTCCGAGATTAGATCCCCAGCTTTCTTCCCAGTGTCCTCGGCTGCACCTTCCCACTGTAGTACTCCCTAGATGGAGACCCTTGTAAACTTCGGTTGTGTTTACCGCCTCAAGTTTTAGAGGAAGAAAAGTAGTTTTCCTGTAAGAATATTGTAAGAACATTGACTTCACTCTTGAAATGAGATTGTGGTGGGAAGTACGTAGATCAGGAATGGTTTCTTTCTTACCTGCTTAGTGAAATTAATCTTTTTCTTTCTTTCTTATATTTTTCTTTTTTCACCTAGGTTTTACTGTCTGATTTCTCTCAGATCTCTTAGTTCTGTGTGAGGCACATCCTAGAAAGATCATCTTCCTTGTTAGTCCTTAGGAGGGAAATGACCCGCTATAACACTGTACATCACTGGTAGTTATTTGAGTGCACAGTGCAGCATTTCCGTTTCCCAACAGTAAAGAATGGTTGGGGATGAAAGCCCAGAAAAATAACTGTTGTCTGTGATTGGACATTAGGGTTCTGAGATTTAGAGGTTGTGACTGCCAAATTCCTTGATGTAAGAACAGGATGAAAACAATAAAGGAGAAGAATGCTTGAAATCAGAAATGGCTTACTTAAGCATTTTATTACCTGTTATATTCCTGACACCATGAGTGCTGCTTTAGGCATGGTAGGAGCTCAGTAAATACTTTTGAGGAACTTACTTGGGAGTGGGTAAAGAAAAACCAAACCTCTCATACACGGTACCATAATGCAAAGAGTGGAACGGGCAGACAGACATACTCAGTCACAATAAAATAGCAGCTAACAAATTTTACCTCCAACTGTACTGATGCTCAAACTTTCTTGCATTTAGTCTTGTCAAAGCCTCAGGTAAAAGTTTTCCCTGTAGTCTCGCTTAATCAACAGTGGCTAGCTATGAATGGAAAGTCCAAGAATCTGGAGCTGCTCAGTCTACAAGGCTGGGTGTCTCAGCTGGTCTTCAGTATGCACCAGAATCCTGAAGTAGGTTCTAATGCCGGTGAAGCAATGGACCTGCTAGGGAAGTGAGAGCAAGGAGGCAAAGAGCCAACGCTTCCTACTTCTATGTCCTTACGCAGGCTTCCAGCAGAAGGTGTGGTCCAGATTAGAGGTAGGTTTCGCAGCTCAAAGCATATGGATTAGAGGCATGTCTTCTCAAAATTCAGATTGCATCTTCCCCTGTCAAATTAAGCAGAAATACATTACAGGTGTACTCTCCATTTTTGGGTTTTAGTTAATTCCAGATGTAATCAAGTTGGCAGCTAAGAGCAGCCAACACAAGGTTCTAATATCTAGTCCACTGAGTTTAAAAATGCAGGGAAATGTATTTTGTCAATGAAATAGTTCATTAGCTCAGCATAGCTCAGTTGGAAGGAAACAAAGGTATGCCAACTATGAATAGTATATAAACTATAGATGTGAGAACCATTTTTGGATGAAAGGCTATGCAGTTGGAAGCAACACTGAGGAGTTTTAAAACAGATTTGCAAGGCGGTGGTGGCGGAGGTCTTTAATCCCAGGATTTGGGAGGCAAAAGTAGGCAAATCTCAGTGAGTTTAAGACCAACCTGGTCTACAAAGTGAGTTCTAGGACAGCCAAGATTATTACACAGAGGAACCCTGTCTCAAAAAACAATCAAACAAAAACCAAAACAGCATCGATGACAAAAACCAAAAACAAAAAACTCACATTGATTATGTAGGTTAAAAGGGCTGCTATTTATGCCATTTAGCAATACTGTTAGAACAGTCCAGTTAGCTGGATGTGGTGATACACGATTTTAATCCCAACATTCCAGAGGCAGAGACAGGCCAGATCTCTGTGAGTTTGAGGCCAGCCTGGTATACAAAAGTGAGTTTCAGGACTTCTAGGGCTGTTAACTCTGCCTCTCAAAACAAAAAACAAATCTAGTTAGTAAATAGTCAGTTGATCTTGAATTTTTAAGAGCAGTAAAATCTAAGGGTGGATACTGTATATGAGTCTGTTGTTAACGGTAGTCATTATTATATTAAGGACTTTAATCTTGTATATATTTTGAGAAAAGCCTCACTATGTATCCAGGTCTGGAATTTAGACTCTCTTGCCTACCTGAGTTTGAAATCAGTCTTGCAGTTCCATTCCTGTATCAGATCTAGTTTGGAGTCTAACTCCAGAATCTGTTCTCATAACAATAGTTTGCATTGTCTTTCAATAATGTTCTAATTTATAAATACTTTTTCTTAAATTTCATTCACAAAACATTAACATTTGATTATTGTCATTAACATTTGACTGTTGTAACATGAAGGGCCTGCTTATTGGGGTTTCTGTCCTGCCTGGTTCCCACAGTCGTTATGGCCCAAAGAAAAATCACACAGAGTTCTACATAAGTTATGAACTGATTGGCCCATCAGCTCAGGCTTCGTATTAGCTCTTATATCTTATATTAACCCATTATTCATATCTATGTTAGCCACATGGCTAAGTATCTTTTTCATTGGGGCAGGTCACATCTTGCTTCTTCCATGGTCTGGGCAGGAAGCTTCCTTCTTCTCAGAATACTCCTGTTCTCATTGTTCCACCTCTGCTTCCTGTCTGGTTGTCCCACCTATATTTCCTGCCTGGCTACTGGCCAATCAGCGTTTATTTAAAACATAATTGACAGAATATAAACAATTCTCCCACACCAGACTGTAAGGATACTACTAGCATGCTGGTGTTAATTATACATTTGGAATCACTGGGCTGCAATATATCATTAAATATCTTTAGAAATTTACAAAGTGTATTTTAAAACTACTATGCTTGTAGTCATCTTTTGGTTTTGCAGACTTGTTTTTTTGTGTGTGTATTTGTGAAACTGATAGGGATTTTTGCAAGTTAATTTCTATTCTTCAGAACATTTAGTTCTTTCTGGCCTCCATTTGTTCAGAAAGTGACTCTTTGGAAGATTCCACACAATAGGCATTTAAATGGGAAGCTAAAAGATGGGATGGACATACTTTTGATGATGTAAGTAAGCATGCACAGTTAGTTCTTTAGAGATCCTTGAAGCTAGAAAATACAAAATAAAAGTTTATGAATGGTAACAAAATGCTTTGTTATTAAATTTTAAAAATGAGGTTTAGCGTATACTTATTACTCTAAAAGAGAAAGCTCAAACAGCAGTAGACTTGCAGGTACCTGTTTCAATTTAGCCTTGTATATTTGCTGTATTTTTGCTTCAGTGGGGGATACTCTTTGCGTCGTGAATTTCTGAAGAAATATTTTCATACAATGAACCCAGATTGTGATAGTTAAGAGGTATGTCGAGGTAAACTGAGGCAGAATCAAATTTCAGAGTGTATTTGAGCCATGGTAGTGAGCCAGTGGTTTCAAGCTGCCTTTAGATAGTTGTTTTAATCATACAGCTCACTGGTTGCAGTATGTTGTGGAAATTGTAGGTTGATTTTTTTTCTCTCTTTTACATTTCTCCTTCAGATATCAAACTGCTTCCATGACTAGATGAATGGAAACTCAGTGATTTTTTTTTTTTAGCTAAGAGCCGACAAGGGGTTGTACTTGGGCTTCGTTCTTTGGAGCATACTCTTTGCACAAGTTTTCCTGCTATTAAAACCT
The DNA here is from genome assembly GCF_950005125.1 of Chionomys nivalis. Taxonomy (NCBI): domain Eukaryota; kingdom Metazoa; phylum Chordata; class Mammalia; order Rodentia; family Cricetidae; genus Chionomys; species Chionomys nivalis. The sequence continues at coordinate 5,472,045 of NC_080089.1, forward strand.
GCCCTGAAGTTTTAAAAATGAAGCAGTTGAAAAGGAAAAGGAAAAGCAATTTTAGTGTTCAGGAAACTCAGACCCTTTTGAAAGAAATTACCAAAAGGAAAGAAGTCATTTTTTCCAAGCAACTCAACACAACAATAAATGTGATGAAGCGAATGGCCTGGGAGGAGATTGCACAGTGTGTAAACGCTGTAGGAGAAGGCGAACAGAGGACGGGAACTGAGGTGAAGAGACGGTACCTCGACTGGCGTGCACTCATGAAAAGGAAGAGAATGAAGGCCAACATGAAGCTGGTTGGTTCTGGGTTTCCTCTACCCACGTCTGATTTAGACGACTCTCTCACTGAAGAGATAGATGAAAAAATTGCATTCCGAAATGATGCAAATTTTGACTGGCAGAATGTGGCGGATTTCCGAGATGCAGGTGGATCCCTAACAGAGGTCAAAGTGGAAGAGGAAGAAAGGGACCCACAAAGCCCTGAGGTAAGTATATTCACAGTATTAACCCATGAGGCATGTTTTTGTGGTCAGCTGCCCACGCATGCTGAGGAAGCTCCCATATCTTCAAATTCACAGATTATAGATACCAGTCATTCTGTTTTCTCCTGGTGTCCTTAATGCCTGTCTTTTCACCTAAATGTAATGGTGATATGTGAGGTATCAGTGATAACATGCATATAAGTGACATCAGGTGATTCATTTAATCTCAATAGTTCAGATTAAGTAGTTTTATGTGCTCAAACAGCATAGAAAGTTGTCAGTAAGGCAGGGCTGGGGAGATGGTTCAATGGGTAAATGGTCCAAGCCTGACATCCCTGGAACCCCCGTTAATTCTAAGTGGTGTGGCATGTATCTGTAATCCCAGCACTCAAATGACAGTGCCAGGAGAATAGACCTGAAGCCTCCAGTCTGCTAGGCTGGAGTTTGCCTCACAGTAAAACACTAAGAGACCCTGCTTCAACGTGGTGGACATTACGAAACAAACACTGTCCCTTGACCTCCATAAATGTACTATGGCCTTCATTCACCTGCATCGAGATATACACATAAACAAAGAAGTAATAAATGAAATAATAATTATTAAAGGCCAATAATGGAGCAAATTGACAATGATAGAAGTAAAAGCAAATACCAAATTATCCTTTTTCTTTTCTCTCAGTTTGAGATTGAGGAGGAGGAAGAAATGCTGTCATCTGTCATACCAGATTCCCGGAGGGAAAGTGAGCTCCCTGACTTCCCTCACATTGATGAGTTTTTCACCCTCAATTCCACACCGTCCAGACCCGCATATGATGAGCCTCATCTGCTCATGAATATAGAGAAACAGAAGCTGGAGCTGGAGAAACGCCGGCTGGATATTGAGGCAGAACGGCTGCAGGTGGAGAAGGAGCGTCTCCAAATAGAGAAGGAGCGCCTGCGCCACCTGGACCTGGAGCACGAGCGCCTGCAGCTGGAGAAGGAGCGGCTGCAGATCGAGAGAGAGAAGTGGAGGCTGCAGTTGGTTAGCGCTGAGAAACCCGCCCTAGAGAACGATCTTGGCCAGGGGGAGAAGTCCATACTACAGCCACAGGACGTAGAAGCGGAGAAGTTGAAACTCGAGCGAGAGCGCCTGCAGCTGGAGAAAGATCGGCTGCAGTTTTTGAAGTTTGAGTCTGAGAAGCTGCAGATCGAAAAGGAGCGCTTGCAGGTGGAGAAGGAGAGACTGCGAATTCAGAAAGAAGGGCATTTGCCTTGACTGTTCTCCATCCTCTGCTTAGCAAAGGTTTATGAACTGTAGCTTTCCTCATCAGTCCATGTAAAGGTAGTTGGTGAATTAGCTACCCCATCGCCACCCCTGTCTTATGTTAGTGTTTTTAGTAGGAAAAAAGATAGTAACACATAGGTAGCCATGTGGTTCAATAGTACATTGTATAAACTGTGCCCACCATAAACAAATAGCAGAGGATCTGCTAGACTCTTTCACATTAGTAATACTGCATAGAGTCCTGTCTTATTTGTGTGCCCGAAGTTTGCAATAATGTCTACAGTGAAGGTCCCACCCAGTGATTCTCAAGTGGAGTTTGGGCTCCCAGAAGACATTTGGGATTGTGGGGAGATGTTTTTTGGTGGTCAAAGTAGATGGGTGTAGGCTTCTGCTGACATCAGTAGAGGCTACAGGCTCTGCTAAATACCATGTAATGCCTGGCTCTCCTCTTCACAGGAAAGAATTACCCAACCCAAAGTATCACTAGTACCAAGTTTGAGAAACCTATCCCTGGCCTAACTGTGCACCTATAACTGTCTTCTAAAGTTTTGGAATATTAAAGCTTCAGATATTTATGTGCATAGATATTTAAATGGCCAAAAGCATATTAACTGTAAGACATTACTGTGTAGTTTATTGAATATAGGGAGTGGTGGAGGTTGTAGGTACTTTATATCCATGGTGTTGTCTATCAGTAGACTGAGACTTAGAAGCAATCCTGGGACTATCTGAGATTGTATAAAATGAATCACTTTGAAAGGCAGTCCCCCCCTCAAGAATGAACACGCGATTTGGAAAGCTTTAGTTCCCCCTTCTTTAAATCTGTTGTTGTAGTTTGAATAGAGAACTTGCCATTTCAATCATACACTGAAATGTTATATAAGAGAGTGGCAGAAGCTAGTAAAAATCATACCAGTGCCAAATGGTGACAGTAGTCCATGATGGTGACCCAGTAAATTGTTGATTGATTTTTTATTTTAAAGTGAAGAATAGTCATTTGAGACTGAGAGATGGGGCAAATGCCCTCTGCATCAGTAAAATGGTGTTGAAATGATAGAAGTAGCTGTGTGTTATGGTTAGGGGAATCATTTGCTTAACTTAATATCTACAAGAATATGAAATGGTAACTTCTTACTTTAGAATCTGAAGTTCAGAGAAATCCTGCAGTAAGTAAGTGGCTGATCTTTATGCAGTGTCCTGACGGTAGTTTATGACAGTAAAGTGCTTTCTCTGCACAATGAGCTGGAAATGGCTGCACAAGTTCACTTTGTGTTTCCTGTTTTCTAGGATGATAGCTTTAATACAACACTTCTGTTGACACACTACTTTGATTCTGTATTTGTTCCTCATTAATTTATAAATGGCTAGAAATCATGTTTGAATACGGGTATGTAGAGGGAAAACATACCTGTAATTCCTTATCCTGATTTTGAAATAGTGTTATTTTTTTATAATTCTATTAAAAGCTTCTACCTTAGAAAGAAATTTGCCTGTCTGAAACTGTATTATTTAAGGATACAGCATGGGTAGAAGCCATGTTGGAAGTGGGTTAGGGAACCTAGACTTTGCTAGACTTTGAGCTACATACCAAACATATTACTTATACTGATCCTCCCCCCTTGTTTTAATTAAAAATTTTTTCATACCGTGTCTTAGTTTGGATTCTGATTGCTGTGAAGAGACACCATGAACACAGCAACTCTTACAAAGAAAAGCATTTAATTGGTTCTGGCTTACAGTTTCAGAGGTTTAGTCCATTATTGTCATGGTGAGAAGCAGCATGGCAGCAAGCAGGCAGACATAGTGCTGGAGAAGGAGCTGATCCACATCTTGACCCACAGGCAGCAGGAGTCTGTGTCCCACACTGGGCAAAGTTTAAGCATATGAGATCTCAAAGCTTGTCCTCACAGTGACACACCTCTGCCAACAAGGCCACACCTCCTAATAGTGCCACTGCCTTGGGGCCAAGTACTTAAACACAAGAGTATGTGGGACCATTCCCATTCAAACCAACACATTAATTCCCTGACCCCCATAGGATTTTAGCCATAACAAAATGCAAAGAATTCATTCAGTCAAACTTCAAAAGGCTCTATACTCTATAATAGTTCCAATGTTTAAAAGTACAGCATTCGGTCTCTTTTGGGACTCAGGCAATCTTTTAACTATAATCCATTGTAAAATCAAAAAAAAAAAAAAGATCACATATTTCCAATAAATAATGACACAAAAGATACATTGCCATTCCAAAATGTAGGAAGAGAACATGGTGAGGAAATACTGAACAAAAGCAAGGCCCAAACCAGCTGGACAAACTTCAGACTTTGCATCTTCATGTCTGATGTCAAAACACTTAAGATCTCCAACTCCTTTTAGGTTTGTTGACTGCAACCATACATCTTTCACTTGGGCTGTTTACACTCCCTGTTAGCAGCTTTCCTTGCCAGGTATCCCACAGCTTTGGCATCTCCAACATCTTGGGGTCTTCAAGGCAATCCGTGCATCTTCACACAATACCCTCCCTGGGCCTCCAATCAGGGACATCCCTGCCATATGCCTGATTTCCTTACTTAAGGAGGGAGAGTCTATAATCCCTTACTTGTATCCTTGATGGTAAAGCCAGAAGCAAAATGGCCCAAACTGCCAAGTTCTGGTTGCTAGGGCTGGAACATGGCCCCCTCGACAACTTTCTGTATTCCATGATACCTTCACTACCTAAAGTTGGCTCTCCTGGAGCTTGCTCTATAGTCCAGTCTGACTTTGAACTCGGGGATCCCCGGCCTCTGTCTCCTGAGTGCTGGGATTAAAGGCCTATACACCATACCTGGATCCAAACTACTGCGTAATTCCCTTTTACAATTGGAAGCTTAACTGGGTTTATTCCATTTAACATCCCAATTTTCTTTAATCTGTTTATCTTCTTAAACACAGGATTTAGCTCCATTCCACTTCCTGTACCCCTTTCTCCTGAAATTGTTTTGTAATTTTTCTTGCTCAGCTTGCTCCCTTTTATTATAGATCTTTATGAGCATGATCACTAAAAACCACATGATAGTTGACACTAGGCTCTTTTGAAATTTTCTCTGCAAATGCAATTAAGCCAAAACTGCAATTTAGTCTCAGGCAGATTTTTTGGACAAGGGCAAAAATCAGACATGTTCTTCACCAAAGCAGCCACATGGCTGTTACAGGAATACTCTAGACCATATACAATTTTTTTTCTCTTCTGAAACCTCTTGAGCCAGGCTCCCACAGTTCAAATGACACTACTGTTTTCCATGTTCTTAATAGGATGGTGCATTAATCCCCACATTCAACTGCTCTTCTAATCCAAATTCTTAAAGTTCATATTTTTCTGTAAAAAAATCAGTCAGGCCAATCACAGTAATACCCCACTTCTGGTATCAACTCGTGTCTCAGTTTGGGGTTCTCTTGCTGTGAAGAGACATCAAGACCATGGCAACTCTCGTGAAAGAAAAAGAAAACACTGTAGTCTGATCATGATTTCCTCTCCTCATCTCCTCTCAGATATTCCCAACCACTCCAATTCTGCACCTTTCTTTCTCCCTAGAAAATAAACAGGTCAATAAAAAGAAAAACATTAATAATTTAAGAGGAGCAAACGGAGAAGTTAAAGCTCACCAAAAACATACACATAGAGGTACATGTGCATGCATACTCATATACAAAACCTTAAAAACACAAAAAATCAGAAACCATAAAAGAAAAGAAAAACCCAAATAAAGCATTATGAGACAAAATATCTCCAAATCTCCATTAGTATCAAAGAGTTCATTTTTGTTGGCTGTCGACTGATGTGCATGGGGCCTGCACTTAAGTGTCGTTTGTATACCCAATGAGACTCCCTTGGAGAAAACCATTTTTATCCTTTGCTATCAGTTATCAATTAGAGGTAGCTTCTTGGTTAGGAACGGGATCATGTGTCCATTTCTCCTCTCAACACTGGGAACCATCCTGGTTTGGAAGTCCTGTACATGCTACAGGTGCTGTGCCTCGTGCCTCAGTCTCTAAGTTCATATGTTTGATGAAGACATCCCATTTAGGATTGAGTGTCCCAGGGTCTCTCAGTCTCTGCACATTGTCCAGCTATGGGTCTCTGTATTCGTTCTGCTGCAGGGGGAAGCATCTCCAAGGATGGACAGAGTAAGACACTGATGTATGAATAGAAAAGAATGCCATGAAGAGTCATTTTATTGGTACATTCCGTTAGCACAGCAGTTCTCAACCTACCTAATTCTGTGGCCCTTTCATATAGTTCCTCATGTTGGGATGACTCCCAACCAGAAAATTATTTTCATTGCCCCTTCATAACTATAACTTTATTAGTGTTATTAATGTAGATATTTTTGGAGATCGAGATCCACTGCTTTAGCAGAACAGTGTTTGGTTTTCCACTAGGTCCACGGCCTGTCTATTGCTTGGCTACCTGAGCAGTGTCAGGCCATGGGTTCTATCCCATGGACTAGGCCTTTAATTAAGAAAATAGTGGTTGGTTAATCCCACAACTTTTGCGCCACTATTTCATCAGCATATCATTCAGACAGGTCACCACTGTAGAGCACGGGTTTGGGAGCTGGGAGCTGGGTTGGTGTTTATCTTTCTCCTTTAGTAGTGTGCAGAGTACCTCCTAGTACCATTAACACCAGTAAGGGTGAAGACTCTGGTTAAGAACCAGCTGTACTTCTCCATGTTCAGTGAGCTATGTAGGTGTCATCAGGAATAGGGCCTTACTATTAGGCTATGGAGAGCTATCAATAACCTTGACAATAACCTGAGTTGCTTGGGGATTCACATGGTACCCCTTTGTCTAACAACTCAATTAGCTGTAACTAATTCCTGGCACTGGAGGTTTAATTTGGTGGCAAGAGAGGTCCAATTGCGGCTTTGTTTCTCCTGTTACTTAGCAATCCCTTTTAGATTTCTTTTTATATATGTATATATTTTAAGAAGTTTCTATTGTAGTAGGTATATGTATGACCCTTCAAATGGCCCTTAGTGTTAGCTGCCCTTCCTATCTTCTCTCCCTAACCTTTTTCTTCCCTCTCCCTTTCATTTTAATCCTCCCATTCCAGCTATCCCTTATCTCTTCTATCTACTTCCTCAGGAAATCCTTTCCTCCCCCTAGTCCCTTGTTTAATACATAACTTCTGTGTTTATATGGATTGTACCATGCCTGTAGAAGACTTAAAAGCTAGCATCCATGTATTGGCAAATGCATATCATGTTTGTCTTTTTGGGTTTGTGTTATCTCACTCAGAATAATTATTTTCTAGTTCCATCCATTGGCCTTTGAAATTCACAAGTTTAATTTTTTAACAGCTGAGTAATATTACATTGTGTAAATGAATCAAAATTTTATTATCCAGGCATTTGTTGATGACATAGGCTGTTTCCAATGTATGATTATTATGAATAGCGAGTCAATGAACATGGTTGAGCACGTGCCTCTGTGGTAATTTGAGGCATCCTTTTGGGTATATGCCCAAAAGTGGTACAGCTGGACTTGAGGTAGTCCCATCTTCCTGAGGAACCATCTCACTGATTTCCATGGTGACTGTATGAATTTTCACTCTTGCCTGAAGTGGTGGGGTGTTTCTTTTACTCTGTATCCTTGCAAACATGACCAGTTACTTGTTTTGCTGATTTTAGTCATTCTGACAGGTGTAAGAAGAAATTTCATGTAGCTTTGACTTTCATCCCTGCTGGCTAAAGATGGTGAGCATTTCTCTAGGTGCTTCTTAGCCATTTAGTTTCCTCTGTTGAAAATTCTATTTTGCTCTGTATTCCAATTTTAATTGGGTTATTTGTTTTCTCATTATCTAATTTTTTAAAGATTTATTTATTTATTACATACACAGTATTCTGCCTGCACACCAAGAGGGCACCAGATCTTATTATAGATGGTTGTGAGCCACCATGTGGTTGCTGGGAATTGAATTCAGGATCTCTGGAAGAACAGTCAAAGCTGTTTAACTTTCAGTAATCTCTCCAGCCCACTATCTAGATTTTAGAGTTCTTTATATATATTGTGTCATATGTAGAGTTGGGGAAAAAGGCTTACTGCTTTGTCCAAATGACTATATCCCATGCCATGCAGAAGACTCTCAGTTTTATAAGGTTCTATTTATTAATTGTTGATCTTAGTGTCTATTATGTTCTGTTCAGAAAGTCTTTTTTGTGTGTGTGCCTGTGAGTACAAGCCTATTTCCAACTTTCTCTTCTATAAGATTTAATGTATCTTTTTGAGGTTGTTGATCCCTTTGGAGTTGAAGTTTGTGCATGGTGATAAATAGATCCATATCTATTTGAATTCTTCTACATGAAAACATCCAGTTTGACCAGTACCATTTGTTGAAGATGCTATCTTTCATCCATTTTGCATTTCTGGCTTCTTTACTAAAAATGAGGTGTCCATAGGTGTGTCTTCAAGTCCACTTGTCAACATGTCTGTTTTTGTGCCAATACCATGCTATTTTTTATTACTATAATTTTATAGTACAACTTGATGGTCCGGAATTTCCAGCAGTTCTTTTATTATTCAGGCATTTTTTATCTGTCCTGTTTTTTTTTTTATGTTTCCATGAACATAAAAATTGTCATTTCAAGATCTGTGAAGACATTGCATCCCTAATTGCTCCAAGACTTTAATCATTAAGGGGTGTTGACTTTGTCAACAGCCTTTTCTGTATCATATGAGATGATCTTTCTGTTTGTATATAGTGGATTGTATTTATCTGTTCACATATGTTGGACCATCCCTGCATCTCTACGATGTAACCCACAGGTGATCCTTTTGATGTGTTCTTGGATTCTGTTGGCAGATATTTTATTGAGCATTTTTGCATCTATGTTCATAAGGAAAATTGGCCTTTAATTTGCTTTCTTTGTTGAGTCTTAATGTAGTTTGGGTATCAAGGTTAACTATGCTTTTTAAAATGATTTGAGCAATGTTGCTTCTGTTTTTATTTTGTGGAATAAGATGAGTAGCATTGGTGTTAACTCTTACTTAAAAGTCTGGTACATTTTTGTGGTAAAACCTGGTCCTGGGTTTTGGGGGAGGTGGAACTTTAGTTGACTGTTTCTATATTACTAGGAGTTATAGGTCTGCTTATGTGATCTTGATTTAAATTTGGTAAATGGAATGTATCAAAAATTAATCATTTCTTGTAGATTTTCCAGTTTGACAGAGTACAGTTTTTAAAATATGCTATTATAATTCTCTGGATTTCCTTAGTATCTATTGTTATAACTCCCCTTTTGTTTCTAAATATGTTGATTTGATATTCTTTCTCTGCCTCATAGTTAATTGGCATAAGGGCTTGTCAATCTTACTGATTTTCTCAAAAAACCAACTCTTTGTTTCACTGATTCTTTGTATTTTTTTTTGTTTGTTTGTTTCTATTTTATTGACTCCAGACCAGACTTTGGTTGTTTCTTACCACCTACTCCTTTTGGACGTGATTTCTTCTTTCTGTTTTAGAGTTTTCAGGTGTACTGTTAAGTTGCTAGGATGCAGTCTCTCCAATTTTTTTATGTAGTCATTTCACGTTATGAACTTGCCTCTTAGAATGACCTTCATTGTGTCCTATAAGTTTGGTTATTCTGTATTTTTATTTTCATTCAATTCTAGAATGTCTTTAATTGTTTTCTTAATTTCTGTCTTGACTTGTTTTCAGTATTCATGAGTTTGTAAGCCTTCTTCTGTTTCTGTTATTGTTGATATTTAATCTGTGGTGGTCAAGTAGGATGAAATGTGTTATTTCAATTTTCTTTTATCTATTGAGATTGACTTTGTGTCCAAGGATATGGTCAGTATTGGAGAAAGTTCCATTAGGTGTTGAGAAGATACATACATACATACATACATACGTTTGAGTGAAGTGTTCTGTAAATACCTATTAGGCACATTGGATTTAGATCATCAGTTAGCTCCTACATTTCTGTTTCATTTTCTAGATAATCTGTCTATTGGCAAGTGTGGGGTATTGAAGTCTACCACTATCAGTGTATGAGGGTCAATATGTGATATAAGCTGTGGTAGTGGTTTCCTTCTTGAACCCATTGTAGGTCTAAATTTGTAGATATAGATTCCTTAAATTTGGTTTTATCATGGAATGTATTATTTTCTCTATGTGTTGTGACTGAGAGTTTTGCTGGGTAATAGTAGTCTGGGCTGGCACCTGTAGTCTATTAGCATCCTTTTATATAGTTGGGTGACCTTGTGTTTGGTGAATAGATGTTAAGAATTGCAGTGTCTAACTGGTGGATTTTTCTCTTTGATAAGTATGTAGTGTTTTTCTCTAGCTCTTCTGAAAATTAGTTTTTATTTGATTTTTTTGGTAAGATATTAAAATGGCTACAGTAGCTTGCTTGGAACATCATTTTTTTCCCTGTCCTCTTACCCAGAGGTGATGTCCATTCTTGATGGTGAGGTGTGTTTCCTTTTTTTACCCAATCTGTTAGTTTGTGTGTTTTTATTGAGAAATTTATTGCAATTATGTTGAGAGTTATTAATGAGCAGTGTTTGTTGATTCCTGTTATTTGTTCTGATAGTATTGATTCTTCTCTGCTCTTTTGATTTGCTGGCCTGGATTTATTTATTTCTTGTGTTTTGTTGTGTGTGATTAAATTCTTCCTTTTGAAGTTTTCCATCTGTGCCTTCTGTAGGTCTGGATTTATAAATAGATACTACTTAAATATTTTTTATTGTTGAATGTTTTTCTTTCTTTGTGTATTGTGATTGAATGTTTTATTGGGTACAGTAGTCTGAAAACAGTGGTCTCTTAGAATTTGTAGAACATATGTCCTGGCCCTTCTGGCTTTGAGTCTCCATTGAAAAGTTATGTATTATTCTAATAGTTCCACCCTTATATGTTATTTGGTTTTTCTCCCTTATATATTTAATATTCTTTCTTTGTTCTGGACAGTTAGTATTTTGTTTGTTTATTATGTATCATCTTAGTCAGTATTCTATTGTTTTGAAGTGACACTATGACCACAGCAACTCTTATAGGAGAAAGCATTTGATTGGGGCTTACATACAGTTTCAGAATATTACTTTATTATTATGGTAGGGAACATGGCAGCATACAGGCAGACATGGTGCTTGAGAAGTAGCCTAGAATTCTACACCTGAATCCACAGGCAGCAGGAGAAGAGAGCCACTGGGCCTGTCTTGGGATTTTGAAACCCTAATGCCTACCTCTAGAGATACATTTTCTCCAACACTGCCACACTTCCCAATCCTTTCAAATAGTAACATTCCCTGGTAGACAAGGATTCAAATCTATGAGCCTATGGGGGCCATTTTCCAAACCACCGCAGGTATTATGAATAATTTCTTTTTTATTCTTGCTTATTTGGTGTTCAGTATACATTTTGTACCCTGATAGGCACCTCCTTCTTTTTAGCAAAATGTCTTTTGTAATTTTTAAGACTATTTTCTGTGACTTTAATCTTTTTTTGTTGTTGTTGTTGCTTGCTTGTTTATTTGTTCTTTCCTTGTTCCTTTATCCATAGATCTATTCCTAGATTTTATTTTTTCATAGTGTCCCATGTGTACTTAATGTTTTGTGCCTAGATTCTTCTATAATTAAAAATTTTCTTTGGGTAAACTGTATATTTCTTCTACCTTGTCTTCAACATCTAAGATTCACTCTTCTGTGTCTTATACTTTCCTGATGAGGGATACTTCTGAGGTTTTTGTTTGACTTCCTAAATATTTCATTTCCTGTTTTATCTCAGCTGAGATTTTCTTTAATGCTTCTATTTCATTGTTGAATTCTGCTTCTACATCTTGAATTGTTTTCATTACTTTATCCAATATTTGTGTGTGTGTGTGTGTGTGTGTGTGTGTGATAGCTGTGGGCTGTCCAGTAGGGAGTGTTTCTGCAGGTTGGTGGGTAACAAAGAGGAATAGAGGTGATTCAGAAGAAAATGATGAAAGTGGCTTCATAAATGAGCTAAAGGAATCCCTACTTCACATTTCAAGGTAGAGTTCTCATGGAGTTAGAGATGTAGTAGGAAGCTGGGATCCTGCAAATAGGTTGCAGTAAGACAAAGAATGCTTTGGAGAAACAGGAATGAAAGGGCTAGGTAGACTCTGGGTCTGAACTAAAAGTTGAGTAAGTAAATGGAGTTGAGGTGGGAAGTGGGGTACCTTTAAGATGGTTGTTACCCTGCTGATCATGAGAGTGGAAAGATCTTAAAGGAGGGACAGGAAGGACAGTGTGAATCACATACCTGAGTCCTGACAGATAGGGCCACTGGGGATCCTGGAGAGAGAGTGTTTCAATGTATTTGGGGCTGACAGGTAGGCATAGGAATGGGCTAGAAAGGGGTTGAGAAGGTCCATAGGAAATAGGAACACTGGGTCCCTTTCAAGGTTAGTTGAAGTCCCTTTGAAGGGAAAGTAGGGTAGGAAGGCAGGCCCCTGACAGAGATTTGTTACGGGTCTGGGGATGAGATTGGAGGAATTGTAGTCTATCCCTTACTTTTGAAAGAGATGAAGAAATGGTTTATAAATAAGAAATAGATGCTTAAAAAATTGTATACCCATTGTATACCTGAGATTTTAGGACAAGAATACTAAGGAGGATTAGTCAAAGTATAGATGTAGTTGTAGGTATTTTAAATTGTCATCAACTTATTGTGACTGTCATTTAACATTCTGGTCCATTTGCTTTCAACCCTTGTAGCATAGGTGTAGTAAAATCTGCCCTGCTGATGCTTTACAGATTTGTTTTGTCTAAAGAATAAGACAAACATAAACCACATAGATCACAATATTGTAAGGTCACAATTATAATATGATGTTTTTGCTTTCAATACCTGTGGGTTTTAATTTCCTGGAGAAACTTGAAGATATTTTTGATTAACCACTTTTTAAGTAGCAGCAGAAGGCTAATAATGTCTTCCAGGGCATTAGTTGGCAAACTTTGGGTTTCTTAATCCTGAAAAGGATAGACGACTTGAGCAATTTTAGTAGAAAATGATAATGTTACATTCCTAGGGTTATCGTCAATCTCCAGTACGTTGTATTTTTTAGGTATCACAGGGCAACAAACCTTCAAATATTTGGTGCCTGAAAATAATAGCTATTGATACTTACTAGAAATAGATATCTATGAATGAGCAATTTTGACCTTTTTCTGTCTTTTGTTCTACTGGTAGTATCGGTGGCCTTACTGTCTTAAGTGATTTAGCATTTGTGCTTCATAAAAGTGGACTGATCAAGATTTTGGATTCTTACCCTGGGAGTAAGGAAACTCTTCCCATCCTTTTTGTAAAGATGCTCATTTGAAAGAAAGGGTTATACATCCACAAATGAAGAAAGGAAGAAAGCTTTTTGACCTCTTCTAATAGCTTTTTCTTTTTTTAAAACAAGATTTCACTTGTATTAATGTGAGTGTGTGTAGGGTCTGTACATAACAGCCAGTGTCCTCTTCCACTACTCACCACCTATTCCACTGACTCAGGGTCTCTTCCAAATCTGGGGCTCAAATATCTTGGATTAAACGGAAGTAAGCAAAGCTCAGTGGCCTTCCTCTGTACACTCCTTGAAGTTGATATGACAGGTATTGGCAGGATGCTCTACTTGTTATATGGACCCTAAAAGCTGAACTCCAGGTCTCTTTATTATGGATGAAGTGCTCTTAATTGCTGGACTGTCTCCCCAGACTCACCAGCCCTCTAACTTAGCGCGGTAGCTTCTGTTATTGCAAGATGTCCTGCTTCACTTCCTTGGTGTTTCTAATTTACACATTTTCTATTTGTCCCTCTACTTTTCTTCTTGTTTAAGTTTTGTCACCTCTGTGCTGCATGTCTAAGCAGATAATATTGTTTCTAGGGTCTTTGGAATTAATAATTAGCTTTTCTACTCGATAACACTCCTTTTTGAATCACAAATGTGTTTTTACTGTTGTTTTATAATTCTTCCAGAAAAGAATTTTTAATGCTTTTGTTTGTTTGTTGTTTGTAGACAAGGTCTCACTATGTATCTTGACTAGCCTGGAACGCACTGTGTAGACTAGGGTAGCTTTGAACTCACAGAGATCTGCCTGCCTGTTCCCTAAGTGCTGGGACTGATGGTGTGCATTGCCGTGCTCAGCTAAAGTTAATTTTCAGTACTTAAATTCTAGCTTGTAAAGTTGTACCTCTTTTGTTCAAACCATGTCTTTTTCTCTTACTTTTACTTCTTTTCTTTTACTTTTATTATTATTAGCATTATCATACAAAACTCTATGTCTTTTCACACACTTATATACTTTGAGAATCTAAGTATATAGCTCTAAGGCCTCTGATACCAAAGTTCTGCTGCTTCTCAATATGTTCTGTATGAAAACTTCTGATATAGTGATTTCCACAATGCATGCATGTGCATATCCACATGAACATGGCATATATATATATTACACACACACTATATATATATATATATATATTATCACATATATACACAAACAGGTTTCCAATTTTCCTTGGAATCTTCCTTTTTAGTAGAAATGTTAAAGCAAACACTAGTCTCTGCAGTTTTTAAATTATTACCCTATTGTCTGAGAACTACATACAGACAGTAGGAATGGGTCCTGGAAGCTATGTGTGCTTAAGTGCTCAAAGACTGCATGGTGTGTATTTAGGGCATGGAGGTTCTGGTCCAGTCTTCATGCCTAAAGATGCCTGTGTCGTCAGAATGATTCTCCTAACTATTAAAGGTGATCTATGGCCTGACCTGATCTCTTAACTTTATTTTTCAAATAAACAGGTGGGGTCCAAAATTTTACACATGCCTGTTCACTATGCACTCTAATGTTTTTCTATGAAACTAGCAGTGAGTTTTTATAAAAATATTGATTACTAAAACAAGTTTAAGTTAATGAAGTGCTTAGAAATACTTTAAATTATGGGCGAATTTGTTAAGCAGTACCTTTTTACTTCTTATCACAATAATGTAACAAAGAAAATAATAAAATTTTTATTTTCTTTTCACCAATTGCCAAATGGATGCTTCTATATTATCCACTAAGTTTTCTACTAGAATTTAGTTATTCTGATATGAATCAAAATGTGGAAAAATCAGGACAGACTTCTGGAGTACACAGCAGTGACCAGGTAAACTGCTCTCTCAAACAAAGTGGCCAGTGGGGACCAATGCTCAAATATGTCTTCTGACTTACTCATATATACACACCCACTAGAACTATCTAGAAGATAAATTACTTTCCCAGGCAACAGGAACAGAAGCCCCTGAAGTTATGTCTTTGTCCAGTAGGACAACATTATGACGAGTGGGTATATGGTGGGAAAATGGAAGAAAGACAGAAACTACCATGTTCTGGGGAGTTGAGGGCAGTGAGGAACCTGCTCACTTTGGTGGCCTTTGAAGAGTTGAGGGCTGTAAGGTACCATGCCATTGAAAGAGTCCTTCTGCTTCTTTTCTGCCACCAAGGATCACAATGATGTCCAGGCCTGTACTGCTGCCAGTAGCTATGTCTGAATCTGTTGCTCTGCAGCAGCTGGGTTCTGTGTTGATATCAGTGACTCGTGTTACCACAGAGGGCTATGCAGAGAATTATTGTCTGGGCCGACACCTGAGGCCATGCTAGTGTCTGATAGTCATGTGGTCATCGGTACCAGATAATCTAGGTGGCAAGTGTTGCTACCTGGGGCCATGATGACTTTCATACTTGAACTGCAAGTGAGAGCCAAGTCTGGATCCATGACCCTACAACAGCCAGGGTCTGTGTTGATGTCGGTGACTATTCTTACCATTGATGGCCAAGTGAATGCCCCAGGGGCAGGACTGCCACCTGGGGACACATTGGCACTTTGCCAAACTGTCTTTGAGGCCGTGCCGATCTGGGTAAACTGCAAAGCCAGTTAGGGCCATGATGATATCCAGACCTAAGCTGCTGCCAGGAACCATAGAGTCCTGAGTGACATATACTGCCAACCAGGGCCAGGAGTCATATGGGTCCCGCTGTGGTTGGGGCCATGTCTGATTCCATGACCCAGCCACACCCTGTGGCTATGTTCACATCTGGGGCTCCTGTTGCCAATGAGGGCCAAATATATGCCCAGGATCTGGACTGCCACTTGAGGACATACTGGTGTTCCAAGGCCATGCAGTCACTGTGCCCATCCCAATCTACCAACTGGGTCCATGCTGATCATGGCCCAGGCTGCTGACAAAGACCATGTCTGGGTCCATGTGCAACCACAGGCAGGGTCTGTTTTGATATCCATGGCCCATGTTACCACCAAGATCCTGGGCTGCTACTTACACCCATGTTAGTGTCTAAGGGCCAAACCATGTGTCAGGGCGATATAGGTCAGAGTGGCATGCACTGCTACTCAGGGCCTTGCATCATCAGAGCCTGGGTTACTTCCAAGGGCATATCTGTTTCCTTGGCTGTGCCAGTCTTGGCCTATATTGATGTCTGTGACTCCTTTTGCCACAAAGACAGTGCTGATAGGGCTGCACAGAATTGGTTCCACCCCTCACTGGCTGCATCACTAAAGAGAACTGCATCTTTCCACCAATGCAACACTCAGGGGAATAGGCCCTGCACCTCTCCTGGGCAAACAGTGGGGTTGACCCTGTTGGCAGATGATGCAGGTAAACCAGTACTGAAGGCATGAAAGTGGGAGAACTGACACTGACCTTACTATCCATCTGTCATGTGGTGTCATGGGTGAGAGCAGATGCTCCCCTCACTCTGTGACACTTACGCAGGTGGGTAGGATGGTCCCAGGGTCATGAGAGAAGAAAAGCAGATCCTGCAAGACTCAGGCTAGCAGCCCTGTACCTTATCTGGGCAACATAATAGTGTTGATCATGTTTATGAGGTCACGGGTATTCTGTACCTATCAGTGTGTACTGTGGGACAATGGTCTTGTACCCTATAAAGATTTGTCACTTGTATTAGTTTAATAAAACACTGATTGACCAGTAGCCTGGCCAGAAGTATAGGTGGGATAACAAGAAAAGGAGAATGCTGGGAAGAGGAAAGGCTCAGTCTGCAGTTGTCATCCAGACACAGAGGAAGCAAGATGAGAATGCCTCATTGATAAAAGGTACCAAGACATGTGGCTAATACAGACAAGGATTATGGGTTAATGTAAGATATAAGAAGTAATAAGAAGCCTGAGCTAATATGCTAATCAGTTTATAATTAATGTAAGCTTCTGTGTCTGTATTTTTGGGACTGAACAACTGCAGGACTGGGAGGAACAGAAACCTCTTTTAACAAATGACACAAGCATGGACAACTATATCTACATAAAACCTGAGAGCTTTTTAAGTAATTCTGAGCACACACACACACACACACACAATCACACACACACAAAACAGAGTTAAGCACGTCTTCTTAGTAGCAGCTTTTTCTTGTGTGCACTCTGTTTGGTAGCACAAGCACATCTCATTTAAGAGAAGCTTATTGACTCAGCTTTAGCTGTAAAAGCCTTACAGTTCTTTTAAGAGTCCCCATGACCAAACACTTAAATGGTGTTTATAAATAGCCAATGGTATGCTATTTGGTGGTGGCAGGGACCTTGAAACTCCATAAAGTTGTAGCAATAAACATGGTTCCCACCAGTAATTCTGCCATGAAACTAGATTCTCAGAAAGCTAAAAAATGGGTGGATCCAGCCATCAAAGCCACAGCTTTAATCCTAGCCATATCAATTAGGAAATTATAAACTCATGTGGTCAGAAAAAGAGAGATATACAGTAAAGATAAATATAGACAAAAAACCCTCTAGACAGTTTACATTGTGTTTAAAAATATATGTAGTCTTGGGAGAGAAAAGAAAAAAAGGATAAAGTCCTTAAAAGAAAGAAAGAAAGAAAATAGTTAAGTGTGGTGGCACACACCTTTAATCCCAGCATGTGGGAGGCAGGTGGATCTCCTTGAGTTCAAGGACAGTCTGGTCTACAGAGTGAGTTCCAGGACAGCCAAAGATACACAGAGAAACTCAACAGAAAAACTCTCAAAAAAACCAACAAAAATTAAAAATAAAAATAAAAGAAATAGAGTTTAAAATAAAGCCACGTGAAGAGGAAAAATACACAGAGAATCTGGATATTTTATGTTATTGTAACATGAAGGGCCAGGCCTGCTTGTTTGGGTTTTTGTCCTGCCAGGTACCCCACAACCATTTAGTCCCAAAGAAAATCACACAAAGATCTCTATAAGTTATAAAACTGATTGGCCCATTAGCTCTAGCCTCTCACTGGCTAACTCTTGCACCTTGATTAACCCATTTTTCTGATCTATGTTAGCCATGTGGCTCAGTACCTTTTTTCAGTGGGGCAGCTCACATCCTGCTGCTTTGGTGGTCTGGGCAGGAGTGGGAGGAATCAAGTTCCTCTTTCCCCAAATTCTCCTGTTCTCATGTTATTGCATTGTCTTTGAATGATTTGATGGCTAAGGAAGGAACAGCAGCTGCTAAAAGGTGTTTGATTACAAATGCTGCTTGGTTAATACAACATATATTTTGAAAATGCTTTGACTTCAAAATTTAAGTTAAAAGATATGCTACTTTGGAGGTTTTGCTTTTGTTTTCACAGAAAATGATAGGCTGTGAATTCATTCTGGGTTAAGAAAAATTAGGTTTGATTAAGGAAGACCCCCTGAAAAATCTCTGATGGGACCTGATGGTCCAGATGATCCAACATTTCAAAGGACCTCTGTTGGCATTTCCTTTGAGTTCTACATCCAGAACAGCCTCAAGATGGCTGGCTGAGATGATCAAGTCTCACAGAATATTCCAGTTAGGACTTGACCATAATCCTAAATTTTCTTTAGATCCCCATAAGATTATTAGCACCCCAACCAGCAGGAAGCAGCCCAGAGAACTACATCCACATTCCCCCCAAAATGGATTATGGATGTTTATCTTTGTTTAGAGTGTTGGTTACAAGTTATTATAGATAATGGTCTGGAAAAAAGCTAAACAAAGGAGATTAGATTCAGAGTTCTTGTTTTGAAAGAAAAAAGAAAGGGGAAGTACTTTGGGACAATGATCTTGCGTAAAGATTTGTCACTTGTATTAATTTAATGAAATGCTGATTGACTAGTAGCCAGGCAGAAAGTATAGGCAGGGCAACCAAAGTAAGAGAATTATGGAAATTCAGTCTAGTCATCAAATAGACGAAGAGGAAGAAAAAAGAGAATGCCTCACTGATAAAAGGTTCCAAGCTACATGACTAACACAGACAAGAATTATGGGTTAATGTAAGATATAAGAGGTAATAAGAAAGTCTGACCTAATATGTCAACCAGTTTATAATTAACGTAGGCCCCTGTGTGTGTTTTATTTTTTTCGGGGGGAGGGGGGGACTGAATGGCTGTGGGACCGGGTGGGACAGAAACTTTTGTCAACAAGTATGCACGAGAGATCTGGCCTCACTTCTCATCTGCCATATGGTGGAGTGGGTGATGGAGAGATGCCTCCCATGCCCCACCCCTTGCTACCTCTGGTGGGTGGGACTGAGCTGTTCCTAAGGTCATAAGAGTTCCATGTTCCTCACTGACTACAATGCACAGGAGAGTAGACCCTGAACCTTGCCTGAATAGCACACTAGAACATACCCTGTTGGGAAGGGCTCAGGTTAGCTGTCCCTGGAGGCATTAGAGCAGGAGATCTGATCCTGCCCCCTCATCTCCATGTGGTGACATGGGTGAGCAAAAGATGACCACCACCAATAGCCACCTATGGCAGGAGGGAGAGCAGGCCCTGAACCTTACCTACTGCAGCATTCGGGAAAACAGTAGAGCTGGCCCTGGTGGTATAGGCGCAGGTAAGCTGGTCCCAGATGTATGAGAGCAGGAGCATTGGCCCTGTTCCTTGCCAGGTGGGGTAATGCTGGAGAGCTCTCTCTGTTGGTGATGATGAGGGAAAGCTGGCAGGCTGACCAACCCAGGCCCAGAATCAGGGTTATGAGTTGTCCCATCCCAACATTCACCTCATCTATAAACTACTAGAGAATGCAAAGGGTCCAACCTGAAGACCTAGAGCTGCAGGATCTCTGTGACATGAGGCAACAACAGGATATACAAGAGGAATACCAGTGAAGGTCCAATATTGAGGGTATAACAAAAGTCAGACCAATGACTCATTGTAATGAATACTTTCAAGCAAAGATGTATGTAATAAAGGGTACACTGTGAGACTTTGTCACACTACAGCTTTCATGCTATTTTTTTGTATGTTAGTTTGACTTTTATTGTTTTTGTTTTGGGGTTTTTTGTTTTTCTTTTGAATTTTATTTTATTTTGAGGGGTAGGTTGCAAGGGTGGATGATGAATACAAAGAGACAGAGAGATGGATGCAATAAGAATGCAGGCTATGAAAGTCAGAAAGAATCAATAAAAAAGTGATGCATTTTTTTCTCTGGGGCATTCTTTGGAGTAGATCATGGATATTGTTGGGATGATTGTCTTTGGCATTGTTGCTTTCAGAGCTGGCAGCATGTCTATCTTTGTTCTCTGGGAAACTAGTATCCGATCTGTCTTAGTCACTGTTCTATTGCTGTGAAAAGAAGAGAAACCATGACCAAGGAACTCGTATGAAAGAAAGCATTTAACTATGGACTTGCTTAGAGTTTTAAAGGGTTAGTCTATACTTATTGAGTTTAGAAGCAGGAAGACATGGTGCTGGAGCAGTACTTGTGAGCTTTACATCCTTATCAGTAGGCACTAGGCAATGAGAGAGGGAGAGACTGGGCCTGTCGTGGACATTTAAAAATTCAAAGTCCCCCAATGACACACCTTTTTCAATAAGTCCATATCTGTTCCAGAAAGGTCACACTTTCTAGTCCTTCCCAAATAGCTGCACTAGTTGGGAACTAAACATTTAAAGACATGAGGTTATGGGATCCATTTTCTTTCAAATGATCATACTCTCTGTGAAGTAGCTCCTTTTTGTTAACAAATTTATTTTTGTTTATATATTTAGTTCATATTGTTTATCTTGGTGATAATTAGGATCTTCTCTGAAACATGAGCAACCTGACTAAAAGAATTGGCAAAGGCTCAAAATGAAAGGACACAAAGGATTCTGAAAACTAATTAATTGTTAATTGTTTTGTGTTTTTGTTGTGGAAAGTTGGTGAAAAAAGACACTGGACATGTTGACAAGCCTTATAGAATAGACACCAAACAATCCTAATTAGGTTTTGGTGGGATTATGTTTATGTTTGAGGAGAATCTAGATCTTGCCTACAGCAAGGTATGAGTAAAATAAGAAGCAAAGAGATCCATCCAGAGGTTGTAGTAATGACAGCAAAATACTGTAAGTCCCCAAATTAAATAGATGATAATGAGGAGGGAGAAAGAGATATTGAAACAATACAAGGAACTGAAGATTCTAATTAATTAGATATGGGTATGATGAAGAAATGAAAGATTGGATACTTGTTTATGTTAGAAATATATAAAGCTATGAAAAGATTGATGCACTTTGATTAAGAAGTCAAAAAAGGTGGTCAGCAAACAAATATGTGGGACTAGAATAGACAATAGAAATGTCTTTATTAGTGACTGTAGACATTTTTCTTCTATGGAGATCTACCAGGAGGAATATGTCCTGTGACAGGATAAGTGAACAAAATTTTCAAGCCTGATTTGAGAGAGGTTTGGTGTGCAAAATTAGGGAACACAATGTTCACTGAGAAGGCACAAAGGATTAAGGGCAAATGGCAGTACCATTTGTGCTATACATGACATGGTCAAAGAATGTGAATGGGGACACCTTAGGGTGTACTATATAGATAGGTTAAACTCCAAAGTCATTAGTGATTATATACCAATGATGGAGAAGTCAGCAACTAATGTGGACAGGCAAGCAGTTTATGAGTTCATTTTAATAGTGAGGTTAGATGGACAGATAACTTACTTCCTTTTTGCTATGGTTGTATTCTTTTTGATTTTGTATTTGAGACAAGGTCTTGCTAAATAGTTTATATATTGGCTGAGAACTTGCTATGTGGTCCAGGCTGGCCTTACATTCACAGTCCTTTAGCTTCAATACTGAGATTCCAGATGCAAACCACCATTCTGCTAGTGACATATTTAAAAATTAACTCCATATTTGTATGCATGTGTGTATGATGTCTGTGTGTGGACCTGAACTGCTTGGAGATCAGTTCCGTCCTGTATTTTTTTGGGATTGAATTTGGATTTTTAGACTTGTTCAATGTCTTAGTTAGGATTTTATTGCTGTGAAGAAATACAGTGACCACAGCACCTCTTATAAAGAAAACATTTAATTGGAGTGACTCACATGTAGTTTCAGAGGTTCAGTCCATTGTCATCATGATGGAGAACCCAATGGCAAGTAGACAGATGTGGTGAAGTAGTAGCTGAGAGTCCTATATTTTGCAGGCAATAGGAAGTCAACTGAGACACTGGGTGGTATCCTGAGCAAGATACCTCAAAACCTACCCACACAGTCATACACTTCCACCACCAAGGCCATACCCATTCTAACAAAGACACACCTCCTATTAGTGTCACTGCCTGTGAGATTATGGGAACCAATTACATTCAAGCTACCACACTCAGCAAGCATTTTTGCCTACTCAACCATATTAGTAGTGTGATGGCACACAGTTCCACGAAAAGGAATTATTTTAAGATTAATTTTTATTATTTTCAATTATGTGTGTTTGTTTGCATTTATGTGCATGTGTGTGCATGTGTCAAAGGGGGCAAGAGGTGTTGAAACTTCCTAGAGTACAGGTGCTTGTTAACCACCTGACACAGGTACTGGGAACCACGCTCAGGTCTTCTGCAAGAGACCTCTTAACCACTGAGCTATGTCTCCAACTCATAAAAACATTTGTGTATGTGTTTGTGTACTCTGAGTCATAATTTCAATGGTTGCCTTTCCTTATTTCTTATTTTGTACTGAAGGTAAGAATGGTGGCAAGAGCTGGGAAGGTTAACAGTGGGAAGAGGAACATGAAGGCAGATGCAGAGGAGAATGGGATGACTTTGATGTGAGAGTGTATGCATGACATGGATTTAGATCTACTGGGCTAAGACTGAGATCTTCTCAGTCGCAAGGGTTGAAAAGCTACACAGTATGAGAGTGAAGAGAGAAATAACGGGAAGACATTTCTGAGAAATGCCAGGTAGGTAGGATTGATGAATTCCATGATTTAGAAGTTTGAAAAAGCACTAGTTTTATGTGAATAAAACATTACACTAATTTCTAAATGGAGCCAAATGTGGACTAAATTGTTTTGGGTTCTGTTCTTTAAAAAAGTCTAAAGCTTTTGCATTTAAGAGCTGGTAGACAAACCATATAGGCAATGATAAATGGTCTCTTAGCATCATCTCAAACAAGACTGAGAATATTCTATTTAATTCTGTCCTCCGAGGCTCCCAGTGTCAGTCTGTGTCCTGTCAAATTGTAAAGGTTTTATGCCTATCAAAGAGAAATTCATTAAGTATTGCACACCTAATAATGTAAGAAGTGGGAGCTAACCATTTTATCTTAAACAAACAAACAAAACAAACACACACAGACCGTTGCTCCAAATTGAGACTCTACCTCGATCCATCGCCAGATGAAGGTTCTAAGGTGATATGCAAGATATTCATCAGTATAGGATAGGGTCATTTCAGGTTCCCTCTCCTTAGTTGCCCAAGGTACCAGCTGGGGACATATTCCTGGACACCTGCGAACCCCTCAAGAGTCAAGTCTCTTGCCAACCCTAAGATGGCTCCCTTAGATAGGATATATACTTCGCTGCTCCCGTATCCATCCTTCCTATATCCCAACCATCCCAATCCTCCGAGCTCCTCCCATCCTCCCCTTCTCATATTTCTCATCCCATTTCCCCTTTGCCCCATGCCACCTCACCCGCAAGTTCCCAGTTTTTGCCCTGGAATCTTGTCTACTTCCCCCTCTCCATGCGGATGACTATATGATTTTCTTTGGGTTCACTTTCTTATTTAGCTTATATAGGATCACACATTATATGCTTAATGTCTTTTATTTTATGGCTAGAAACCGATTATGAGTGAGTACATCCCATGTTCCTCTTTTTGAGTCTGGGATACCTCACTCAGGATAGTGTTTTCTATTTCCATCCATTTGCACGCAAAATTCAAGAAGTCATTGTTTTTTACTGCTGAGTAGTACTCTAATATGTATATATTCCACACTTTCTTCATCCATTCCTCCATTGAAGGGCATCTAGGTTGTTTCCAGGTTTTGGCTATTACAAACAATGCTGCTATGAACATAGTTGAACAGATACTTTTGTCATTTGATGTGGCATCTCTTGGGTATATTCCCAATAGTGGTATTACTGGATCTTGGGGTAGGTTGATCCCAAATTTCCTGAGAAATCGCCACACTGATTTCCAAAGTGGTTGCACAAGTTTGCATTCCCACCAGCAATGAATGAGTGTGCCTCTTTCTCCACAACCTCTCCAGCAAAGGCTATCATTGGTGTTCTTGATTTTAGCCATTCTGACAGGTGTAAGATGGTATCTCAAAGTTGTTTTAATTTGCATTTCCCTTATCGCTAAGGAGGTTGAGCATGACCTTAGGTGTCTTTTGGCCATTTGAATTTCTTCTGTTGAGAAGTCTGAGCTCTTAAGGTCCAAATGAGGAGCAGAAGGAGGGAGAACATGAGCAAAAAATCAGGACCACGAGGGATGCACCCACCCACTGTGACAGTGGAACTGATTTATTGGGAGCCCACCAAGGCCAGCTGGTCTGGGACTGAATAAGCATGGGTTGATTCCGGACTCTCTGAGCATGGCGGTCAATGAAGACTGATGAGAAGCCAAGGACAATGGCACTAGGTTTCGATCCTAATACATGAACTGGCTTTGTGGGAGCTTAGCCTGTTTGGACGCTCACCTTTCTGGACGTAGATAGAAGGACCTTGGTCTTCCCGCAGGGCAGGGAATTTGGACTGCTCTTCAGTATCGAGAGGGAGGGGGAATGGAGTGGGGGGAGGAGAAGAGGAGTGGGGATAGGGGGAGGGAAGTGGGGGGAGGGCAATATTTGGGAGGAGGGAAGGGAAATGGGAAATGGGGAGTAGGTGGAAATTTTAATTAAAAAAGAATAAAAATAAATAAATAAGTAAAAAAAAAACACACACACACACACAAACCTCTTTTCCTTGGGCTAGAGAGACTCCGCAGTTACAAGTTGTCTGCCCTTCCTGAGATCTGGAGTTCAGTTTCCAGCCCTTCCTGTCACTCTCCATCTAAGGGATCTGTGATGCCCTCTTCTGCACACCTTGGTTGTTGCACTCATGTGTACATGCCTCCACATACACATGCTTAAATGTAGAAATAAAATCTTTGAAGGGGAAAAATAGCTTTTGTCCACTTGAGAAAATGTTTTTTTTTTACACAACCCCCTTTATTTTAGTGTTCCTTTATCTTATCTTCCATTAGTTTGCTTATTCTCTTCCACTTTCAAAGAAAATACAATCAAAGCAAAACAAATGTGTGAATAAGGTTTTTCTCATTTCACAGAATTAAGAAAGCACTAAACTTAGTGTTTTCCTTTCCTATGAGATACAATTTCTGTTTGTTATTTCTTCTAATAACATTATAATCATTGTATGAAATAGCTCTCTTGAAAAAAGCTCAGAGAGAATATGTAAATAAATCACCTGTTCCTTTTGCTTTTGCAAATAATCAGACTGAACTTTTCACTACTGTGTGAGAACAAAACACTGTTGTGTATGAAACATGAACTTCAGAGCAGTAATATAAAAAAAAAACAAAAATGAAAAAACAAACAAAAACTACAAAACAGATCACTCCACAGTCTGTGTCTCAGACTGTACAAAGTATCACTTATAGCTTGAGTTTTATGTCTGTTACAACTACCTTGGCAATATAAGTTGGGGTGTCCTGTTTTCTGAGAATGAAAGTGTTGTACATATTCATTGATTCTGATTTTATGTATAAAGTTGTGATTAAGTACCAACAAATAAATATTGAACATCTACTGTGCCTTAGAGAAAAAACTGAATAGGTGTTATATAGGTGGGAAAGTCAAGCAACACATAGATAACACATGAAGGAATGTGAAATGAATATAGTAGTTTTGAGACTGGCATTTTCAATGAGCTATGGGGCTGATTGTAAGTAACAAAGTTCTCTTTAGAGCTCCTCATGGTGGTCACTACATATTGACCACCTAGCTGATGGTGCCTATTGATTACCTAGCTCATGGAATTCCTAAGAAGCTTTTGTCTGAAATATTTAGTTTCACTAAATAGTGATCTTTTGTGTTCAGTAACTGAATTCTTCCATTTTGTGGAATCAAATACTTTAAATGTAAATTTTTATGAAGTATTACTGTGTGTATATGATGTGTGTGTTTGTGTGTGTGTGTGAGAGAGAGAGAGAGAGAAAGAGAGAGAGAAAGAGAGAGAGAGAGAGAGAGAGAAAGAGAGAGAGATAAAGAGAGAGAGAGAGAGAGAGTAAATCATGCCACAATGCATGTGTTGAAGTCAGAGGACAACTCTGTGGAGCCAGTTTTATTTTTCCACCCTTACGTGGATTGTCATCAGGCTTGCGTGGCAAGAACCTTTACCTATTGAGCTGTCTCACCAGCCTTAACTTTTACATATTTTAAAATCACTATGACTCTACAGTGGTTTCAAAATTATTCTTTTCTTTTTTCCAAAATTACTTTATACTGTAAAAACATAACTCTTTCAAAGAGCACAAATCCACTCCAAGCTTAAATGAATGTTATTTTAAACGAAAATCTAAACACTAAACTTAATCCTTATTCTTAAGTGCTTATTAGTCTAGCTAAGTTGTGCTACAGAGTTATAGTTAAACCAGGAACATGCCCATCTGATTAGAGAGCATCAAACTGCCATGGGCAGTACTCTTGTCACTCCCAAGCCCACTGCCCTTCATAACATATCAAATAATTTTTTTTTTTGGTTTTGTATTGTTTTTAAAAAAAGAAAAGAAAAGCTGGACTTGGTAGTGCAAGCCTTTAATCCCAGCATTTGGGAGGCAGAAACAGGTGGATCCCTTGATTTCAAGGCTGTCCTGGTCTACAGAGCAGGGTCCAGGGCAGTCAAGGCAATGCAGAGAAACTCTACCTTGAAAAACCAAAAAGAGAAAATTTACTAAATCTTTTATGTGTATTTCTTTTTAGCTATTTTCTTTAGTGTCATTAAAAATATTCTGAGGGCAGTCAACTGTAACATGAAGGGGGCCTGCTTGTTGGGGGTTTCTGCCCAGTACCCACAGCTGTTTAGCCCGAAAGAAAATCACACAGAGATCTCTATAAGTTATAAAGATGATTGACCCATTATGTCAGGCTACTTATTAGCTCTTATAGCTTATATTAACCCATTATTCTGACCTATGCTAGCCATGTGGCTCAGTACCTTCTTCTTCAGTGGGGCAGATCACATCCTGCTGCTTCAGTGGTGTGGGCAGGAGTAGGAGGAATTAGCTTCCTCCTTCCCAGAATTCTCCTGTTCTCCTTGCATCATTTCTACTTCCTGTTTGGTTTTCCCACCTATACTTCCTGCCTGGCCAATCAGCATTTATTTAAAACATGATTGACAGAATACAGACAATTCTCCCACACCAGTTAACCTTAGCTTATTTTAACTACTCTATAGCTAATTTACACCCCAGGGACTGTTAAGAAGAAAATATATTTTTCTGCTTCAACATAATTAAATCAATCCAATTAGTTTTTTCATTCAACAAATATTTATTAAGCACCTACAATATGCCAGGCACTGTGCTGGGTGCTGGGGATACAACTGTGAACAAGATAGACACAGTCCCTGCCCTCAAGGAGCTGACAGTCTAGTAGTTTATAGACAAGTACACAGGCAATTACAATGCAGTATGGTGAGTGCCGTAATGGGTAAGAAACATTAAGAATGGCATGTAAGTCAGCATCATAGGCAGGGCTGGTGGATAATCATGGAAATATTCCCAGTGCAAATAAAATTCAATTCGAGTGCTGAAGGATGAGTGACAGTCAAGGTAAAGACAGAAAAGAGCTACAGACCAAAGAAATGGTAGATGCGGTATTCTGTGTGCTGTGCAAGTCCATTTGCTGGCTGAGAAGATGGGTGGGAGTAAGAGAAAACGACATCAGGGAGGGCTCAGATTTGCTCAATAACAGAGAAGTGGCCTTTCTTGAGGGACAGTGTGTACATGTGTTATAAGGATTACATAGTTGTGACACACAGATATTGAAAGGGGATTGTGAGGGTTAAAGGGAAGAAAACCAGTCCTTCATATTTCTGCCAGAGCTCCCATGGTGTGACAGCCTGTGCTCTCTCCTGGCCACTTTGCTGCACAAGCCCTGTACACAGGCCTGCCCAAAGAGTGGCTTTGTGTCTGCTCTCCCATAGGCTCTTTACCATACCTCCACCTGTGAAAACTCAACTCATCCTTCAAGGCCACACTTCAGGAATTATTCTAACTTGTGCTTTCGGCAAATATCCCTCAGTCGGTGATTTTTATCTATATCATTGAACTCATTCATCATTTGAAATGAAACAGACTTTTTGAACCATAAATGTTTTGTTTTCTTAAAAATAAATATGGTTTAATTTTGTTCATAATTTTGGGGTAAAAATAGGGATTGAGTTTTCAGTTATGTTCTACCCCAAACAGTTTTCAGTGCCTTCAAAGAACTAAAATGGAAGTATAGGAATGAGGGTGAAAGTCCAAGAGACACTAAAGTCAATGCAGCAAAAGAGAGTCAAGTAAAATTTCCACACAGGTGTGTTGGTGTCAAAACAGCTGTCCATTCCCATACTCGAAGACTCCATCTCTGAAAACTTAATCTATTAACAACTGAGGCCAACATCTGTAAAAGAAGGAAAGCATACTATGCAGAAATAATAAAGACAGCCTACATTTGTTTATATGATCTGTTCTTTGACTTCTACATCCCTCATGCAGTCTTCGAGTTTCTCAAATAACTTGTATGATTATAGGGAAAAATTTAAGTTCTGTAGATATATACTGTAAGAAAAAAATGTTGTTTTATTCTTTGGGGCGGGTACAAAAACCACAATTTTGTACACAGAACAGGATTTTAAATTATAATGATAACATGAGTGACCTGTAGTCTTTTCTAATTCTACATTGCCGATGAATGACTTCATGTCAACATTTTCTTCACCTATTTTCTTTTTGTTCCTGACAGACAAACACAATCTATGAACCAACAGTGTGACAGAGTGAAGGTTACGGGAAACAAGGTGACCAACAACTTTTACATTAAAAAAGTCTCTAAAGTTTGTTACAGTGATGACATTTATATCAATTATTGCAATGTATTGTTCCCTAAGATGGTTAGAAAAAAGAATTGTGTTGTCCTCTACTGGATTTACTTCAGTTAAAAAGCAAGCATGTTTCAGTATTGTTTTATTTCCAAAGTAACTGTAAATACTTTCTTTAAATTTCGTTGTTTTTTCCCCCCACAGGATTTACATGTTTATTATTTTCTTATCACATTTTAGTGACTGCATGTCTCAGCTGCAGATTATTCCATCCACTACATGGGTGTTGTGGAGACACAGGCTAGCAGGTTCCTTGACCTTTATTAACTGTTGAACCCCTTCCTGTGGTGACGAAGGCCTTTCTGAGAAAGAACTTCACAGTATGATGCTCTAACTGGCCAGTCTGATTAGTGCGCTCAAGTGAAATTCGTTGCTGTTAATACAACCATCCCAGACACCCCCCATTCCCCCCAAAAAAAACTAAATTGTGAGTTTTCCTGATATAAAACCCGAGTCTGAATTTCCGTGCTGAACTCATGCACTGGTTCTGTCCGACACTCAGAACGTCCTTCCTGCTCTCAGTCAAAGGATGTTTTAAACCAGGAACCACGCTGGACCCGTCTCTCCGGGCTGCATTTCCATCAGTCACCAACACAGTTTAATTAAGGCACTCAATTATTTTTTTGGTTTTTATGGTAGGTCCGATGCAATGACAGCCAATCCCGAGCTTTGTCTAATTGCAGTTCCTGTGTGTACGGCCTTGGGGCAGTCGGGGGTCAGCACACGGCCGTTTTCTCCCACACTCCCAGTGATGGATAACCTGGCTTTGTTTCTTATGGCTTCGGAAAAAGTCAGCTGGGTTGCATGAAAAGGAAACAGAGAGGATGCCAGGTGTTATGATATTTCTCTCGCTTCAACAAAACTTGGCACATCAAACACCAAAATATCGATAATTAGACATCTGCATTTTTTTTCCATGTGCTTTTTGGTCAAATTGTTTATAAGGGAAAGAAAATTTCAGATACAATAGGGGATGAATTAATTGGCCTAGAGTTTTAGGACCTATATATTTAAAAACTGTTTGAAAGATCACAAAATCTGGATTTTCTGAGCCAATCTGGGTAGAAGAAACCTTTTCACTTGGTCGCTACAACCTAGTACTTCCAAAGAAGTTTCAGAGGTCTCTTCTGTTTTATGGGCATTCTATAAACCATAGTATTTTCTTGCCAGATGTTTTTCTGGTGCAAGGAATGGTTTTGTAATTCACAACAAATTGCTAAACCATAAATACACAAATTTCCTGTTTTCCTTGCACAGACCTATCTACACACTTGCATTCATTCACACGAGTTACAGATACAACTCAGAACAACAGCACAGCTAGTGACATATAGTTCACTGTATGCCTGTTAGGAATCAACGTTCATTTGTAAGATTTATGCTTTAAGGAGGTGCATTGAAAGTAGGTATATTTGACAATGCACAAAATGGAATGTGGTCTTCTGGTGGGCCATCTCTGAATACTCATTGAATCTTTATTTCCTGTCTTCTTAGGTAGCAGAAAATAACACTCTGTAGAGGAGATGTTGGCTCTGTGATCATGTAAATCTGACTATTGTTTACTGTTTACAGACTCCAAATCCTTCATAGCCAAATAAATCCTAGAGTTAATAAGAGGAAAATAAGACAAAGGAGATGTCCCCTAAGCTTTGTGGTGACCAAGATGGGACCTCGACTTTCTTGCAACCCACAATGTATTTGCTTATTGAGAACTAAATTTTATTTAATTCCTTAGGAAATTACATTCTAGTGTTTGATATGCTCTGGAAATTTAATGTTTGACTGATTTATGTGAATAAAATTCATTATTTTACTAAAAGCTGTTGGAGTAAAAATGTTTGAAATCATTCACCCTGATGATAACAAAAAGATGAAGTCAAATAGTGTATAGTGATTTAACTATGATTAAAATAAAAGGTGAATAAAACAGTAGTCAAAATGACTGAAGTATGAATGCCTATTTCCATGATGAGGACTAAGGATAGGACTTTATAGAAACATCAAAAGCATTTGCATTTAGATACATATATCCATCTAATTTGGCATATAATAAGGTTTTTAGGGAAATAACACTCTTTCTTGGTTAACTTCTATTAGTCCCTTATAATCAAAATTTGAATTTTTAAAAGCTACATTTATTACTAATTGTGTGTGTGTGTGTGTGTGTGTGTGTGTGTGTGCATGAACTCATGCCACAACATGTGTGTGGAGGTCAGAAAATAACTTGCAGGAGTTGCTTCTCTTTCTTTTACCATGCAGGTCCTGGGGACTGAGCTTAGGTCATCAGCTTTGTCCCAAGGACTTTGACACTCTAAATCATCCTGGTTGACCCCAAACTTCAGCTTTTATTTGCTACCTGAATAGTCACTCAGTAAATATTTGTCCAGTGGATGAATATTCAAACATGGGAGGATACTTTTCTTTGTATGTAAAGGGAAAAGGATAAAATTCCAAATACATTTTACTTTGCTGAGAGTTGAATTGAGGTGGGTTAGGAGGTGGGGAAGATCTGGGAAAATGGGGGAGAAAAAACATGATCAAAATACTTTGTATGAAAAAACTTATTTTTTAAAAAATAAAATTATAAAAAATCCTGAAGAACTACACACCGAAGAATGTGCTGAATATAAATTGTATCAAATAAAATAATAAGTGAACATGTTGCACATTTTTAAAATTGTAAGGAAACTGAAATTTAGTATACCAGCAAGGAAGCTAGAAATAGAAAAATTTACTTCATAAGAACATGTGAAAGAGTGGATGTATAAACCCAACACTCAGGAGGCAGAAGCAGGGCTCCCTGAGTTTAATGCCAGTCTGGTCTGCAGAGTGAGTTCCAGGACAGCCAGGGATACACAGAGAAAGCCTGTCTCAAAAAAAAAAAAAATCCTCAAAAGACAAACATTTGAAATGACCCGTTCTTCAAGGCCCTCATGGCCATGTCAGAGTCTTGCCTGGGAACTCAGAAGTGGACTTCACTTCCAAGTAATCTTGCTTTGAAAAGGGAAACTCCTGTGAGATTCCTAGAGAGTGGATATAACAACAACAACAAAAAATGTTTGCATCAAGAAGATGTAGCAAAAAAAATTTTTTATTTAAGAAATATAAGCCAGGATATGGGATTGGAGTTGCTGTAAAACTTTCTAATGCAATCTTTTCTTTCATGGTTAGGTGTTTTTAGTGAAGAGCCAACAAACGGAGTGGTAACTTGGGATTGGTATGTATAATGAAAAATGATTGTTTTCTTTTTTAAAAAAAAATAAAAAGAAAAAAGAAAAAAAAAACACATAGAATGTATTGTAAGCTGCCTAAAGGGGAAAAATAAGAACCAATTAATGGACGCCTAGCTGTTTGGAACATAGTAACTTTTAGAGGGGCTATTTTGGAGATTAGATTGAATTAATTCAGATGCTGAAGAAAATAAAATACAAGACTGTGAATTCAAATAAATAAACATTTGTGTGTATGGTGTGTGTGTGTGTGTGTGTGTGTCCACAGAGGCTAGAAAAGGGTATCAGAACCTTTGAAGCTGGGGCAATAGGTGTCTGGGAGCCACCTGATATAGGTGCTGGGAACTGAGTGTTGGCCCTCTACTAGTGCGCTAGCCCTCCAAACGTCTGAGCATTACTTTGGCCCCTAGCCACATTTCTAAGTAGATCTTATATGTATACAGTTTCTAGAGTTTGATTTCAGAAGTTCCAGATGGCATCTAAATTAACAACCATTAATTATGTCAGCAGAACCCCCTTTCTTTCTTTTTTTTTTCTTCAAGACAGAGTATCTGTTCACAGCCAAGACTAGCTTAAAATGTGCAGGAATCCACTTGTCTCAGAGTTTCAAATGTTAGGATTCTAGCCATCAGTGGCCATGTCAGTCACTACAAAGTTTTTAAGAGGGAAAAATGTATCAGTTTGACAAAAAAAAATAAAAAATAAAAATAGTTTACTCTCAAGTCTTTGCTGCAGGTACAAATTATTTTTGCTTACTCTGAATGTTACTGTTTTTAAAGTAAAAAATTTACATGACTATGAGTGCTTTGTCTGTATTCAAAATGTGTTTTTTAAAAGGTCAAATTTAGCTTTAAAGGAGGTAACATTTGATGAACTTTAGTGACAGGCTTCAACTAAAAGAACATTATGATGTAAAACTTCTAACCTGGGAATGCTTAAATCTTTTCTTTAGTAATTTACCAGACTTTTGCAATAAATGCATTCACTAGTATTTTTAAAATTTTTTTTGAATATTGCTTTTCCATCTTGGATTTGTCAAATGAATGGAATGAATAAGAAACTCACTTTTAGTAACACAAGAAATAAGATGCGTTATGAATTCATTCCAAATAACTCAGGCGAGATATTGCTCCTCCATTTGGAAAATTTCTTTTCAACTCAGCAAATATTAAGATAAAAGCATTTTCTTAATGGCCATCAACCTTGACACAGTCTCAGTTTATTTCCATGAATTTTCAAGTAATTTCTCTCAAAGGACTTAGCCATATTTGAAGATAAGCTCACTGTGCTTTATTGGAGTGAACTGAGGACTTAGCTTTTACAATTTTCAGAAAATTGAGAACAAATCAGCTGAAGCCGTCACTATGCATGTGCGTTCAACCTCAGGTTTCTAGAAGGTGGGGAGGACCTGTCTTGATTGCCAGGGTGGCTTCTTTCTTTCCTTTCGAAAAGTAGCACACAATTCAGAAGTTTCTATGTCATTAAATATCAAATCATCCATGTTTTCTGGCACAACTCCAATACATATTACTAAATATTTTTTTTTGTCTGAAAAGCTGCCTCAAGTATGTCTCTTGAAGATTCAAAGACTCATTTATTATGCAATCTAAACAAAAGCTGATTCATTAGGCAATTATATATGATTTTAGAAAATGACTTTGTCAGAGTTTTGGTTTCAGAAGAGCAATACTAAATCTATTAGGGTCTTATTTTAAAACCACCTTTGATCATTAAAGGAAAAAAGTGGATGATTAGATTCTGAAAAAGTTAACTTCCATCTGTACTTCCTGGAATGCGTATCATTTTTATTGTGACATGAGGACAGTATATAAGTGTGGTTATGCGGAAGAAACCAAAGTGGAAAAAATGGGAAAAATGGATAATGTATAACACTGAAATATTTCATTTTTCTCTAACATATATGTGTGTGTATACGTTATCTATATATATGTATATATATATCTGTATGCATATATATGTGTGCGTGTGTGTGTATCTGACATTTTGGATGGAGAAATGGAGAAGTGTTGGATTGTTTAGAAGGCTTCGGTGATAAGTGAATTTGTATAAGTTGAATCTCATTTAATAAATGTGTATCATAAGAAAAATGAACATACAATAGGGATTAATGCATTTAAGTATAGAAATATGACTGGCCAATGGAAGACATGTTAAATTAGGAACAAAATTCATTCAGTCCTTACGATGGGGATCCTTTATATGTATTTTTGTTTAAAAAAACATTGTAACCTCATCAAAACTAGGCAACTCCCTAGGATTTATTTTTAATCAATTAAAATGCTTTGTTCTTATTTTCTTATCATTTATGAGTTGTCATAGAAATTTGGCTGGTCTCTGCTTAGGAAAGCTCAGATGGAATTTAATTTTCCTCTGATTTTGGGGAAATTACGCTGTTTCTATCAATTTGTGGAGCAATTCTAATTTGTTTTCATGTTTCTGACCATTACAATGCAGATATCTATTGGCAACATAAAGTTCAAACAGAACACCTGCAGCCAACAAAAACAGAACCACTGTGCACTGAAAATGTCAAAAATAGAAAGCTCTAATTAAAAGCAAGCAATACCACCACTGGACAAGACAGGTCACAACACTGCATTCACAGGATGCAGCCCCCACTCACTGGCGTAGGCCCTAAGTCCTACCCCTAAATTTTAATACTTTCGGTTCCATATACGTTGTAACCTTCTCTATAGGTTGCTAAATTGTGGGTATTCTGCGAGGAAGTTGGGTTAAAAGTCTGTGCACTCTTTGCCACCTTCATTCTCTTCGCCTCTGCCCTGGACTTGTAACAGAACTCTATCAAAGCCACCAGCATTGCCAAGCCCAAGCCGCCAACCAGAATGTAGAAGACGCCTGCTACGTTGCTCAGGCTCAAGGCACTCGTCTTGTCCTAGGGAGGATAAAGAGACTCCAGTTAACTATGGGAATGTCACACCGCAAAGGCAAAAGAACACATACATTCAAAGTAGCCTATTAGAGGAAATGCTTAGTTGTACTGGGAACTATTTCAGGTTAAGTCACTGATGCAGGTAAATAGACGTAAACATAAAGCTTATAGCTCTTGGGAGAAGAAAATTATGATAATTACCAACAAATTAATATAATTACATTTAAAATCCAAACATTTTATCATTACTAAATATGTAAAGAAAATCATACTAAACCATATATAAACATTCATATATTTACATAGGGAGGCAGAAGAGGTCTTATTTAGACTTTGAAAACGTCATGCTCAGAATATGTGGAAGAAAATCTTTGGGGTTTACATCCTTTAAGCACAATTTTTAGTGTTTAATACTACTCTTGGATAGTTTTCATGCCACATTTCTTAATTAGAGAACTAAGGGTGTTTAGGCTAATCAGTGTCACATTGTTAACTTATTAAGTCTGTGTAAGTCATAAGGCATTATGGCATGCATCATTTATTATTCCAGTGTGTTCGTAGGGAGAACCTCATTAGCAATTTTGAATTTTCTATACTACTTAACAATATTATATGCACTATAGTGTTGTATATACAACATATAAAATATAAATAAATATATACTATTTAGCAATATGCATAATTTTATGTATTTTAAAGTTTTAAATTTAATTTGATGTTTATTTTTGAAATAGGGTCTTATGTAGCCTAGGTTAGCTCACTATAGAGCTAAGGGTAGCTTTGACTCCTGACTGACTGTCTTTACCTCAGAAGTTCTGGTATTACAGGTTTATGTCACTACTTAATGGCTTTTTGAAGATAATTTTCAATAAAATACATCAAAATTGAAAAACAAACTATGTATGGTCATATTTATAAATGCTTTTACTGATTGAAAATTATAATCCCATTGACACTTAAAATGCTTAATAGTCAATATTTTAGGCATATTATAGTTCAGAACCTCATTGTATACATATATTATCTTATTTTTATATCTGGAATTAGTCAAATAGATGACTGAAAGATATTAAGTTGTGATAGTAACTTAAAAATGCCATAGATTATTGATATATTTATAATATAACACTATTGCAAAAAATTTAGTAAGACACCCCGAAAGGTGTTTTGTGGCCACCATCTATCCCACAATACCTTACATGCAAAATTTATCTAAGTTCTCCAGTAGTTATATAAGAACAGTATTTAATTCAAGCGACACATTTATATATTTATATCTCTCTTTATATATGTATTTGTATGCTTAGTCATGTTATTTTAAGGTTACATGGTTTTAAATATTGTGTATGTCTTATTTTACAGCAGGACACAAGGTGACAGTTTCAATATATGGCCAAAGCTTGTCTCATTTCACTCTGTTTCAAAGGCAGACAAAAATGATTAACTGTGTGTAAGGTTTGAAAGATGACCTATGAAACTGACATAGCTTCCTAAAATTAATAAAAACTCAGCAAATGTTACTTATTTCAATATCTTAGAATAAACAGTAGCTCCTTTTCTTTCTAAAATGCTATACTGAAAAAGTTTAAAGAAAAAAATTAAAAAATCTTCAATAGGAGCAATAGGAGCAAACACATGTATACATACATATATATATGTATGTTACTGGATGCTGGGATTAAAGGTATGTGCCACTATTCCCCAGCCTGTCTTAGATATATTCTATTAGTATGTATAGGTATGCTGAATCACTGATAAACGTGATCTTTTTTCCAATTAGAATAAACATATAACTTTGCACTCTGCAAACTCAGCTTATACATTTCTGCATTGCTCTGTAAAGAATTCATGAGTAGGAACTGTAGAATGGTCAGTGGTTAAGAGCACTGTCTGTTTTTCCTTAGGATGTGGTTTCCATTTCTAGCACCCACACAACGGCTAACGACTGTCTGTAACTCCAGTTCCAGGGTATCCAATGCCATCTTTTGGTCTCTAAGAATGCAGGAACAGACATGCAAGCAAAACACCCATACACATAAAGATAAATAAATCTTTAAAAATAAATTCAAGAGCAAAAGATCTTAAGACTTGTGGATATACAGTGTCAATACTGATTTTTTTGAAATAATCTCTATTGAGATAATAGATCTGGAAGCTCATTTTATTGATTTGTCAGATCATAAATGTGACTGGCCTCTTTGAACTAAGGCAGAATGCTTGGCATTGTGGTGCCATGACCCTGAATTTTATTTAATATATTTACCTTTTTTTTCTGGATCGCTGCTTTCTCATTTCCTGTTTTGGAAATCAACTTTTAAAATATACATTTTATGATTTCCTTTTCCAAAACACAAAGCTAACTGACAAAGATTAGTGATAAATAAGTTTGAGACTAATATAATTTTGTAATAATGTATACATAATAGTTAATATTATCTGTTGTAATATATAAGATAGCTCTGTTATTATATATAATAGTTACTATATAAGGGCTAATCTTAGTTTATTTTAATCTTTACTACTGAGGAGCAGTTTATTTCTTTTGACAGCATCTGTGCTGAAATTTATGGCATTAAGTTCGAATTTAGGCAATGGCTAGCTGGACAGAAAAGTTCAGTGCTTAAGGCTTCATAAGCTTTGGACAATCGATCCCAGTTACTGTTTGTTTTACACACAAGAAGAGTCCCCAAACTGCAATGACTGACCTTGCTTCCCGAGTCCTTGGGTCCACATTCACCTTTATCGTACCACCATTTGTTTTTCAGCTTGTCTAAGACGCCTGCCTCACTGAGTTTCAAAACGGCAAGGTTTACAGGAGTTCTTCACGTGGAAAATAACATAAATAACATTATATATGTTATTTTATGTTATTCAAGTAAAACTACATTAGAATCGCATGGCAAAGTGACGGAGCAAAGGCCACAGTAGGTTGTATGTCTTGAACTGTAGGCCCAGGTTTAGAATCAGACATAAAACTGGGGCCTGCTCCATCGCTTTATGTAACAGGCACATACTGCTAAGGAAGATTTTTAAATAAAAATATATGCAATTACTGTGAATCCAAAACTATTGGCTGGTTGAGCTTCAAAATCAGTTGTAACCTTCCCCCATACATGTGGCAAGCAATTGGAATACAGAACCGTCTTATTTTCTCCATCAAAATCAATAGAGATAACATCAAGTTAAGTAGAAGCTATAGCCATTCACTATGATTTAGCTAGTGAGACTTTACTTACTTTCTAAGAATATGTGGATGGTATCTATCAATAAATTGACTCCATAGTAAGTTCATACAATGAAAATGGTGTCTCCAGTATTATTGGCCAAGGACAGGTTTAGGTAGTAGAAGGTCTTTACAAGATATGCAAATTGCTGGTTTACAGTATGAGGCTACACTTGCATTTTCCTTCTGAATTGCAGCATTGACCGTAAATGACATCACCATAAGCAATCATCTGCCTTGAGTCTACCATATTAACATAACTAAAGTTTATAGTTAAGCGACTACAACTGTAAATTATTACAAATAAGCTAGTGATGTTTTATAACAGATTTCTCTCCCATCTTCAATTCCTTCAATGTTAAATATATAGAATATCTTAGAGAGGAAGACTTCAGCTCTCCCTCAACACTGGTAGTTGGAAAATATAAAAGGATTCTCCTACTTTTTCCTTCTCATGAGATAAGAGGAAAGTAGGCAGAATTGGTGGACAGTAGTAATTCTGAGGTCTTCTCTTGCTAAGTATTAGTGGCTGGTGGTTTTTGATCCCTTCTGCTGGAGATGGTCTGATTTCCTCTGGACATCTTTAAAGTTGTCACTGTCATTTTGCCTTACCATTCTGGTGTCTTGTGCTTCACATCTAAGAAATGCTGAACACATTTGATAAAATACAGCATGCCATTTACTTCCTTACTAGAAGATTAATTCCATTTACTCAGTATAAACCTGAGCAGTGCACTTATATTCATGATGGTGGTAGCTGTCCTGGTTAGTAGTTTGTTAACTTGACACAGCTAGCAATTTTTTGGGAAGAGGAACTATAAAAGAGAAAATCTGCCTCTATCATATTGGCTGCAGGCAAGTTTATAGGGCATTTTATTGAATTCATACTAAGGTATTATTAACCTTTAGACCTCAATGAACTTATTCTCTTGGTGTACACCTTGCATGTATATTAAAACTAAACTCCCAAGGGAAAAGAGAACATACTGCAATTTCATTTTAGGTGAGCATTTTATGTTAAATTTTAAAACTCTTTGGAGCGTTCCCTGTCAAGACTTAAAATAATGGTTTAGAACACAACTTCTCATTCATATTTGTGAATACTATAATAATACATACTAAAAGAACAAAAGTTTGTTTTTAGGAAAAGTAAAGTTAGATACATACTTATTCTGAGAGCACAAGTGCTTACGCGGGTCTGTGATTATGATTATAAAATCTTCAAACAGAATTTTTTCTAAGTTTTCTGGTGTTATTACAGCACATTTACTGACATTTCTAACTTCTACAAAGGAATACTTTTGTCTCCAAACATAAATATATTTATGTGTTTATGAAAACTATGAGAAAATTCTAGGGAAGTTGGAGTCAAAAATATAAAATGAATTTATTTATTACTTTTTAATCTAATGTCATAATATAAACGTGATTTGCTCCCCCAGACTCATTTAAGAGTTAATCCCTCAATGTGATTTCACTGTGGTGGCAGGTTCTTTAAGAGGTCTGTGTGGTCATAGGGGTTTGAGTCTGTTAATGGAGGCTTTGAGGGGTTGGATTGTCCTCATAAAAGCAGGCTGTTACTAAGAGAGCAGCCCTAATATCGCCATATTCTCTCCTCTACTGTCTGGTCTCTCCTGGTTTGGTTCTCACCCTTTCCACCTCTTATTCTTTTATACCCTCCTCTGTCATATGATGTCATCTGCCATTGTATTCAGAACCTCGTCCATTCCTTTTGGACGTTGTGCTTTCTTTATCAATTACTTAATATCAAACACTATGTTATAACTTCAGAGAGAGGATTAAGAGAGATGGTATCTGAAATCATGACAAACTATTTATTCCACAAATATTTTGTGGTCTTCTGAGAAAATGTACAATTCATTCAGGAACCTGAAGATAGAATAGAAGTAGGAGGTCTTTTCTTCTTGTTAAGGGATGGGAAGCATTCTTCTGCTTTTCTAGATTAAGTAATATCTATGCTTTTAAAGGTATAATTTAAAGTTTTAATTATGTTTTTAGGGGTTGAAGGTAGATTCTCAGTCACAGTTTCCTATCTAGGTTATTGTTTTCTTTATCTACACACACACACACACATGCATGCACACACACATACATACACAAACGTACAAACACACACACACACATACACACACACACACATATTCTGGGTCACTAGTTGGAATATCTCCTAATCATGAACTTTCTTATTTTTCTTTGAAAGAATTAATTGGAAATGGAAAAAATGATGAGGCAGAAATTATGGTATGTAAAGATTAGTTAATATTACCTTGTAGTCTTATTGTTTCCTGACTCATCCTTTAATGGAAAGCAAAATAATGATGTAAACCACATAATGAAGAAAGCTGTCTGATTGGAATGCTAGAAAAATCAAGGTGGAGTCAAGTTATTGATATTAATTGGAAATTTGGTAGAAGTTTGGTCATTCATTAATGTAGAAAACAAGTCAGCTTTGCCTTTTCTCCCCTTTTAACTCAACACTACATCATTCTTTTTCTTTATTCTGTTTTTTTTTTTGTTTTGTTTTTTGTTTTTTTTTTTGTTTTTTCGAGACAGGGTTTCTCTGTGGTTTTGGAGCCTGTCCTGGAACTAGCTCTTGTAGATCAGGCTGGCCTCGAACTCATAGAGATCCGCCTGCCTTTGGCTCCCGAGTGCTGGGATTTAAGGCGTGCGCCACCACTGCCCAGCTCACTACACCATTCTTTCAGAGACTTCCTGCTTTCCGAACCCAGCTCCACAAGATCCCATTTCCTTAAAGCCAAATGTTCCCACATTTAGTGTCGCCAGGGTTATGAGTGTTTCATCAAATTAATAACAGGTGCAAATATTTTTGTTTTGACAGTAATTGCATACTTGAGATGTAAAAAGATGTTAAAGGTATTTGACTGACAGTCCATCTATGAGCAGATATACCATAAGTCTCCTAGCAGATGCACCTATTACTTGACATACTGTTTACCCGCATGGTGACATTGAGGCTAACCTTGGAGTCACCTCCCCCGCTGCCACATTCTCCTTTGTCGTACCACCATTTGTTTTTCAATTTGTCCAAGAGGCCTTGTTCATTCAGTTTTAAAACTGCGAGGTTAACAGCATTTCTTGAAACGATAAAACATATTTTGTAAGAAACTGTAGAGCTGTTAAGATGTTAGAAGGAATGAGGACTTAGCTCTTTTGTAAGCTTCCCCCGAACGCTAAATAAACCTCTCATTTGGTATCTGGCAGCTCCGTACACAGCACTCCAAATGGAAGGCAACTGCAACTCATTCAAAAGCATTCAACCTGCAGTACTTGGTGCACATTGACTCACTTTGGTTATTGCCTGATAACTGATTACATTGATTTTTTTTGTAAAACTATGATAAACTTGTATTTACTAATAATGGTAAATAATTACACCTTGAATTCCTTTGCTTCTAACCATGTCAATGACCCAAAAGAGACTGAAATAATTCATTCCTTGAAGAAAAACAAAATGTCATTAAAAAAAGCCAACAACAACAAAAACCACAACAAAACCTGCTAACCCGGTACTGAGCTTCTATTCATAAAGAATATGGCCTGATTATTCTTCCATCTATTGTTTGTGGGGTTTATTGACTCAGTGTTTTGAATTCTCTCAGAATTGCAGATTTCCAGGCTCTTTGAGTTTCATGAGGCTAGGCAGGAGACAGCAACATCTCTTAGGGGTGTTCTCATGTCAAATTTGGGTTTGTTCCTAAACACTGGATGCAATTTAGAATCAGAACAATAAATCCATTTTGATTGTTTAAATTAGCGACTGAACCCCAGGACATCATGCTGCATCTTTACCAAAACCATTCTAGATTAGATTTTGTCTACTTTTAGTGTCTCTGTGGAGGAATAGCAGAAGTGTATTCTATTGTAATTATTCTCCAAGAGTCATAAGATTTCCTTCCATGTGTTTGCTTTCTCCTGTTTTTACAGTAAAGTTTACACAGGACTCATTGACTCAAGAGGACTTCTCAGTGTTTAACTAGAATTTTGTTAAATCTTAGGAGTAGCTTAATCTACTCTGGAAATGTGGACACAAATGTTCTGTCTGTGTTGTTTGGGAAGCACTAAGTTTGGTGATTTCTTAAAGCCAAATGAAGTGTCAGTCAATTAATATATATATATATATATATATATATATATATATATATATATATATATATTCAGCATGATTTAACAGTAAAATATCATTTAACTGCCTAACAACAGTAACAGTTTTTGGCTATTTTAACACTACACTATCTGTTCATATGCTTATTCTCTTAAAATTTGTACCTGGTATTTCAGGAAAATGATTTGCTTTTCCACTTCTGGATTGGAAAGTATATTTTTTCCTGACAAAACTGTGCCTGGATTGAAGAATTAGATTGCTATTTCTTAAATGCTGATTGAATGATTAGCTCTTCCTGCTTTCAGAAGCAAGTGTGTATTAGTAGAGTAAAATTATTACTATATTTTCTAAATTGAGCAATGTCATATAGCCAATTTTATCACCAAGAGGATCAAATTAAAATGCATGTATGCATCCCTACACAGTTAGTGAAGATAAGAAATGTCTAAGGTTTTTTTTTTTTTGTTTTTGTTTTTTGTTTTTCAAGACAGGGTTCCTCTGATGAAATGTCTAAGTTTTTAAAAAAATCTATTGTGAAGAAAAAAACAAACTTAAATTTGTTTAGCTCTTTAAAAAATAAACCCCACAAAAATGGCAAGTTTGACTTCAGTGAATGAAAACTATTAAAGTCTTGTATTTAGGAAATCTTCTTATTATATGATTAGTTTTAAATTCATATTAGTTTGAATTTTAAAAATGCAGTGGTATCCCAATTATTTCATATGTTGGTTCATACATTCTTTTGATTAAAAGTAAAATCATTTCATGAGAGGGTTATTTAACAGAGTTATTAGTCATACCCAAAGACAGTTTCACAGCACAATAGAAAAACAAATCAAACAAAAAGGCAAAATAAAGAAATGAATAAAGAAAATAAATCTGTATGTT
Source organism: Chionomys nivalis (assembly GCF_950005125.1). Lineage (NCBI taxonomy): Eukaryota > Metazoa > Chordata > Mammalia > Rodentia > Cricetidae > Chionomys > Chionomys nivalis. The sequence continues at coordinate 5,515,533 of NC_080089.1, forward strand.
GAGAAGATATTGTTTGGAATCAAACTGTCTACAAAATTATTCTTAGATTTTTCTTTCTCATTCCATCAAATAGGCCATGTAAAAACAATTTAGTTTCACACTGCTATCCATACATATAAGCATACATCTCTACTCGATTGATAAGATATAAACACTTAACCAATAGTTAAACAACTGCCCATTTCACAATTAACACACATACTTCCCTTGTAGAAGCTTGTGGTTCCTTGGTAAAGTGTACTTAATACTGGTATGTATACAATTTACTGTTCTTCAATAATAAAGTGTGGAAGAAAAAAATGTCCTTACTATTTAGATAGTGTATTTAGTATGCCAAAATTTTTCCAAGTTAATTTACAACTACGTGACAAAAGAAGTTATGTTCTTATGTAATAGTTTTGTCTTGCTTCAATGCCTCCTTGGATTGCTATTTAAACTGCAATGTAAGCCACGTGCATAGTTTTGAATCTGTTTTATCTTATGAAATGAATTACTTTTATAATTAGTAAGGATAACAATCATCAGATGAGCTAAAATATGTAACATTCCTTCACTTATTTTACGAGAGCAGTTAAAAAGTACTTTGTATTCAGCTGAAGTGTTAAAAGAGCCGCTAAGGAAAGGTGGTAACCATGACTGCAGAGGTCATTAAGCATCAGGTTAGACAGGAACAGAGAAAGTAAATCCTTGCTGTCAAGTATATTATTTCTGCATTGGAAACTCATTCACACATTCCAGACATTGTCTCCAAAACCAGTATCATAAACACTCATTGATTATCAGGAATAGTCTCGTTGAATTACGCATCAAGAAAGCTGTGATGGCTGCTTTGCAGAACAAATGAGGGGAGTGGACATTTCTTGTATTAAATATCCCTTTGTATTGAATGCAACTTAAAGTCAAAAGAAAATAAATGATTTTCCTGTTATAAAGAAAAGGTGCTGGTGGTAGAAAAATAATCTTTGGATACATTCTTGCTGGATATAAGAACTTTATCTAGGACCCCAGGTTTGTAGATGACAGATTTTGTGGGCTCAAATAGGACCTGCCTAAATCACTCATTTGCCTTATAGATTATGCCTCTGGGGAAGTTAAGAGAGAACTACTCTCCAAGGATGTTCAGTTTGAACTACGGATAGGGAATGTGACTGCAGTGGAAAGAGAAACAAATCCCTGCATAAATTATAGGACTTCTGGAAAGTTCTAAGGGGTTTTATTCCTGAAACTACTCCACCAAGATGAAAATTTGAAAATTAACCCTATTGACATTTTTTAGACTCCAATAATTGATAACAAATGCTTTTGTTATTACTGAAGAGACACATAAAACCAAGTGCAAAATGAGAACTAGCAGGTGCAGATATTTGTAGTTCCTCGTGTTGAGGAGTCTAATGCAAGCAAACTTTATCCAGTACCAGGCACATTTATCCTAGGCTGAGATAGTTAACTTTTCTCACGTGACTCCACAAACGATTTCTCATCAACTTCTGTGGATTTGGATATGCATGCTCTTGTTGTTACTGCCCGATTCTTATTGGTAATCCTGCAGTGTGGTTTGTTTCTCTGTTGGTGAGTTATTGAAGTGTACAGCTGATACCCTATCTACCAAAATAAATGGAGCAAATTTTCAATGCTTCCGTTTGGTAGAGTATTGTATTTGGAGTGGAGGTATATGGTGTGTGTGTGTGTGTGTGTGTGAGAGAGAGAGAGAAGAGAGAGAGAGAGAGAGAGAGAGAGAGAGAGAGAGAGAGCTCACTGGTCCTAAATTTGTGTATGTAAATGTGTGAAGGGGCAGAGGAGGATGTTAGGACTTTTCTATTAGAGTTAGTAAGCTAATGGCTCACAAAATTCAGCCATTTCATTGTCTCTGGACCGCACAGTGGTACATGGTCATACCCAGACATTTGTTTTTAATGTGGGTGCTGGAATTTGTGTTGAGTTACTCATGCTTGCTCTTACCCCCTTTATCCCTTCTCCAAGCCAAAATAGTATAATTTTAAAATTAAAATACAGTCACAGTAATGAATCAGTAAAACTGAATGTAAAATGATACAGATACTTAGATTTAGTAAGTGTCTTTCAATGGAAAATTGAAGTCATATATTGTTTGTAGATTAATAGTTTTCAATAATTTTTTTACTCTAGCTGAGAGGAATTCAGTGCCATTTCACTTAACAAACAAGCATTTCATTACTGTCTAAGATGCCATAATTTATGCAGCTCACACTCTTTTGTCCTAGACTGTAAGACACCAATACTTTATTATCCTGGTGTGGAAGGACCCCTTTATTAAGTACACATGAAAAACATCTCTCTTCAGCTTTAAGTCTCTGATGTCTTCGCTGAAGAGTTTTCTTCATACTATATCTTGATGCAACTTAAACATCTGGCATTGTAGTGGCTACAGCACTTATTTAACCAGTTTTTCCAAAGACTCCAACAAATCCTAAAATATTTGTTTTCAAAAGCCATCAAACTTGTGTGAACCAATAAGGAGTTATATGAAAGATGAAATTTATTTGGAGCCAGCAAAGAATTTTAAGCAATTTCTAACAGAAAAAAATGGGAAAATCACAGGAAAGTAATTCAACCTTGCATGGCACTAACTAAGCTGGTGAGTTCAAACAATTCAAGTTCATTTGTAAATTTATATTGAAAGATATAAAATAAGCTGATGTACAGTATAGGCAAAGTTTAAAATATATGGGCATTTTAGCATTCTTATGATAGCATTAAAAGCTAGAAGGAAAATAAGTTGCTTTTCTATTTAGGAAGAAATTTAAGATGATTGCTTTAGGGTACCAATCCTATGAAATCAGACCAAATGTTAGCAGAATACCTTATAAAAATTCCAACAGTATATTTATATATCAATAGAAGGAAATCAATAATTTTTAAATGAAAGTATTATGTTAGTTTTGGGTTCATACCTATTACAGAAGCTTGATTTAAATATCAGAAGCACTTAATTTGTAGAGATTTACATGCTTAGAGCCAACTCTACTCTATCCAATTCTTCTAGATTAGTGTAACTGCATTCTATACAGCTTCATAGGTTCTAGAATTGAAAATATGAATAATCTGTATGACTGTTTTATAGCCATTAAAATCAATATGTAAATCAATAGGCAAAATAGTATATCATGTAACACCCAAAAGAAAAACTAAATAGATATTCATATTTATTGTAATCTGTGTGAATAGAAACTTTCCATATTTTCAATGTTATCAAAAAACTGTATGAAAATACAACAAATCTCTGTGGGTAAGAGGACCTTTAAGTTGTTTTAATTACATCTTGCTCTCTATGCTTCCGTTTTAATTTAACATTCTCTGCAGTGGAACTCATTAGTAAAATTCAAGCAACCAGAACAAACAAATCAAACCCTGTCATATTTTCTATGACTTGGTGATGGTTAGTTTGAATTGTTAACTTGTTACAGCCTAGAGACATCTGGGCAGAGAAGAACCTCAGTAGGGATTGGCTTAATCAGGTTGGCCTTTGAACATATCTTGATTAACGTGGGATAACAGACTGAAACTGGGTGGCACCATTCCTGGGAATAAAGAAAGCAAGCAGGGCGTGCACATATTCATTTCTCTCTGACCTTGACTCCAGTTGTGATGTCAACAGCTCCTTGGTGTTCTCTTGCTCTTGGGAACTCACTGGGATCTCACACTGCAACTCGACTTGTCTATTGTGTTGGACTATAACCTGGAATTGTGAACTAAAAGAAACCCTGTCCCTGGTAAGATTCTTTTTGTCATTTTATCACAGTCACAGAAATGAAACTAGTACATACACATAGAACTGTTGTGTTCAAGTCAAACTTTCTCTACTACTTTGTACCAACTCCAATCTAAAGAAGAAGCAGAATCTTGGAGCTGTTGTTAAGGAGTTCAGAACACGTTGTCTGGCCTGATGTACGCCATTGGTCCTACTTTAGTCTCTTGAGTGAAGGGCTGGAGGACACTTGGTTTAGATGATATACAGGAGACTAAGTGTAATTGAATTCTTAGGGAGACCTTCAGATTTTATGCTTCAATTAAACCCCAGAGAGCTGAACAAATGAAGAGTTACTGCACTAGCTTCCAGAAATTTTTTGTTGTTTATTCTTTGTAATGTGCATGCCCAATTCTTATTTGAGGAGTAAGTCTGAAGGAGGTTAGTGTTCAAGAATCACTGTATTACTGTGATTACTGTGAGGCTGTCTGGCAGGCACTTAGTCTGAACCTTAGCTATAGATTGTGGTATGAAAGATGTTTAATTACAGTGTGAGTCTCTCTGTGTGTGTGTATGCGTGCATGCATATATATGTGTACTTGTATGCACACATGTGTGTACACAGGCATCGGTGTCTGTGCATGCAGAGCATAGAGGACTCCATTGGGTCTTTTCTTCTATCACCTACTTCCTTATTCCCTTCAGAAAGTCACTCACTGAACTTGGATCCAGGCTGGCTTCTACAAGTCCTAGTGATCCTCCTGTCCCCAGCCCCCAATAGCGTTGAGGTTAGAGATAACCATGCCCATTTTTTTAATATACATATAAAAAATGGGTTCTAGGGATCTGATTTCAGGTCCTTGTGCTTGAAAAGCAAGCTCCCCTAGCTACTGAACCTTCTCTTCAGACCTTTAATTATGTTAATGTTGAATATTTTAAGGTTATTTTTCACCAACATTTCTTGGAGTTTAGTTTCATATTGCCAATCTTAGATAATAGATTACAATTTGAAACCGATATTTGGTCATGGGTCTCTTAGGATGTGATGAAAGCTGGATGTTTCTCAATAAAATGTACAAAGATGCACACATTAACTGGCACATGATCACAGGGAGTTTCTAGACTTTGGAAAGTTAGTCATGCATATGGATTCAGATATCTGCATTAGACTCTAGCAACAGCTGCTTGAAAATTAACTGTGACTTCTCTTATGCATGCCTGTTAGAAACAGGAGATACAAAACCAAACTGAAACCATGCTGGCTGCATATTCATTAGAGAAGTTTGAGCATATTATTTGTCTGGGAGTGATAATAAGGGCTCTACACCTATTTGTGATCATTAAATAAACATATCATAAAAGAGATTTGAAAAATACCTATGTGATGTATTGATGAGAAGATTTAAGTAAACTGAAAAAATATCGAGGAATCCATCTTACATACTGTCAATTTCATTTTATAGCGGGGCTGCTTCGCAGCTTTAGAGTGTTCTTCTCTGCCTCTTTCAGTTTTTCTGCTGTCTGCAAGAGTTATGAGGGGTGGCTTTGGATGAGACCATAAGCAGCTGGTTTGGAAGATGCTTTGTATTTTCCAGGACAGAATTTACTTTCCAAGATAAGGTCATTATTTGTCTACAGTACAGTTCAGAAAACTGAAAAGTGATTGCTGTCATTCACTGAATGTGGGATGTTCTACGATATGGTGCCATGAATGTCTAAGCCTTGCTGTGATGAGTACAAGCTGTGCAAGTTTGCTTCTGTTCTGGACTTTGGATTCTTCTACCTTCTAGATTCTGCTCCTTGCTCTTCCTAATATGATTCATAGTCCATGAACCACAGGTCATATTTCTTGTATATCATTGCATGTTTCCTAAAACTTTCAATGACAGCTTTAAGGACTTATAATCTTGAGAACTTTTTTAGTCAACGTGTAGACTAGAGGTTATCTTCCTTTCTCACTTCACAGATATGATCGTGGAGGCCTAATGAGAGTTAGGTGACTTGTCCAGCAAAACACCACTGACTGGGAGTCATCTGCCTTCTGGTCCAGTGCTCTTTCCCAAGTAATTTGATGACCTGCTCCTTGTCAAAGCACCTTCCTCTGGGGTAAATGCTATTTTCATCCTGGTATGTCTCTCTGAGGAACTTGTGCTTTTCCTGAGAAGCTTGCCAGACTTGGTGGAATTTTACTGGGTTAAGCTGTGGGGGCATTCGACGTATATCTACTCTGCATGAATAAGTTGGTATCTCTGACCTCGCTATTACACTCTTTTTCATGTAAACCCTGAAAGGCAAATGATCTTGTCAATCCAACACTTACTTCTTAAATATGGGCAGAACAGTTACAGTCAATCTTCTATAAGAAGTGATATCATTAAATGCTATAGTGGTGATTTAAGTACATGGTAGCACAGCCGTTTCTCCCAAGGTTGAAATAAGATGTATATTTGAACAATATGATGTTCTCAATTATCTAAATTCTAACTTTTGAATTCCTAAGAATATCATCACAAGAAACTTTTCTGATCTTTTATATTAGATAGGAAAATTTACTCAGAAGGAATAACATACAATAAAATAACAAGACCCAGTTGCAAAACCCAATCTAATGTTGAATTTTTGCTTCTCTTCCTTTTCTATGCTTAACTATGTTTAATAATCATGATTCTGAAAAGTGTGCCTGCACTCATATTTCCATTTCTGTAATACTGGCCTTATCATGTAGCACCAGGTCCACTGTCTGTTTCACTCCCTTAGTACCCAAAGTCAGAATGAACTCTATTCTCTGTAGAGATATAGCATATTGACAAACAGCTTCCAGGATTTGTGATTGCCTCAAGGTGTTATTGTAACTTTTCTGAAATTCAAGGCCTACGTGTATTTTAAAAGTGTAATGCTGCAATCATATGAGTAGGCTGACTCTATTCAACAAATGAGAAAAGTGGGGCCTTAAGTTTAATGCTATTCACTGGGAACACCTTCTTAACATTGGAGTTGAATCTACTCAGCACACCAAGACTTTATATACACATCCTCTCTGTCTTTAGCCAGAGTAGCTTCCTGATAGCTCCAAAAGTATTTTGCTTAGGATTGACTTCAAACTGAATAGACCCTTAATTGGTAATTTCTTTCCTTATTCATCTCACATTTTCTACATCTTTTATTTGTTCACTTACTGACTTATTCATTCAACCAATATTCCATGCTTATCTATCTGAACCATTTTCATAAGGTCTCTCTCAGTAACCTCAGATCATGTAAGGATAACCACTTCTATGTGTGACAGTCACAGCTCAGTCATAGAAGTTTTATTTTTTTTTTTTTTATTTTTCGAGACAGGGTTTCTCCATAGCTTTTGGTTCCTGTCCTGGAACTAGCTCTTGTAGACCAGGCTGGCCTCGAACTCACAGAGATCCGCCTGCCTCTGCCTCTTGTCAGTCATAGACTTGTTTGCAATTTAATGTGTGTTTGTGCTCTGCTTGCTTAGATAGCAGAATCCTAGAGAGCCATATCTTACGAGACTAAAGTATCTCAGTCAAGATGCAAAACAAGGCATAGATGTGATACTCAGTAACTGTTACTACATGGAAATACTTTTGAGGGACCCAGATAAAGCAGAAGACTAAGGTTGTGGGCCATGAGAAGGAATCTTTCTGCTGTGGAGTCTAACAGACTTGTGGAACTATATGATATGAAGTATGTTTTAAAATAAAATGCTTCAAAAATTGTATCAAATGTTGGCAAGAAATATTAATACTGAAATATTAACACTCTCTATAAGAATAAAGAGAGGTAATTTATCTATAAAATAATAGAGGATGGTGTTTCATTGAGATTATTGCTGAAGGGATCATTCATGTACTTTGTTTCTACAGTAGGAAAGGACATGATAAAATCAGATATTATTTGTGTTTTAGCATCAAGGAGAATATAATATTTCCATCTGTATTTAAAAATAAAGGGCCCAGGTAAGGTGTTTTGCAAATCTATCTTAATTTGGCTACATTTATCCCATAAAACACTTTTAGATAAGACTTTTGTCACTAACTTTACTAATTGGAATAGTTAATACAGTCATTAGAGAAATTAAATGTCATATCCATCATTAATATAGACTAAATGCCAGGTGCACATTTAGTCTGACTTGACCGAAATTTATTTCACTTCATATTTTATATTTAGCTCACAAAATGTGTCTGGCTCACTTTCAGTTTCAAATATTTCAGAATTCCCAGAAAATTCTTGGGTGAGAACAGCTTCAACTTTTCTCTCTATTATAATATCTTAGGCTTTTTTACAGTAGGCAAGTATTTGGAGCTTATCATACAAAATAATATTTGTGTTAATAGATTTTCTCTCATAATCTTGTCTTTCTTATTGGCTTTTGGCTAGGTGAAAGAATAGTAAAAACAGAAAAAGGAGTCTGAGTGATAAAATTGTTGTTTACAAAGGATTAGCTAAAGAAAGGAGAGTGTCTGTATTTTCCAGTGCTAAGGGCAATGTTGTGGGCTCAGAAAAAGAAGAACATGAGAATTTTTGGTCAAAGAACTTTGTTTTGCCGTTCATAAAGATAGTATTGAGTTTACACTTTTCTCCATAAAGGTAATAATCTGCTTATTTTACCTTCTTTATTTTAAACATATATTTTGTCCCTATATGACCTTTGTGCTCATGTGTGTAAATGAGTGTGTAGTAGTGCATTGTGTGGGGGTCAGAGGATGTACTTGGGTAGTGAGCACCCTCTTCTACCATGTTTGAAACAGTGTTATTTGTTGTTCACAGCTGTGTATGCACAGCTAGCTGGCTCATGATGTTCTGGAGATTCTGTCTCAGCCTCCCTTTCCTGTAGGAAAACTGGGATTATGCATTTTGCTCTTTACTAGGGTTATGAGAACCCGAATAAGGCCAGCATGACAACTGCTTTGCAAATGGAACCTTTTTCTTTCTGCACCCTTAATTGCTTACCTTTTAGATAACAGGGTTCACAACACAAACACATTAAAATGTGCAATAATTATTATCAAATAGATTCAAAATGACAAAGCCGAAGTTCTATTTCTCTGTTTTCATTGTGTGTGCGTGCATGATACCTGTGTGGAGCATGTGTGCCATAGCAAGCATGTGAGGGTCAGAAAACAACTGTGTATCTTCCCTTGGGAACTCTTTTGTGGAAAAACAATGTGAAAAAGATACCAAAGACAATAATGAGGAAGGTGAACATACTATGGAAGTAATTGAAAGTCAACATCAAGAAGCCAGTGGGGAAGGGTATATCAGCAGCTGGATAGTGCTCAAGAAAATATTTTCCTTTCCTATTTTTTTTTGGTATAATTGCCATATAATGCATTTAAAAAATCTTATGAAGTCTAAATTACTTGAGCTTGTAAGTTTAGCCTGATGTTATTTAAAAAATAGATATTATTAAATTTATAACAAACTTTTATTAAAAACTTGCTTGATAACAATGTATTTTGTGAGAAATATTTTGGAGTTTAGTTTAATAATTTTATACTATCTTGCCTATCATGTTTTAATTAATAATCACTATGAATATTCTATATACAGAGAAATGAACAACTAAAGACTTTAAATCTCAATGGAAGATTGGTATTGATATTTAATGAGGAGAGAAATAAATGAATGCAGTAACATACAACTATTATAATTTATGTGAAGGTTTTCCTTTTATCCTGATTTAAAATTTGTAAGTGGGTATTGAAATAACTACTATACATAGGTAGCAATCTGATTTATTAATGCTGGTGGGTTAAAAAATATAAATTTATAAAGAAAAAGGGATTAACAAATATTTGGGGGAGGGGTTTCCTTCAAATGGATGGAACCCATTCTTTTGAAAGAAAACTCCCCTCTTACCTTGGTCCTGGAGCTGGTTAGTTCTCCTCTGTCCTCCTCCTAGGGGAGAAATACCCAAAGTTAAACAATAATAGAACATGGTCTTGTATTAAAGTCAAGTTCAGTTCTGGCCAACCCCTTCCTCAGGTCTCACATGATACTACCAACTGTCTGATATGATGGGGCTTCCACAGAATCTGATTGAAACCCATTTTAAATATTAAGCCAAAGGGAATGAACAAAGTTGTGTAGTGTCACCTGCTCAATTAGTCTGTCTAACCAGAGAACTCTAATAAGTTTCAGGCTGGCTTACAGCAGGAAATTTCATGGGATGGCACTGCTTGGGAGAGGGTAAGGAACACCAAGAGTTCCCATGGAGAAGGAGGTGTCCTGATATTCCTCTTGCACATGGAAATGAAATTATAGTGCTATGAGCAATATTGTGTTTCTAGTTGCACTTAATTTGATCCAATAAAAATAATAATTATTGTAAAAATTGAAAATAACATGCCGAGGGAACATTAGATGGGAAGATGAGGAAAGTCTCATCTAAAATAGGAAACCATAGGTGATTTTTTTTATGTTGATTTTTACCTACCATCAAGGCTTAGGTTTGAGTTCATGAGAGCTCAGGGCACTATAACCATTATCAGATGCACTTTTCCTCTTTAGATCTAATTAAGACTCCTGTTGTCTTTAGACAGATGCACAGCATAGTGAAAGAAGTTTGAGTATTCAATAATAATGAATAATGTCCACAATAGCACCCCAGTCACTCATCAGCTACATGACATGTGTTCCCATAGAGTCACATGTCTGGATGAATATAACATTAACTCCAATTGGTTGTTAGAATCAAATCTGAGAATATATCCATTTACATACGCTTGTACATGACAGCTATTCTTAAATATTTACTTTTCACTGTATAGTCTCCAAAATATTTGAATTATCTTACCTCTGTTGAAGGTATTTCCTATTTAACTGATCTTAAAGTCAGTTTACAGTTACCCTTTGGCATAATTTCAGAGAGGGTAGATGATTAACTCCCATACAAAATCAAATACCAGACAATTGATTGAATTCTGTGAGACATAAAGGAGAGTAGAGACCAAGAATGAGCCTGAACCCATACAAGATCATGTGCTATTTTATTTAACTTTGGGTAACTTATTTAAAAACTTCATCAAGTAAAATGACATCAGGTGAGCAGATGGATGCATGTTGGAACCTCAATTGTCCCAGTATGTTACAGAGACTGGAAAATGAGGTGCATTGTTTATAGTATCCTAATGGTTGTTATGAAAATGTGCGGGGGAGGGGAGCATGGCAAATTCTGTGTTACATCAGGAAATCTTATCTCCATCTGTCACTCCATCTGGTTTGCACTCGGGTCACTTCACGAATTTTAATGACCTTCAAGTTTCGTGATATAAACATGATGTAATAAAAGTTTTCCAGTTGCAACATAATGTTCTCTTTAGTAAATATACTAAAAATTTCTATCCTAAAATTGTTTTCCTTCTAAACATTATAAAATTATATACTACTTTTTTCTGAAACAAATACAACCAAAAATTGTAAATCATGCTTAAAATGAAAAAAGTGTACATTTTATCTTATAAAACACCCATTTCATCCATGGTTGTCATAGTTTTGAACTAAAATCTTTGTGTTTAGAAATAATACAGGAATCAAAGAGAGAAAGCAACTATAGATACATTGCCTGGGCTCAAAATTTAAAATTATCATGCAGCATTTACGCTTTGGGGGTAAGTGGTGGTTACTTGAGATAAAAAAAAGGGAAAGAAATTATTATTATCATTACTATAATGTCCTTAAAAGCCATCTTCTCAAGTGCTATATATTGAAAGATCATATTATACGGAGGAAATTCTATGTCTCACATCTGCATATAAAAATATGAGTTGTTCTCAATAGTATTCAAACAAATATACACATTAATTCTACCTTTTATGTATTCCTATGGATTTTCTTACATAGGTGCCTAAACATGTGAAGCCAGTATTTTATTTCGTATCCATTCACATAGGTGTGTAAGACTTGCATCTCTGTCTGAGAAATACTTTTACCAACACTTTTCCATTTCACAAAATAACAGATCACAACACAAGAAGTTCCTATCATCTGAGACTGACTCTCCCCATCTTACAACTCAAAAGAGGTCTAGAGAGTTCTAATACTGAAATACACAGCCTGGCAGCTTCTCACCTGAAGTTTTCTGAAGTAGGAACCAAGCTGGTTCCCACCATGTGCTACTTTCTAAGAGGCTGAGAATCTCTTCTAATTTTTCTTGATTGAACAAGTCAGATATTGGAGATTAATAGGCCAATAATTTTCTATATCTTTGTGGAACCAGCTTTAACCATGGTAAAGTCCTTTTCTTTTTCTTTTTTGGCTGATTTGTTAACGACCTCTGTATTTCCTCAGTTAAATAAGAATTTATCCTATTTTTAACTTAAATTTAAATTTATGAAAATTTGATTCCTATGTGGATATTTTTAATATGCCTTGACATTATCAGCGTTGGCAAAACTGAGACAAAGAGAGAATTTAAAGATCTGTATTCATATTTAAAAATGCATACTTTTTTGGTAAATCTTTTCCCATAAGAGCACTGGAGAAAGGAGTCAGAAGACGTCAGTTCTAAAGTCAGCTGGGGAACTCTGGGCAAGTCACCTAACCCTTGTTTACAGTGTCATCTCTACAGTAACATGACAGAATAGAGTCAGAAGTTAAGCACATATTTGAAGGGAGTGACACATTATGCTATCTCAGTGAACATTTCACTTTAGAAAGATACCGGGCAATGATTTTGAATGTTCTTTATGAGCCAAATTTAAACACCCTTAAAAGTGAGCAAATTAAGTAGAAAATTAAATATTGGATGAACAGATATTTTTTGGTCAATGTACTTTTCACATTATTATATTATTTAGTAGTAAGTATCTAACTGTCATGGGAGATGGTGCCAGGCCAGTTCTCTTGCGGCCTGCAGTTTCCTGAGTAGCTTTAAATGTAAAACAGGTACTATCTTAGGTCCTTGGTACCTGCTCCAAGATTTCTACTACAAAATTTTGCTTTTATGTTAAAGATTCTAGTGATAAGAAAGTGAGACTTTTGGCCATGTGGTGGTGGCACAAACCTTTGTTTCCAAGTACTTGAAGGCAGAGGCAGGTGGATATCTGTCAGTTTGAGGTCAGGCTGATCTATGGAGTGAGTTCTAGGACAGCCAAAACTGTTGCACACAGAAACCCTGTTTGGAAAAACTGAATTTAAAAGGGGGAGGGTGGAAATGGGACTGGTGACAACATTTCTTTTCAATTTTTGAAAGTACTAGGTGCAAATATCTAGATAGAGAGAAATCTAAAAGCTGGAGTTGATGAAGTTTAGTTACAGTAGGAGTTTGGCCTGTTGGCACTTCAGAGAGAGACTCAGGAGGTAGTCATTCTTGGTTGTTTTTATCTGTCTCTGTCAGTGAAGCAACACGGAAGAGAAATCCATGTATGTTTTCATTTACTTTGAAAGTGAGTAGCTGTTAGTATCTCTTTTATTTGATCAAAGCTCAAATATAATTCTCACTCCTGTTAGCTGCTAAATAGTGCTCACTTTAATGTTTTTTTAAAGACTTATCTGTGCTCATTTTGTTCAGAGAGCACTCCAGAATAAAAAAGAACTATAACCTAAGTGAACTCTAGTTAATTTCAATACGATAGCTATATGAATTGGTGTGGTCAGTTATATTTTAAAGCCAATTTCTGTGACATCTCGGTATTTTAGACATTGAAAAACAAGACTGAAGTAGAATCGGTGGTTTCACGCTTTTAATTTTTCTTTGTTGTTGAGTTGTGTGCTATGAAAGATATACATTGAAATGGTGTCATATTGTTTTTGGAAGTGATTTTCATATTTTGTGCATCTTTCCCTAGATTTTAGATTGCAAGAAACTGTGGGATCTATTCATATAAAAGAAATGGTGTTCAGTTTTGAAAAATTCTGTATATCAAAAACAATAAACAGAGCTAAAGGCATTTCAATGGTTTGCTAGTCTACTCATCTTTTATTAAAAATATCTTTTAATCAGTAGATTTCTTGCCTCTCAGAATGCTCAGTCATCTGAAAAAGTAAAAGACAGTTTTCTATTTAGGTATTTCCTTGCATGTGATCTTGTATCTATATAACAATCTTAGATGTCTGCTAGTTCTTTCTGAAACCAACAATTAGAGGTCTACTTTGGGCATGAGGAGAAACCTTTAAAGTAAATGGACTTAGTTTTCTTATTATAACATAAGGAAAAATATAATTCTAAATCAAAAAAATTACCATTTCCTACTTTGTTCTGTAACTGCAAAACTTTTTTATCTTCTCTTTCTTAAATAAGATGTTATAAAACTTGTTCCAGTTTGGCTGATACTATCTTAAGACACAAGAAGTTTATCTCATCTATAGTGGTGTGTGGATACTTTCTTACATATTCTAATGAAGTAGATGGTGAAGTTGATTTTCATGTTTGCAGAAGATCAGTGTTTATCTGTGATCTCTTAAGTGGATGATTCTCATCAACATAAAACTGCGTTAAAGCATCACTGCAGAGAATGTTACAATGAGGAGTAGTAAGCTTTAAGACAGCTGTTTTTCACCGTAGGTCATGACCTTTTTGGAGGTCAAATGTCCCTTTCATGGAGTCCCCTAAGACCATCAATATTTACAATATTTTTCATAACAGTTACAAAATTACAGTTATGAAATATCCAAGAAAATAATTTTATGATTGGGGGTCACACAACATGAGGAACTGTATTAAAGTGTCACAGCATTAGGAGGGTTGAGAACCACTGCTTTAAGGCATCTTATATTAATGTCCACTTTACTATGTGTATTTCTAAGGCTTTAACTTGTATGTGTATACATGATACAAGATATTCTTTATCTTCCTAATTATTACATGTATGAGGCAAGTGCATGAATTGAAAGTGCAATAGTTTGAAATTTTCTTGAATATCACAGCTGGGGTCTAGTCTTGGTTTCCTCATCAAATAAAGCTTCCAAAGCTTAGACTCCACAATTTCTCTTGTAGAAATTTTATTTTATTAAATATATATTTCTTTGAGGTATTAGAAGCTAAAATAACCAGAAAAGCCCTACTTATCTCTGCCATAAAAGTCACTAAAATATAAGTGTAAAGATAAAAATGAAAAAAAAACCACAACTAAATACTAAATTTTGCAACTGCAGCATGTACCCAGAATGGACAACTTACAAATCACCTGGAAAAATCTCAGTTGGAAGCCAGCAACCATCTATAGAGTTATGTGCCAGAGGATTTGAATCTAATGGGAAGAGAGGTAAAAAGACATCATGCATGGTACATCATCTAGAATCCTAAAAAGAGAGCAATGATTCTTTCCTCTTAAAGGGACCTCTCATTTTAGCCATTTTTTTCAACTACTGAGTGGCTAAATTTAAAACCTTGAATTTCTGATGGTTGCAGAAAGATCCATGTCTTTTCCAGTGCTCAAACATCTGAAAATGGAATGATGAAGTAAATGGATCTTTTTTTGCCATCATTTTCCCCAGGACACATTTGCCCCAGGTAAACACACATGCATTTACCACATGACATCTCAATTTCTGAATATAAAATAATTGTTCCTCACAGTACATATCAGCATCTCTATAAAGAACTAGGGAGTCTTTAAGTGCAATAGTACTGGGAGAACTTGCATGCTTCTGTGTTTCTGTTAATGCTGAAACTCCTTCAGGCAATGACCTTTGGGATGCTGGCCCACTTTGAGCGTATTCTTGGGTACTATTTGTGCAGATTTAGGTGTATGTTTGAGCCCCTTGGCTGCTGGATTTGAATTCAGTTCTCCTCCACTCATGTAGAGGAATGCTGATCACACTTTTTCTGTGAGTTCACCCCTAAATAAATAAACCTTTATTATACTCAATTATGGGCTAGTGTGGGACTATTTTTATTATAAATTACAATGGATGGGTGCACACATGGCTAGAGTCCATGCCTGCTGAACTACAAACATGGCTGAACTACCCCTCCTCAGCTTAGCTACCCCTTTGGCGTGAAGCTGCAAACACACTTGGTTGGCCTGCCACAGTGACTTAACAGTTTCTCTCTGGCCCATCCACGTGATTTGCTCCCACCTCTACTCTGGAAGAATAGGCTTCTGGGTTTCTCTGGTTTGTGTTCCCAGTTTGGATTTGCAAATGCATGGTGTGATAACTAAATTTCTTAGTGATTAAATTTCTGGTAAGTCAGGTACTAAGACCTGCCTCATTGCTGCTGGTTGCAGGCATCAGCAACTGCAACACCTGCAGTCAATAAAGATTATTACACCTACAACAACTTTCTGAAACTATAACAGAGATAAGTTAATTTGATTAACAAATAAAATAAATTTGAAGATTGTAAACAAACCCCAAGATAATTGCAGACAATATCACAAGCCAGAAATTTAACGGCATTTTTTACTATGGATGGAATTCTGCAAATTATATGAGGTTCCTAGTACATACATTTTTATGATCATAAGGTTTAGCTTTATTCTTCATATTATGTCCTTAAAGAAATGGTGTGATAATGGAGTCAAGAATTAGAAACTTTTAGATACTTTACATACTGGTAATGAGAAGTTAGCTGAAAGGATTCATACAATTGAAAAGGATAACCTTAATCTGATAGGCAAAATTCAATCCATGTCAATGGGCTATGAAAGAGTATTGAGAATACTCTTATAAAAGAGTACTGAGAGATTATCTGAAAGGATTTATAATGTAGAAATTGACAATCAAATTCTGTTAAAACGTTATGATAAGGTAGCAGATAGAACATGTCTCTAGGAAGGCAACCTGTACATCATCCAAATAATATCCAAGGATGAGAAGTTAATGTTAACAGAATACCTTGGAATATTTAATACCTTGGAATTACATATGTAGAATGAGGACCATAAATTATTTGATTAGATTAAATCATTAGAAATAATCACAAGTCAAGATTCAGGCTTTACAAAAGACAGTGAAAAAAGATTTGAATTGATTGAGGAACTTGTCAGAATAGATAACCAAAGAGAGGAGGTACAGGCAAAAGATTTAGCATTGCCAGTACCACTCAGAGTCAGAAATTATCAAGAATTTTATTTATTTATCCTGTTTCTACCTCTGAAAAGCCAGCAAATACCCAATACCCAAAATAGATACAAAGAATGTACCTGAAAACCTGTAGGTATGAAAGATCTAAAAGAAATTAAGCAAGCAGTAGTCCTTACGGCATGCATTCACCATTTGTTAGGGAGAGGGTAAAGATACGGACTTCAAGCAATAAGGTTACTCCACATGAAGGGGCTTCAATTAGTCTCAGCAGTCCCTGAAGACAGGCCACAGTTACAATGCAAGTGCTATTGGAGGGAGGAGACTAAGACATTAGAAGAGTAAAGAAGAGTCAAAGGATTTAATGCTTTCCATGATCAAATTCTTGGTGAGGGCTATTATGCTGATCCACAGAGTCAAGCTATAATGAACACATTTTGTCCCTATGTCATAAAACAGCCTTAAATGCATAGGACAGGATTCAAGAATGGCAAAAAGAACTGAATCTCATATTAAGGATAAACAAGGCCTAAGAGAAACCTTTAGTGACTTTTTACAAAGATTAGCTAAAGCTGTACTAGTAGGAATAACAGATCCAAAAGCTAGGCAAGTACTTATTGAATCTTTGGTTTTTAAAAATGCCAACTAGATGCAAAAGATACTTGGGCCTTTAAAGGTCAGATCAGCACCAATGGATCCTGCACACAGTAAATGTTTACTCACTTGACTAAAGTACTGAGGCTTGTGTAGAAGAAGCAATTTTGAAAGGTATGAAGAGACATCAAAATGCCAAATGTTTTAATTGTGGTAGAATTGAACATCTGAGAAGTGATTGTAGACAAGGTATTCCTTGAAATAATGTTTCTTCTGGGAATGACAAATATAGAAGGTCTCAATCTTCTGGATTATATAGAAGATGTGGCAAAGGACAACATTGGATCAATGAATGAAGAACAAGAGAACAACAAGACACCCCTTACCATTGGGAAACTCATTGAAGGGCCTCTTGCAGGCCCAGAAGTCAAACGTGGTTCAGTCAATCCCAGTCACTGTGGAGGACATGTCTCCCCAAGAAAATTAAAAAAAAAATCCAATGCCCATTGTAAAAAACCATACTTCTCTGGATAACAGAATAAACATGGAGGATGAATCAAAAATCCTAATAGAAAATAGGAAACATATATTTTGGCAGACTTCTATCAATGATCCAAGACCAAAGCTAAGAGTGCATATAACTAACATTGTCATTGAGGGATTTCTGGATGTGACTATTATTACTCTAAAATATTGGCATCTGAATTAGCCTCTTCAGGAGGCAGATGATCAATTCCTAGGAATTGGAACCCTATCTCAAAATAAAGCACAAGATGGGTTGAATGCATAGGGCTAGACGAACAGAGAGTAAGGCTGAGATCATAGGTGGCTAATATAGCAGTGAATCTATGGGGTCGTGATCTACTGCAGCAATAGAATACCCAGATTAACATTCCTGTGGCATCAGAAACAGAACATAAACCATTTCATAGAAAACAGTCATGAGTCATTCAGGCTATACAAAAACATAAAACAACTAGCAAACCTTCAGAGGTACCAATGGGCCTACCTTTAAAATGGTCAAGTAAGGAATAAATACAGGTTAAACAATGGTTTTTAACAGAAGAGAAACTCCAGGCTTTAGAACAGCTGGTACAGGAGCACTAGATCCTTACCATATTGAAGAATCAACCAGCCCTTGGAATTCTCCTGTATTTGTTAAAAAGAAATCTGGAAAATGAAGAATGTTGACAGTATTAAGAGTTGTCAATAAGGTAATTCAATCAATGGGTCCTCAACAATCTGGAATTTTCTTGCTTTCCCTATTACCTAAAAATGACCCCTTATAGATATTGACTTAAAAGATTGTTTCTGCACTATGCTTTTACAAGAAAAAGACAGAGAAAAATTTGCCTACACAGTGTCCACATAAAATAATTCTCAGAATACTAGGAGATATCAATGGAGGGTCCTCTCCAAGGATATATAAAAAACCCCATCCTGTGCCAATATTTTGTAAGTCAGTCATTTGAAATAATACATAAGAAATTTCCTAAATCTATAGTTTACCATTACATGGGTGACATTTTGCTTTTTAATTCAAATGTAGATACTTTAGAAAGATTGTTTGAAGAAGTAGATTTTCCTAAATGGGGAGTACAAATTTCTCCTGAACAAATACAAAGAGGAGATTTTACCAATTATCTAGGTTAAAAAATAGGTTTACAGAAAATTAGAATACAAAATGCACAAATTAGAAGAGATCAATTGTGGATTCTTAATGACTTTCAAAGTTTGCTAGGAGACATTTCCAATCTACAGCCCACTTCTAGTGTAGATTACCTGATCTAGCAATTTATTACAAAACACCTTAGATTATGACAAAGACTTAAATAGTCCCAGGGAATTAACATCTGAAGCTGAGAAAGAATTGGCATTAACTGAAGAGAAATTACAGAAAGCCCATGTGGATCATGTGGATCTGAATTTTAACTGCATTCTAGCCATATTACCCTAGAAAATTTCCTCTGTAGGAATTTTAAAGCAGAGGAAAGATGTTATCTTAGGATGGATATTTTTACCATATAAATCAAGTAAAAAATTAAAAACTTCTGTGGAAAAGGTGTCAGAATTAATTATAAAAGGAAAATTGAGACTTTGTCAGTTATCAGAAATAGATCCAGCTGAGATTATAGTACCTTTTACTAGTGATCAAATTTAAAAAATTATGGGAAGACAATGAAGCCTGGCAAAGAACTTGTGCTAATTTTTTTTTAAAAGAGATTAATAGCAACTATCCAAAAAGAGATAGAATTAACCTTATAAAGAGAGCTAATTGAATCCTTCCCCACATTATATGTGATGTACCAATGACTGGAGCCCATACATTCTATATTGAGGCAAATAAATCAGGTAAGGCAGGTTACAAATCAGAAGATTCATGTAAATTGGAATAAATCCCTTATAGTTCTGTTCAAAAGGCAGAATTGTATGCTAGCCTCATGGGACTAAGGAATTTTAAAGAACCTCTCAATATAGTTACTGATTTGCAATACACAGAAAGAGTTGTTTTGCTATTGAAACCACTGAATTTATACCAGATGATACAGAATTGACTACATTATTTATTCAGGTTTAAGATATAATCAGAAATAGGTTTTGACCCTTATAGATAACACATATTTGATCCAATATTGGTCTGCCAGGTCCTCTAGTACAAGGTAATGCAGAAATTGATCCATTATTGATGGAAATATGCTGAAGGCCTCAGATGTCATAAAAACATCATGTCAATATCAAAGGTTTAAAAGGAGTTTTATATTACATGATAACAAGCTAAGGATATTATAAAGAGATGTCTTACTTGTTCTTTATATAACCAAATGCTGCTCTTTGCAGGAAGTAACCCAAAGAACACCCAATAAATGAAATCTGGCAGTTGAATGTTTCATTTTTTAGAATTTGGAAAATTAAAATATGTACACCACACCATTGACTCCTATTCAAGTTTTCAATGGGCAACTGCTTTCTGGAAAAGGCTGATTTGGAACTCACATATTTACTAGAAGTTATGGCCATCATTGGTATACCTGCACAAATAAAGACAGACAATGGACCAGCATATTTCTCTAAGAAAGCAAAACAGTTTTTTTGCTTATTATAATATAAAGCATATTACAGGTATTCCAAACAGTCCTACAGTTCAGGTAGTTATAGAAAGATCAATTTGAACTATAAAGGATATGTTGAACAAACAACAATGGATGGAAAATACCCCCAGTAATAGATTGCATAATGTCTTATTAACCTTGAATTTTCTTAAAGCTAATGAGAAAGGAAAAATGGCAGCAGAGAGACATTAGATAATAGAAAAAAAACTGAATTAAATCAGGTGGTGTATTTCAAGGATGTGTTGACTTCAGAGTGGAAAACCAGATATGCTACATTGGGAAAAAGGTTTTGCTTTTGTCTTCACAGGAGAAGAAAAGCTATGGATACCATCAAAATTAATAAAGATTTGGTTTGAAAAAGAGAAACCTCTTGATAAAGAGAAATGACAGCTTATCCATAGAGGTGACAATCATACAGGTGTTAAGGAAACCTCATAAGGGTTGGGGAGGGTTCTGTTTTTGTCTTTGCAGGAAAATACCCATCTTCAAAAAGTCAAGAGACCTTGGACATCTAGATGCCTCAAGAAAAGATACCTATCCAGAAAGAATCACCAAACAAGGAGAAATCTGACTTATGGTATAAATATCATCTGGATGGTAAAATTTCACTACCTAAACATACATATCTCCCTACTTCTCAGTATAATAATAGTTGAGACTCACTTAAAAATAAAAGCTGGCTTTGGAGTCAGACAACGGCTATCCTTAGCTAAATTCAAACATGTTAAAATAAAAATTCAGAGTTTCTGTCTCATATCAGGAGTCATCTGGTATGGGACAGAAAGAGGAAAGAATTTAGGAAAATTTTTACTATGCTACTTTTCATTGCATATATGTCTATATGAATAATGTTTAAGCTTTCCACAATGAACAATAAATTCTTCTGCAGTAAACTTTGAAGTTTCCAGGAAGAAGATGGGGCAACACAACAATGATTCCACCTGGTTGATATGATGTCATTATGCTGACAACACCACTTTAAGATCACTTTTGGTTGTAAGCTACTAAAGATGATTCCAACTTGGCTAGCTGAGATGGTGCACCTTCTTACAACGTTCTGGCCAGAATTTAAAATAAGAACTTCAGAAAAGCCTTACCAAGTACTTAGAGACTATTTACATTTATACCAGACAATAAACTTGAAACTTAAGCATCACTTTAGTTTTTACAGGATCCCATAGAAATAACACTGTCCCCATAATAGCTGGAAGTAATTCTAGAAGACAATATCCCCTCTCCCAACAAAGTTTGTCCTTCGGGTTAGGGACATTTATTAGGGATTGATTATAAGTGGTATAGGGTTGGAGGTGGAAATTATGTAGGCTCAGGTATCTCTTTTGAATAAAGAAAAAGAAAGGGGATTGGATGGGATATTAGGTAGATTAGTGTGAGCTTAGTCACACTAATAATAATAGTAATAGTGAGCTATTATTTATAGATAATTTACATTGCTATAGATTCTTGTGTAATAATACAAATTCAAATTATATTTGTTATATTGAATATGCTCCTATGTGTTTACAATACTTGTGCACCTATGCAAAATTATTGTCATATAGTATGCATGCATTTTTCTACCACTGCTTAAGATATTTTGTATATTGGTGCAAATTTAGGATATATTTATCATATTGTAGTATACATTTCTACCTCTGATCAAGATGCTTATGTATTGTTTACATTTTGAGGTCACTGTCCTCATTTGCTGCATAGATGTTTAAGAATTGTTCAATATTTGAATATGAAGGGCTGGAGAGATGGCTCAGAGGTTAAGAGCACTGACTGTTCTTCCACAGGTCCTGAGTTCAATTCCCAGCAACCACGTGGTGGCTCACAACCATCTATAATGAGATTTGGCGCCCTCTTCTGGGGTGCAGGTACACATGCAGACAGAACACTGTATACCTAATAAATAAATAAATAAATCTTTAAAAAATTTTAATATGAAGTCTTAGTCTTTAGGCTATATTGATATTAAGAATTATAGGTCAATAGTCATACATGTTTGTCATACTTATAGTTTGAGTAAGACACAATTGCTCCTGGAAACACTGATCTATTACTAAGAGAATGTTGGTCACAAAAGACACTCCACTTGGAGTTTGTTTTCTTCTTAGCAAAACTGGCCTTTGGGCAAAGAGCTGCCCCTGTCTTGACCACTGACAAAATGCACATTGTCCAGATTGGACATGCAGGATATAAGCAAAAAGACTGCCAAACCTTGCCAAGACAGGGTAATATGGTTTTGAAAGTTTTCCTGCCTCTGAAAATGTTTTGTCAGTTATTCTAAGCCTTAGACAAAGTTGGTTGCTTCAACATTGCAACTGAGATGTTGGGTGATTGCTCAGGCAGTCAGTTGTCTCTGTCATCTATTTCAAATTTTGGAAGCTGCTAGATTGCACTTCCTGCTTACTCAAGTAATATTATCTCCCTTCTCAGGTCTTTGATTGGGTTGAAGACCCAATAGTCATAGTTACTTTCCTCTCATGACCTAGCCAAGCCATTTTTAATAGAAGGCTTAGACTCCTTAAGATAGGATAATTATTGAAACATTTTGCATATGCTTCTTACTTGTATTGTTTATGCTGGTTGTAATTCTATTTTTATACTTGATATTTATTCTTATTATATATAGTTTTGTTTGGATTTGTAACTCATTTAGACAAAAGGGGGAAATGCTGTGGGAATTCCTTTGGGATGCTAGCACACTTTGGGTGTGGTCTCGGGTACTATGTATGTAGGCTCATGTGTGAGTCCCTTGGTTGCTGGATTCGGTTTTAGTTTCTCACTCATGCAGAGGACTGCTGATCACTATTTTTTTTCTGTGAATTTACCCCTCAATAAATAAACTTTTATTATACTCCATTCTGGGCTAGTGTGAGCCTATTTTATTTTAAATCGCAACAAGGTGAGACCAGTTTCTGCCCTGTCCATCTAATCCTTAGCCAGGTAGACTCTATCCAAAACAAAATGGGATTACAGAAGTCTACTTTTCTACATCATCTGTCCACATGTCAATAAGGAATATGGAGGATATTTTTGTCATAATACTTAATATAAAAATTGTGTGTTTAAAGATCAAACCTATTAAAATTGCAACATAATGAGAAAGCAGCTCTTAAACCCTCACCCTTAACTAAGGATCTATATTGGCAGTTAACAGGTGCTGGCAGAGCAAAAGAAATTTTTCTTTGGTGATATGACCACTACTTCAGTAATTGGCTTCAGATTGGCTCATGGGGTCAGGTTAAGCACTAACAGGACTCAGTGGGCTTTGCTTAAAAAAAGAAGAGCAAATGAAGTTGTCAAAGAACCATATTAAGAGAAACCAAGAGGAATTAGTGGGGAATATGAAGAGGGTCTGACTAACATACACTGTACACATGTATGAAATTCTGAAAAAAAACTAATAAAGAAACTGCCTAGGCCCATCTGATAGGCCAACCCTTAGGTAGGTGGAGTAAACAGAACAGAATGCTGGGAGAAAGAAGCTGAGTCAGTGAGTCGCCATGATTCTCCCACTCCAGACAGATGCAGGTTAAGATCTTTCCTGGTAAGCCAGCTCGTGGTGCTAAACAGAATATTAGAAATGGGTTAGATCAATGTGTAAGAGCTAGCCAATAAGAGGTTAAAACTAATGGGACAGGCAGTGTTTAAAAAAAAAACTAATAAAATTCTGTGTCAAACTGCATTATTGTATTGGAATCTATTACATCTCACTTTCAGAAGACAAAAATGTACATTGATTCACTTATGAAGTGAAAGTAAAACATGCCCCCAGCATTGCTGAAGCATACAGAGGCAGTCCGTTTAGATTGGGTTTCATGGTCTGAGTTGATTAGGATGACTGACCAAGTCTCTTCCTCAAGGAAAAAGTTGCACTGAGATATAAGCTCACATTGTTGGATTCTGAGTCCAGAACATTAACCATTAACATCACCATTACACCATGGTGACTGGTACTTATGGCCAACTGGAATTCCATAATATTAATATCTGTGGTGGTTTGAAAAAAATGACCTCCAAAAGGAGTGGTACTATTGTAAGTATCACCTTGTTGAAATAGTTGTGGTCTAATAGTTGTAGGAAATGTGTCACTGTAGATGTAGGCTTTGAGGCTCATATATGCTCATACCACATCCAGTGGGACAGACCACTTCCTGTTGCCTGTTCAAGATATAGAACTCTCAGCTACCTCTCCAGCACCATGTCTGCCTGCACATTGCCATGTCCCACCATGATGATAATGAACTGAGTCTCTGAACTGTAAGGAAGCCACCCCAATTAAATGTTTTCCTTTATATGAGTTGCTGTGGTCACCTACAGAATGGGAAAAGGTCTTCACCAATCTGACATCTGTCAGAGGGCTGATATCCAAAATATATAAAGAACTCAAGAAACTAGATATCAACAAACAGAATAATACATTTGAAAAAGTGGCATACAGATTTAAACAGAGAATTCTCAACAGAAGAATCTCAACTGACTGAAAAACACTTAAGGAGATATTCAACATCCTTAACTACCAGGAAAATGTAAATCAAAATGACTCTGGTTAAGCTAAAAAACACAAGCGACAGCTTATGCTTAGAGGATGTGGGGCAAGGGGAATACTCTTCCATTGTTGGTGGGAGTGAAAACTTGCACAACCACTTTGGAAGGCAGAGTGGCATTTCCTCAGAAAACTGGGAATCAACCTACCACAAGACTCAACTATACTACTCTTGGGTATATACCGAAAAGATGCCCAATTACATCACAATGACACTTCCTTACCTATGTTTATAGCAGCTTTATTTGTAATAGCCACAACCTGGAAACAACCTAGATATCCTTCTACAGAGAAACGGATTAAGAAAATTTGGTACATTTACATAATGGAATATTAATGAACCGTTAAAAACAAGGATACTAGGAAATTTGAAAGTAAATAGATGGAATTAGAAAGAAAGTTATCTTGAATGAGGTAATCCAGACTGATAAAGACAAACATGGTATGTACTTACTCGTAAGTGGATATTAGCTATATAATAAAGAATAATTATGCTACAGTTCACAGGCCCAGAGAAACTAGGAGAGTTCATTGGTGAGCACCCAGATCTCAATGGGAAGATAGAAGATATTTCATGAATGGACTGAGGGCAGGTGGGGATGGGAACATGGAGAGTTCATTTGTGAGCACCCAGATCTCAATGGGGAAATAGATATTTCATGAATGGACTGAGGGCAGGTGGGGATGGGAACATGAGTGATTAAGTTGGAGGGTCCCAGAGGGAGACTGTACTGAGGAGCTTTCAAGGGGATGGGAAGCATTTGAGTGTAAGGGGAATCTGGACACAAAGGAATCACCCAGGAATGTATGGAAAGGACCCCAGCTTAAACTCCTAGCAATAGAAGATAAGCAGCCTGAACTGGCTGTCTCTTGTGATCAGATTGGTGTCTGGCCCAATTGTTTTCTGAGAGGAGTCATCCAGCAACTGACAGGCAGAGGCAGAGACCCACAGTCAAACACTAGAAAGAGGATAAAGAAGTAAAGGAGCCAGAGAGGTCAAGGACACCGCAACTCACACAATCAACTGACCTGGGCTCACGAGAGTTAGCAGAAACTGACTTGACAACCAGGGAACCTGTATGAAACCGACTTAGGTGTTCTGCATATATGTTGCAGTTGTTTAACTTGGCTCTCTTAGGAAACACTGTCTCCAACTCTTTTACTGGCTTTTGGGAACCTACTTGTCATAAAAGGTTGCCTTGCCCAGCCTTAATACATGGGGATGTGCTTTAGTCTTACTCCATCTTGTTATGCCATGTTTTATTGATACTTATAGGAGACATGACCTTTCCTGAATAGAGATGGAAGAGGAGATTGAGGGTGTGAGGGTGTGAGAGAGAGAGAAACTGGGAGGAGAGTGTAGAGGGTGACTGTGGCCGGGATGTAAAATAAATAGATGGAAAAAAAGAGTTACTGTGGCCATGGTGTCTCGTCACAGCAATAGAAACCCTAACCAAGATAGTACAAATCTCATGTTTCTGTATTTAGCTTCTCTATATTTATATTAAGTACTAAAAGCTGACCTGTTTCTGATATAAAAACAAAATTTGATTCTCACACATAGTGTGCAGTCAACCTCATTTCTCTAAACTTTTTAAATGCATCTGAACTTATGATAAAGTATGTCTTACAAATTTTATATATTATGAATTTTATATATATAAGATAATACATCTTTCACATATAAATTAAAATATTATTTTTCACACGTCTGCCCTGGAAAAACATGAAGAATTTGGTCCAAACATCCCATGAGGCCAGTGCTCTGCTACACACTGAAAGAGAAAGTCTAGTAAGAAATGCTGGTTTCTACTTCCTTCTCTTAGTACCCTATCCCCATGCCATGCTGCTGCTGTGAGGCTCGCATCGCCTGCTTCACAGGTACCAGGACAGACCCAGTTTCCAAAGACTAGCTGCTGTTGTTATGAGCTCCTACTGCTGAGCATCTCCAAGTCCAACGAGGCCTTAATGTTTTCAGAATTCCTACTCAGAGTTATCCTCTTTTGAAACATCACTCTTTTCCTTTGATGTCAGGAGAAATTCTCTATTTTAGATACAGTACTACAAACATCTTCAGAGAAGATAAATTTTACGTGGGAATTATTATTGTTAATAAAAGCTTTGGAAACTACAGGATTTTAATTTGCCTTCAGATATTTGTATCAAGATGTAAAGTCTTATAAGGACCAGAATAAGTCAGCAGATGAGATTCGTTGCTTTATTCCTTGGTGGTTGTGTGGAGATGCTGGAGAATATAACTATTTAAAAATGAACATTCTCATCTAAAACTATATAATTGTTTGAACATATCTATTAACCAAAATCACTCTAAAAAGCTTATGAATTTATTTATCACATTGTAAAGTTGTAAGCATAGTAATTAAGGTAGCATGGAAATGTAGTAAAGTTGGTAGTATTCTCAAAGTAATTCATATAACTTTATTGTGGTATACATAATTATGGCCAATAAATGTAAAAGGTAGCTGAACTATGGCAAATTTGAATGTGCAGGTGATAATGTTAGTGGTATTCACATCAAAGTTTATCTATTTATCAACATCTGCCACTTATATCAGGTGACTTTCTGATTGTTTTCATTACCTGGTCTTGCACTTTGAGTCCAGTGTTTGCTATTCAAGCACTCTACTGCTGAGCAGCTACAGCTCAGCCCCTACAGAGACACTTTTCAGATTAGTCACAGATGCACTCTCTACAGTGATCTTACTTGTGTTTCTTTTAAAGCTCACAGTAAAAACCAAAGTCTCGACAACTTGTTCTGTTTGTCACTCGATTCTTCTTTTCTGTGACACTTATTCCGTAGCAAAATTATTTGGTTTTGTTTGTTTGTTTGTTTTTCGTTCTTTTTTTAAGACAGAGTTTCTCTGTATAACAGCTCTGGCTGTCCTGGAACTGTCTTTGTGGACCAAGTTGGACTTGAACTCACATAGATCTGACTGCCTCTGCTTCCTGGGTGCTAGGATTAAAGGCATGCACCACCACCACCCATCACATTTTTGAACAAATATTAAAGTATGGATGCTTAAAACTCTAGGTGAAAGGAACATGGTCAGCTGTTTGCCAGTCTTATCTGGTTATGATTACACAACACAGAAGGAAAAAATGCTGTTTTATCTTTTCTCAGTTACTTAGGGAATCACAAGAGAGGTTACGAGGAAGCCACAGGTAATGACAATGACATACACAACATGTCTTTCCATAAGCAGAGCAATGAATGCAAAACCAGATTTGAAAAAATAGTTCCTCTGGGAAAGCAGATTTAAGTTTCTACTGAATGAGTAAGACAGCTTTCAGGGACGTCTGATGATGGTGTGCCCTCTGGATTTTGCTTTATGAATGCAATTAATGTGAACTTATCCATATATGCAAAATATCCTTAATAGTTAAAGTCTGTATTGGTTTGAACCTCTTGAAAGACAAATCTCCTAGGAGAAGGAGAATGAGAATTTCAATTTAATGGGCCTACCTTGCTTACATGGCTGAGGATGGGGGCGTGGAGATAGGGAAAAGGTGAATGCTTTTAGCCTTCAGTGTCCTTCATTGCTCTCAAAGACATGGAAAAATGACTGTGGATTTTGCATGTAGGGGCCAGCTTGTTCAGGAAACTGTGTCATACAGAAAACAAAATGCATAAACAAAATCCCCATCCAGGAAGTTGAGTTTAACAATTGCCTCATTAACAAGATCTAGTGAGGACAGGAAAAGAGGGAGAAGCCAATCACTCACTATTACAGTTCTGGACAGATGAAGTCCTTCATTGAGGTCGCCCCAAACAATGCTTGTAGTGTCGATTTGACAAAGTGGCCCATTTAAGAGGAAACTCTCTAGCCATCAATGGGAGGCAGATGCACTGTATCTTAGGGCCAAATTCAGTCCCTGAATCTTGACTTTATCAGAAGACACAAGACACAGGACACGGCAGCTATATCCACCGGGAATTAATTAAGAGAGACAGCCAGTGAATGTAATCAATAGCCTGACCAAGGATCTACACACAAGTCATAGTTGCTTTCAGCTTTGTATTTCTTATAAGTTATTTACATTAAAGTGTTTTTGTACCGGTTCCTCAACAGAAGTTTTTCTGATACCCGATTTATGGAAATTATATACCTTTTATGACACATTGTACAAGACATATCAACAAAGTCTTAAACATCTTGGTGGTAGTTTAAGTTTTTAAGAGGCTGAAATCTTTTAGTTAGGGTTCTTTCATGAGTAATTTATTAATGCAGTGTTTTCCCTTCTAGTTTTATATGGGATATTTGTTCAAATAAACCAGAGATCAGAGCTGCCAAAATCTGTGCTCAAATTTGTGTTTTCTAACTACTTTCTGTACCTATTTCCTTTAAAAAGTTTCCCATTCACAGAATGCCCTCCCCCACACACTATATTGAGTTACTATCACCCTTCCCAGTACCCATATTTGTTTCTCAAACAGATATCTCAATCTTTCCCCAACCCAGTACACCCAAGAATATCGAAGTCCCCTTTCTGAAGCCAATGAAAACAACCACAGGACATTGGCATTGCTTTCATTGTGGCTGGGCAATAGTACAATTATCATTACCTTCAGTTTTCAGTGGCTTACCAGAGACATCACTTCTCAAGACAGGTTCTTGGTTAAGCCCTTTAGTAAAGCCTGAGAGATTTCCTCTTGAATCTGAGCTTTGTGCTTCTCTCCTAAGCAGCACTGAGACCAGAGTGATTTGTCAGGTATCACTTGTGGGGCGGTAGGGGGGCGGGCACTCTAGCCCTGGTAGGTTCAAAGCAGCCTTTAGTACTTAAGGAAAATAGGGAATTCTGCTTCCTGGGTGTAAACATGAAATTTCTATGTTGAGAATGCAAAGGGCAGATTTGATCAGTACTTCTGTAAGAGTGCAAGTCTCCTTTTTGACCTATACAGGCAATGCTTTTCTTTTGAGCCCTTTGGCAGACTCTATCTACAAATAATTTTGAGTTATACTTGTTCTAACTTTACAGATCTTACTTACACCACACTCCCTTTCAAATATATGGGAATGTGACCTGAGTAAGCACCATAAAGCCAGAGCATACTCTGCGCTTTGTAAGTGGACATGATTTCAAACAGTACCAGTGCAACCTCATCATAGTCTGAAATAGAATGATGCCATATTAAACAAAACATTGAAATGGAAAAAGGAAATCACTCTATTGAAAAGAAGTGGATTTCTTCTGACTGAGAGGCTGGCATGATGCTTAAGCATAACGATAAAATGTAGAGTCACTACTGACACAATGGCAGCAGGCAGCATCAATTTTGGTGGGCAAAACAACAGAAAAAGTTGATGAGATCTAGAAAGATACCATATCCATGATTTAGGCCCACTGCAAGCAACTAGTGTTCAACCATGTTGGTTTTTATATGGCCTTCAAGGATGAATGTCAACTATGATCATTTTGGAGTCAAATAAAAAAAATTGCTTTTGCCTGACTGTTGATCAAAAGTATGAAATGGAAAAACTGAAAATAAACCAACAAACATACTATGTTTACACACAAAGTAAAATAATTC
This sequence comes from Chionomys nivalis, assembly GCF_950005125.1. NCBI lineage: Eukaryota > Metazoa > Chordata > Mammalia > Rodentia > Cricetidae > Chionomys > Chionomys nivalis. The sequence goes on from NC_080089.1 coordinate 5,546,045, forward strand.
TCAGGGACATCAGGGAAGGTGGAATACTATAACAATGCATGATCTATTGTTATACTATTCCACCCACCTTAATGAGGAACCCTTGGGCGTTGCTACACCATAGCCTTTGGAATCCAGGTTTCCTCCCACTTTCATCGTGTCACAGGGCTTGCGCTGCTCAATGTATTCATTCATGGTGGACTCCAGGAGGAAGGCAAATTTGCCCTTGGACTTGCGGACACGAGCCACGCCCTCAGCTGTAGTCCTAGTGAACACAGACGGCTCTGCTGATCGCATGTAGGTCCACATCTTTTCGTACACTGCTATTTTTGATCTCTGGAGGAAATGCAAATAAAATTAAATACAGGAAAAAAGGGAACAGCATGTTAATACGAACAAAAGCGAGGTTATGGTAAGTCTTTTGGTGTCATTCCATTACCCTTTATTCAGTTTTCCTGGCAGAAACCCAATTCTTCAGAAGTTCAACTTTTCAAATTCTTTTAGAAAATCAACCAAGTGACAGACATTTATAGTGATGATTTAAAAAGCATGTACCACGTGTCATAGTAATGATTACACTCTACTATTTCACTGGATATTGTTGTTGTTGCTGTTGTTATTATAGGTAGAAGGTTCTGAAAAGCATTGGACATTTAAAACCACACATCCTTTCATATTGCTGATGAGGCTGAGAAAGATCAGATCAGACCTGATTGCTGCTTCTGTGAAACTCTTCTCAATTCTTCATTTGAGTGGTACTAGAGACATTTTATTTATATGTATATATTTTTTCAAGACTCAAAAATTTGGTTCACACTAAGTCAGCCCTTGAACATTAAGGAGACAGAGGAAAAGTGCTGGTGTTTACAAACTGAGTACCCACTGAACAATATCCAAGCTCTAGATGACTCACCCAGCTTGAGACTGAATTTGACAACATCAACAATTAGGACAACACACTGGGCTTTAAAGAGAATAAAGAGAAGTGATTTCTGTTTTCATACTTTATTTCGTGTCAGTCTCTTCTTGTGTCTCTTGCCAAGATGCTTATTTATTTTTAAAAGTTACTTTGTCTACCTTTATTACCCTCACTACTTAGTTTACTTAAGCTTTTTGGATTTTAAACTGAAATTTAGTTAATTATTAATGTGTGTGTGTATTTAGGTGTGGGGTGTCAGCCTGCATGTGTGGGGGTCGAATGACAGTTTTAGAGAATCAGTTATCTCCTTTCATGGGTTCTAGATCTCAAACCCAGTTTTGAGGCTGTTGCAAGTGAGCACTTTCAGTTACTAAGAGGTACCGACAGCTCCCCAAATACATTTTTATGTGAAAAAGAGCCACATGAACTCAGAAGTTTCCAAAAGACACTTCTGGTAAGATAGAAAAGTGCCAGCAAGTATTTCATGTTTGATAGCTTACTACCACAGACCAATGCTCATCATTACATTTGTTCTATGACAAAGAATGTGAGAAATGAACAATCTAGAAGGGCTTTTGAAAAGTTTTGATGCTACTCACACTTGAAAAAACATCCCATAGTATAGAAGTTGTGGTGAGTCTGTGTGTGTGTGCATGTCCACTCTTACATGTTTATATGGGTGTGTGTGCATGAACATGTGTGTGAGGTCAGAGGTCAACATTGGGTATCTTTCCTCAGGTTCCATCCACCCTGTCTTTTGAGGCAGTGTTTCTCATTGACCCGCCAGGATAGTTAGGCTGGTCAGTCTGTCCTGAGGACCTGCCTGTCCTGCCTTTCTGGTGTTGGGATTATAAGCCTACAACACTATATTCAACTTTTTAGGTAAGTTCTGGGTATCAAACTCGAGTCCGTATACTTGCACAGCCAACACTTTGCCAACTGATCTGTCTTATAGCCCCATTTTGAAAAAATACTAAGAATACAAGAAAAGTACTAATTACATGGCAGCTTTCCAGTTATTGCTAATAACTGTTGTCAAATAAGACAACAAAAGGAAATATAGTAGCATGGAGAAAAATTAGGATTAAAAAATTTTAGGACATTCATAGATTTTTGAATGTTTACTTTTTTCATTGCATGTATGTTTGTTTATGGTGTACATGTAAGTGTATGCATATTATCATATATTTGGGAAAATGTGTGTGAGTGTGAGTGCATGTACACACAAGTGCACATGCATGTGGCCATCTGAAATTGGTAGTGGGATGATTCCAATATCAATTGACTGCTCTACTTTATTCATTGAGGCAGGGTGTCTCAGTCAAACCCATAATCTGCTTAGCTAGTTTGCTCTGGGGAATCTGCTATCTCCATCTTCTAAGTGGCTGGAGTTTTAGGTTGGCAGTCTACTATTTAGGTAAGTTGTGGGGACTTAATCACTGAAAGATTCACCTAGCTCTGAAAATCCACTTCTATACCACTAATATGAGTAAAATTACTGCTGCATTAATTCTCTTTAAAATTAAGGAATAAAAGATGAATCCACACAGTGTTTGTGATGACTTTCTGAAGGGCAGACCACTCATGAGAATGCTGGGTTTATCTCGTCACTCTGGCAAGGTTTAGAAATACTGAGTCTCACTGAAAGTGCACTGACTTGGACAAGATCACACAACAGGCAAACTGTAAGGAGAGTCAAAAAGCATAAAACCAGAAATAACAGCCCTGGGAGCTGCAAGCATGTTTGTTAATGGGTTAGGTCAGGCAAATATTTACAAATTTGATGAGATGGGCTAAAATCAGGGACATTCTACAGACCCAGAAAGCTAATAAGCACATGGTTATGGACATTTTGCATTTCAAAATCTTTTAACTGTGAGTCTAATTAAAATCAGGCATGGGAAGTAGATATGCTCAAGGTAATAAGTATAGATCATATAAAAGTCAGTTTATAAGAATTAGAAATAGCAGATCTGTTCATTTCATCATTATTGTGCAACAATTTTCAAGATTAATGTATTAGTTCAAACAATGCTTAGAATTTTAATCAAGCTATTCTCATTCCTTACACACGAAGTATTGTGCATACCTGCTTTTAACAGAGAATGTATATCATGCATTCTCATGGACATTTAGTTACTTTCTATCTGTTAGTGGTATAGGAATCAAGGCCTGTGTTTTGGGGACGTCTCATCTGTATCTTAGTTGATAATATTCTAAACCCCGAGCTCACTTATTCTTCCAGTTTACTGTTGACAGAAACAAGATTCAGTTTGGGTTGCCGTGAAAATCAGTATCTGAGTTAGGTGTGTAACATAGAATGCTTGAATGGCATGGCTGTCATGAGTGACATGTACAGTGCTTTGGAAAGTATAAGCTTAACAAGGTGTGCAGAACCCCAAGTATAGGGACTTTCATAATGGGGAAAAGCCAAGGCAAGTGCATGTGTAATTTCCCCCCAAGAATGGCCTACATTTTTTTTGCAGTGGGAAAAAGCAATGCTTTTTTGTGTAGTGTTGCCTGTAGGTCACTTGCTGCCTGAGATGGCTGAGTGGAGCTGACAGATGTGCCATTACTGTGTACTACAAAAAAGCATTTCAGACAAGTATAAAAATACCCTTCAAATTCTGTTTCTCTGCTTATCAGACCAATGGTTTATATAAATCAGGTCACCATGAATGGGAATGGCAGGAAGGAGGCAAATAGGGTAGAAAATAATGTTGTTTTTATCAGAAGACCCAAATGTACACATTCTTGAAAGAGTTTTGCCTAAGAAAATTACTTTGTTGTCCCATTTCTGTTTGGAGTGTTCTGTAAAAATATATACCCAAACTTATAAAAATATTCCCATTTTAAAACTGAAATTGGGCAAGAGAGAAAGAATTAGAGGCTTGATTGGGGTTGAGCTTGTATGAGAAGACTTAAACAATGGAGGCAGCTTTCATTGCTTACACATGTTTTAATTGATACAACCTCTTATCTGTCTCACCAGTTTTCAGAATTTGAACAGGAAAAAAATAAAACTTTTTAATAAGATTAAGAGGTCAATATTTGCACTGTGTTGGCCTCTAAAGAGCTTTCCAGTGAGCTATCGTTTGTTTTTTCCAGGTATCATCACAATATGTCTTTTCTCTTTCATTACTCAAGGCAATGTGATGAACCTGCCAATTCTATCATTTAGTGGACACCATTCATCACTTCTCTGTGCAAGGGACATGTCAGTAAATGTTACCATCTCTTCAGTAAATTAAGAGAAGGCTGACTGAGTAACTTTATCCAGACAATATTAATAACGTCTACTGTCATAACAGCTACTTAGTCATTCAGAAAAATTCACAAATATTTTCAGATCATTTGAAATTTTAATCAATATTTGTGGCTAATACTCAACACTAAGCACAATACTCATTGGTTTGTTTCATCAAATTTTAAATGATTTGGTGTTAATTTAGATTTATATAAATATTTGTAATACTATATAATCAAAATAAAAATGAAAATTCCTTCTTTAAAAGGTATCTAATTGAAAGTCAAGTAAATTTAAAGCCAGATCACAGAGCATAAATTTGGTTTTGTTTATTTTTAAGCTACTAAGAAAAATGACATATGTCACTCTCTCAGATGCTGTTGAAAAGTCCAGAAGATAAGCTATCATTGCTTTCAAATAAAAAGCCTAGAAAATAGTGAAATATCTCTCACATTCTGAATAATTGATATTATTTAGAATAATATCAACTAATTGATATTAAATACAACATATATTCATTATCATCTACTTCAATATCTATGAAATGTCACATTGGCCGCCTTTTAATATTTTGGCCCCCAATTCACAAAATAAGCTGGTAGTATCTGTGAGTGTACATTGCTCAGTAGGTTTTGTATACCTAAGAAGAAGCAAATTAGAAGGGAACTGAAAGAAAAGAAGGGATATTTGGAGTACGAAGGACAAATAAGAAGGGAACATGGGGGACATGAAGAGAACCGTAGGTGACAGGGAAGCATTGAGAAAAACAAAGCATAATAGCATATCTGAACAAGATCCCAGAACTAGTTAATTTGTTAACTTAAAGACAACACAAAACAAAATGAAACAAACAAAAAATCAGTCAGGTAGTGACGGCCCATCCTTTAATCCCAGTACTCAGGAGGCAGGCATCATCTCTGTGAGTTTGAGGCCAGCCTGGTCTAGAGAGCTAGTTCTAGGATATCTAGGGATGTTACACAGAGAAATACTGTCTCAAAAAAAAATTAAAAATGGTTAAAAACAATTTAACCCCAATGGAACAACTGAAAAAAAAAAAAACAGAACAGACTAAGACAAACACCCTTCATTAGTAATAAAAAGTCAAAGGAACTTTATCCACACAACACACAGTTATACCAACTTGAAACATTTTACTGTCAAAAGCCACCAAATCTAAATTCCATACAACTGTATAGATGTCTCCAGAACCATTTTTTAGGGAGGTACCTTTCTTGCCAATAGCATTCTGTAAGAAAGCAAAGCTTTTGCTTTGAAAACCATAGCTATGGAATAGATTATAGAGTGATTTGGCACATAAAAGAGTCTGCACTGAGACCCTAAGCAATAGAGGAGAGGGTGTTTGAGCTGAACTTATCCTGTAGTCAGACTGATGATTATCTTAAATATCACCATAGAACCTTCGTTCAACAACAGATGGCAACAGAAACAATGACCCACATTGGAGCACTGGACTGAACTCCCAAGATACAGTTGAAGAGTGGAGGGAGTGAGAGTATTAGCAAGGAATTCAAGACCGTGAGGGGGTCATCCACTGAGACAGTTTGCTTGAGCTAATGGTAGCTCACCAACTCCAACTGGACTGGGAGTGAATGAGCATGGGAACAACCAAGCTCCCCTGAGGGGGTTGACAGCTGGGGCAGACTGAGGGGCCACTGATAGTCACACCGGGATGTGTCTCTACTTGCATATACCAGCTACATGGGATCCTATTCTCTTTGGATGTAAACCTTGCTCAACCTAGGCATAGTAGGGAGGGCCTTGAACTTTCCACAGGGCAGGCACATTGCACTCCCTTCAAGTTGGAGGGGTGGAGAGGGTCTGTGGAGGGAGAGGAAGGGAATTGGGTGGAGGGGAGGGCATAGGAATTTGGATTGGCATTTTTTTAAGTAAAAAAAAAAAAGAAAAAAAGGAAAAAACAGAGTCTGCACTGAGGTTTTGAGCGTCAAATACAAAAGTTAAATGTAGTCTTTCTCTTAAAAGAAAGGTTTGCTTTCCATTTTTATATTCTTGACCTCAGATAGATACAGTTCTAATCGTTTTTGAAGTAAAATGATCAGAGTGCTAGTAACACTGGAATGTTGGGTAAGCCATGTAACTTTGGTTACCTTTTTACTATTGTTATTTCTCAGAGAGGCTTTTTCTTGCAGTGTGCATCAGTTTCAGTAAGTTAAGACTATGATTATAAAACCTAGAAAAAGCCACGAAGAGTAAACTCAGCTGTTGTCATTGTGTGTTCCAATCCACACTACTGTTATAAGTGTTGTAAACATTGCCTGGAATTCAGAATTATGAAGGTGCTATTCTTACTCCTGTGACTTACTCGGAAGAATTCTTTTGTTGATCCCGAATCTAGAGTTCCGTATGCAATTTCTGTTTGTTTGGCCAGGTCTTCTGCACTTTCTATGGGGGAGACCATTCTCTCCACCGTCAGGAAAGCAGCCAGATTGGCAGTGTAAGATGATATAATGATGAGTGTGAAGAACCACCAGACGCCTCCAACAATTCGACCTGACAGGGATCTAAACATGGATAAAATTATACAGTTTTTACCTTTCTAAGTCACAGGAAAAAAAAAAGAATTGTCACCAATTCTCAACCATATTTAAAAGTTACAGTTTCAAATATTGTGCTATTTTCTGCTGGTCTACTTAAGAATGCAGCTTATATTGATGCACAATGGCATACTTCACATCATTGCTAAATTTTTTTTAAATATTTATTTATTTATTTATTATGTATACAATATTATGTCTGTGTGTATGTCTGCAGGCCAGAAGAGGGCACCAGACCCCCATTACATGAGCCACCATGTGGTTGCTGGGAATTGAACTCAGGACCTTGGGAAGAACAGGCAATTCTCTTAACCTCTGAGCCATCTCTCCAGCCCACATCATTGCTAAATTAAGTGCCACTGAAGACATGGCAAAATGAATTTGTTGTTTTATTGGCAGAAATGTGGAACTGTCCTCTTTGGAAGATAGCAAAGGGAATATTGCTTAATGTCGTCTGGACCCTCTCTGATAGTTCATCATCTTTGAAGTAGGATGCAGCCATTGATAAACGACAATATGGTATTCTGGTTTTATTGGCAGTGTTTTAGTCTCTTCATGTTTTAGACAATGAGAGATTAAATTTTAAACTAACAGAGTTTAGATTTTCTGCCCAATGGTAGACACCTTCCAGAGAGGATGCCATGTAGGTCAGGATGAGGCTGGACTAAGTGAGGTGAGAAGATTTGGTCTCAAGAGACCTTACTTTGAGATGAGGAGTTGTCCTAAAATTATATTTTATGCTGTGTAGGAGGATGTAATTAACAGAAGAAAAGTTAAAATAAGATAATTTAAAAAAAATACAGGGAATATTGTTCATAATTAATTTTACTAATTTTTACCATCAAGATGTGGTCTCTCTCATTATCTAGTCCAGGCTGGCTTGAAACTCACTATGTGCCCCATAGCTTTCTTATACTTGGAGCAATTCTGCCTCAGCCTCCTTAGTGTTGTAGGTAAATCACCACATCTGCCAAGTAGCTTTAAAATATAGACTTAAATTTTTTAAAATTGCATTTTATTTATCTATTTGTGTGTTGGCATGTGCATGTATGCACTATGTAATACATAAAGAAGTCAGGGGAGAGTTATTTTCTTCTACCAGGTAGAGCCTAGGAATTGAATTCAGATCTCTGGGTTTAGTCTGAATCAACTCCCTAGTCATAAACACTTTTTGCTTTATGTAAAGCAAAACTTGGAATTTTTTGTGGTTCTTCTACCCCACTGCCCTCTTTGCTAATTTTAATCAGGTCATTTGTGATTTAAAATGTGGCACCTGTTAGTTTTAACTTAGTATGGTCTTAAGCTTCAGTTAAAAAAACTTGGTTTGCTCTGATCCTTCCTTTTTGCCTCTTTATCCTATATTATTGAAATTTAAAGTTTTTTTTGTCATTTCTTGGGTCTTAATTTCAGATGAATTGATTACAAAAGGCCTTCTTTTGGAAACACATATATTTCTAAACATATATATTTTTTCAAAGAAACAAAATCCGATATGAAGAAAGGAAATCCGGATGACCCCTGCAGAAACAGCTATTTCCATGGCTAGCTCTTTCCCTGGTGCTCAGCTTCTTTCAATGCTTCCTAAAAAACCATCCACATCTACTACAAAGCACACCATTCATGTTTCCAGAAACCTCAGGGTAGAGATTTCCCTTAATTATGTGAGTTAAGTTCAACAACAATTTTTGATGACAGATCACAATAACAGCCACAGCAACAGTTTTTGGATAAGAGATACCATAAAAATGGGTGTTGTTCTACAGTTTAGATTTGGTTAACACCTATAAAGCTACTCAATGAAAAGTATTACAAAATAATTTTGGGGAGTGGCAGTGGATCACATAATTACTTCTTGTAATGCATCTGTTTTGTGCTAGCTTAGAAGATATTAGTTATAAAATAGGATTATGAGATAATTGCTATTTTTTTCTGCACTTCAGATAGTGTTCTGTCTCAGGGAGAAGAAGACAGAGAAACTATGGAGAACATTCAGAATCTCTGAGAACTGGTGAAGAGTGTCAGTTTTGACACTAACCTGGGTGAAATGTCACATCCTTGCTGCATAAAGGCACCCAGGGAAAACCAGAGGCTGTTAAAGATGCCAAACTCGTTGGGAGGCTGGTCACTGGGACCTTCCTTTCCATCCTCGGGCTCTTCCGTGTGCCACTCATAGGGGCTAAACCTACTGACTAGGAATAAGACCACACTGACACCAATGTATGCAAACACTATGCACATCCAGATCTCATAGGCCAGAGGGTCCAAGAAGGAGAACACTCCTGGTTTAGATTTCTGAGGCTTTTTGATCATGATAGAGATGCCTAAACTCATGAAAGGCTTAGAGAAATCGATGACCTCCTCACGCACCAAAGTGATTGTCAGAGGTGCAATAGCAATCTCCGCTTTCTGTGAGAGAAAAGACACAAGGAAATACACATCAGCAAATTCCATGGGGCAGTTAGCAGTAGAGTGATCAGCAAAGTTTACCAGTATTGCATTCATTTTTTAAAATAAATTTGGATGCCATCAGTAATAAATATCAATTATAGGTAATAAAACACGTAGTGGTTTGGTTTTATGAGATACTACTTAATACATAAATCGTATCGAATCTTTTTAGTTGACAAAGGTTGAGACAGAATCCCACTATGCAGTTTATGTTGGCCTTGGACTCATGATCCTCAGCTTTCCCAAGTGTTTGGGTTACATACTGTTGTGCCCACCTGCAAAAATATTGTCAAGGGTATTGCCTGATCAGTGTTTGTCTCATCAAAAAAAAATCCCTGTTCTTTTGACAACATATTCCAGCTCAGTTCACACACAAAAGTCTGGAAACTGCCATTTGCTTCCTCTGATACACATTCTTTGATTTTCTCTTTCTGATATTCTTTTAAAACAAGATAGTAGTATCTTTAATTCTCAGCTATCAAAGTCACAAGACCCCTTTTCATTGTTTGGTGACCCTGAGTTATTTTTTTTTTCTGTGTCTCTAAAACGGGACAGTGCTTTTGCCCGTTTACCTACTAAACCCTTAATTAGACATAGTGAACATGTGCTGATGTAGTCTTTATGTGATACAGATTAAATTACCTTAAATGACCTTTTCCTGCTGCTTATCTGGACAGAACTAAGACTGAGTGAGTTTTCCACACTGTGGTAGCTCTTAGACTTGAGTCTGGAAAACATCTTGAATAGAATTTTATAAATTGTGCCATAAAAATTAAACTCTGGTTTAAACGACAAATTAAAATAGAGTTTTATTTACTTTAAAGGAAAATAGTTATCATCAAAATAAGAGTGGGAATATTTAGACACAAACTTCTCCAGAGGCTATCATTTTTTACAAGATCTCAGGGAACACAATTGATGGAGGTGGGTCATTGGCTAATAAAGAAACTGCCTTGGCCCATTTGATTGGCCAGCCTTTAGGTGGGTGGAGTAAACAAAACAGAATTCTGGGAGAAAGAAGCCGAGTGAGGAGTCGCCATGATTCTCCCACTCCAGACAGACGCAGGTTAAGATCTTTCCTGGTAAGCCAGCTCGTGGTACTACACAGAATATTAGAAATGGGTTAGATCAATATGTAAGAGCTAGCCAATAAGAGGCCAGAACTAATGGGCCAGGCAGTGATTAAAAGAATACAGTTTCCGTGTAATTATTTCGGGGCATAAGCTAGCCATGTGGGCGGCCGGGTGCCGGGGACGCAGCCCTGCCGCTCGTATTACAACACACAATGGAATAGAGAATAAAAGAGTGGAAGACCCAGAGTGGATGGAGGACACGGGGGAACAAGGCTCCCTAAGTCAACTGAGCAAAGCTCTTCAGAAACTGCAGAGACTGAAGCAGTGAGCATAGGCTCTACAGCGTTCTGCACCAGGGCGTCTAGGGCTCCTTAGTGTGTGAACAGAGGGTTTTAAATTTAAAAAGTTTTAAATAATAATAATAATAATTAAATAAAAATAAAAGAATGAGATGCAGAATTTAAAAACTGTTTCATTGCAGTTCTAGCCAGGAATTTGATTCCTCCTGTGACCTTTGCCTTTATTTTGAGTCTGTTTACTTGTTCCTGGGGAAGGATGCTTCTCCATGTAATTCCTCATTTCAAAAAGAGAAATGTGTGTGCTTTGAACATGGAATCGATAAACTACAAAGTAGCATTTAGAATATTTCAAAATACAGTTCATACATTTATTTCTTTTATTGGTACCTGGATGCACAAACTTACTGTGTTTGGACTCTGAACTTGGAACATATTATAGAATTACTATGGTTTGATTGTGACACTACAGGGGCTGCCAAAAATGAGGGACCTTGATCTTGTTCATTGAGGCAGAAATTTCCTGCTGCATTGTGTTGGGACTGCCCTTGGCTATCTATGTGTGTATTCCATGTCTAGTGTGCTTGCTCAGGGGAAGGGCACAGCATGCTGTGTTAGAGACCTACTTTGAAAATCATTCTAGCTTTTGTGTTTTGTTATGTATGCTTGAATGAAAAGGGGGTACAGAAAAGGTACATTATCTGAAATGTACATTTACTGTGGCTCGAAGAATTGTAAGAAGCACAATACTGATGAACATTTTAGACACTGGGAGACTGTAACAATTAGAAATTAGTTAAAAGACACTTATGAACAATTATGAATAGCAAGGATACACACAATTAGATAAAGTAGTCACTGACTTTATACTATTGAAAGGAATCTGCCAAGTAAGAGGTTGCTCAATGATCATTTAAGCTGTCTGTGGTCTACCTGTTTAATGCATATTCATCATAGATTCTAAAGCCAATGTCGCTTTTTTTTTTTTTATTACTTTCTCTGTGCTATCTGGAGGACACTGTATTTTGGATTTTTATTTCTTTTCTTGTTTTAAGTTACCAGGATGAGTTCTGTTATTTGGAATGTGCATTTCTAATGAAATAGGGAAATGTTTGAATATATCGAATATATTTTGAAACATTGCTGTAGATTAGAAAATAAAACAGTCAATGGATGTTTAAAAATTGAAACATGCCCAAGGGAAAAGAGGCTTCAGGTTTATGTAAGTAAATTCCTCATAATAGGTTTGCTTACCCCATACACAAGCTCTCCTACCATCCCATTCCAGATTTTAGTGTCTGCGTCCCTCGCTCCATATTTTCCATCAGGGACAATGGCAATTTTATACTTGATACCGATATGTTTTGCAATTTCAGATGCCAAATCTACACAGTAGCCTTCGTACTTGTCATTTCCTTCAAACATTTCATGATTTTTCTTGTACATAACATAGGGGGATTCCTACAATGAGAGAAGCAGAACTGTAAAGGAGAAATTACAAAACATCTGAAAAACCTTTCTGTAACTATAGTTTCAGAATTTTTTGACAAAAGAATATATTTATTATGTTTATGTGAATTTATGTGGCTTGAATTTATTAATAAGATAGATGAATATAAATATACTTAGAACTGTATTAAACTGGTTTGCATTGAATAATAAAATTAAAATTTAAAACTGTTTTGATTGATTGTCATATACCTAGTATTATGACTTTTAAAAAATAAATAAATCCATTAGGGTTTCTCTATGTAACCTTGGCTGTTCTGGAACTTACTCTGCAGACAAGGCTGGCCTTGAACTCATAAAGATCTGCCTGCATCTGCCTCCAGTGCTGGGATTAAAGGAACATGCCACCACTGCCCACCTTCCTTTACTAATTTTCTAGGGTAGAGTATTCAATCATTTTTAGCCTTGAAACTGATATTTCCAAAATATTTCATGAAATTGGAAATTACAAAGTGACCACTATAGTGTATTAAAAACCTAGTCAAGGTCACATAGCTTCATATTCTGTACCTTTTCTTTTTCAGAAAACCATTTCAAGTGTGTTAAATAAGATGCTTTTCTCAGAGAAGGCATTTGCTACAGTTCGTCAATTGAAGAAGCTTAAAGGCACATGTCTCTAGTTACTTGTGTTAAATTCACTTTGTTCCTGCTGTCCCATATTTTGACTTTAAATAAGAAATGTGCTTCATGAATTGTAAGTTTACTATGAAATATGTCTTTAGGGGAGGCCGTTTTCCTCTGCGTGTAGGGAACACACACGTTGATATTCCCATTTAGTTTTCTACATGAATGAGTCAGAGAATGGGAGGAAAAATATTGAAAACATTATCATCATATGCAATAGTTTCTTGGTGTTTGATAGTTGCTAAATTGTTTTCTTTGAGCACATACACACTCACACACACTTAAATAACAGCAGATTAAGGCTTTAATTTTAGAGATGATTTAGTCATCCTATTGTGTATTGGCACCGATCCATAAACAGAAAGATGGGTTTGATAGGTTTGTAGTACACAGTATGGAGGGAACTCCTGGTCATACCTCAGTGTTTCATTTTCAGAAAAGTAGTAATGACATTGGCTACACCATTGCTGATATAATGTACTTTCATCTTATGAAAATCATACTCTAACCTTAATTTAGGGTTGTTCTAAGTGTTTTTTTTTCTTTTCTCCAGAAAAATTTATCTGTTAAAGAATTGGAATTTGCACTTGCAGCTCTACAGAAGAAAGCAGCTTGATCTATAGAGTGTCCAATAGGGCCACACAAATTCTGACTTTATTATAATTACCTTGCAAGCATAGATACCAATTTAAAAACTTAAGAAACTGAGGAAATTTCAGAAAATTGTATTTTCTCATGGAGATACTTCCCGTGATTTTGCAGTGGGAAACTATGTGACACGTCTTCATACTATTTCTTAAATTATATCTCTGCTTGTCATGACTGTGTGACCCAGATCCTTGGCATTGGATGGATATCCAAGACTAAATGAGGTAAGAAGTAAAATTTGCCCTTAATGAAATTAAGGTAAATGTTTGTCCCTTCTTTAATGAAGATTGTCTATTATTCTTTAGGTATGTATGAAAGCTCAACGTGTTTTTCAAACTATGAATGTGATCATGCAAATTTGTGAGTAGCTGCAAAGGGATGACTTTCTAAACTATACAGTTTTAGGAATTTTGTGAACAAATTCTTTTCATCTTTTTAGAAAGACCTAATTAACCTATGGAAGATTATATGGAAAACAGCAAAAGCCACACATACAAAATAACGTGTAAAATATGATAGCTATATCTGAACAGTTAGAATATCCAGTAGAGTAAGCTATGCCAGTCCTCTCATTGGAAACAAAGGCTGAAGCCCAAGTTTAAAGGATCTTGAATACTTGAACATTTAAAAATTTTACTCTACAATTAAGCATCTTACTTCATTAATTTTGTATGAATTATTTTGACTTGCCATAATCTAATCAATTCTTCTAACATGGTGAATAGTTTAGTTAACGAAAAAGTTCATTATTTAATCAAGCATTTATTAAACATCTGCTTTGTGCCAGGCAATTTACAGGAAGGTAGAGCTAGTAACAAAAAAAGGATTTCTCCTTCATCTCCTTGTGATCAAAATGATTGTAAATTCTTTGTGATAAGAGTAAAGGCAAACTAGTGGTGGGAACAGCAGATTTATTGTAAAAAAAAGTAATTTCTCTTCCTGACTTTGAGCTTTCTTTGTGCTAGGTGCAATGCTAAATTCTTGAGCTATATACTTTGATTTACATTTTGCATTGCATCTTGAATTTAACATCATATCAAGTGGGTAGAAAACTTTAGAGTCATGGAAGGTAAGTGAATATTCAATTTTATTTGGTTAATAGGTGACAGAAATGGGAGTCAGGCTTTTAATTTTGAAACATCTGGAAGCTCTTGGAGTTGTTACAATATCCATCAAGAGACTTGCAATTAACTGGAATTTCATATGATTTAACAAGAGAGGGAAAAAAATTAAAGAAATGTATTTCAATACAATCAGGCAATGTAATTTTTATGATATTTTGAGTAAAGAAAATAGATGAAAACATTTTCATTTGAAGTAACTGCCCTGTCCTCGATCATCATTTTCTGACTGAATAGGAATAGTTTGACTAAAAAGTTGTGTTGGATTATATTGATTCAGACTTTCAAAATGAAAGTAAATGTCTGTGGCAGGCACATTTATGTTCTTCCTTGAATGAATTTATTTCCTAGACAGTTCTGTAGCTGAGGAGGTTCTGAGTTTATACAAAAAGGACTCCCCTACCCCAAGTCTGCAGATTTTTTTTAACCACAATAGTTATATTTCTCCTATTTGTAAGGTTTAGATTTGGTTTCCTGGGGTTGTTTGTTTACAGTTGGTATTTGTCTGCAGAAAACGGCATCTCTTTGTCCCCAGTCTCATGAATATTATGGTTTTTACCTCATGTTTAGTCAGTAAGAATTAACAATAGAAGTTCATATAATTGCAAATTGTTTCCTATTTAGATTAGCTTTTTTGTAGTCAGTATGTTTGACATAGTTGTGTTTAAGTAGAATAAATTCATCTTGAAAATGAAAATCCAGTATAGACATACAGCAGTTGCAAGGAAAAATAAATTTCAACAGCATAAAAATAATAATAGCACATTTTATTTTGTATTGAGAATTGTAATCATGAATTATGTTTCATATTTATTTTTTTCTGTAATATAAATTTCATTGTGCAGAAGTCACTTCTGTCGTATTTCCAGTGTCTAACCCTGTTCCTGGAACATAACAGACGTTCAGTAAGTATTCTGAATGTATAACTGGATTTCTCAATCAATTTTATTTATTAATAACATATATCACAACAGTAAATCAGCATATAAACACAGCATACACAGGGAAGACAAAGTGAGTTCAGCAACACCACACCCATTTAGACAGTAATTCTGTGCTCTTCAGAGCTCATTCTTAGCTTCCTCAGTATCTAGGTCTCTGTATCAGACTCATTGCAACCTTGAGCCAACTCCATCCATATTGAGTTTTTCAATAGAATATGGGGGTGTATTGCATGCACTTATCTAATCAGCTAAATGTAATCATACTTGTTTTTAAGTAAGTGAGCTGAGGTGATTGTCCTAGATCCTAAGCTAATGCTTTAAAGAGAACCAGATTCAATGAACACTTTAAGGGAGGGTGCGGTAGGGTTGTCTGTTTTGTTTTGGTATTATGGAATAGTCATGGAGCTGAAAATATCAGGGGAATGATTTAAATGAAGATGACAGTTATATAAAAGACAGATACTACTCCTATACACTACTATGATAACAAAAGTATTGTTATCATCACTATCAAGCAAACAGAATTATATATATATATATATATATATATATATATATATATATATATATGAAGTATATATTTTATTTTCGGTCACATTTTTACTTAGCTTTTGATATCATGCTTCCTGAAGACTAGCCGTGCTTGGAAAATCAATTATGTAATTTGACACTAGGAATTATAAATAGCATCTTTTATAACAGGCCAAGGGAAGAAGACTTCACATTACACTCTTAATATACATCGTACATTCATTTCACAGAAGAGGCAACATTTCAAAATATGCTAAAGCAAACAATTATATGTATATCCAGAAAACAAGCACAAATTCAGAGTTTTACTTTGAAGAAATCTACTGTTCTCTAACATGTACATTGATCATGTACAATGACTTCATTTTATGACATGGGAACAGGAATATCAGAATCACTACTATATTCTTTTTCAGCATCTATTTTCTTGAGAATGATAAGGACTAAGGAACAACTCTTTTGTTCTAATAACTCACAAAAGTCTCTCTCTCTCTCTCTCTCTCTCTCTCTCTCTCTCTCTCTCTCTCTCTCCTCTCTCTCTCTCTCTCTCTCTCTCTCTCTCACACACACACACACACACACACACAACATACACACATTTAAAAACTGTTTTCTGGTAGTCCAGAGTTGGTTATCCAAGAAGAATCCCACATGAAAAATAAGCTTAAATTTACTACTCAGAAGAACAAGACTCGAGCCTTAGTTAGGAATAGTCGAACAGCGTGGAACTCTTGTCTTTCTTGGTCAATTTCTTAAAATAGGATTCTTCATCAGAGGCTGAAAAGAGGAGGACTGTACTGAAGTATAAATTTCCATTATTGTGTCTTTTTAAAGGAAAAAGATATATGCATACATACATACATATATATGTATATATATCCTGCTTTTCAACTCCCATGCAAATATTACACAATTAAGTCAGAAAATTCATACAAACACTGCTGTTGGTGGGTTTGCATTCTAAAATAATCAACCCCCAAATCAAGGCTTGTCAGATTACATTAAATTGCTAACTGGTTACTCAAAACAGGTATAGCTGATTGCAATAGGCGAATGCTTCTATTTTGGTATTTTTCATGTTTTGATTTCAGTGTCAATTTTAGAAATATTTTGAAATTACTAAAACCCTAAAACTAAAATTGAAATTATGTAAACTAAAAGTTAACTTAGGCAAAGACTTCCACTTTATTTAAAGTAATAGTTTCTATGAAGAACTGATAATATGCTTTGCTTACAGAAAAAATTAGCTGAGGATCTGTGATCTTAAATAAGGTATAAACAGTCACCAACTTTCAATCTCCTTTGACTACCACCAACTGTAAAGGACATATTTGTCTTTAGAATATTATATAATTTAAAAGGCAAATCCACAAGAACTCCTTGAAGTAGGAGCCTTAAAATTTAGAGCATGTTAAATTTCATTATATGGTCAAATGAAATATTCACATTTCCTTGATTCCCAGAAGTTTGTTCAATTATATATGTCAATGAGAAAAATAGTCAGTGGGTGGGAATGTCTTTTTACATTAAAAACAAATATCAAACAAAATCAATTTATCAAGCATTCGGTTATATAAAAAGTACCCATTAGAATTTTCCCATTCACATCCTTGTAATTAGAAATAGACAAGACAGATCACTCTCCCATGATGAGCTGAAACAACCATTTAAACACCATTGATGATTATTTCACTGATGCTTTTGAAAACACTGAGAATATGGTAATTCCACCTGATGGTTTTAGGATTCGATTGGAGCTTGACTTCGTCAAATTCATTATTCATTGTTGCAGTCTGAGAATTTCAAACATTTCCAACTTCAGTTTCACAGTCTCAGTTTTTAACATCTGAGTCAATTTTTTCCCCCAAGAAAAACATTGCAACGAAAAGTAACACAAGTAAGGGCAATGAAAGAGTTGAATGTGTCCAAGCTTGGGACAGAGTCAAAGCCTCAGGAGCTTTGGGTGGGTCAGAGCACTCAAGTCACAACTAAGATTCAGCTTGTATCCCCTCATCATAGCCAGGGAGTTAAATTTGCCTGTGGACAAGACGGAACACTAGAAAGCATACACCAAAACTCACCATGATTGTGGTTACAACCACTGTTCTGTTCTCTATAGCTGCTGTGTCATTGCCGAGAGTGGGTACATCTTGAATCAAGACTAACTTATCCATATCATTCCAGTAGCCAACCTGCCAGAGAGAGAAGCTGATTGAAAACTCACCATAAAAGTACTCCTGGAGTTCCCCTGTGACAGTCCCTTTTACAAACTAGTGAGCTTGCCAAACAAACCTAAACCTCAGGAACATTAGGAACTGTATTTTGAAAGTTGATAATTTTGTATTTTTTGAAAATTTAATAGAGGAACACTTCCTCTACCTAACGCCAACATTCCCTCCTCTATAGACTCCTCCATTATCCTCCAAAATTCTTGATTTCTTCTTTAATTATTAGTGTAGCATGGATGCACACACATATACACAACCTCCTGAATCGTTTTAGCTTTGTTTATATGGGCTGACCACTTGGGACTGGACATCTCTGGAGGAAACTGATTCTCTTTCTCTTAGCAAGTATGGACCACCTACATCTTGCCATCAATGGGTGGACTATGTGGACTTCCCCTGTCCATGTTGGCATGATAACTGGTGCTGTTATTATGTTGGTCTTGCAGCCATATTGCTGAGAGTTCATGGGAGCAGCGTGCCTGTCAAGTACAGAAGACACAATCTCACAGCAGGTGTCCTGGTCCTCTGTTTCTTAACAGTTTTTCTGCTTTCTGTTCTCTGATATTCCTAGAGCCTTAAGAATAATGGCTGCATTGTAGATGGTTAATTTACACCTATTGAGACAGTGTTAAAGATACTGCCTTAATATAAGTTTAGCAAATTCAGTGTTATGTAATAGTCAAGGGAAGAATTTTTTCTGAATGGAAGAAACACAGATAAAACCTTGGGCATATTGATCTTCTCATCTAGTGAGATAGGCCAGCACTGCCGAAAGCTAATTTCTACAACTTCATCAAGAAAACCACAGAATATACAGTAAACAGCCATAGTTTGTGTAAAGGAAACTTATTTGCAAACAGCAATATAGAAGTATGTTTTGACTTGATATCATGTAAGTGCTATATGAGAATTCATTTCCTGAAATGCAAATTGCATCACAGATGGATATTAATGTGCAATATTTTCATTTTTTAAAGCTTACATTTCAATTTGTGCTTCAACTTTAAACATCTTAGTATTTGGGGCTAGGGAAATGGCGTAGTTGGCAAGACTGCTGGATAAGCAAGTGGGAGTACCTAAATTCAGAGGCCTATCGGCCATGGAAAAAGCATTGCACGGCTATGCATGTGACTGCACCCCTATTTGTGGGAGATGGGTAGAGACAGGAGGATGACTGTGGCTTATTAGCTGTTAATGCAGCTCCAGGTTTATAGGAAGACCCCCGTCTCAAGGGAATAACATGTATCATGAAAGAATAGAATTCCTCATGTCTTCCTCTGGCTTTTGTACTCATGCACTGGTGCTCACACCTGCACTCATTAGTTTGCACACGTCACACACTTCATACACTAACAGTTTGTACTGGTGGTTTTGTGTTAACTTGACACAAACTAGAGTCATCGGAAAGAAAGGAGCCTCAGCTGAGGAAATGCTTCCTTGAGATCCAGGCATTTTCTCAATTAGTGATCAATGGGGGAGGGTCAAGCCTATGGTGGGTAGTACCATCCATAGTCTATTGTTCTTGTGTTCTATAAGAAGGCAGGCTAAGCAAGCCAGGAAAAACTAGTCTGTAAGAAGTATCCCTCCAAGGCCTCCACATTAACTCCTGCACTCCAGGATCTTGCCCTGCTTGAGTCCCTGTCCCGGTTCAGTGTTTAATGAAGTGGTCATGGTGTTTTGTCGCAGCAATAGAAACTCTAACTAAAACACAGTTCATATTATTTTCTCATTTATATATTTTAAATACTTCTATATAAAATAAACCAAGCAGTTAGTACCTGAAGATGAAGTATGACAGTGGGATATTACTGGAAATGGAGGATGCACTGATTGACTTCTATCATTGGAGGATAATGAAGGCTACTGCACAAAGAATGTTGCTCTTGGGCATATCTCTGTATGATGTGTATTATTATTATTATTTTTTTTTTGGTTTTTCGAGACAGGGTTTCTCTGTAGCTTTGGTGCCTGTCCTGGAACTAGCTCTTGTAGACCAGGCTGGCCTCCAACTCCCAGAGATCCGCCTGCCTCTGCCTCCCGAGTGCTGGGATTAAAGGAGTGCGCCACCCCCGCCTGGCTATGTGTATTATTCTATGCCTGCTAAAATTAGTATGCATAATGTTATTGAGTTTATTGCTATTATTGTCTATGCTTATGATATGAATATCCTTTGTGAAGACTAAACAAACTGTCTAAGATTATAATCCAGTAATGTGAGTACTCACAACTGAAACCTGTACAATACCGAATCCTTATATTTTTGCTTATATGCTGCATGACTTCCAAAAGTCAGTGCTCATGTAATTCTTTGGAAGGCTTAATTTCTTAATGATGTTCATAAAGCTCAGGCCCCCATAAAAATGTGTGTACTTGCTCATGGGTCTGCAGTCAGTGTCTGATCTACTCTGGTTTACAAAACTCTCTCGCTCTGTCAGCTGTCTTAACTGCTTACTAGTAGGCAAGAATATATTCAAACAAAGCATTAATATTGTTAAAGAGAGATAATTATTCACAAGTGGTGCTGACATAACTCAAAAAGAATTAGGTATAGCAAAAGGATTTTAATTAGAAATTATAGTACCTATAAATTCCACAGTTATGTTCAGTTGTCCATGTATATCCATTTCTAAAGAACATGTAGCAAATCTGTAAAAAAATTTTCACTTAAAAATGATTTTGAAACCACCCTTTTCCTCAATTCCCATATGTACTTTAGAAATCTCAATGGCTTCTTATAATTCTTTTTTCCATAGACAGGTTTGTATGTTCATAGAGGGTTTTACAACTGGGCATTCCATTAACATAAGTCATATCTGTAGATCGCTGCAGTCCATTTTCAAGCAAGATGAGTATAGTGGTATATTATTTGTGTTTTAATAAATAAACTTTGCCTGTAGGTCAGTGTAAGGCAGCCACATTAGTCAACCATATAGACCAAGCAGTTGCTGCACACACCCTTAATCCCAGCAGCCACACTAGTTAGACATTGAGGTCGGGCAGTGGTGGGACATACGTTTAATCCCAGCACTAGAGAGGAATATAAGGCTGGATGAAACAGGAATTCATTCTCTTTCAGTATGAAGATTTCAAAGAAATAAGAGCTGTCTAGTGGCTTGACTGATTTTGCTTTTCTGATCTTCAGGTTGAACCCTAATATCTGTCTCTTTGTTTTTTATTATTCGTGCTACAGAAGAGTTTTTTTTAAATTGATGAATCCCACTGGGAAAAGAACCATGGATCTAGGTAATTTTGGAATAGTCACAGTGACTGGTAAGTCTTTGAAATATTGCATGATGATCCCTTCCAAAAGAGTAAGTGAGGCAGACCTGCGGCGCAGACGCGGCAGGAGCCTGGTCCTGGCCCTGAAGTCCCTCCTGAGTGGTGGGAGTGATCTTGACCTGTGGTGGGACCCAGGAAACGGAGCGGGGGCATTCCCTGACCCCCTTGACTACCCGGTTAGCTTGCGGGTGCTGCTCCTCCTCTGCTGCGACCTCTCTCTCCCTGGCCCATCCCAGCTTTCCCCAGAGGCTTCCTTCCTTCTCCCTCCCTTCTGCAGGGTTGCGGGATCACCCAGTTCAGCCTGTTTGGGTGCTGGGTTGGGGTGCTCGGGGCAGAGGACAGCGGGAGTGTCTTTGTTTTGGTGGCTGGCCTACAGAGGGGTAGGCCTTTTGTTGGCGAGGTCCCTGCCGAACAGGGAGCCTGGTCTGGTTCCTGTAGACCCTCCTGATTCGTGAGAGGGATCTTGGCCCATGGCGGGAGCCTGGAAATGGGACGGGGGCATTTTGTAAGAGGGGCCCCTGGCCAGCAGGGAAATCTGATCCTGTTTTAAAAGCCCCAAGAGATAGCATCGATAGGAGGAGATGGGCAGGTGCCAAGGCAAGAATTCACCCAACAATCTGAAAAACAATATGAAAACACCAGAACCCAATGATCTTACAACAGAAGGACTTGAAGACCCTAACACAGAAGAAGTGGAAAAAATTGACTTTATGAAAGCAATAGAGTACCTCAAACAACATGTAAAAAATGCCCTTATAGAAATGGATGAGAAGTATTACAAAAAGTTTGAAGAAATGAGTAAATACGTAAATGACACCCTGGGAAACCAAGAAAAAATGATCAAAAAGGTAATGGAAACAGTTCAAGAATTGAAAACTGAAATAGAAGCAAGGAAGAAAACACAAACTGAGGACCGGCTGGATATGAAAAATTTAGGTGAACGAGCAGAGACTACAGAAACAAGCATAATCAATAGAATACAAGAGATAGAAGAAAGAATCTCAGATTCTGAGGACACAATAGAGAAAATAAATGCACTAATCAAAGAAAACAGCAAAGCCAACAAATTTTCATCATAAAACATTCAGGAAATATGAGACACAAGAAAAAGACCAAACCTAAGAATAATAGGGATAGAAGAAGGAGAAGCGTCACAGCTCAAAGGCCAAGAAAATATTTTTAACAAAATTATAGAAGAAAACTTTCCCAACATAAAGAAAGATATTCCTTTGAATATTCAAGAAGCATACAGAACACCAAATAGACTGGATCAAAAAAAAATCCCCTTGCCATATAATAATCAAAACACAAAACATACTTAAAGAAAGAATATTAAGAGCTGCAAAGGAAAAAGGGCAAGTAACTTATAAAGGTAAACCGACCAGACTTACACCTGACTTCTCTATGGAAACCATGAAAGCCAGAAGGTCCTGGATAGAGGTACTGCAGAAACTAAGAGACCATAGATGCAAGTCTAAACTACTATACAAAGCCAAGCTATTGTTCACTATCAATGGAGAAAACAAGACATTCCAGGATAAGAACAAATTTAAACAATATGTAGCCACAAATTTAGCCCTACAGAAAGTAATAGAAGAAAAATCACAACCCAAGGAATCCAACATTGCCAACACTGCCCACAATAACTCAGGCATCTAGTGACCCTTCACCAGCACAATTCAAAGAAGAGAGACACAGAAACTCTACTACCAAAAACAATAAGAATAACTGGAGTAAACAACCACTGGTCATTAATATCACTTAATATTAATGATCTCAATTCACCTATAAAAAGGCACAGGCTAAGAGATTGGATATGAAAACAGGATCTAACATTCTGCTGTTTACAGGAAACACATCTCAACCACAAAGACAGGCATCTACTCAGAGTAAAGGGTTGGGAAAAGGTTTTTCAAGCAAATGATCCTAAGAAAAAAAGCAGGCATGGCCATACTAATTTCTAACAAAACTGACTTCAAACTAAAATCAATCAGAAGAGATCGAGATGGACACTTTATACTCATAACAGGAACAATTCATCAGGATGAAGTCTCAATCATGAATATCTATGGCCCTAATATAAAAGCAACCACCTATGTAAAAGAAATATTACTAGAACTCAAGGCAGACATCAAACCACACACACACTAGTAGTAGGAGACTTCAACACACCTCTCTCACCAATGGACAGGTCAATCAGACAGAAATCTAATAGAGAACTAAAAGAATTATTGGAGGTAATGAACCAAATGGACTTAACAGACATCTATAGAACACTCCACCCAAATAGGAAAGAATATACCTTCTTCTCTGCAGCTCATGGTACATTCTCGAAAATTGACCACATACTCAGAAACAAAGGAAAACTCCACAGATACAAAAAAAAAAAATCAGTGTCCACCTGTGTCTTATAAGATCACCACGGATTAAACTTAGAAGGCAACAACAATGCTACCCCCAGAAAACCGACAAACTCATGGAAACTGAACAGTCAACTACTGAACCACACCTGGGTCAAGGAAGAAATTAAGAAATAAATTGAAGTCTTCCTTGAAATTAATGAAAATAAAGAGACAACATACTCAAACCTATGGGACACGATGAAAGCAGTGCTAAGAGGAAAGTTCATAGCACTAAGTGCCCACTTAAAGAAAATGGAGAAAGCATACATTGGGGACTTAACAGCACACTTGAAAGCTCTAGAAAAAAAAGAAGCAGACACGTCCAGGAGGAGTAGAAGACTGGAAATAATTAAACTGAGGGCTGAAATCAACAAAATGGAAACACAGAAAACAATCCAAAGAATCAATGAAACAAAAAGTTGGTTCTTGGAGAAAATCAACAAGATCGACAAACCCCTATCCAAACTAATTTAACAACAGAGAGAGAACACGCAAATAAATAAGATCAGAAATGAAAAGGGGGACATTACCACAGACACAGAGGAAATTCAGAGAATCATTAGATCTTACTACAAAAGCCTGTATGCCATAAAACTGAAAAATGCAAAAGAAATGGACATTTTTTTTAGATAAGTATCATATACCAAAGTTAAACCAAGACCAGGTGAACAATCTAAATAGACCTGTTAGTCACGAAGAATTAGAAGCTGTTATCAAAAACCTCCCTTCCAAAAAAAGCCCAGGACCAGATGTTTTCAATGCAGAATTCTACCAGAACTTCCAAGAAGAGCTAATACCTATACTCCTTAAGGTATTCCACAATATAGAAACAGAAGAGTCATTGTCAAATTCCTTTCATGAAGCTACAGTCACCCTGATACCAAAACCACACAAAGACTTAACCAAGAAAGAGAATTACAGGCCAATCTCACTCATGAACATCGACGCAAAAATTCTCAGTAAAATACTGGCAAACCGAATCCAAGAACACATTAGAAAAATTATCCATTATGATCAAGTAAGCTTCATCCCAGAGATGCAGGGCTGGTGCAACATATGCAAATCTATCAATGTAATTCATCATATAAATAAACTGAAAGAAAAAAAACCCATATGATCATTTCATTAGATGCTGAAAAAGCATTTGACAAAATTCAACACCCCTTTATGATAAAGGTCTTGGCAAGACTAGGGATACAAGGGTCATACCTAAATATAATAAAAGCTATTTACAACAAGCCGACAGCCAACATTAAATTAAACGGAGAAAAATTCAAAGCCATCCCACTAAAATAAGGAACACAACAAGACTGTCCACTCTCTCCATACCTCTTCAATATAGTGCTTGAAGTTCTAGCAATAGCAATAAGACAACATAAGGGGATCAAGGGGATTCGTATTGGAAAGGAAGAAGTTAAACTTTCGTTATTTGCAGATGATATGATAATATACATAAACGACCCCAAACACTCTACCAAAGAACTCCTACAGCTGATAAACACCTTTAGTAATGTAGCAGGATACAAGATCAACTCCAAAAAATCAGTTGCCTTCCTATACAAAAAGATAAGGAAGCAGAGAGGGAAATCAGAGAAGCATCACACTTCACGATAGCCACAAATAGCATAAAATATCTTGGGGTAACTCTGACCAAGGAAGTGAAAGATCTATTTGACAAGAACTTTAAGTCTTTGAAGAAAGAAATCGATGACGACACCAGAAAATGGAAGGATCTCCCTTGCTCTTGGATTGGGAGGATCAACATAGTAAAAATGGCAATTCTACCAAAAACAATTTATAGATTCAATGCAATCCCCATCAAAATCCCACCAAAATTCTTCACAGAACTTGAGAAGACAATAATCAACTTTATATGGAAAAATAAAAAACCCAGGATAGCCAAAACAATCTTATACAATAAAGGATCATCTGGAGGCATTACCATCCCTGACTTCAAACTCTATTACAGAGCTACAGTATTGTAAACAGCTTGGTATTGGCATAAAAACAGAGAAGTCGACCAATGGAATCAAATAGAAGACCCGGACTTTAACACACAAACCTATGAACACCTCATTTTTGATAAAGGAGCTAAAAGTATACAATGGAAGAAAGAGAGCATCTTCAACAAATTGTGCTGGCAAAACTGGATGTCAATCTGTAGACGAATGAAAATAGATCCATATCTATCGCCATGCACAAAACTCAAGTCCAAATGGATTAAAGACCTCAATATCAGTCTGATCACACTGAACCTGATAGAAGAGAAAGTAGGAAGTACTCTGCAACACATGGGCACAGGAGACCACTTCCTATGTATAACCCCAGCAGCACCGACATTAAGGGCATCATTGAATAAATGGGACCTCCTGAGACTGAGAAGCTTTTGTAAAGCAAAGGACACTGTCACTAAGACAAAAAGGCAACCCACTGACTGGGAGAAGATCTTCACCAACCCTGCAACTGACAAAGGTCTGATCTCCAAAATATATAAAGAACTCAAGAAACTAGACTGTAAAACGCTAATCAACCCAATTATAAATTGAACACTGAGCTGAACAGAGAATTCTCAACAGAAGAAGTTCAAATGGCCAAAAGATACTTAAGGTCATGCTCAACTTTCTTAGCAATCAGGGAAATGCAAATCAAGACACCTTTAAGATACCATCTTACACCTGTCAGACTGCCTAAAATCAAAAACACCAATGATGGCCTTTGCTGGAGAGGTTGTGGGTTAAGGGGTACACTCATCCATTGCTGGTGGGAATGCAAACTTGTGCAACCACTTTAGAAAGCAGTATGGCGGTTTCTCAGGAAATTCGGGATCAACCTACCCCTGGACCCAGCAATACCACTCTTGGGAATATACCCAAGAAATGCCCTATCATACAACAAAAGTATATGCTCAACTATGTTCATAGCAGCATTGTTTGTAATAGCCAGAACCTGGAAACAACCTAGATGCCCTTCAATGGAAGAATGGATGAAGAAAGTATGGAGTATATACATATTAGAGTACTACTCACCAGTAAAACACAATGACTTCTTAAATTTTGCATGCAAATGGACAGAAATAGAAAACACTATCCTGAGTGAGGTATCCCAGACCCAAAAAGAGGAACATGGGATGTACTCACTCATAATTGGTTTCTAGCCATAAATAAAGGACATTGAGCCTATAATTCGTGATCCTAGAGAAGCTAAATAAGAAGGTGAACCCAAAGAAAAACACATAGTCGTCCTCCTGGATATTAACCTTCATCAGGTGATGAAAGGAGACAGAGACAGAGTCCAACATTGGAGCACCGGACTGAAACTCCAAGGTCCAAACCAGGAGCAAAAGGAGAGAGAGCACGAACAAGGAACTCAGGACCGCGAGGGGTGCACCCACACATTAAGACAGTGGGGCTGATCTATCGGGAACTCACCAAGGCCAGCTGGACTGGGTCTGAAAAAGCATGGGACAAAACCAGACTCGCTGAACATAGCGGACAATGAGGACTGCTGAGAAGTCAAGAATAATCTCACTGGGTTTTGATCCTACTGCAGGTACTGGCTTTGTGGGAGCCTAGGCTGTTTGGATGTTCATTTTACTAGACCTGGAAGGAAGTCGGAGGTCCTTGGACTTCCCACAGGATAGGGAACCCTGACTCCTCTTAGGGTTGAGGAGAGAAGGGGAGTTGATTGGGGGAGAGGGACGGAAATGGGAGGTGGTGGCGGGGAGGAGACAGAAATCTTTAATAAATAAATAAATAAATAATAATAATAATAAAGAAAAGAAAAGAGTAAATGATTCAGAAGTGTTTGAAATTAAGATAACAAATTAAAGGTCAATTTTTTGCTTTATATATACATATAATTCCAACAAAAACAGAAAGCAGTACAGCCAGTCTATGGTAGATTTCACAAGAAATTTATTTAAATTAGTAAATAAGTAGCTTTTATTTACTTCTGAAACATTGGAGACTTATTGGAATATTATATATTATACAGATCATTTCAGAAAAGTTTGCTGAGATTTGAGCTAGAGTTGTTTCTCTTCCCATTGTATTCCAACATGCTTAAAAAAAAAAACAAGCTAACATTTGTCTTACCTGATCTCATCTGTTAAACTACTAATTAGTAATGCTCTCCGAGGGATTGAAAATGATTTTATATTATCAGACAAACAAATCTGGAAACATTTAAATCACTAAACTTTTAATATATGTCAGAAAAAAATTTATCTTTAGAATATGGGAGGTTAAATTTCCTCAAATGTAACCACTTTACCTAGATACAACACTAGATATAGTATAGTGTATAAGTAAAGCCCCTGTGTGTTTAGTAGACTTGGCTAGCAGAATAAGGCTGGGGTGGGTGTTTTGGCACAGAGAAGTCTATTCTACTAATGTTGGTGCCTTGGAGAACTGCTACAGGCATCCCTGTCCTGAAAGGACACCAGATCCGAATGGACATCTTACAGTTTTGGGACTGTTGCTACAAAGTAGCCAGGAGGAGCTGCTCTGGAGCCACCAGAGTTTTCTTTTCTTTCCCAAACCACCTCTTTCAGTTGACTCTCCCTGGACAGGCTGCTTAGTCTCTTGGTCCTAGTTATCTGTAAGTTGAGAAGCATGCACATTATTTTCAAGCTGTCATGAAAATTAAATGTGGAAATGAATATTAGCTTTTCATGACAGTACTCAGCACACAACCTAATCTCAGCAAATGAAATTTTACCATTATTATTTCTTGAACTCCTGTAATAATAGCCTTGGAACATATTCTCTGAAGCCCTGGGGTGGTAAATCACACCCTCTGGAGTTCTTGGGGGAAGTGGTGTAACCAAGGAGATCCCATTTATCTATGAATCTGGTTCAGAAAATCTTGAGCTTTGGCTTAATAAGATGCAATTAGGTTTCCTGCCAGAGCAGCCAGACAAGTTGATGGGTTGCCTGTCTGACCTATGTTCAAAGCTTGCTCCCTCACTGGCAAGTGTTCAATTAACAGGAATGATTGCTCACTTCTCAGACACACGACATAGTCTCACTAGCATAGTTTTTCTCATGTTGGCTAGCTAGCTCAATTTTAAATTTAATATTCCTGTCACATCTCCTTGCTGATCATTGCCACTGGGAAAACAAAGACAGAAAAGCCTGCATCATTTCATACTTCATTTTTCTTTTAAGAGTCTTGGCTGGATTTCAGTTGGGTGGGAAGCCATCTGTGCATCATTCATTTAACTCTCTACTTAAGTTCCTTTTTGAGAAAACTTAATTTTTGTTACCACTGTGGTTAATAGGCCACAAAGGACTCAGCAGTATAAACAACCCAGAAGGTATTACTGTGGACTCACATCTATTTTCTCTTCATAGTCTTTCAATTTTATTGAGCTAGTTGACTAGCCATAGTTACTGTTTTGTAAAATAAAATATCATCTTTTGCATTTTAAAGGTTTCTGCTTAGTCGACCAGCTCTGCAATGTTTGATGCATGAAAGGAAGGTGGCTTCTCTTTCCTCTGCCTACCAAGGAGTTAACAATTTTAGTTGTCAATGGAATACTGTCAACTCCATAGCTAGTAGACAGACTAGCAATATGCCAAGAAAATGGAGGCCCAGAACTTCTTTTTGGGATGTGTGTCTCCTTCCTTTACTCAAGGAGCCTGCTAATTTGGCTCATGATATGTTACTTAACTCCTTTACTCCCTGACTTGAATCCGTTGGCCTGAAGTTTCCTATGTATCAGCAGACAGACTGTAGGCAGGGAAGGCGATGTCATCATGAGGCCAACAACCTATATCTGCATTGTGCAATAGCACCCATCATTCCCCCCGACCCCACTCCACAGTTCCAGATGCACGCCTATGTGATAGACTGGAGCAAAGCATTGGGTAAGTCGTTGCTATTTCTATACATGCCTTTGACTGTCTTGCTGTCAAGCCTTTTCTGCCATTGTTGGCTCTGCTATCTAACGTCTATCTCTAAAACTAACTTTAAACCTCACATCCTCCCTGCAGCCTGCCTTGGTGATAATTTCCTCCAGCTGTGAGTGGTCTTTTCCTTTTACAATGTCACATGCCTTCTCTTTAATCACCAAATGGACTGCATATCCTTTTTCCATCAGGATTTTTTTCAGGCAAAACATGATATTGAAAGGTTCAAGAATCACACATATTTAAATACATTTTTTCCTATAGGATACATATCTTATTAGGGCATATTTTTTTTTATTTAAGAGGAAGAAATATAGTAAAATCCAAGTTATAGGCTGACTATGAAATTGCATATATATAGAACATCATGTTTGGATTCTTGGAACATAGCAGGGCTTCCATAAATTGTAGCTATTATATTAGATAAAATATTTCTCAAACAGTCAAATGTTGAAAAAGAGTTTTTATAAGCTAACTTTAACATCTCTTTTCCTGACTTCATAGACAATGCTGCAGAAAAGAGAAAGTTAAGAATCCTAGGTATCACTCATTACACAATGGTTATAACCCACTACTGTGAGATTATATGGCTCCATCACATCAAGTCCAGACCAGAGGTTATCGTTTTGTTCTTCTCCTCCTCTTTTTTTTTTTCAATGTAGGTACTAATCATGTAGTCCTGGCTCTCTTGGACCTCACTCTGTAAACCAGGCTGGCCTCTCACTCACAGAGATCCATCTGACTCTGCTTCCAGTGCTGAGATCAAATGCATGCGTCATGACTGGATAAACTCAGCTTCTTAAGCAGTGATGTACTAGTGTAAGTGACCATGGGAGATGTACAAGAAGAAAAGAGAAGGCACCAATAATAAGTTTCTGATCCTTCAGTGACCACATCTTAATTCAAAATCAAATATGTAGTGAATCAAGGTTTTGATGGAAGCATTTGCTTATGATGCATCATGTGACCTCACTGGAGCCTTGATTTCTAAATACCCAATACAAGCACTTTGTAGTATAATCCTTAATGCCACATGACACCAATACATTCTGCCTGTAAAATCTTTACTCAGATTTAAGATTTGTACAAGTTATTTGTTGAAGAGTTTTTACTGTACATATAAATATTTTTTTATTTTATTAAAAATACAATGGCGTATTTATAGAAAACAAATACCTGAAATTTTTCTCCTGTCATTCCATAACTTGTAGATATCAATATGTTACAGTGATTTATTTATTTCTTTAAGTTTTGAGATAGGGTTTCATGCAGCTTAGATTGTCCTGCAGCAGGTTATATGGTTGAGGATGACCTGTAACTCCAGATAGGGTTTTTATTGCCTCCCAGTACTAGGGTTACAGTCATGTTTTACTACTCCTAACTCATATATGGTTTGGTTTTCAAAGTTCTGCTTGATCTGCTAACTTGATTTTCACAAAAGTTGTTGGACTAGCCTTTTAGCCTGAGATTAGGACAGGATTTCCAGCAATTTCCAAAATGTCTTAAAGCAGAAATGTCTTGAAACATGCTGTTGACATTTTGTACTGTTTATTTATGTGATCGACTGTTCTCAGTACTGATGTGTATAAAGTCAGAAACATTGATCAGTATGAGGAAAAAGACACTATATTTTTCAGAATAGATTTATTTTTTTCATGTAAAAATAGTCAGGCACATCAATCTCATTAGTATTCATAAATGGTGAAATTAAAGGTATCCTAAGGAATTTTTAAATATAAAGTTCTTTCTGAGTTATAATTGATAAATGTTCAATTTGTTTTCCTACCTTATATACCTGACTTCACATAGAAATATTTCAGGTAGAAAGTGGTCTTGAGAGGAATTTCAGGCGACTCTGAAGTAAACTACTTTGGGTATGCTGGAAAGACATGATGACTCTTCACATCTGGAGCTATATGGATGCTTTTCTGTGATAGATAGTTTTATTTGTCAACTTGACACAACCAGAACCACCAGAGAACAGACTCTCTATGAAGGACCATCTAGATGAGGATTGTCTTATTGATATGAGAAGACTCAGCTCACTGAAGTCAGCACTAGTTCATAGTGAGGGCTTCTGAACTGTGTACGAGTGAGATGGTTGAGCTGAGCACAAACAGGCAAAGAAACAACATGCATGCAGATGTCTCTCTCTTGACTGTGAATATCAAGTGACCTACTTCACAAGTTTCTGCCTCTACTTGTGGTCAAAGATGAACTGTAACCTGCAATTGTAAGCATAATAAACACTTTCTCTTTTAAGCTTTCTTTTTCAGGGTAATGTTTTCACAGTAGCAAAAATGATGCTAAGATGTTTTCTAAGTGTAAGACCATGATGCCAGCACGTTCCTGGACTCAGGTACTTCTCTCCTTCCTTTTCCCAGTAACGATCTTCCATTTGCCTTCCTTTGTTCATATATGTTGGCCTGACCACTTCCAGAACCAGCAATATGTTTGGAGTACACCTACTCCCACTCCTTCACAGGGCCTGTCTTTGCACTCTAATGAATCACAGACCATACATGGGTATTCTTACTATGTTGTGTTCTTTGCTGTGGAGTCAATTTTGTTTCCAAAATTTGTTTTCCAAGTTCCCATTGCCACTTTGCTCTTCTTGTGAGTTACGATGCACAGTGAGAAATTGTTTCATTTTGTCACATCATTAATAATGTATGACACAAGTATTAACCTCAGCATAGACCATCAAGAAAGTGTCAGTCGAGAGCATCATTTAAAAATAGAAATTTAGAACATCAAGCTTTCTTTCTCCTATAATCTTTTAAGAGTCTCACATGTAAAATAAGAAAACAAATTTTATTTTTCAGTTAAATTGTAGCTCACCTTTCGAGGTCCTGTGCTTTTTAGTTCAAATACATCCATTGTGTAATTAACTCTACGTCCATAGTGGTCAAATTGAACATTCCCAGTCAGCCCTTGAATTCGAACCTGTGAAGGAAAAAGAAAACATACATGTACTCATTTGCAGCTTCACTTAAGGAAATCTCCCACTACTAGGTTAAAGACCATAGATGACTGTGGGATTAAAAGATACAATAAACTCTGTGGAGTGTTATTTAATGACTGAGTTGCTGAGATGGAACCTGGAGGAGGAATATCGAAGGATATTAAAAGTTATTTTTCTCTGCACCTAGAAAATGAATTCTTTGCATTATAAAGCTCTCATTTTAACTAACATAATTCTTTCCTAATATTGAAATATCCCTTATAGAACAGAACTGTATTTGCTTAGAGTCAATCTTTAGTTTCTTTTGTATATGTATCCTCACAGTAGATTATGTGTCTACAATTCTCATGAGGGACAATTTACTTCTGACTAAAACTGAATTAAGACACATTATTTGAAAAAATACATTATTTGAAAATATCCAAGCACATTGAATTCCAAATTGTCTTTTGATTCCCATTCATTTAACTTATACTTTGAACTTATCACATTTCAGAGGAGTTAAATAATTCTTACAAATAATATCTTCAACACTTATTATTTGAAAAGTATTATTTTGTGGGTATAAAAGAATAAAACTAATATTTTTTTCTAAAGTTAAAGATGTCTTGAAGCAGTCCTTAGCTCCTACAAACATTTCTTCTTCTTTTATAGAACAGGTTTATATTTCCTGGACTCCTCATGGCTAATGAAGCTAATGATGCTTCCTGTTGTATAAATTGTAAGCAGATGTGAGTGTCATTGTTGAAATGAAACATTCAATTGTCATTTCAACACTTCCCTACAACAATCACCTGTTCATTCAGAATGGTAGTAGCTCTGTCAGGCTGGGACCTTGAACCACTTTATGGAGCCCAGAATCCTTGCCAACCAAATGCGTCTGCACTAGCTCCTTCATGGTTCTAGACCATTTTTGAATTGCAGTGTTATCTTGACCACATATCCACATAAAAAATAAACATTGAGGTTCTATTTAAAAATGTTTTGACATTGTAGAAATCTTGATATATTAACATGGAAATTGTAATAGACATTAATGGTCAGATAAATTAGCCTTTTAAAAAACATACCATACTTTTAAAAGATCATATGATAAAGCCAAAGTATGAGTTACCTGTTTTAGTGTTCTCTCCATATCAATTCCCTGGCCCCAAGGAGCAGCAGGGTTTGCCAGACAATCCCCAGCATTTCCTCTCCTTGAAATATCAATTTTCTGTCTTCTGAGACTTCGGAAAGTTTCAGCCATCACCAGAACTCCATCGTAAGTCAGAGCAGAGGTGTACTGAGCATGTTAAAGTGCATAAAAAGGCAGATGTTAAAGTCTAGTGCATTGAAAAGTCTGGGTCTCTGTGGATTTATGAGAAAAACTCCATCTTTTCCCAAAAGCAAGAATGGTACTGATAATTCATTGGTGATGGTTTTGGAATTATCTCCTCTTATTTGAGCACAAAGATTGTATGCCACATCTTATTGTTCTTAATTTTAAAGGAGAGAACTCACCCTGAAATAGACACCCCAAAGCACAAATTTCCACCACCTGGAAGAAGAAAGACCTCACGGTGGGACTTTCTATTACATTTTAGTATGTAAAGTTAAGGACACAGAAGATCATCAAATACTAGGCATGACAATAACTTCATTATCTCTTTCAGGAATTCCATATAATTAACACTTTCTACACCTGCATAGGGAGAGTTTTATGCCATTTTAAGCAGGGGATAATTTTTTTTTTTTTTTTTTGCCTGCAAATGAAGAAAAACCATTTGGAATTCTGAATGTAGCAACTAAACTGAAACAATATGATCTTTACACAGAAGAGTTAGCATCTGAAGCAAGAAAAAATTAAAACTACATGAATTCTAACGAAGCAGCTTAAGTAATAGCGGAAGGTATGAAGCTTGAATTAACAGGATATATGAGGATCATGTCATGAGAGAGATCAGCAAAGTGAGTAACCAGGACACTAATGGGCTTACACAAACTGTGCCCTCTCAGTTAGGATGGAGCAGCTGAAGGAAAAGAAGCAAATGCTACCAAAATGAATGTGTCTTCTCTTTTGCTCCACCCAACATGTCTCTGAATAGAAAAAACTTCTGAGTCATCTTTCTCTAAGGCAAGAAAACAAAAAGGAGAAATAAGGACCTTTTCTCAAAGACAAACTTGATAAAGACATAAAGGCCAAAGGTCACTTGTGTGCCAGGATCAAGAGATGAAAATAAAGTATTGTCATTTTTTCTAGTAGTAAGAAAGCTAAGAGGAGATGGCCCAAAAAGCCAAACCAAACTAAAACAAAAACACCAAACACACTTGCTTTCTTATAAAATGTCAATCCATTTTTTTTAAATGAAATGTAAAGTAGAAAAGGAAATGTAGTCAGTCAGTGGTGTGCAGAATAAAGGAGACAGCCAACTGGGGAAGCAAATTCCTGAAATTTAACAAGGCAGAGAGTTAACAGAAGGAAGCTGAAGTTTAGACTGGCTTTATCTTGTCAAAGGCTCCAAGTCTTTCTCATGTGACTTAATTGGGTTACAGTCTAGGAAAGCATATTTATGGATAACCATCTTATAGGTGACACATAGGAAAATAAACATTTCATTCATGGGCAGCTTTAAAACTGTTTCTTAGCCCGGAGTTATTTACTGTCCTGCCCATCAATCAGAATGCAGAACTGAACTCTTCTCAACATTTGTAGGTATAGAAGACAAACAGGCAGAATCAGTGTTCAGTAGGAGTTGGATTTTGACAGGAAATAACTAAAATCAATTCAAGATCTGTTATTCATAGGTTTATAGAATATGGAAGATACAAGTTATAGAGCTTAAAGCAAAAAAAAAAGTAACTATTTATTACAGTTGTCAGGATGACTTTTCATTTTCTACCTAAGAGCTGGGTGCAGAATGTATGTAGATACTGGCTCAGAAACGTGAGAATGAAGGTTGCTAGTAGGTGGTCATGGCACACCACGAGTTTACAGGAGCCAGATATTAAGTATGATAAGTTCTTGCTGTGAATTGCAGACTCTAACTTCATGGAGAGTATAAAGAAAGATCACCAAGAACATCCAACTTGAGATAAACTTTGTGAGAAAGTTGGAATTGATGGATAATGCAGATAAAGGTGAACGACTGCGGAGGTGGGGACTTACACTTGGCGAGAGGGACAAAGGCAGAACAGTTCTGCTGAACTGGGCATCAGGAAGGTAGCAGAGGATTATCAAATCCAAAGTACATATGGTTTCCCAGTATTTATTATTATTATTTCTTTTAGTGCAAGAAAATGATGAGGTAAGAGATCATGTGTTGATTCTTGGTTAAAACATTAACCAATTGAAATACAATTCAGTTAATTATAACTAACTCTCATTTTTATGGACTCTTGTTTTTGAACTTTTTTACTCATTAATATTTATTTGTAATCACCAAATCAGTGCTTAGTAATAATTTTGTAGGCACTTATGGGCATATATAGAGTAGTGAAACGTTTGATTCATTCAACATGAAAAGTTCCAGCTCTAGTTATACAAAGAAACAGTACAGTTTTTTTTTTCTCTCATGTTGTAAACAAGTACGGTTTTTGTGGTATAGTAGGTGGTGTTTTCCTCAAATTTGTGCTCTTCTACAGGTTATTTTATAGTTTAAAAATGCCTTAAGCATAGCATTGGTTGTAGTATAATGGTAGAATGTGAGAAGGTTCTGGTGTTTCTGAAAAACATATATATTAAGTACCTTTCCTTCGAGCATTAGTTAAGAGCTGATGACCAAGAGCTCAATGCTAAGAAAACAAAAATAAGTTAACTACAATGAATAAACCAAGATTATGATTGATTAACTGACAGAAGGCCATAACAAGAGGCTCTGGGGAACTAATATCACGTTTCTTCTAAGAACAACAGCTCAATATTTGGTCACTTATTACTTGATGAAGCTTTTCAGAACATAATCACAAGTAATAAGAATTACTGCATATGTGTATTAAATGGCTTCTGGATATCTAGAATCATGCTAAGATTCATGAAAACTTTATATGTGGTGTGATTTTTGTTATAATGTACTATATAGCTGTATTTATGAAGTTGCTGTAAAAATATTTTAAAATGTAAATGGATTTTAATGAAACAGATTATAAACATACACCCTAAAAGCATTTCACACATTATAACATAATAAATAATCCAAAGCAACCATATGGAGAAGGCAAGTTGGAAATCATCAAAACGGGGACATTAAAATGATCATTCTTACGTATTCCATGAACCTTTGATCTTTTACTCAAGGCAGCCAATTACCATATTTATTAACATCTCACTTGCATTAAAATGTCAAAAAGAAAGATTAGCATATAGTGCACATCCAATATATACTTAATTTTGAAATTTCTTGATTCTATAGGGTACCTCTCTAATTCCAAATATTGAATAGGGAAAATTGACATCCAGTTAAAAAAAACAACAAACCTTATAGTGAGGCAAACAGAATAGCTGATTGTACTCATTGATCTTAATTTTTCTATGTCTGAATCTCAAATTACATATTAAAACTCTACTTAAATGCATAGCTAAGGAAATATTAGAGATTATGATTCATTATATGGTACTCAAAACCACTAAGTTGGAGTCAGAGCAACATGCCATCATTGAGATGATATAGGACCCATCCTTTCAGATGAGACAAAATGCACCCATGAGTAGAAACGTGGCAGTACACTCATGTATGTTATAGTTAATCATATGGCTATCTCTTTTGAGAAGGCGGCACACACATCTTGGGTGTTTACCATTTTTCCCAAGTGCCTCTTTCTTGACTTTAATGTCTGTCTCTAAATTCACGTTATACTCTTTTCTTGATAATTCACACCTTCATCTAATATACATGCCTATATACTTATATGGTATATATATATAATACACATATACATTATACATATCATATCATATCACAACACACACACACACAAAAGCATGGCAGAAAAGATGGGTCAGTGATTAAAAGCACTTACTGTTTATGACTGAATTTTGTTCTTAGCACCCAATGCTCACCACTGCTCGAGACCACCCCTTGAGGGGATCTTGAACCTTCTTCTGGCCTTTTGGGAATACTCATATATACAAACCCATACACAGACAAACGGGTAAATTTAAGAAACAACTCAAAGAGCCTGGTGTTTTTAATTATTAAATTGAAAGAGAGATTGCATATAAGCTTTACATTTTTTATTTCTAACAATTCTTAAATTTATTTGCTTACTGTAAACCACTTTTAAATGTGATTTTTATCTGGGTAAAAATTAATAATGGTCATTTTCATTTAAATGGTAGTTAATGAAACTTTTTAATGCAAATCTTCAAATAGTTCACACAGAAGAAAATAATAAAAATTTTCTTGTGTTAATCTGATTACTTTGTTATTAAATGTAGACACTTTAAAATTATTTTTGTGGTGTATGTGAATGCCTGTGTGTATATGACTCGTGTATGAATGTGCATCAGTAGGTGTGCTCACTTGCACATGACCATCTGTAGGTAAGAGTCTATTCAGGTAATTTCTCTGCTGCTCCCCAGCATGTTATTTAGGACAAGGTCTCTCACTGGCATCTGCTACACTGGCTGGCCAGTGAGCTTCGGGGCTTGATCTGCCTCCACCTTCCAGATTTGGGATGACAGACATACATTGCTGCACTAGTTTATGCTGAGACTCTGAGTGCAGGTCCTCAAGCTTGCATAGCAAGTCCTTTATCCATTGTACCATCTACACAGACCCCATCATGTATAAATTTCCCAGTGTTTTGGTAGTACAAGGGCAGTGAGAAGATGCCACAATGTGTCTGAAAGAGTAAGAAAAGGAATCATAAAATAAATAGTATTGACATAGGCTTGATTGTTAAGAGTACTTGCTATTTTTGCATGGGAGCCAGGTTCTGTTCCCAGCCACCACACAGTGACTTAAAACTAATTTACAACCAGTTCTTAGGAGATCTCCCTATTCTGTCCTCTGAGGGCATCAGGAATGCCCGTGATGTACAGACGTGCATGAGGCAAAAGCACTTATATACATAAAATACATAAATAAAATGACCCAAAGATTAAAAAAGGAAACAGTAACACTATTCAAAAATAAACAAATACCTTTGGAGGTGTTTCAGATCCTGGATATTCTCTCTGATCTAGTTTCTTCCACCGATCCATTAGTTTGGTTACCATGGGCGTATTAAAATCAACCAACTGGAATCCTGTGACATTTGCTCCACCATGTATAAATCTCTCAAGAGAAATATCCTTGAAGCCCTGCAAATTGGTAGAAAACCTCATCAAATTTAGTTCACTTTGGTTCTTCAACAGTAGGTTGATGCAGATTTCCTTCATGGTCCATATAATCATAATCCGTTTGATCCAAAAAGAATCATATTATTCCACTGATAGCTAAGCAAATTGTTAGTGAGAGGTCCATGGATATGAGCTTGTAGTCAATACTATGTACCAGGCTTTATCTTTTATCAGATCTTTTATGCCAGATTTTGTGAGGATTACATTAACAGTTTATCTTTCCAGCACAATCATCCCTTGGTTACTGAATAGCCCTGATTAATTTTAAGGTAAGAAACTAAGGATCAGTAGTGTAAGGAAAACAATCTTTTCAAGGTTATACACAGATATAGTAGAGGCAAGTTTGATCAGATGAACCGATTGTTGTGTTGGCCCTTTCTATTTTGTGCTCCTTCATATTGTTATAGAAAGGTGTGCTTTTGATTTTTTAATTGCTATAATATTACCGAAGAGGAAAAGCACAAAAAGAAACCCAGGCTTTGATTCTCACTTTAGATTTTGAATTTAGATTACCCCCATGTCAAAACAGCAGGATAATACTCCCAGTATGCATTCAATAATTGTGAGTGATTATCAATTTGTTCATTTAACAGATATTGCCATGTGCCAGCCAACATGACAGCTCATCAGTAACATTCTCATTTCATTGAGAAACAAAGTAGACAACACAAAGCAAATTTATGTTTTAGAAGTGGGACAAACACTGTCCATCAATTTCTAGCTACTAAACTGTCAGTGGAGCATTTGTGTGCTTTTGCCAGATTGTAGGGCAGAGCCACAGGCAGGCAAATCATTTCACTGTTTTCTAAAGGCCACAGTAATTCAGCTCCTGCATTAGCTACTAACTGATGACATTTTTTATTTCAGTCTTAGCTTAAATGGAAGGTCTGCTAAGCCTTTTGTGTAGCATTAGCCACAGCTACAAGACACAGGCAAACTGCAGCCCTCAGAGCTACCATCAGACACAGTCTGTCAGTACACTGAAGGTAAAGGAAAAACAATTATTGTGTCTGATTGTAACAGATCTCTGTCTGTTATGGTTTGTTAATTTTGGCTATATTTGTCTGAGTACAGGCAATATTTCCCCTTTCATTTACGTTCTTATAATTTTATATAGAAAATTGATAGGATCTAGACCATGAACTGGTTTCCTTGGCAACAGTTACTTTGATCATTTAGTTTCTGTTGGAATCTACAAAGAATCATGGAACTGAAGGGTACCTAAGGTCAAACTATAATGAAGTCACTTATTCCCCAGTTAACTATCAAAACAAATAACGTTCCTGAGGGAAGGGGTGAGCCAGGAGAGCTCGTCCTCTTGTGCAGATGGCCCCTATGCTTGCCTGCACGTTACACTGGGTAATGAACAATGAGATCTCCCAACTGACTTCTCTTTTGATTTTTATTTCTAGTTTGCAGATCCTCTCCCGGGGAAATATCTCAGTGATGAAGTATGACCATTCGGAAGCTCATTACATCATCCATGCAAATAAAAGCCCATCTTTTATGTTTTCTCTGATTCAGATCAATAGTTCTTCTGTGTTTTACACACTAAGTCATGTTAGGACACTTCAGTGCAGTTACCAAAAGGAGATCACTTTGAAAAAAATGACCTTGATTTTGCAATTGTAACAAAACATTTGCTAAAATGAATCTGGAATATATGTAGCCACCTGGTGATAAGGGTAGCCAGCTATAATGACAGGTGAAGTGGTAGTCTATCATTAATTATAAACTATAATAACTATAATTATTTAAAAAGTTATTTCAGAAAGATTATTATCACATTATAAATACAATGGATGTTTATTTATTGACATTGTGGACTATATACTCGCTGAACTCATGTTTTAATCAATATTTATTTTAAGAAATTCCTTATGTTATTTCTATAGCAAACCCTCTTTTTTCATTTTGGATAACTTTTATTTCCTTTTTATCAAACTACTCTTGATAAGTCCCATGTTATAATATTATAATATAATAAAAGTAGTATGCTAACACATCCTTAACCTGTTTAGGTTCATCTCCACCTTGCTGTGTAGCCTAGGGTGGCCTTGAACTTCTGATCCTGTTGATTATATCCCTGAATTCTAGAATTACAGGCCTGCAGCACCACCACATTGATTTTATGCAGTGCTCAAGATAGAACCCAGGGCTGTGTGCATTCTAGGCAAGCGCTCTCCTAACTGAACTACATCTCCAGTCCCCTATATCATCTCTAATTTTGGTAAAATTAGTATTTAACATTAACTTGTAATTTAATACAAAATTTTATTTGGATTCTGAAAAAATTTTACATTTGTGAATCATGTATGTATACTTCATAAGAGATGGTTGTGGGATAGCTGAAAGAACTAAAGCTAGTTTCCTATATGGATGAATGAATGCCAAGAGAACCCATATTAATGTTGCATATTATAACAGCTGGGTACATGTCACTGCTCTAATCATGATAAAAGCTAGATATTTTTAGTGTGTATTATGCTTCTGTTTCAAGGAGACAGTTTTCTATTTCGTATGTTGAAATTTAGTGTAAATACTCTACCACCTGCTAAAGCTGTTTGAGGCAGGCTCTGAGATCCATTGGGAGGTTATAAATATCAATTATTTACTTTCCATTTTGCATTATCTTATTTATTCTAGCTGCCAATGTAAACCACTCATTTCTATAATAGTTTATAAAATATTGATTTTCCTCTCTGAATTCATTGTTTAAAAAGAGTAGATGTCAAAACTGCCCATTTTCAGTAATTAATTATAATCTTATCATATAGTTTCAATAAAAAGAGAGAAGCACCTGATCATAGGCTTTTATGTTACATTGATTAAAGACAAAATATATTTGCATAAAAATTTGTACTCTTACAGAAAGATGAGACAAATAAACTGTGGGGCTAATAAAATAAAAAGAAAAGAAGCACATTTTGTGATATTGCTATAATAATCCTTTTATCGCAACATTTTATTTTAGTTAAGTAATACAATATGATAATTTTCATAATGCACTGCTGCATTATATTGTGTCAACTCTGTGCTGAAATCCAGTTCATTAAACGGGATGTCTCTCTCTGAACATGCAGTGGCACACTCAACATGTAGAAAAGTATCAGGACTTAGTCTCTTCTCTACCCTTTACTAGTTTCCTTCTTCCTTCAAGAATAAGACTCTCATCAAAGAAATATGTGATGAGAAATGATAGAAAAAAAACATGAAAGTATCATTGTCTTCCCTAGGATAAGCCACATTGGGAATCAAGGTCTAAGATTGTGGTAGTTTGAATACAAATGGCCTCTTTAGGCCTTGTTGGAGGAAATGTGTTAATAGTGGATAGGTTTTTAGGTCTCTGAATTTCAAGCCTGGCCAGTGTGTCACTGTCACTTCCTGCTGCTTGAGATCCAGATGTATAACTCTCAGTTATCTCTCCAGCACTATGTCTGTCTGTATGCTGTCATACTTCTTGCCATGATGATAACTGACTAAACCTCTGAACTGTAAGCCAGTTTCATCTCCTTTCCAAGAGTTGTCATAGTGTCTCTTCACAGCAATAAGACCCTAACTAAGACAAAGATGAAACTTCCCTGTAATAAAAAGAAAGTGGTGATCTTCCATAGCTGATTTTCCCAAGCTAGTGGGTTAACTAGAAGTACTCAGAAAGCCTTGTTTGAAACTATACAAAGACATGTCTAGCGCATGCAATCAGATCATTCCATGTTGTTTGTTATCCATCTCTATGTGAGTTGAAAGACTGATGCAGTTTAAAAACATTATTTCCATTCAAACTATTTGTGTAATTAGTCATTATTGCTTGTATTTGTGAAAATTGAAAAATATATGCATCTGTAGACTAGCGTTTATCATTTAGACAGTGAAAAAGCCAGTATTTAATTTGACAAGTGATATCATGGTAAAGCCAACATTATAGTTACTTTTAAATGTTTCCCTGGCAGATCCAATAAAATCTGCATAAGGTACATGCTGAATTAAAACATGATTATTATTTTGAATCATTTAGATTATTAAAATATGGTGATTATTGTAATAACTCAGCTTGAAGTACAGTGAATAGTCTAACCATTGACTAGAGCATTATTTTAAGACACAATTCTGAATACTTCAATTCGTAGTGTAAATGTAGAAAAACAAGATTTCTTACCAAATTTGCGATGATATAATGGTAGCCTTTGACATGCTTCCCAACACTCACAATCTGTTAATACAAGGAATGAGAGAAAATCAATTCAACTTTACCAACACATTACTTAAAACACTAAAAGAGTACATGAAGGTGGGGAAAGGGGTGGTGTCAGTATAAGAGGATATGGGGGGGAGGGAGTGTGAGAATGAGTATGAATTTGATCTAAACACATTCCAGTCATGCATGAACTTCTTAATAAATACAAATTTAACTAGGACTGGTGAGATGGATCCCTGGTAAAAG
This sequence comes from Chionomys nivalis, assembly GCF_950005125.1. NCBI lineage: Eukaryota > Metazoa > Chordata > Mammalia > Rodentia > Cricetidae > Chionomys > Chionomys nivalis. The sequence goes on from NC_080089.1 coordinate 5,589,503, forward strand.
TGTTTACTACCAAGCCTGACTAATTGAATTTGATTCCCCGGGCATACTTTGTGAAATAGAGAAACAACAGCACAAGTTGCCATGCAGGCACAAAATAAAAATTAATTAATTACTGCAGCATAGTTTTCTATGGAAATGTGATGGGAAAACAATTTCATTTGACTTATACAAGTGGAACACTGTAATCAAAAGAACTCATAGACCACATTAAAATATAGGCTAAAGTAACACTATTATTTTAGTTCATTTATACTTTATTAATTACAAATATTTTTCCTACCCTTTGGGAAAAGCTAGAATATTATAATTTCCTAAGAGGAGGATACATTATTAGAAAAGAAACAAAATAATTCTGGTTCAGAGAATTTACTCTTTGAGAAGAAATATCAAAGAGGTGAAATAAAACACAGGAATATCAATGAATGGAATTTTATGATTACACATGTATCAACAAGCAGAGGGAACTAGGGAACTGCTACATCTCCTTCTTAGGTGGCAACAGACAAATTTCAGTGAGCACCAGAGAAAGCAGGTGCAGATGATTAATAGGCGCTTGTGTTAGTCGGGGACAAACAGTGCTAGTTTCAGGGTTCTGTACTTAGAAAGATGACTCTGAAACTCTTTTTAAAAAACATTTTCATTTGTTTTATTTTTAAGAAATATATGCATTCTCATAAAGACAACAAATTTCTAAAGAAAAAGATTAAGTGGATGTAATTCATTGACCAATTGATTCTAACCCCTACCGCAAAAATAATTTAAACCAGTGGATTCAATGCATATTTCTACACTTAAACCTCAACGTACTCTGCTTGTCTGTTAGGGAACACATAATATTTAGCCTCTTGATTTATTTAAGAGATGTATTTAACTTCTACTCTGTTCAGAGGGGCATCTGTTACTTTTATTATTAATTAAACTTATTTATTTATTTTACATCCTGACCACAGACTCCTGAACTCTCCTCTGAACCCTTATGATGTGACGAAGGTATCAGCTCTTTATGCAGTATCCAAAGTGCTTCTTATACAAGAACTTCACATTTTCTCTGTCTGGACCCTTTTCACCTAAGGAACTTTCATCTGTCCCCTCTTAAAATGTAGACCTAGGCATATTTGCAGATAATAAATTAAAAACAGGGACTAGGGACAAGGTTCAAACTTTCTGACTATGAGGACTGATCTTCAATTTTGAAAAATTTTCAGGCAATATCCCTTAAGATATCACCCCTCTCCCCAAAAGAGTATGCATCTGCATGTGGCCACTTATACATTTTTTTCTCAGATTCTAGATTTTCAAAACACTATGTGTGGTACAAATTCAAAATTTAATCTTCATGATTAAGGCTGTGATAACTCTTAGGCAAGATGGCTCCATTAACATACTAAGCCCAGGCCAAGACAAAATACTCAGTGTATGCCTTGAGTAGTAGGCACATAATTTTTGTACTCCATGTTGACTGTGTTGTTGACAGTGTTCTGACTTTACATAGGATCTGTGCTTACACTTGTGATGACTGATCATAAAGTTCCTCTGTCTGGGTGAGCACTGAATTCCATCCATATCAACCTCATCTCTTACCTCTCTTTATCATAGTCATCTTTTGTTCTTATCCACTGAAGGTTTTCTTTATGTACAGCTATAAATGTATGACATTTTATATACAATTTGTACATTTTAAATCTGTTCAATGTATCTACCCTATAACTTATTCATCAATTCAAATTTCCTTTGAAAAGCTTGGCACAAAGGCAAAGAAAAACAATACACTGGCAGAATTATAAAGAAAAGTCAGCAAGAGGATATCCTAGTTCAAATCAAAAGCAAGTTGGGGTGATTTAGAGGTTACAATGTAGCATCAAGGAAGCCAAAACAGTAACTCAAAGCAAGAACCTTGAGATAGGAACTGAAGCAGAGTATGTGCCAGAACATTGGTTACTTATATAACGGGCTTGCTTTCCATGGTTTGCTTAACCAGCTTTCTTACATAACTCAGGGCCACCTGACCAAGGATGACACCACCACCAATGGCCTATATATTCCCACATCAACTATTAATAAAGAAAATGCTGCAGTCAAATCTTCACCAACTGCACATCAGATAGAGGACTGATCTTCATAATATACAAAGAACTCAAAAACTTGACATCAAAAGAACAAATAATCCAATAAAAAAATTGGGTACAGACCTAAACAGGAAACTCTCAACAGATGAATTTCAAATGGTTGAAAGACACCAAAGGAAATGCTCAACATCCTTTGCCATCAGAGAACTACTAATCAAAACAACTCTGAGATTCCACCTTACACCTGTCAGAACGGCTAATATCAAAAACACTGATGACAGCTTATGCTGGAAACGATGAGGGGCAAGTGGAGCACTCCTCCATTGCTGGTGGGAGTGAAAACGTGTACAGTCACCTTGAAAATCAGTATGGTAATTTCTCAGAAAATTAGGAAACAAGGTACCACAAGACCCAGCAATACCACTTTTAGGTAAATACCCAAAGGAATCTTAGCCATACCACAAGAACATGTGCTCAACTATGTTCATAGCAGTATTATTCATAATAGCCAGAATCTTGAAACAACCAAGATGCCCCTCAAGTTAAGAATGAATAAAGAAAAAGAGGTACATTTACGAAATAGAGTACTACTCAGTGGTAAAAAAAAATAATGACATCTTGAAATTTCCTAGCAAAAGGATAGATCTAGGAAAAAAAACACATTGAGTGAGGTAATCCAGACTTATAAAGACAAATATAATATGTAGTCACTTATAAGTGGCTTTTAGACATACAATAAAGAAAAACCAGCCTCCCTACAATCCACAGCCCCAGAGAACCTAGACAACAAAAGGATCCTAAGAGAGACATACATGGATCTAAATTGGAAGGAGAAAAAGACAAAGTCTCCTGAGTAAATTAAAGCATGGGGGGGGGGGTCCCAGGAGAGAGGATAAAGGAATGGAAGCAGAGAAAAATGTACAGCTCAATAAAGACAATGAAAACATAAAGAAATTGCCCAACAGATTTTCTACAGGCCAATGTGACAAGTTATTTTCTCAACTGACAACTGTAGCTAATGTCAAGTTCACAAAGGACCAACCAGCACAGGAGACATTTACTGAGTTGTCACATTGGGTAAGATTGAGTGATTGAACATGGACTGAGAAAGACAAGATGATTTAATATTCTGGAAATCTCAGTTATAGTCAGGGCCAAAGGCATCAATAAGGAATACTTGTTAACGGGCACATAGGTGGGAAAGTTCATGCACTTGAACAGAGTCGGCTTAACAGATTCCTGCCTCTAGGCCTCAGCTGGCTCTGCGGCCATCAACAACCAATTCTATATCTCTTTCTGGTTCACTATGTCTTCCTCTGCTATGGTTATACAGCCTCTTTGACCACCCTTTAAGTCTCAGACCAACCCTGCCTTTGCATTCTTATACAGTCAGGCTGTGACTTCCTTGTTATTGCAGTCAGAACCCTGCCAGTATTCAAAAACATCCATTTAAGACATAAACATATTACTGATACAGTATGCAGAGCCATTAGAAACTTGGTCCTGGTCACTCCATAAAAAAACAGTAAATTCTAGATTGTTAGCAAAGAACTACAACCATATGCTGTGTGTTTTTAAAAGTTGAAGACTCATCAGACCACAGGAAACAAAAAGGAAGGAAATTCTGGAAGAAAAGATCTCGCAGAGTGTGGTGAGCACTGACATTAGGGAAGAGAGGGCTGTAGAGAACAGCTGTCTGAAGATACTTGCCTAAAGATGTTATAGAGAGATCACAACATTTTCTGAGCCAAGTCCTTTTCCTTGACAAAGCAGACACACTGCACACACTATAGGGAAGCCTCTTCATCCCTTCCCTACATGGGGCGAACATGTTAACAAGAATGTACCCAAGATGGAAATTTTTTTCATGAAAAAACTACAGCTCATACTCCAAAAATAAAATAAAATAAAATAAAAGGGAATAGTGCCCTATATAAACACACTCTAAACTTTGTTACTTAAAATTTTAAAGGACTGTATCAAATGAACAATTTCAAACTTGGGGTTTTACCAAAGTAGAGAATATTTTCTTTAAAAATAATGACAAGGAGAAGTAGTGGTAAAGAAGTGGGGTCCCCTGAAATTTAATAGGTGATGAGATTACATAAATACTAATTATGAAGTGTCTGCTTTGAGTTCTGAAAAACAGATTAGGAAGGATGCACTGGATATATTGACTGTCACTGTCACAGGAGTTTTCCTTTTCAATAACATATGCTTAAGAGAGATGACAAATTTGAACCATGAAATTGCTCTTTCTTGCTTCTGTTTTAGCAAACACTTACTTCTTTGGAAATATTAATGATGCTGGTCAAATAACTTAGTTGTAAAACCATGAATATGCATATAAATAAGTCATGTCATGATGTTTATGTCTGAAATTGTTACGAGCAAATTGTCATTGATATAACTTCTAATTCCTTCTTATGACTTGAAAATTCATGTCTCTACAACTACAGACTCAGACCTCACCTGAGAGGTTTGTGCGAGTGGACATCAGTTAATGCAGAAACTTAAAACTGGCTGAAATTCAGAGAATAGTGTCTGTGGTGTGCTCGCCTACAAATGAGATATTTGTATCATAGCTTCTCCCCCACAGGCTAAGGTACTATTCCTAAAGAGGGGGCAGGATGATTATAAGAACCAGAATGTAGGGAGGACCAGACTGACACAGTGCCTTCTGGACAAGACAAGGCTGCTGTACTAATGAACTCAGCATCTGTGGTTTCTGACAAAAATCCTGGACAAGATCAAGCCAGTCAGTTTTCTAGAATGGAGAAGGCAGAAGCTCACAGGCCCCCACTTCAGCTGAGGGGTTATTTGCAGGCTCCTGAACAGGTCAAGTCTTTGGTAAGTGGATGAAGCTCCAGTGGAGGGCCCTATATCCATGAGTGTATGATAAGCACACACTGGACTTGGTGAGTTATTTTTTTTAAAGGACAAGAAACTTAGGGTGTTAGGGGAGGGAGATGGATCTGTTGTAGACTATTACTTTAACTGGCAAAGATGTGTGCATTTGTTTCTGCTTCATTTGTTTAGTTGTGTAAAGGTGTGTTGCTTTTGTTTATGCTGCATTTGTTTAATTCTGTAAAGATGACTGCAGTTTTATCTTGCCTGCCTAAGGCACAAGATTGGTCAAATAAAAAGCTTAATGGCCAGTAGCTAGGTAGAGGAAGGATAGGTGGGGTTGGCGGGTAGAGAGAATTAAGTAAAAACAGTAATCTAGATTTGGGAGGAGAATAAGACAAAAGAGAAAATGAGAAAGAAAGGAGAAGCCCACGGCCAGAAGCCAGGTAGTCATCAGACAGAGAGACATGGAGGAAACAAGAAAGTAAGATATACAGAACGAAAGAAAGGAAAAAAGCTGCAAGGTAAAACATAGATAATGGGAAACATTATCTATAAAACAAGAGCTAAGATAAAGCCTAACATTCATAATTAATAACAAGTCTTTTTGTCATGATTTGGGAACTGTTTGGTAGCCAAAAGAAAGCCTGCTACATGGATCTGTGAGCAGTCAGGGAGGAGGGTGGCAGCATATGATCAAAATTCATTATATGCATGACTGAAGTACTAAATGAATAAAAATATTATATTAAAAAGTTAAAGTTAGTATAATTTTCTAAAGCATTAGTATATTCATTTTAATTCATAAAGTGAGTAAAGATTTGTCCTCACAGTCAAACTTTATGTAAGTCTTTAACTAGTGATTGTTAATAAAGCATCCAGAAGTGATTCTACGAAGGGTCTGTACATTACCTCAAACTATCAGTGTTTGCTGTGTTAGGTAATGTCCCCAGCTAAAGACACATGATTGCCTACTTAAATTTGAATGATTCTGGTTTGTCTTTTAATGCGATCTTATAAATTAGGTGGGAAGACCTCCCTCAGATGTCACCCTCTTTCAGAAAAGTCAGTGGCAGGGAGAAATGGTAAATCCCTCACTGGCTGTGTGCTGAGACTGTACTGGTGCTGCACCCAAGAAAATACCATGAGAATTTGCTAATATTTCCCTAAATATCCTTGGATGTTGATTCTCAAGATGCTTCAAAACATTTTACTTAAAAAACACAGCTTTGATGTACTTTAGTTTCATTAACACACAAATACAGGCAGTTGAAACTACAACCTCTTTAGGACATACCAGGATTTTAAGTCATGGCATAGACTATACAAATAGAAGAAAATAAAGTACCCAGACAAAGAAAAATGAGGCTGTGATGCATGAGAAGAGCTCTGGGGGAAGTGGAGAATATGAGTCCTGGACCGCCCTTTTAACAGAACATATATATTTCTGTGTTATGTATATGTTTTGAATTTTCTTTTTTTCTTGGAGATGACATCAAGATTATAGAAATTTCTAACTTGGAATAATTCTTGTCAGGAATGAAAGATAAGGAAGAAAGGGAAGGAAGGGAAGATAGGGAAGAAAGGAAAGGAAAGAAAGGAAGAGGAGGGAGGGAAGGAAAGGAAGGAAGGGAAGGGAAATTAGGGAAGGAAGGGAAAGAAAGCAAGGAAAGGAGGAAGAGAAGGTAGGGTAGAAAGGAAAGGAAGGGAAAGGAAAGGAAAAGAAAGGAAAGGAAAGGAAAGGAAGGAGGGGAAGGAAGGGAATGAAAGAAGATAGGAAAGGAAGGAAGGGAAAATAGAAAAGGAAGGAAAGGAAAGAAAGGAAGGGAAATGGGGAAGGAAGGAAAGGAAAGGAAGGAAGGGAAGTTAGGGAAGGAAGGGAAGATGGGGCAGGAAGAAAAGAAAAAAAGGGAAGAAGGGAAGATAGGGAAGGAAGAAAATGAAAGGAAGGAAGAGGAGTAAGGGAAAGAAAGGAAGGAAGGGAAAATTGGAAAGGAAGGAAAGGAAAGAAGGGAAGATAGGGAAGGAAGGACAAAGCTGTGTATAAGTTAATTTTCTCTCCCTGGAAGTTCTTCATAGAATCTTATTCATTTCCTTTAAGGGGAGATAGGGTCTCTATCTGGGCGAGCCTCTTGTTTAGCAAATGGCTTTGATTTAAAAGTTATTTAACTAGCCGGGCGGTGGTGGCGCACGCCTTTAATCCCAGCACTCGGGAGGCAGAGGCAGGTGGATCTCTGTGAGTTCGAGACCAGCCTGGTCTACAAGAGCTAGTTCCAGGACAGGCTCCAAAACCACAGAGAAACCCTGTCTTGAAAAACCAAAAAAAAAAAAAAAAAAAAAAAAAAAGTTATTTAACTAGAATGCTGAGGAGACAATTCAGTTGGTGATGTGCTTGCTTAGCAAGCACAAGGAAGACATGAGTTATGTCCTGAACAGCCATATACAAACCAGGTGCAGTGGCAGGGACCTGTCACTCCAGTGCTGGGTGTCGGGGTCCACATAGACAGGGAAGTTTCCACAGCTTGTTGGCCAGTGAGGTGGAGTTTGACCCAGGAAGACATTGGTGCTGATCTCTGTCTTCCACAGGTGAATGCAGGACTTGGTGTATTTATATATAAAACAAAGAAATAAACAAAAACCCCAGACAAACCCAGAAGTAGGTTAGCTAGTGGCTCATCAGGTAAAGATTCTTACCGCCAAGTGTGACAACCAGAGTCTAATACTGAGGACCCACATGGTAGAAAAATAAAACACACTGGAAACTGTCCTCTGACTTGTGTGTCAAGTTGCACAAGCTGGCACACCAACCCACCTTCCCCTCACAAAACACTAAATATAAAAGATATTTAGTTAAATACATAAAATTACCAATCTTAATAGAAAATATATCTATATTACTTGGCACTTCAGGTCCTGTACACACACACACACACGCACGCACGCACGCACGCACACACACCAATACATAAGAGAGAGAGACTGATGGAGAGACAGAGAGAGAAAGAGATCATTCAGCAGATATTTGTAGAATTAATAAATACAGAGGAAAGGCTATGAGGTTCTACTCTGTACTTGGTTTAGTCTGTACTCAGTGTGTAAATTTACATAGTGCTTTACTATCAAACATATGACCTGAACAATTCTGTTAATTATTTTTATTTAGAGAAAGCAGGGTGTTTTGAGATCATCTCAGTGCAGTTTACTTTACGTAAAGAAAGGAAAAGTTAAGCAGTAAACTATGCATTTTCTAATAAACAAGCAAAGAAAAACACAACAAAAATATCCTTGAAACATTTTGAACGATCTTTGAAAGAATGAAAACACATCTATGCTTTAAAATGGTATAATCTGTCTTGTCTGATCCCAAGTGTCAGAGTTGAGCATCCTGATAAAAGGGTTTCAGGAACAGTCAGAATACAGTTCTAACCATAGTTCTGTGAACATTCCATGGAGGAGAATGTCAGATGATTACTGAGACTGCAGTATGATTTTGACGAGACTTTTTTTTAACTAAAAAATAATTTACTCTTTTTAGTTTTTGTTTACAATTGTCTGTGTCTGGATCCCTACTGAGACCAGAAGAGGTTATCAGATTTTGTTGTGGAATATTATTTTAACTAGGCAAAGATGTGTTATATTCATTTATGTTGCATCTGTTTAATTATGTAAAGATATGTTGAATTTGTTTTACCTTTCCTGTCTATGGTACCTGATTGGTCTAAGCATAGCTGATAGTTAGGCATGAATAGGCAGGGCTGGCAGCCAGACGGAATAAATAGGAGAAAAGAAAGAGAAGAGAAAGGAGAGAACAAGGGAGAAAGGGAGATGCCCAGGGCTAGCCAGCCATGCAGGCACCAGCCAACTAGATGGAATAGGGCATACAGAGGGAAAGAAAGGTAAAAAGCCCAGAGGAAAATTGTAGATGAAGAGAAACAGGTTAAGTTATAAGAGCTATCAAGAAATGAAGATAAGATTAAGTCCAAGCATTCAAAACTAATTCTAAGTCTCCATGTCATGATTTAGGAACTAGTCAGTGGCCCGAAAGAAAGTCTGCTACAAGATCCCATTGACCTGGAACAATAGACAGTTGTGAGCCACCATGTGGGTGCAGGGAACTGAACTCTGGTCCTCTGCAAGAGCAGCCAGCACTTTTAATAGTTGAACTATCTTTCCATCCCCATCAGAGACAGATTTTAATGTCTAAAATATAGTTAAGATAAAATTCCATGATTTTTGTTTGTTCATTTTTGACCACTGGGTTAAAGAAGGACATGGGGTGGCAGTTGGACACTTCAGTGTTGCACTAGTATAGTGTTTGGGGTTATAAAACAACAAATGTGTATGAAAATAATATGAAAGGCTCCTAGGATAAACACTTAGATTGATATGAAGACAATTTATCAAGTCTAGCTTTATTGACTGTGCTGGGAAGTGGACCTGGGTCCTGTGTAAGAACAGCATGTGTTCCTTACTGAGAATCCATCCAATTTTTGGTTGGTTCTAGGATTTGTTTTTTTCTTATCCCTGTTATTTGTTTTTTGTTTTACTTTTGTGGATCAATGTATTCTTTGAATTCAGAAAAGAAAAACAATTCAATTTATTTGATTGGAGCTGGTTCAAGTAAGTGGCAATAAGCTCAATTTAATGTTTTGTTATATTCCCAGTGCCTTAAGTGGCATAGTCAGTGTTACGTAAATACATAACTTTTCTGTTACTTCATTTAGAACAGGAGTTGACAATAGCTTAAACTAATTGCTTTTCACAGATTTGTTCTTGTCCAAAAGACAAAATTACAGCAAACTTAAAGCTCTTAATTTGCCTTCCACTTAAAAGTCTAGAATCAGGCTGTTGTGAGGAACTAGAACAAGTTTCAAAGGTCTCTGGAAGTTCATCCCGGTCAGATGGCATATATGGATCAGAGCCAAAGTAATGGACAAAGCAGTTTAACTGTGCACAGTTTGGTGCTGCACCCTCCTGGAAGGATCTGACTGACTGACTCCTGGCTCAGCTGCTGATGCAGACTGAATCTCAGAGATTTGTGTCAGCACAGAGATATCCTCAAGCCTAGGCTTCCTTTACAATTCTGATGCTCATGTTTAGAAATGTTCAGAATCTATATCTAACTATCATTTTAAATCGCAAATACATTTATAAGCACAAATTAGTTCATGACATTAAAAGTTTGGGACATAAGTGCAGAAGAGAAAATGTTCCTTACATTCCATCACCCATAAATATATTTTGAAATGATAATGTAATCTATTTTCACTAGGGGTTTGAAAACTGATACAAATGAAAATGTGAAAGAAGCAATTACATCAAAACAAGCCACCACAAGGTCTGCTGGTTTTTATAGAAATTTCAGAAGATGTTCCTTTAATTTCGATTGTTTCACTCTTCTAAAAGAAGGCAACCTTTCAAAGACATTCTTTTAATCAAGCCTATTTAGTATTTGTTTTTCTTTTCTACTTTAAAATTTTTATCAAAACAACTTTTATTGATGTCATAAGCATACATAATTGAATAGTGGTATTCAAACACATTTATATTGTGTGTTGATAAACTCAGGTTATTTAGAATATCCACAATCACTATCATTCTCATCTCTTTGTGAGGAGACATTCAAAATCCATTCCATGAGATGGGGCATAGGGACTAGGAAAGGAGACTGGAAGAATACAAGTGGTGTAAAGACAGAAATGATAAAAATTAGGAAAAATGGAGAGGGAGCTTTAATTGGTGATGAATGAAAGAGGTCAATACAGAAGGAGAGGGTGGGAGGAGGCATGAATTACAGTAAGGAGATTCAAAAAAGTCTCAAGGAATTATATTATTTCATATTTAACTTAAGTTATTTATACATACATGTGTATGTACACATATACATGAACACACAAACATGCACATTTATCATCTATCTATCATCTATCTATCTATCTATCTATCTATCTATCTATCTATCTATCTATCTATCTATCATATATCTATCTATCATATATCTATCTATCATCTATCTGTCTATCATCTATCTATCTATCTATCTATCTATCTATCTATCTATCTATCTATCTATCATCTGTCTATCTATCTATCTATCTATCTATCTATCTATCTATCTATCTATCATCTATCTGTCTGTCTGTCTGTCTATCATCTATCTGTCTGTCTGTCTATTATCTATCTATCTATCTATCTATCTATCTATCTATCTATCTATCTATTTATCTATCTATCTATCATCTATCTATCCATCATGTATCTATCAACTATCTATCATCTATAAGATACATATGACGCTATATCATTTGGACTGACAGTATTTTTCTCAAAAGCCATAGGATCATCTAATAAGATCTCCAGCTCAAGGACTCCCCAAACAGGATAGGCTCTTTTTATGTCCTATCTATTTCAAAATATGCAACACATACCATCAACTCTAGTCATCCTTCTGTGTAACAGAAAGCTAGAGCTTATTTCTCCTGTGTGGCTATGATTTTTGTATCAATTATCAAGCATGCCCCATCTCTCCTTTCACATTCTCTAGTCAATTTTCACTGATTACTTTTTACAGAACACTTAATTTAGTTTCTGAAATATTTTCTGTTGTTTATTTAATTAATGAACAAGGATTATTGTTGAAACATGGGCACTGCACGCATTCTTAGTAGCATTTGGCTCTCTCCTGTTCAGATAGAATTGAGAGTGAAATCAAGAGTGGAGAAGCAGCTCAGTGATACGAGAGCCTGCCAAACACACTAAGAACAGCCTGGGTTCAAGCCTCAGTGCCAAGCAAAATACAGAATTAAAACAAGACATCTTACATGTGATTCTTTTTAGAACTATAAAAGCAGATAATAGGAAATAATCTTGTTTCCCATCAGGCATAGTGTTTCTTGCAGGAGTGAGTGGAGTGGTGGGCTGCGTTCCGGCCACCCCGGCTCCCGCATGGCTAGCTTATGCCCCGAAATAATTACACAGAAACTGTATTCTTTTAAACACTGCATGGCCCATTATCTGTAGCCTCTTATTGGCTAATTCTCATATCTCGATTAACCCATTTCTAATAATCTGTGTAGTACCACGAGATGGTGTCTTACCAGGAAGGATTCTAGTCTATATTCGTCTGGGATTGGAGAATCATGGCGACTGCCTGACTCGGCTTCTTTCTCCCAGCACTCTGTTTTGTCTACTCTGCCTACCTAATTTTCTGTCCTATTAAAGGGCCAAGGTAGTTTCTTTATTAACCAATAGACAGATGACCCTCCTCCATCAGGAGGAAGCAATCATTATCACACAAGCAGGAAGACATCTCCTTACAGGACAGTGGGCCTTTATGAATAGACTTTGTAAGATGTCTACCATAGTCACAAGTTTGTTATTTACTCCTACATATGTAGCCCTGATAGGAAAGAAATCAACTACACTTTAGCAAAAAAGAATAGGAATGGTAGATGATCAAGTTTCTTTTTTTTAAAAAAAATATTTATTTATTATGTATACAATATTTTGTCTGTGTGTATGCTTGCAGGCCAGAAGAGGGCATCAGACCTTATTACAGATGGTTGTGAGCCACCATGTGCTTGCTAGGAATTGAACTCAGGACCTTGTGCTTGCTAGGAATTGAACTCAGGACCTTTCGAAGAGGAGGCAATGCTCTTAACCTCTGAGCCATCTCTCCAGCCCCCGATGATCAAGTTTCTAATTTCTTTGAAATGTTAACAGAAAAAAAAAAGAGAAGGAGGAAGAACAGGAGGAGGAAAAAAAAGAGGAGAAAGAGAAGGAGGAGGAAGGAGAGGAGGAAGAGAAGGAGAAGGAATAGGAGGAGAAGATCAGTCTCTTCAGAGTAATTTAAGGCTTAGAGTTTATTCACAGTACCCAGCAATGCCAATTTTCTTCTTAGAAACCAGCTAAGGCTCTAAAACATCAGCAGTTTTGAGCACTGACTTATCTGTCCAGCCTGGATTGTTAAAGTGCAGGTGCTAAGTGGAAGGTCTCTCCAGACTCAGTCTTTGACAGGCACCTGGCAGTCCCTGCAGTTGTTGGAATTGGCTGTTCTGAAGAATTCATCCTGAGTCAAATACTCAAATTCTCGACAGGGGCAGTGTGTGTGGATGGGAGAGAGTGGGATTGGAGCTGGAGTCACTGCTGTGCTTGTGAAAGTCAGGGAGAAGGCTTCCTTGGAATTCCACAAATGCTCATTATGATTTTTTTTAACCTGGGTTGAATGTCAGTGATTTGTAAACTTAGTTTAATAGTTCACTAAAATAGGATAGATTCTTTCTTCAGTGAAGTGTTATTATTTTCTTTTACAAAGGGATAACAAGAGGTAGACATATTGCCAATCACTCTTATGTTGTAAGTAGGGCCCACAACAAACAAAAAAAAAAAAAAAAAAAAGGAGTTTAGCACAGCTTAATGCTGTAGCTCCTTTAAGAGAAGTTTTCCTGATTAAACAGTAGCAGAAAATAACATCATGAGGTTTTGAAAAGGCAGCTTCCTGGGCCGTGTTGCCAGTAGGAACTCTTATTCTTTTAGGAGGTTTGGCTACATAGCACTTGAATGGGGTTTGCAGGCCCGGGTGCTTGTATGCCCACTTGGGGTCAGGAGGAAAGTAGCTGAGTCCATGCCCACAGCTCAGCACTCCCACCTGGGTAGGCAGCAGAATCAGGTCTACTAGGCGTGCATAGGCAGGAGAGCATGGTGAATTCCTGATGTCATACAAAGAGATATTTCCAAGCCGTGAAGTGTGCTGCATGGCAGATTTAGCTTTCACTTAGATAAAAAGGGATTATATGCTGCAAATGCTACCCAGAGTTGAGGTGGTGAGAATGGCTCCCACCCAGTGGTCCCAAAGGCTGCAGTGAACTACCTTCACCATATTTAAAGCCCGAGAGAGGCGGAGCCAGTACTCAGGGCCTCTGAGACCAAGCTGCTTAGCATTTTAAACAGTGCTTCTTGACAGAAAAGGATTTCAGATACACAATAGGACAGATTCAGACGTAAAAGACCACTAAACGATACACAGTGTGTTTAAAAATTTTATGTAGGTTTGGGAGAGAGAAGCCATGTAGTCCCACCTTTGACAGACGCTGGAACTTTAACTGGTAAACCATAGCCACGAGGTGATACACAGGTTAATGAATATGGGTTAAATTAAGATGTAAGAATTAGCCAATAAGGATGCTCACCTTCCTAGACCTGGATGGAGGGGGGAGGACCTTGGACTGCTCACAGGGCAGGGAACCCTGACTGCTCTTAGGACTGGAGAGGGAGGGGGAAGGAGTGGGGGGAGGGAGAAAGGAGTGGGAGAAGGGGGAGGGAAAAGGGAGACGGGGAGGAGGCAGAAATTTTTAATAAAAAAAAATTTAAAAAAAGAAGCTAGAGATAATGGGCCAAACAGCAATTTAATTAATACAGTTTCTGTGTGATTACTTTGGGGCTGAGTGACCCAGAGCAAATAAGCAGGCTCCTCATACAGCACTCTTATACCACTGAGTTGTTTCATTGCTTAAAATTCAAAATGTCTTTTATGATAAGCTTTTCCAATTGCTAATCTACACATGGAAATAAATACTAATTTATGAAAACTAGTGATGCTCAAACCAGAGAGACTCAATTCAGAAATGCTAATATATGAAATGCTAATATAGACATGCTAATATGTGAAAACCGGAGATGGAAAACTTAGAGTTTGTGGGTATTAAGAAATTGCAAATACATTTTGCCTTTAAGTTTTATCATTAAATACTAAAATGACTGAGTGTTGTAAATGAATTCCAAACTGAGAGGTTTTCTATTCGAAACTCAATCACATAATTTTGCAGTTAAAGTATACACAATGAATTAATCAACTCTGAATTATACTATTCCAAATATATTTTGAATAAATATGAGCAAAAATCCACAAGGCCACTAGATGGCAGACAGGCACTGCGATTGTGGTGGAAGGCTGCCTCAAAGTATTAACTGTGTTCAGGTCAAGGAAAGCAAATGCTACCTATATTTGCATAGTGTTTTCCTACCAATTAATACAATGACATAGCTCAGTTTTTATCTTTTCCTCTTCAAATATAATTGACAGCTATTTGTTGGAATCTTTATAAAAATTCTCCCTTCTGAAGGAAAGTTGAAAAATCATGTATGATTGGCTGGTAGCATTTATTTAAAACATCTGATAGAAACATAACACAACATAGAATGTTCTACCTAATCATCTTTTATTTTTAAATTTATTTGATAATTTTCATGCAACTAACTCTCAAAGCCATATAAAGGCCCTTTAAGATTCTCTAACATTTGATGACACTAATCTCCAAAATTCATATTAACAAAGGCCAAGAACTCCCAGCGACTAAGTGTCCTTCTACTGTTTATATTTTTACAAGGTAGAATTGCCCATAAGATTTAAATGGCCTGTGGCAGTAAAGAACTGTCATTTTGTCCTGGAGACAAATCATGGGAAATTCCAGTTTCTCATATTGTGAACTAAAAGTCGTATGGAGACAGATCTGGAATGGGTCAACATTTTTATCCAATTTATAACTGAGTAATAAGATGAAGGCCAAGACTTACTTGTTCTAAAATGTTCTGAAGCCTCTCTATCTCACAGTCTATCACAAACTTCTTCTCTTGTCTTCTGTCAAGCTCTTCTAGCAGTTGCCTGTAGCTGACATCGTTAAAATTTTCCACACATATCGCACTGACATGCCATCCATTCTGTCCTGCTTTCTCCATAATAGCTTGAAGGATTGAATATCCTATTGGGGAGAAAAAAAAGTTCATAAAATTATGTTTTTAACTTATGTAGAGACTGGATCCATATCAATATTTTTTCACATTTTAAAACACCCACATAGATTATTTAGAATCTTGAAAATATAACTCTTTATTTAAGAATCATTTTTTTTCTTGTTTTGTTTACTCAGGACAACAAACTATCTTAAGCTATTGATTAGATGAAAATGCCAAAGTATACCTTGTGAAAAAAATCTTAAAATCCCTTTATTGGAGAATATTCTATTGCTCTAGATATATTTTTGATGCGATAAAACAGAACCCCGTTGTACCACTCCCTGTAGTCAATAACAATTTAATGGACCCATTTGTTACTTTACACTACAAACATAACTTGTTTTGAATAATGGTTTCAATTTTCTCTATTGAACAGGGTAGTATCAGAGTTTTTGTTTAACTATGAAAGAAAGGATGTACAAGAAAACAGTACTGTGGTATTTATTGAGGTTGTATTTTTGTCGGTCTCATTTGATAATTCTGACAGTTTGTGCACAGATGGAATTATTTATTAAGCTTTCCCTGTGCTGGCAGAAGAAGAGTGTGGGCTGTGTATGAGGTGAATTGTCAACAGGTAAGGGACTGAGAACACAGATTCATAAGCTCTTAGCGGAGATGAACATAAATATGACCAAAGTCTTAAAGTGCAATAGAAAATGCACATGTGTCACATAACTATAATAGTAACAGTCGAGAGATAGAAGTAGGAACTCAAGCTCAGCTTCCTCTACATAAGGAAAGAGTTTACAGCCACCTTGGGCTACACAACACCTTGCCACAAACCTCCAAAACAAAAAAATGACTTCTGGAAAGTCTGGTGACCTGGCTCAACAAGTAATGGTACTTGCCACCTAAGCCTAGTGAACTGAGTTTAGTTTCAGGTCACATGGTGGAAGGATACAATGGAGTCCTCCAAATTGTCCTGGGTCATTTACAGGCATACCGACAGACATACACATAAAACAAGTAAACAAGTAAATATTTAAATGCAAAGTACAATGGCGGCAGTCCTGACAGCAGTTCTGGGCCCTAGGACAGCTGGAGAAATCTTTCTAGGTGAGATAAGGAAAGAGTAACACAGAGAAGAAGCCATTAAAATTGGGTCCAGAAGGTTGAGAAAATGTAAGGTTGTTGGAGATGGGGTACTGGTTAGGTGCTGGATTGCTGCTGGGGAAAAGGTGTGCTCTCTGCCCTGTTTTCACCCAAATAATCCGGCAAGTGGAAGGAGACTATCATCTGCAACAGTGTCTTTATACCTGTTTCCCCAGTCCTCAGTTTTGAGTTATAACTTGAGAGATAAAGAGGAAAAAGTTTCTTAGAACTGATAAAAAAAAAATCACTTAAACAAAGATTGGTTAGAATAAGAGCCTGTTAGCCACTCGGGTTTTTACTTTATTGCTTGGCTCCTTAAGACTGTTTAACAGCAGTGTGAGCTCATTCTGTAGTTGTTGCCCCTAGCTTTTCCCTCCATAGGTTTTAGGATTAGACTAGAGAGTTGGAAGGATTCAAAGGGAAAATTTAATGTGAACCCTTATAAGGGAACACTTATCCAGTGTCTGGGTGACACACAAGTCTCAGGTTTCGGGAGTTTCATTTTAAGGTTCTGTTCTCCTTGTCTCTGAACTCCAAACATTATGATGTTCAGACAATGCCAACGGATGGAACTGATGATGAGATCATATCTGAAATATAAATTATCTATTTTCCTGCCAAATGAAAACTGTGGCAGTCAGAATTCATTTCTATTTAAATGAAAAGAATCCCCAAAGAAGATAGAGGACATGTTAATTACAGCATGCCTATTCTGGATATGTGTTGCTACATTGGGTCTTTCCTTTTGTAGTTCACACCTGTAATTATCTTTTCATAACTTAGCCTGATATTGTTCTTCTCCCACCAGCCTGAATACCTGGTACTCTATATTTCCTGTTCAATAAATGTAATGTGACTGCATGGAAGCTTCTCCCTTTTCCCTTCTTAACTTTTAAGAGATTTATTATTTGTTTATGTGTGTGTGTGTGTGTGTGTTTGGGTGGATGTAAATGCATATGCATGTGGGTACCTACAGAGGCCAAAAGACCTGTAGTTGGGGTTATATACATTATTTATTTGTTAGTAATTGGAAGTGGGTGATGGGGGGCAAACCCCTGTCCTAAAGAAGAGTAAGTGCTCCTAACCTCTTAGCCTTCCTTCCTTCCTTTATCTCTCCCTCCTTCCTTCCCTCCCTCTCTCCTTTCTTCTTCTCTCTCTCTCTCTCTCTCTCTCTCTCTTTCTCGTCTTTCTTTCTCTTCTTTCTCTCTCTCTCTCTCTCTCTCTCTCTCTCTCTCTCTTTCTTTCTTTCTTTCTTTCTTTTATTCCCTCCCTCCCTTCCTTGCTCCCTCCCTCCCTCACTGTGTGTGGTATATTTGTGTGTGTATGTTTGTACTCACTTTTCACCTTTGCACGAGACCATGGAAGCTGGAATTCATTATCAAATATCTTTCTCACCCTTCATCTTATGTTTTGAGCCAAGATCTCTCACTGAACCTGGAGTTTGCCATTTCTGCTGGACTAGGTGAGGTAGGGAGCCCCCTGAGTGGGTCCACCACCCTCAGCACTGGGGTCACAGATGTACATTTCCATGCCTGGCTTTTATGTTGTGATAAAGATTTCAACTCAGGTTCTTATGTTTGTAAACACTTTCTCCACGGGGCTCTCTTTCTATATACTGGGAGTCTAACATTTCTAAATGTAAGAATTCATAGCTAACTTCTTCTGTCCCTGGGGCTTACTTTCTAATCATAACTGAAACAAGGTTTCTCTTATTTATTAGCACTTACTTATTAGCATTATTTGATTTGAAATAAAAACTTTAAGAATTAGCAATAGACATTTAATTTTTCTGCTTTTATTTTTATTTATGAACATATCAAATTAATGGTAAGACTTTTGTTTGTTTGTTTGAATGAGTTCTGCAAAGTGACAAACATGGATCACACACTGCGGAATCATTTACCTGCTCTCTCAGACCAATTTGCAGCTTGGCTCAGCTATCTATAGGCTGCTTCTTCTTTCTTTCTTTCTTTTTTTTTTTTTTTTAAGCATTTTGTGGCTGTCAGGCCTCCCATCAGGACAAAGTGTCCATGATACTATTTTCCTTCAGACATGACTTTCAGAGGGCATAGAGAAATATGCAGGTTGATGAAATTTATACATTTAGACAATGATGAAATGTTCACACTAACAAAAAACAAAACAAAACCAAGCTTCAAGTGCAGCGTTTCACTGTTGAATTTTTAGATTTAGTGATACTACAAGGAAAATAAGACAAAACAGTAGAACACACTTCAGGTTAAATGTCAAAGAAAGCTAGCCATTGAAAAGGCACATTAATCATAGTCAGAAATCAATGTCGTCTTTTCAGTGCAGCAGTAAGGGCATCAGGCTTATAGTCTCAGAGCCTCGCTGAAGCTTTAGGTCCTTTTATAATGCTGTTTCACTTTAATGCTTGCTCATTATTTATTGATTCTTAGATACGTGTGCCTTTTTTATTTCTCACAATGGCTGAGAATGTAATGCTATAGGAGAAAATGCTGCATGAGCCTATGATGATGTAACTTGATTGCCATATAAACTAGAATTCACAAGTCAGGCTGTACACCTTCTACATCTGACTGTGAGTTAGACCTTCAAAGTATTCAAAATATGAAATATAATATTGTTAGTCAAAATTAAATGGTACTTTTTCGACTGAATGTCACATACATAACAATTCATTACTATAAATAATATTTTACATGCCACTTCAACTTGAAAATCTGATATTTTAATTTCATATACATTGTTGAAAACTTTATGTTCAAAATTTTATAAAGTGTATCAAGATCAGCAGAGACACACATTATCTATTTACAATGAATGTAATATCTACAAAACTTATAATTAGGTAAATGACTGTAAGTAAAAACATAGCATTTTGTAAATAAATTCAAAGGAATCAAAGTATTCTGCATTGAAACAGAACGCATCCAAGTACACTCACATTATTGGATTTTTCATAGTTGTCTAAGAACACTGGCAAGTAATATAAAGTATCTAGATAATGTTGTCTTATTATACAATGGTTATGTTAAGTAGAATAGCAGCCAGGTTAAAGTTCTATACTATTGCATCATTGCACACTCAGGATGTGTATATCATCCATGCAAAGGGACAATTTGTGGATGAATAGCACCTCAGCAGTGCTCTTTCTTCATCACATGAGTTGGGCTTATCGGATTTTTGTTTTCTAAGATGTATTTCATGTCCCTATCTTTATACAAATCAACAGGAGAATAAGCAGAAGAAATTTATGCCAGGAAGGAGTTCACTTAAAAAAGACAGGAGCTATCTGGATACTATAAAATGTTTCATCTGAATGAAGACCATAAAGTGCCTACTTTGCTTTCAACAGCATAGTTATGAATAGGCAACACAATGCTTAACCCATAAAGCATGTTCCAGAGGACTAGGGCACTGAGGAGAAAAGGGAATAGACAAGAATACAGATTTATCAATGCATATAATCAGAGTAACAAAGTTGGGGAATGAAGCAAATGCTACATGTTAGACGTGGGGTGGAAAAATGTCTAGGTTATAGAAGCTAGTGTGTTTGAATGTGTGATTTATATATATATATATATATATATATATATATATATATATATATAGAGAGAGAGAGAGAGAGAGAGAGATCTTTTATCTGGTCTGACAGGTGAGTTTGATGAACAGTCTGCTTCATGCTGTAGATTGAGCTAAGTCAAAGACATGCAAATAATTCTGAAATTCTTGCTGTGTTTAATGTGATCATGCTGGAAGCACAATATGGATTTAGCAACTATTTAGTTTGTACACTTGCCAAAGCAGTTTGGTACTGAAATAACATGTTTAATGGTCAGAATCTGAACATGAGGGAACAGAATGGTGGAGAGGAGAGAGCAATGAAAGAGAGATCTTTATATAGAGAGCCACTATGGGGTTAAGGAGAAACCTGGTACTATGGAAATTCCCAAGAATACACTATGGCCCCAGCTAAGACTTCTACTCATAGAGGAGAGGGTTCCTGAATTGGCCTTGTCCTGTGATCAGATTGTTGAATACCCTAACTATCATCTTAGAGTCTTCATCCAGTAACTGATGGAACCAGAAGCAGAGATCCACAACCAAATACCACGCCAAGCTCTGGAAAGCAGTGGAAGAGAGGGAGGTGGGAATATGTGAACAAGGCAGTCAAGATCTTGATGGAAAAATCCACAGGGAGATTTGATCCAAGCTTGAGGAAAATCATGAACTCTAGAACAACATCTGTATAGCCATGGGACTGAACTAGACCCTTCATATATGGGAGACAATGTTGAAGATTGGACTATCTAAGAGGGCCCTGGAAGTAGGACCAGCATCTATTCCTGGTGCATAAGTTAGCTTGTTGGAGCCTATTCCCTATGGTGTGATGCCATGATCAATGCAGGGGGAAAGGTTTGGTTCTGCCTCAACTTAATGTGCCAGACTTTGATGCCTCCCCATGGGAGCCCTTACCTATTGGGAGGGGTGGATACAGGGAGAGATGAGGGGGCCAGAAGGAAGTGGTGTGGGGATAGAACTGTGGTTGGAATGTAAAATGAAATTAAAAAAAAGAAGAAAAGAAACCCAACCTGTCAACCTGGGCAAAGTTATTGACAGCCCCGACTGCAGTGTCCATAGTGCTGCAGTCCAGGAAACATTGAGATAAACACTGATTTCCTTTCCTGTGTAGGCTGACGGGGTCCATGTCAACCTGGGATAATAGGAAATGGCTGACTGTTCTACCAATACTTAAGAGTACAAATGCAAGATCTACTTTCAAAGTTGAACTAAATGCTACTTTTAAATATGGTTTGAGGACCCTAAAATATCTTGCTTTTACTGATAGTAATATTTCTTTTGTCTCTTCCCCGCATTGCTGTGTTTATTCACAGTTCAGATGGCAAGTGACGAAAGAACTCAGGATATTAGATCTATAAAACATCATAGCAAGGACTGTAGGTTGTTTTCTGGTAGTAAGCAATGGAATTCTAATCTGGAATAAAGACAGTTAGAAAACTTTTATCCCATCTTGTTTACCTGGAGACAACACTCTGAGTACATGTCAGCCTATAAGATATGCGGAAGTTTCAGAGGACTTTCCTAGGTTATTGTCCATGCCATCCTGTAGTTGAATGTGAATCCCACTCTCGGCCTCAAGAGCCCAGATTTAAGTTATGGAATAATACTATTCTGTGTGTTTATTCTTTGTTATTTATTAAGTATATAAGAATAGTTTGCCTGTGATGTGGGATTCCCCTTTGTATGCTGTGATTACCACTGATTATTAAAGAAATTGCCTTGGTTCTATGGCAGGGCAGAATAGAGGTAGGCAGGGAAAACTGAACTGAATGAGGGGAGAAAGAAGGCAGAATCAGAGAGAAGCCATGTAGCCACTGCCAAGAATAGATAAGTCAGAACCTTGCCGGTAGGCCATGAGCCTCATGGTAAAATATAAAATAATAGCAATGGGTTAAATTAAGATGTAAGAGTTAGCCAATAAGAAGCTAGAGCTAATAGGCCAAGCAGTGATATAATCAATACAGTTTCTGTGTGGTTATTTTGAATCTGGGCAGCGATGAATGAACAAGTGGCCTCCTGCTACATGCCTGTACATTCTGATTCTTGTAATATTTTAAAATTTATTTTTTTACTTTTGAAATTTTAATATAATTAGATAATTTTATCTAACTATAATTTATAAATTATTTGTATTTATAAATTATTTATATTTATAAATTATAATACAGTTAGATAATTTTCCCTTTTCATTTCCTTCCTCTACGCACTCCATATACCCATCCTTTCTCTCTTTCAAATTCATGGCCTTATTTTTTACTGATTTTTGTTACATGCATTAGCAAGTACAAATCTTTCACAATTCAACTCTAATTCATATTTTGTATTGTATAAAGGTTTATATGATTTGTCATTCTTATTAGCTTTTTAAATATTTATATTTTAATTAGGATATTACTTCACTTTTCTTTCCCCTTTCTACAAGTACATTTTATAGGGAACTCAGTTTGTTGACTTAGTGGCATGGACTTCTCTTCAGTGACCATTTATCTAGACTTTTCAGTGAGAAGAATAAACCTGTCTTCTTTCTTTAGCCATTAATATGATAGAAGCAGAAACTTCTGTTAGCTACAATTGAACCTAATATTGATCATGCATTAAAGTATTCTCAAGAATTTTCAAAAGACTGAAGGAATCCAAAAAATTCTTCGAGTAGTATACAAACTATTCCCTTCCATTCCTTTAGGGCTTTTCTGAAACTAGGTCACTAGAGAATTTTATTTCTGTGCTTTGAATTGTTGAGTCTATTAGTTTATATATTAATTACTAATGTGATATGTAATTGTCATTATTGATTGTCAACTTGACACAATTTGAAAGCACCATGGACATCAACCTCTGGGAATGTCTGTGAATGGGTTCCTCCATTATGATAGTTAAGATGGAAAAATCCACCTTAAATGCAGGTGGTGTCTCTCTGTGAACAAGAGTCCCAGGTTGGGTAAAGAGAAAGTAGTTTAACTCTAGTTTTCTTCTTACTGACTATGGATGCAGGAGACAAGTTGCCTGTCATGTCCTTCAGCATGCCTTCCCCTCCATGAACTGGAGTCACTCAAACTGAAATCCCAATTAAACCCTTCCTCTTTGTTGAAGTTTTTGTTATCAAAAAAAGAGAGAGAACAAAACAAGTGCACCTAATTTACATAATTACTAAATTTCTATGAAAGAAATTTTCTAGTGGTTCTGTGCATAAGGTCTTCAATGTTCTATTATTGTTTTAAAGATACATTCATGGATATGATAATTTTTGTCTCCTAAATGTCTCTTGAACTGCTATCTTCATGCTGTGCACTGAAAAAGCATTCATGGATGCACTAGAAGGCATCAATCATGTTTAAATGTCTTCGCAGAACGCTACTGTTTTCTTTAAGACTGTTTCCTCCTTTTTTGCTCTAGTTTGTTTTCAAGAGAGAGAAAGGGAGAGTTAGAGAAAGAGAGAGAGAGAAAGGGAGAGAGAGAGAAAGAGAGAGAGAGAAAGAGAGCAGGAGTGAAGTTGGATGTGTGAGGAAATCGTTAGGGTCCAGAGGTGATGAGAGAGAGGAAATTGTGATCAGAATATACTGTATTAAAACAATTTATTTTCAATTAAAATATAAAAAAGAAAAAAGAGAAAGGGGACATTTTACATAAAAATAAGAAAAAAGTAAAATCAGTTCTTTCTGTAAGTGACCCTAAGATAATTATTATTAATAATAGTAGTAGTAGTGATAGTAATAATAATAAAATATCAACTTGCTTACCTCATCCCACAACCCAGAATCAGACAACTTTCTGCAAAAATAGGCTCTCATAGCCCTCTGTATATGTCACGTCTTACAAAGACATTTTTATTATAGTTTCTAATTATATGTTTGAATGATGAGCAGAGGAGAGTTTTTCTCCCCCACCAGACTGTAGGTTGATGGAGTTTGGAGCTATTCTTGTTCTCAGAATCTAACGAAGTAGATGCTTAGTGATGGGATGCATGAATAAATTAGTGGGCAGTTCATAGAGAGGGATGAGGCTATCAAGAAGCTCAGAAGCAAAATGTGGCACGACCAGCCATGTCCAGTAGCTTCAAATGCTTCTTGTTATCACTGAAAAGAAGGACACACACACACACACACACACACACACACACACACGTATGAAATTCAGAATTCAGTCTTTGCTCCTCAAAAGATATTAAGAAGATAATGCTTCTCAGGAATACTATATTTGAAGTTAGGATGTATGATACTTATCAGGGAGAAAGAAACAAAAAGCCACTTCAGGAGGCCATGCCTTACTAACTTAGATAACAGCCTGTAGAGTCCAGATTTGGTGCCATGTATACGAAGGAACTAGATTCTAGTTTATGAAGGTGGAGAAATCACCTGGAAGTTGATTATATATTAAGGAAAGAGAAGGGGTTTTGCTCACTAATATGGTCTATTGTGGATATTCTTACTGCATTGCACTTTTAGTCTTCATTGACTTATGTGCAAACCAATTTTTGCCATCCCAAAGCCCATGATAAAATCAGATACAGATTGGAGAAATCCAATTTTCCTTCTTGTTGAGTTATCAGTTACTCTAGAGACAATCTATGTAGAATTTGAATGTTTTCCATCAGCATACTATTTCATTTTTCAATTTTGTCTCCGTCAATTTTTAAAATCTGGCTTTATGCTACTTCAACTAACACCTTCTTATAAAGTAAAGCTACCTTCTTTTATTAAGTGAGGCATTCTTGGAAGACTACTTCCTTTTTTTTGTTTTGTTTTGTTTTGTTTTTTGAGACAGGGTTTCTCAGTATAGCTTTGGAGACTGTCCTGGCACTTGCTCAGTATAGCAGGCTGGCTTCTTCCTGCCAAGGGCTGGGATTAAAGGCATGCACCGCCAGAAAAACTACTTTCATCATCATCATCATCATCATCATCATCATCATCATAAATTTTCAAGAATATATGTGCATATGTAGTTATAATTTTGATCATAAAGTAAGACTTTTTATTAGTTTTGAATCACACTACATAAAACTTGCAATTCTGATTTTATTCTATTTTTTATGCCATACTATCATTAAACAACAAATAAAACCCACGTAAAAAACAGCTGGTGAAGGAAGTAACATATATTTCTGAAGTCTTTTTACACATATGTATCAATGAAAGTACTTAGAGCAAAAGTTTGAATGTTACATCTATTTAATATGACAATACCTTGAAGAGGCAAAGTGCTTATGTATTCAGGTGGAGTTTAACATCAGGGAGCATGTCCTGGGGTATACTACAGACCTTATAAGATGTAGGGGTATGTGAGGATTCCTCAGCAGATCATGCAGGTTTGGTATGTGAAAGACAAGTTTTGCAGAAGGAATTTATCTATGCTACAATTTAGTAATTTGCTTCAGAATAACTAGAACCCATGACAGCCCTGTAAATCAGGTTTTATCGTTACTGCAGCTGTGATAACATTGCCATGGTTTCTATAGAACCACCAGTAACTAGCAGAACTGGGGATTGAAACTAGGTCTTCTTTTCTCATGTCCAGGGTCTTACCACGTTTTCTTATGCTGTGGTGTAAGACTCCAGCAATTCCTCTCTTTTGCTCACAAACACATCCCATACCTTAGCATAATCTGGAAGGGCCATCTTTAGGATAGGTGACGATTCTGATAATTCTTTTTTCTGCTATTACTTCTATCCTTATTAAAGCTCTTTCAGGATTACTGCTATAGTAGCTTCCTGGGTTTAGCAACTAGTCTTTTGACATTTCCCTGTACATACAGCCTACCTTCGAGAATGGAACTGACTAAGCAAGCCATTTCAGGCACCTCATTGGCCCAAACTCTCCCATTGCTTCTTTCTGCTGGCTTGCATCTCAGACTTCTTCACTGCCAGAGAACTTGCTCCTTTGCTCAGTTGCGGTCTCAGGCTTCCCTTTGAAGCTCTAGTTGCAAAAATGAGACTGTATTTTCTCATTTCATTTAGGTCTTTATCTGAATGATTCCACTTTGGGGCTGTATCTCAGGTTATATCATTTGAAGTTTCCCCTCTTTTACCCTGGGATTGCCTATATTTCCTTCTCAGATTAACTTTCTCTGTAACATTTATCACCATTGAACCTGCTCTGCATCTTCCTCTCTTATCCACAACCATGGAAGTTTATGAAGTCACCTTGTCCAGCAGAATACCTAGCATCTAAAAGATATTCAATAAATACTTTAAAATAATTAAACATTGAAGTTATAGTCATCTATTGATAACAGTGAAACCTCAAAAGATGATATGCAAGGGAGAGGTGAATTTACAAATGCCATTGCATAACATAAGTGGAACCAATGAGCAAGTTGGAAGGGAAGGAGGGAGGCAATCTAAAGGGACAACTAAAGTTAAACAGGTAAGTAGCCATACTTCATTTGATCCAGACTAATTTGGAGAGAAAAGAGGATAAAGCGTCTGTCTTAGTTGCTTTAGCTCCTATAAACTGCATACTATGACTATCTAAATAGCCAGGAGGTTTTTCACAGGTGTTTGAAATTGCCATTTCTGTTCATCAAAAGTAGCCAAATAATACCTTTGAGAGACCTTCTTAGTTAAAATAAGTATTAAATTTTACCAAAACAGCCTAACTGTATTTAACATGTAATTTGCATTAGGTGCTAAATGCATATGGAGAGGAACTGAAGAAATGCCTCAGTTTAGGCAGAAGAAGCTCATGAGTTGCAAGAGCCCCAGCCAGCATGTCTTAGCCTTAAATTATCCTTGCCTAATGCTTTTCAGTTTTCATTGTCAATATTTACAGCAATTACAATGTGTCATTAATGAAAGACAAAACAAACTGCCAAAAATTCAGAATTAAATCAAGTGCACTGAGTTTTGACCCTACTGCATGTACTGGCTTTGTGGGAGCCTAGTCTGTTTGGATGCTCACCTTCCTAGACCTGGATGGAGGGGGGAGGACCTTGGACTGCTCACAGGGTAGGGAACCCTGACTGCTTTTTGGAGTGGAGAGGGAGGGGGAGGGGAGTGGGATATGGGGAGTGTGGGGAGGGGGAGAGAAAAGGGAGGCGGGGAGGAGGCAGAAATTTTTAATAAAAAATTTAATAAAAAAAGAAATATAAAGTTGAGTATCATAGTGTAATATCAAAGATTCCGAATAACATTTTTTTCTATTAAAAGGATAAACACTTATAAATGTTTTTATGAAGGTTGCACATCAAAGTCATCTATGGAGACCAAGAGGAAAATTGATCAGAATATTGATCAGCATCTTTTCTGTGTAACTAGAAAGAAGAAGTTTAATAAACTTCATCTATGATTCACTGTCATAAAAAAATTTATTTCTGAAGGAGACTGATTCTACGTGATTAAAAACAAATCTTTTCAGAAAGCTATCTTCTGTGCCAAAGCATTCACTACTATGGTGTGGGACAATTCTATATTCTGTCAATTATATTTTACATAAACGCTGTTTGGCCAGTAGCCAGGCAGGAAGTATAGATGGGAAAACCAGACAGGAAGTAGAGGTGGGACAATGAGAACAGGAATATTCTGGGAAGAAGGAAGCTTTTTCCTGAAGTCCTGTTTCAACCACCTATGAAGCAAGATGTGACCTACCCCGCTGAAAAACATACCGAACCATGTGGCTAACATAGGAAAG
The DNA here is from genome assembly GCF_950005125.1 of Chionomys nivalis. Classification (NCBI taxonomy): domain Eukaryota; kingdom Metazoa; phylum Chordata; class Mammalia; order Rodentia; family Cricetidae; genus Chionomys; species Chionomys nivalis. The sequence continues at coordinate 5,617,489 of NC_080089.1, forward strand.
AATAATGGGTTAATATAAGTTATAAGAGCTAATATGAAGCCTGAGCTAATGGGCCAACCAGTTTATAACCTAATGTGGAATCTCTGTGTGATTTTCTTTGCGACAAACGACTGCAGGAACTGGGCAGGACAGAAACCCCAACAAAGCAGGCCCTCCATGTTACAGTGCTATTCCCCACTTTCTCTTCTATCAGATTTAGTTTATCTGGTTTTATATTGAGATCTTTGATCCACTTGGATTTGAGTATTGTGCATGGTAATAGGTATGGATCTATTTGCATTCTTCTACACGATGACATCCAACTAGACCAACAACATTTCTTGAAGATGTTTTCTTTTTTCCCCATTGTATATTTCTAGCTTCTTTATATTAAAAAAAAAAAAAAACCACAGGTGACCATAGGTGTGTGGATTTACACCTGGTTCTTCAATTCTATTCTATTGATGAATGTGTTTGTTTTTATCTGAGTACCATGCTGCTTTTATTACTAAGGCTTGCAGTACAGCGTGAAATCAGGGATGGTGATACCTCTGGCAATGTTAGCTACATTTTTCTCTATCTGAAGATGAATATTATTATTTAAAAATCTATAAAGAATTGTGTTGGAATTTTGATGGGGGCTGTGTTGAATCTGTACATTGTTTTTGGTAGGATGACCATTTTTATTATGTTAATCTTGCTGTTCCATGAACATGGGAGATCTTTCTATCCTCTGATATCTTCTTTGTTTTCTTTAAGTTTTTATTATACAGGAATTTTACTTCCTTGGTTAGATTTACCCCACGATACTTTAAGTGATTTGTGAATATTTTGCACGGTGTTGTTTCCCTGATTTCTTTCTCAGCCTGCTTGTCATTTGTCAGGATGTGAAGCAAGAGGAATACTCCTTTAGTGCTGGTGGGAGCTTAAACTTGTGCAGACACTTTGGAAACTAATATGGAGGTTTCTAAGAAATTTGGGAATTGATATACCCCAAGACACAGCTAGGTATACCACTCCTGGGAATATACCCAAAGAAGGTTATATCCTGTCACAAGAATACTTGCTCAACTATGTTCAAAGTGGCTTTATTCATAACAGCCAGAAACTGTAAATAACCTAGATGTTCTTAACCAGAAATGGGTTTAAAATGTGGTATATTTATACAATGGAGTGTTAGCTATTCAAATCAATGACTTTATGAAATTTTCAGGCAAGTGTATGGAAAAAATAATCCTTAGTGATGTAACCCAGACCCAGAAAGACAAACATGGTACATACTCACTAATAAGTGGCTATTACTTGTAAAGTAAAATAAATATACTTCTTTCTTTCTTTCTTTCTTTCTTTCTTTCTTTCTTTCTTTCTTTCCTTCCTTCCTTCCTTCCTTCCTTCCTTCCTTCCTTCTTTCTTTCTTTCTTTCTTTCTTTCTTTCTTTCTTTCTTTCTCTCTTTCTTTCCTATAGACCACAGATGCAGAGACTCTAAGTAACAAGGAGAACTTAAGGGGGACACAAGTATCTTCCTGAGAAGGTAAAATAGAAAAGATTTTGAAGGTGACCGGGGGGTGAGTGAGCTTGGGAACAAGAGGAATTAAGTTTTAAGGAAGGGAAAAATACTGGGAGAAATGACTGGAAGGGGCCCATGCATGCAGCGGAGACAGACCGGCGGGCCGACGCATGCACGCAGCAGAGACCGGCGCGCAGATGTGGCGAAGACTGGCGGATGTGGGATAGTCCAAGCATGAAACAGTGAAGCCCACACTGAGAGCAGATCGTCCCACTACAATTAAATCAAGTAGGTTTCTTGGGGCCTAACCTGCAGATTGGGAGGCCTTTTATTGGCGAGATCCACTGGCCTATCCTTGAAGACACTCCTGGGAGGGGAGAGTGTTCTTGGCCCACGGCGGGCCACAGGAAACAGAGCAGCGGCATTCCCAGACCTCCTTGACCCCTCGGTTAGTTTGTGAGGGCTGGTCCCCTCTGCTGGTGCTGATCCTCCTCTGCTGCAACCTCTCTCTTCCTGGCCCATCACAGCTTGCACCCAGGGGGCCCCCTTCATTCTCCCTCCCTTACGCGGGGACACAGGATCACCCAGTTTAGCCTGTTTGGGCTCTGGGTCAGGAGCTTGGAACAGAGGGCAGTGGGAGTTTCTCTGTTTTGGTGGCTGGCCCACAGAGTGGTAGGCCTTTTGTTGGCGGGATCCCTGGCGAAAGGGGAGCCTGGCCCTGTTCCTGGAGACCCTTCTGAGTGGTGAGAAGGATCTTGTCCCGCGGTGGGAGACAGGAAACGGAGCGAGGGCATCTTTAAAGCAAGGCCCCTGGCCCAGCAGGGAAACCTGATTCTGCTTTAAAAGACCCATTAGATAGCATCCATAGGAGGAGATGGGCAGGTGAAAAGGCAAGAATTCACCTAACAATCTGAAAAACAACATGAAAACACCAGAACCCAATGATCTTACATCAGAAGGACTTGAACACCCTAACACAGAAGAAGTGGAAAAAATTGACTTTATGAAAGCAATAGAGTCCCTTAAACAACATGTAAAAAACGCCCTTATAGAAATGGAAGAGAAGTATAACAAAAAGTTTGAAGAAATGAGTAAATATGTGAATGATACCCTGGGAAACCAAGAAAAAATGATCAAACAAGTAATGGAAACAGTTCAAGAACTGAAAACTGAAATGGAAGCAAGGAAGAAAACACAAACGGAGGACCAGCTGGATATGGAAAATCTAGGTCAACAAGCAGAGACTACAGAATCAAGCATAATCAATAGAATACAAGAGATAGAAGAAAGAATCTCAGATTCTGAGGACACCATAGAGAAAATAAATGCACTGATCAAAGAAAAGAGCAAAGTCAACAAATTCTCATCACAAAACATTCAGGAATTATGGGACACAATAAAAAGATCAAACCTAAGAATAATACAAGAAGAAGAGTCACAACTCAAAGGCACAGAAAATATTTTTAACAAAATTATGGAAGAAAACTTTCCCAACCTAAAGAATGAAATTCCTTGAATATTCAAGAAGCATACAGAACACCAAACAGACTGGACCAAAGAAAAACATCCCCTCACCATATAATAATCAAAACACAAAATGTACAGATTAAAGAAAGAATATTAAGAGCTGCAAAGGAAAAAGGGCAAGTAACTTATAAAGGTAAATCGATCAGACTTACACCTGACTTCTCTATGGAAACCGTGAAAGCCAGAAGGTCTTGGACAGAGGTACTGCAGAAACTAAGAGACCACGGATGCAAACCCAAACTACTATACAAAGCCAAGCTATCGTTCACTATCTATGGAGAAAACAAGACATTCCAGGATAAGAACAAAATTAAACAAAACGTAGCCACAAATCCAGCCCTGCAGAAAGTAATAGAAGGAAAATCACAGCCCAAGGAATCCAACATTGCTAACACTGCCTACAATGAATCAGGCATCTAGCGACCCTTCAACAGCACAACTCAAAGAAGGGAGACACACAAACTCTACTACCAAAAACAATAAGAATAACTGGAGCAAACAACCACTGGTCATTAATATCACTTAATATTAATGGTCTCAATTCACGTATAAAAAGGCACAGGCTAAGAGATTGGATATGAAAACAGGATCCAACATTCTTCTGTTTGCAAGAAACACATCTCAACCACAAAGACAGGCATCTACTTAGAGTAAAGGGTTGGGAAAAGGTTTTTCAAGCAAATGGTCCTAAAAAAAAAAGCCGGTGTGGCCATACTAATTTCTAACAAAACGGACTTCAAACTAAAATCAATCAGAAGAGATCGAGATGGACACTTTATACTCATAACAGGAACAATTCATCAGGATGAAGTCTCAATCCTGAAATCTACGCTCCTAATATAAAAGCACCCACGTATGTAAAAGAAATATTACTAGAACTTAAGGCAGACATTAAACCACACACAATAGTAGTAGGAGACTTCAACACACCTCTCTCACCAATGGACAGGTCAATCAGACAGAAACCTAATAGAGAATTAAGAGAATTGTTGGAGGTAATGAAGCAAATGGACTTAACAGACATCTATAGAACACTCCACCCAAATAGGAAAGAATATACCTTCTTCTCTGCAGCTCATGGAACCTGCTCAAAAATTGACCACATACTCAGAAACAAAGGAAACCTCCACAGATACAAAAAAATATCAGTGTCCACCTGTGTCTTATCAGATCACCACGGATTAAAGTTAGAAGGCAACAACAATGCTACCCCCAGAAAGCCAACAAACTCATGGAAACTGAACAGTCAACTACTGAACCACACCTGGGTCAAGGAAGAAATTAAGAAAGAAATTAAAGTCTTCCTTGAATTTAATGAAAATAAAGAGACAACATACTCAAACCTATGGGACACGATGAAAGCAGTGCTAAGAGGAAAGTTCATAGCACTAAGTGCCCACTTAAAGAAAATGGAGAAATCATACATTGGGGACTTAACAGCACACCTGAAAGCTCTAGAAAAAAAAGAAGTAGACGTTCCCAGGAGGAGTAGAAGACTGGATATAATCAAACTGAGGGCGGAAATCAACAAAATAGAAACACAGAAAACAGTCCAAAGAATCAATGAAACAAAAAGTTGGTTCTTGGAGAAAATCAACAAGATCGACAAACCCCTATCCAAATTAATTAAACAACAGAGAGAGAACACGCAAATATATAAGATCAGAAATGAAAAGGGGGACATAACCGCAGACACAGAGGAAATTCAGAGAATCATTAGATCTTACTACAAAAGCCTGTATGCCACACAACTGGAAAATGCAAAAGAAATGGGCACTTTTTTAGATAAGTACCATATACCAAAGCTAAACCAAGAACAGGTGAACGATCTAAATAGACCAGTTAGTCGCGAAGAATTAGAAACGGTTATCAAAAATCTCCCTTCCAAAAAAAGCCCAGGACCAGATGGTTTCAATGCAGAATTCTACCAGACCTTCTAAGAAGAGTTAATACCTATACTTCTTAATGTATTTCACAATATAGAAACAGAAGAGTCATTACCAAATTCCTTTTATGAAGCTACAATTACCCTGATACCAAAACCACACAAAGACCCAACCAAGAAAGAGAATTACAGGCCTATCTCATTCATGAACATTGATGCAAAAATCTTCAATAAAATACTGGCAAACCGAATCCAAGAACACATTAGAAAAATTATCCATTATGATCAAGTAGGCTTCATCCCAGAGATGCAGGGCTGGTTCAACATATGCAAATCTATCAATGTAATCCACCATATAAATAAACTGAAAGAAAACAACCATATGATCATTTCATTAGATGCTGAAAAAGCATTCGACAAAATTCAACACCCCTTTATGATGAAGGTCTTGGAGAGATTAGGGATACAAGGGTCGTACCTAAATATAATAAAAGCTATCTACAGCAAGCCGACAGCCAACATTAAATTAAACAGAGAAAAACTCAAAGCCATCCCACTAAAATCAGGAACACGACAAGGATGTCCACTCTCTCCATACCCCTTCAATTTAGTGCTTGAAGTTCTAGCAATAGCAATAAGACAACATAAGGGGATCAAGGGGATTCGTATTGGAAAGGAAGAAGTTAAGCTTTCATTATTTGCAGATGATATGATAGTATACATAAGCGACCCCAAAAACTCTACCAAAGAACTCCTACAGCTGATAAACACCTTTAGTAATGTAGCAGGATACAAGATCAACTCCAAAAAATCAGTTGCCTTCCTATACACAAAGGATAAGAAAGCAGAGAGGGAAATCAGAGAAGCATCACCTGTCACGATAGCCACAAATAGCATAAAATATCTTGGGGTAACTCTAACCAAGGAAGTGAAAGATCTATTTGACAAGAACTTTAAGTCTTTGAAGAAAGAAATTGATGAGGACACCAGAAAATGGAAGGATGTCCCTTGCTCTTGGATTGGGAGGATCAACATAGTAAAAATGGCAATTCTACCAAAAGCAATCTATAGATTCAATGCAATCCCCATCAAAATCCCATCAAAATTCTTCACAGATCTGGAAAAGACAATAATCAACTTTATATGGAAAAAAAAACTCAGGATAGCCAAAACAATATTATACAATAAAGGACTGTCTGGCATTACCATCCCTGACTTTAAACTCTATTACAGAGCTACAATATTGAAAACAGCTTGGTATTGGCATAGAAACAGAGAAGTCGACCAATGGAATCGGATAGAAGACCCTAGCTTTAACCCACAAACCTATGAACACCTGATTTTTGATAAAGGAGCTAAAAGTATACAATGGAAAAAAGAGAGCATCTTTAACAAATGGTGCTGGCAAAACTGGATGTCAGCCTGTAGAAGAATGAAAATAGATCCATATCTATCACCATGCTCAAAACTCAAGTCCAAATGGATTAAAGACCTCAATATCAGTCCGAACACACTGAACCTGATGGAAGAGAAAGTGGGAAGTACTCTACAACACATGGGCACAGGAGAACACTTCCTACGTACAACCCCAGTAGCACAGCCAATAAGGGCATCATTGAATAAATGGGACCTTCTGAGACTGAGACGCTTCTGTAAAGCAAAGGACACTGTCACTAAGACAAAAAGGCAACCCACTGAATGGGAGAAGATCTTCACCAACCCCGCAACAGACAAAGGTCTGATCTCCAAAATATATAGAGAACTCAAGAAAGTAGACCGTAAAGGGCTAATCAATCCAAATAAAAAATGGGGCACTGCGCTGAACAGAGAATTCTCAACAGAAGAAGTTCGAATGGCCAAAAGACATTTAAGGTCATGCTCAACTTCCTTAGCGATCAGGGAAATGCATACATGTTATGGCTGAGTAATTTGGTGTTCTTGTGGGATTTTTCTCAGTGGTAGTGGGTGTGTTTTTGACTGTTTTCCTGCTTTTGGGATCCTATTCCTCCTACTGGAGTGCAACTTCCAGCCTTGATGTGATGGTATATGTCTGGTCTTGTTGTAACATGTTATGTCGTGTTTGGTTTATATCCCTAGAAGGCCTGCTCTTTTTCTGAGGAAAACAGAGGTGGGTGGGGGGATAGGGGAGACTGCAGGGAGATAAAGAGGGGATGTAATATATGAGAGAAAAATAAATAAAAGGGAAAAACAAACAAAAACTAAATACTTTCCATAGAAACAAACACTGAGTTGAGATGAGTTAACCCTGAAAAGTTGGCTCATTGGTCAAGTAGGGTAACTAAGGCTTCACATAGATTTCTTATTCATAAAGGAGCAATTAATTTATTTTCTCCTATGGTAAAACATGAGTCCAACAGCTCTCATTAATTAGTCATGAAAGCAATAATTAGCAACAAAACACAGATTTGTTACAGAACATATTAAATATCTATTGTTGTGTACACATACCAAACTCTGTACTGTAAATAATGCTAATTTGTATTTGGCTTTTACGTAAAGCCCAAACTATACAATTGGGTTGAATTGAAAGTGATATTTTGCAATGTTACTTGATTCCTCTGTGGAGCAGGAGTAGTAATGCTTAATTTTCCTGTGGTGGATTGTGGTGAAAGGATTTACATAAAATTACAGGGAAAATTTTTGTTCCTAGCTGGAACAAACACAGGCTGAAGTAAGCATTCCTTATATAATTAGCCTGATTTTTCTATGCCACTGAGGCTCAATACACCACATGAAGCCAGCATAAATGCATGTCAGGGACTGAGGGTGAATGCATTTGATTACTGGCTATTAACTTTTTTTTTTTTTTTCCCGTGGGGAAGTAGGCAAGACGATCATGTAAATACAGAGTGGCTTTGTAACCAGCAGTTTGGTGATGAATGACAAGCTCCTTATTCAGCTCATTTACATTCCACCATGAAATCTGTGCTTTATGTTTCAACTCCATAGATATGAGGCTGTTTATCTGAATTCTTTAACTTTATCACTTTTGTTTGACTTTATTAAAATTAATTTATTTATATATTAAAGATTTCTGCCTCCTCCCCGCCACCGCTTCCCATTTCCCTCCCCCTCCCCCAATCAAGTCCCCCTCCCTCATCAGCCTTAAGAGCAATCAGGGTTCCCTGCCCTGCAGGAAGTCCAAGGACCACCCACCTCCATCCAGGTCTAGTAAGGTGACCATCCACACTGCCTAGGCTCCCACCAAGCCAGTACGTGCAGTAGGATCAAAAACCCATTACCATTGTTCTTGAGTTCTCAGTAGTCCTCATTGTCCGCTATGTTCAGCAAGTCCGGTTTTATCCCATGCTTTTTCTGACCCAGGCCAGCTGGCCTTGGTGAGTTCCCGATAGAACATCCCCATTGTCTTAGTGTGCGGGTGCACCCCTCGCGGTCCTGAGTTCCTTGCTCGTGCTCTCTCTCCTTCTGCTCCTGATTTGGACCTTGAGATTTCAGTCCGGTGCTCCAATGTGGGTCTCTGCCTCTGTCTCCTTTCATCGCCTGATGAAGGTTAATATTCAGGAGGATGCCTATATGTTTTTCTTTGGGTTCACCTTCTTATTTAGTTTCTCTAGGATCACGAATTATATTGTTTGACTTTTTAGGTACTGACCAGGATCAATGTAGGATTTTAATAGTCACGGCACTATTTTATTTTTCTAAGGTTGTTAATAAATGTTGGCTTCCTGTCTTGGAATGCTATTGTCTGTTGGAATGAAGTACTTGATGTGTTTGTAATAGGAAGAGGAAATCCATCACTACAGCTTTGGGAAGATCATAGCTCCTCTGTGTATGTTTGTGTATGTGTGCACACATGTGTGAGCAGAAAGAGAGTTAGTATGAATACTCCTCAAATTAATCCATAAAGCAGAAAAAGAAGCACCATTGTGCAATTAATTTTACAAGACTATAGATAACTGATATCTAAACCACATGAAGACTCAACAAAGAAAAAGAATTATAGAATAATTTCCCTTATGAATAAAGGTGTAAAAATTCTCAGTTGCATACTTGCAAACTGAATCCAAGAACACATAAAAAAAATCATCCACCATGATCATATTAACTTCATTCTAGAGATGCAGGAATGATTCAACATACATAAATTGGTAAAAGTAATTTACCATATAAACAAACTAAACGACAAAACCCACAGGATCATCTCATTAAATGTAGAGAAATCTTTGGCAAAATCCAACACTCCTTCATGGTAAGAGTCCTGGAGATATTAGGGACGTAGAAGACATATGTCAACATTATAAATACAGTTTACAGTAAGCCCAAAGCGAATATCAACGTAAATGGAAATAAACTCAAGGCAATTCTACTGAAATCAAGAATAAGATAAGATTTTCCATTCTCTTCCTAACTATTCAATACAGTACTTGAAGTTTTAGCTGGAGCAGTGGTTCTTAACATTCCTAATGCCGTGGCCCTTAAATAGAGTTCCTCATGTTGCGGTGTCCCCAACCATAAAATTATTTTCACTGCTACTTCAGAACTGTAAGTTTGCTATGATTATGAATCATAATGTAAATATTTTTGTAGATAAAAGTTTGTCAAAAAGATGGCAGCTCACAGTTGAAAACTAATGAGCTAAAGCAAAAAGACAATAAAAGGAGATCAAGGAGATAAAATTTGGAAAGAAAGAAGTCAAAGTATTTTCATTTGCAGATGATATGATAGTATAATAAGTGACCCTAAAAATTCCATCAGGAATTTTCTACAGCTGATTAACACTTTCAGTAAGTAACATAGCAGTATACGAAATTAACTCAGTAGCCTTCTGTGGAAGTTTGAAAGAAAATGGCCTCTAAAGGGAGCAGCACTGTTAGGAGGTGTGGCTTGTTGGAGGAAGTGTGTCAGTGTAGTGGGGAATCTCTGGTCACTTCCTGTTGCCTACATATCAAGACATAGAATGCGCAGATCCTTCTCCAGCATCATGTCTGCCTTTACGCTGCTATATCTTGACATGATAATAATGGACTAAACCTCTGAAATGTTAAGCTATTAAATGTTTTTCTTTATAAGAGTTGTCCTGCAGTCATTGTGTCTCCTCACAGCAATAGAATTTTAAAGTTGGATTGAATGCAGTTGTGCATTATGATATGGCTACAGACCTTGGGTGCCAGGGCAAGGAATGAGTTGGTTTCAAAGAAAATGGTCCTTATACGGAACAGCACTCCCTATTTGGTGGTATGGCTTTATTGAGAATGTTGTATCCTTTTTGGAGGAAGCATGTCATTGTAGGAATGGGCTTTGAGGTCTCTTTTACTCAAGTTTTGCTCAATGTGACACTCAGGTTAATTCCTGTTGCCTATGTATCAAGATGTAGAACTTTTAGATCCTTCTCTGGCACCATGTATTGCTGAATATCATATCACTTCTGAAAATGTAAACCATGCATTCCAATTAGATGTTTTTTCTTCATAAGAGTTGCCATGTGGCCATTATGTTTCTTCACAGCTATAGAAACCCTAACTAAGTCAGCTTCCTATATATAATTGACAATGAACTGAGAGAGAAATAAGGGAAACAACATCTTTCCCACTAGCCCCCCAAATATGCAATATCTTGGAGTAACTTTAAGCAACTAAGCGAAGGATTTGTATGACAAAAACAACGAAGAAAGAAATTTTGCAAAATATCAGGAGATGAAAATATCTCCCATGATCATAGATCAGTAGGATTAATTTAGTGAAAATGCCATTCTACCAAAAGACATCTCCAGATTCAATGCAATCCTATCAAAATTCCAACACAGATATTTGAAAGAAAAATTTCAGCTTCATATGGAAGTACAAAAACCTCAGGATAGCTAAAACAATTCTGAATAATAAAAGAACTGTGGAAGATATCACAATCCTCAATTTCAGCTACAGAGTGACAAAAGCAGCATGGTATTCTCACAAATATAGACATTTTAATAAACGGAATCCATGCAGCACGGTATTCCCACAGAAATAGACATGTTGATAAACAGAATCCAATTGAAAACCCAGACAGAAATCCACATACCTATTCTTTTTATTTATTTTTGATAAAGATACTGGAGAAAAGATAACAACTTCAACACATGATGATATTTAAACTGGATGGCTGCTTCTAGAAGAATGCAAATAGTTCCATATTTATCACCCTGCACAAAACTCACTCTGAATATGTGGAAAATCTCAACATAAAACCAGATTCCCAGAACTTGATAGAAAAGGAAGTAGGAACTAGCTTTAACATCATTGGCATAGGACAGGACTTTCTGTAAAGAACACTAAAATCAACAAATAATAAATGGAACCCCATGAAGTTGAGACAGTTCTGCATGGCAAAGAACACCATCATTTAGATAAATTGGCAGCCTACAGAATGGAAAAATATTTTTATTAACTCCATTTCTGATAGATGGCTAATATCCAAAATATATGAAAACCACAAGAAACTATATGTGAAGAAAACAAATAACCAATGGGTTATGTATTAAAACAGAGAATTCTCAATAGAGGAAACTGAAATGGCTGAGAGAAACTTAAAGAAATGTTCAACATCCTCGGAAAACAAACAACACTTAAAGGTTGGCTGTATGCCCAACAGATGGCCAACAGACAAAGCAATTCAGCAGAGTCTTTGGCAGTTCCTTCTCTCACAATGCAATGTCAAAGACTTCATTTTCCTAATTTTATTTGTTTTTATATTTTACTTTTTATTTTGTTTTCTCTTTTTAAATTCTACAAGTCCTTTCCATATGTTTGTTTTGTTTTATTATTTATTAATATCTCTTAGAAGCCCACTTGTTTTCTAATGAGAAACACAAATGGGGTTGATAGAGATGGAAGGGGAAGTAGGAAGAAAATGAGGGGACTAAAGGTAGAGGAAATTATAATCAGAATATAGTACATGAAAAAGTCTATTTTCAATAAAAGAAAACATACCTACATTAAACTGCATCAATAAATCTTTCCACACTGGGATTTAATTTAATCTATGTCCTGTAGGGTTTTAAATAGCTCATCGGTTTTCATGTCTTTTCAGAAAAGAAGAATTTAGGAAAGCATAAAGATAGATCTTAGCTGTAATTCAAAAGCTTTTGACTAATGTTGACCTAATTTTAGATTTAATGTTTTATTCCCTGCTGAGAGAAGGTCCTTAGCAGTTTCAGGGTGACATAGTTAACTAAACTTAAGCTAAAATTAAACTAAACTGTATCACAGTGCAGCATCCAAGGGGTATTAAGAAATAAGAAGCTGTTCTTTACTGTAATCTTTGTAGTGTTGTGACACTGGACCCACATCTGCCTGAGGCTTTAGGGAGGGGAGATTCATACCTGGAATGAGATCAGCAAGCATCTCTGTGGTGGGAAAAAGAGAAGCCACAGCACCTCTCAGAAATAGGCATAGTACTTAAGAGTTCTTTGTGGTAAGGACACTTTCTGGGTCAAGAATGAATCCTTAGTAGGTAAATAAAATTAACCTAAACTGAATAAAATTATATTTTCATTGTATTATAGTGCACAAAGTAGTATAAGAAGGCAGGCTCAAATGTCAGACAGAATGAGTCTCTACCAATTAAGAGCTAAATGGTCTCGGCCAGAAACTTCTCTCTCCTCAGGATCTTTTACATAAAAGGAAGGTAATAAAGTTGACACTGTGTCCACAAAGCACATAATGTACTATTTGCTGTAGATTAAGCTGCTATTGGTAATATTTAGTTGCTATTATTAGTATTATTATTATTATTTCTACCATCCTTAGATTCGATCAAATGATGAGGTTAAAAGACTAGATTTTACCCTTGTCACTGGGTTTGAGACAGGTACATTAGATGCTTACAAAATCTTTATTCAGATATTCTAATGCAACATTTTAGGGGAATTTTTTCAATAGTTCATAGGCTTAGCTTTAGTGCCCATTTATTAAAGTTTTTCAAATCTAAATATTCCTCCATTGTTATTTGGAGGTTTATAGTTACAATCCAAAAATAATGACTTTTATTCTGATAAAATGATAAAAATTCTAGCTTTGCTTATAAACAGTAAGGTAATAACAATCACTTTTCTGCATATTTTGCAATATTAATAGCAAATGTCCAACTTTGTCGGCTCTTATATGGTTCTTAAAATATATGGTTGATTCAGTACATTTCAAAAGAAAACTGTTGCTTCAGGCTTTCATTCAGTATATTCTAGAATCGCCTATAAACTGTATCAAATGCTGCTATAGAAATGCATCCTTCTTAGTTGCTTATTTGTATTATAATAAAGCCTATATGCAAATGGTTTCTTGGATGGTATCAACTATGCTTCACCTGCAAAACTGAGTTAAGAAATTTCATTTGTGACAGCATGTTCCTCCAAATTTAATTCAAAATCTTTGTAACAAGTAATATTAATCAGGGAAAACCTTTGTTTAATTTAATCATCCATAAAAAATTTTTTTACTTTAAACATCCTCTCAACAAGGTGTCATATTTAACTATCTTTATGATGCCACGATTAGGGTGACCTTTCGCAGATAACTGGAGCAGTTGCCGTTTTTTGTAGTAGCAAGAATTACATAATCAATGCTTTTCAATTTCCCCCAGTTATTGATTAACAATTAGTCAGAGAATATAGTAACTTTCATCAATATGATTATATTAACTATCATCAACATAACTGTTCTAGCCCTTGCATTTGCAATTTGGTTTTAAATTCTTTTCATAGCATTGACTGCTATTTCTTTTAAAATAATATACATACATGTATATGTGTATAATGGTAATATGTATACAGTAAATGATACATGAATTATGAACATGTAACTACACATATGTGTTCCCTGACCTATTTGGAGAGTCCAGACATGAATATATATTAAAATTATTTCGAACATTTTTGTCAATGCTTTTTTTTGTCCTCAGACCAGCTCCTGTAATTGTTGCAATAATTTGCATGAAATAGAAACTAGAAAACTTGAATAACTAACTAAATAGAGCTTTTTGTCTAAAATACAAGTAAATTTTTATCTTAAGTCTTTAGAATTAATAGCAAAAGTATTATAGTAAAAAATAATATATGTGAATTTCCCTGTGAGAAGCCACAGTAACTCCAGGGCCAGGCTTCTCCTGAATCCAGCCTGTGCTGGGCCTGACTTCCAGTTTAATTTCACTTTCAGTCCGTTTAGTTTTTGTTTCAGTTTCTGCACTTTATTAAAGGAGGAAGAGGAGCCCCAATCAAAGAAGTTCAAGTTGACCTAATCCTCTTCTGGCTTCCTGAAAGCTCTGTTCTGGGTCACAGTCCTTTTGTTATCTGGCTGACAGACCCCAGCAGGCTGGGATAAACAAGCTCTTGCTGATTGCACATGTGAGTCTGTTTTGTGGGATGGTCTGTGGACTCTAACACCTGCAAGTGTAAAGATTATTATTTCTACTAATTTGTAGGTAAAGAGGCTATGAACAATCTTTACTTTGACAAACAACGTTGGTTTGACATTGAGCTTTTCCAATAAGCAAATGTGTAAATCACTTAGACTGTTTACTAAGATACTATAAAGACTGAGCTAAGGATATGATGTGGATTTATATCATTAAAATGACTCCATGATAAAAATATGCTTATCTATGTGACTCAAAGCTTTCTCCCCTCATATCTAGCAAAGCAGTAGCTACTGAGGAAGTGATGGCGAATGACTTCCCAGGCTCAGCCTTGGTAGCCAGGGTGTCCTTTGGGATGATTTTGTTTGAAAGTCAGTAACATGGTGTGTGGGAAATCCTAGTCAGCAAAGCAAATGGTAGTGTAGGAAGTAACAGCTGGCCACCCCAGATGAAGCTACAGTTGATAGTCAAATCTGTTACCAGATGCATGGGTGAGACAGTGTTTGCGATAATCAGTCTCAATGATTTAACTGAAATGTCTTGAGAAAACTTTGAGCAAAAATCGCCTTGCTTAACCCAGTCACCACTTCTTTTAAGTGCTAGCTGAAGGAAAAAATTTTCTAGGAAAATGTCCTTTCAGGGCTTTGGAGACACCTATTATCTTCAAATATTTTCTCAATAAATCTTAGATGTGTAAAAAGACCTATCAGAACATGGTCCAGGTATGGACTTGTGTGCACACATTTCTTAGTGCTTGTGAGAACACTGTCAAAAAAACAATACAAGAGTCTTGTGCCTTCATTTTCTTTAAAAACTTGGAATTATTCTTGGAATATGTTTTTGTGCTCCTCTAGGATGTAGTGGATAGGAGTGCCTTTACTTCAGGTTACTCATTATTGCTTGCTGTTCTTATTGAATTAAATGTTTAGACCATCCTTTATAAGCCTCCACAGAAAAACATGTTTTTGCCACATGTGACTTGTCCTTGGGATTGTGTCTGACTTGAACTCATGAGAGCTTCAAGTATAAATTGTCTGAAGCTCTGAATAAAGTTGGCTATTGCATGAGACTTTAGTCCAGTGCATTTGTTGGCACCCTCAATCTGATGCCACCACTTGTAGAGAGGTGACAAAGACCCACAGTTTCTCTAAATGAAGCTATGTTAAAGATGCTACTCGATATCTTGTACTTAATTTAGAAGCTCTTGTTTCACAACTGTTCTTCATCTAGTACATTTTCATTTTATTCTTTTTAGGAGCATTTATGGACTGAATTATACATTTGTAAATCTATAATGAACACAGGGTTCCCTAGAAACCATAATTTACCAGGCCTAAATATTCCATTTGAAAGAGTCCTTGGAACAAGATGAGGTCAGAGAAAAATAAGAAAGCCAACCATTTGACGTGTTTAATAATAGACCATTATCCACAGAATAATCTGTAATCTTTTTCAAGCAGAACTGAAGATGTTGTGGTTCTCAAATTCATTCACCCAGGATAGGTCAATTTATAGGAATCTGAAAAGGAGGTTATATAGCTTTAACTAAATAATTAGTGCAATAATATTTAATGTTTTTATTTGAACGAAGTGATTGTGCAGTTTATTCTTTTCAGAGACATTTTTAGGAAGGAAAGAGGGCACGGTTAATATTAAGTCAGCATGTCAGGCATAAACCAGGACTCTGAATCACAATATAGGAGCCAGTAACAGAAAACAAACACTGCCTTCAAGCAGTTTATATACTTTAAATTCCTACTTTGTTGTAACAGAGAAATAGTTTAAGAAATCAATAGAAAGATATAACTGATGAGAGAGGTTATATGAAAGTCTAGAACTATTATCTGTGAAGAGGTCCCAGTACTCTTCATCTCTGAATTTCTTTTATCTTTTCTCATTCTTGTCTTGCCTAGATGTTCATAACTATGCCTCAGTAGAGACCCGGGTGAATCTCTTGGAGCATATATTTGGTTATTCTTCTGTTTTCTTCTTTTTGGGGGGATGGGGAGAGCTTGGGGGAATGGAATGGTTGGGATAATGGAAGGATGGATATGGGAGCAGGGAAGTATATATCTTAATTAAGGGAGCCATTTTAGGGTTGGCAAGAGACTTGACTCTAGAGGGGTTCCCAAGGGTCCAGAGAGATGTCCCCAACTAGGTCCTTGGGCAGCTGAGGAGAGAGAGCCTGAAATGGCCCGATCCTATAGCCATACTAATGAATATCTTGCATATCACCATAGAACCTTCATCTGGTGATGGATGGAGATAGAGACAGAGACCCACATTGGAGCACTGGACTGAGCTCCCAAGGTCTAAATGAGGAACAGAAGGAGGGAAAACATGAGCAAGGAAGTCAATACCGCAAGGGAGGCACCCACCCACTGAGACAGTGGGGCTGATCTATTGGGAGCTCACCAAGGCCAACTGGACTGGGACTGAAAAAGCATGGGATAAAACCGGACTCTCTGAATATGGTGGACAATGAGGGCTGCTGAGAAGCCAAAGACCATGGCACTGGGTTTTGATCCTACTGCATGTACTGGCTTTGTAAGAGCCTAGCCTGTTTGGATGCTCACCTTCCTAGACCTGGATGGAGGGGGGAGAACCTTGGACTTCCCACAGGGCAGGGAACCCTGACTGCTCTTTGGACTGGAGAGGAAGGGGGAGGGGAGTAGGGCGTAGGGAGTGGGGGGAGGGAAAAGGGAGGTGGGGAGGAGGCAGAAATTTTTAATAAAATAAAATAAAAACAGATAAAAAACAAAAAAAACAACAAAAAAGAAAACAAACTATCTATTTTGGGTACACATATATGTGACTCAGAAACTTAAAATGTAACTAGAAAATGTATTTAGAGCTAAAGGCCAGCAACTTGTACCTAATGTTTGAGGTCAGATAATCCTAGATTTCTATTGACTGCCAAATAGAATCTTAAAACTAAGACAGTTGAACCTTTGTTCAAATATACAGCAATATAATCTTTTCTCATTTGGGGGAAGATAATGCAAAGATTCATTTGATGTATATTCAAAATATTTTCTAATAATTGAGGCATTGAACTTTTTTGTTATTGTGTTTTGTACTTTATTTAAAAAACAATTTAGAATTGTTAAAAAACACACAACTGTATCTTTTGCAGAACAATATATATTAGTAGATTTGATGATCAAATGATCCCCATTACACAGGCAAATTCTGCTTCCAGTTCTCATGCATGAGATATCAGAGCATGTTCCAGTTGGGAGGAATCATAGTGACAGTGTAATCAAATTCCTGATGTGGACACAAAAGATGCTCCAGGATGGGTACATGAGTTGCCCAAGGCTGACAACTGGTGATGGGAAATGCTAGTTGGTGACAGATAAGATTATAAAATAATACATTGTTGTAGTTCTGAGAACAATGTCCTTGGCTTTGGGTAAAAGTGAATAGGAAAAAATTGAGAGGAAATCAGCTGTGTTCACAAACTTGAGCCATTTGCTGCAGCTAGCTTCCATCAGTTGTAAGCAGGGAAAAACAAACAAAACAAAACAGGAATGTATCTGCTGAGTTCTCATTAAAATTAATCCTATTAAAAAAGCACATAAAGTTGATCTAAAGAGTTAATTTTTCCTTCTCTTTACATCATATACTTCCAGGAACTGTTCTGAATTAATAATCTTCCAATTCCACACATACATGTGTGTTTACACACATACATACACACACATACAGAGAGAGAGACAGACAGACAGAAAGACAGAGACAGAGATAGAGAGACAGAGAGAAAGAGAGAGCGAGAGGAATAAATGTAAAATGAAGGAAAGAAAAAAGTCTTCCATCCTTCACAGAATGGTTGACTATAGTTCCAGATGGGCAGAAACTCCATTTTGCTGTGTGTTTTCTGGAGTCAACATTACCATATCTTATTTTGTTAATTTTCTCATTTCTCTTTCAAAATTAGTGCCTATCACATGTCTGGAAGAGTTGAAGAACCTGAGAAGGGAATTGAATTATTGTGTTTTTCTCCTGCTCCTCTTAAGCATACTGGCAGTTAAGTGTGTCTTATTTGCAGGTAGAGTGACATGCACCCCCTACAGGCCCCCTACAGGCCCACAAGACCCCCGAAGTTTGTGCATGAACACACACACACACACACACACACACACACACACACACACACATGCGCGCGCGCTCCCTGACACCCATTATTTTTAGTGCCAGAAAAACAATGTCTGAGATTGCCAGTAAATCTCTGGTTCAGCCAGCAAACTTCTTTTTAAATTTCTCAATAGCTTCACTACTCCTGTTCAAGCCCATTCTCATCACTTCTTTATTCGACTGTTCCAATAGTCTTGGAAGAACCTTTCTTCTTTGGCCATGGACCCTCCTCAGTCTGGCCTCATTTGGCAAGACTCATCTTTAAACCAAAGATCACATTATGCTTACCCTTGGTTTGGAATATTTCTACTTCTGCTTTTATTATTCAGGAAGAAAAAGCAAAGACCTTTACAATATCCCTTTACTTCTGTTCATTCATTTTTCTGACTATTAATTTTCTCCTTGGCTACTTGGGCTGTCTGTCCTAGCCAAACTGTTTTTGTTGCTATTTCTCAGACAAACAACATACAGACACACACACACAGTGATATCAACAGACATACATGCACACTCACACCCATGCAGAAGATTCTTACATGCACACTTCTCTCAGGACTTTTAAGATGTTGTTCTCCCTTCTTTGAATGCCTTTCTCCAAAAATCCACCTAATCTTATCACCTTTTTCAAGTTTCCCTCCAAATTGCACTTTCTCAATAAGATCTTCTCTGGGAAGCCCAGCACAGGACTGTGGGGACTTAGCCTCAGCCACCCACAGACTGCCTTGGCACAAATGTCAGACAGAAGAATGCTTGCATGTTGGTAAAAACCAAGGTTCTAGGAGAAGGTGCAAGTATTAAAATATGAAACACAAAATATTTCAGTTGAGGTGTCTCAATCAGTGGCAAGTCTCAGAGAGCTCAGGGGACATGATATCAAGACAGAGGGGTGATAAGCATACAGACTTTCTACCATGAGGGAACTAGATTCATAGAGACAACTGTGATGGAATTCATATTAAAGAGATTTTTAGACAGCAGTGGATTCGTGTGCTTGCACTGAAAAATTTCCTTAAGGCCAACATATTTTCTGAGGATTTAGGATGGTTGATTCCAAAAAGGTCTACAGAAGTAAGGAAAGGTCATAACCTCATAAGGAAAGGTCATAACCTCATACATGAATAGGGACAATTTATAAAGCCACAGAGACAGCAGAATAAAGGGTTGGCTAAGAGCCCTGGTTCTTTATGAGATGATAACTTTTACACAAAGGCATATTTCGACTCCTCTTGGGTTCAGGAGATTGAATGATTTCAGCAAATAATCAGAAATTCTGAAATTGTTTGAAAACATCTTCAAGCAATTTTAGAGAATTTTATAATATATTAAGGAAAGGACATTTCTCAAGCCCACTAAGTTGCTGAGATAATTATGTTCTAGATGGATAACACACAGTATGGCAGTACACCTTGTAGTGCCAGATGCCATGGGCATCTTTTGTTTATGACAAAAGAAATTATTTGTGTTCCCTATTCTGTATTTAGTAAGTTTATATGAGTTTTGCTTATGGAAGTGAAAAATAATTGGGCTTCTTTACAAAGCTTAAAAGGAGTTTATTAGTTTTTCATCCACATAGCATATAAATATCTCTTAGAGGACAATATAGTCACTCTATTGTGAGCAATCATTTATTAAATGATTTAAATAGATAGCATCCATGAGGAAAGGCTTGTCATAAATATTAGAAATGGCAGAAAAGGTTAATATAACTTCTGAAAAGAAAAAAAATATTGCCAATATTGAGTACATAGACTCAGATATTTAAGCAAATAAAATGATTTAAAGTACAATTATTTAAAGCACAGATACTGTCTGTAATAATTTATAGATTATTTTTAAACATATAATTTCTTCAGATTATTCTGCATGATTAGCACCAGCATCTACACTCAACCATTTACCAGGAGAATGGAAAATGAAAACAGAATGCTTGTGTGCACATCTCACAGAAGAAGAAACTCTTTAGTTTGCAGAATGGGGTAGGGGAAGACTTCTCTGAAGTCATATGTGCAATTGTCATGTAGTAAGAGAATGATGTTACTGCTTAATTTGTAGGAGTGGAGCTTCTGGTTTTAATTTAAAGCCCAAGGCAGTTTAAATCATAGAATCAGAGCTATAATTATTGGATTAGATCATTGTAACTTATTAGAAAATATACTAATTAAAAATATAATTTAACCTTTCTCTTCTATTATTGAACATAGTAATCAGTCTTGGATCAAAGTTTAATTTATTTTAATAATGAAAACCTAAGCAAATATTTGAAAATGGCTTGAAACAGGTCAATAATTTTGAAACAATCTAAATAAAATGTCTTCAGATGAGAGGGTTCACCCTACTTTGAATGCAATGGAAAGATAAATGATTGTAATAGAAACAGAATTAATTACCCTGTCACGCTTTTTTAAACCTACAACTGAAAGTCACAATAGAATTCTCATTTCAATTAATATTTTTATCCAATTAAAAGATAAGAATGATAAATATTGTTATTACAATTTAAGGAATCAGGCAAAATTCAGAATTGTCTGATTCATTGCTATCAGATCGTTCCACTGTGTGCTTCCCATTTCCCTTTGGATTGCCAATTCCATTTTCCACCTGCCCTGTCCTAATCGTACCTGTTTGGTCTTGCTGTCTTGCCTCACGAAGAAGATGAAGTACACCCAAAAGATCCACCTCTGTAATTTTAAGGCCGTTAGAACTCTAGGAACCACACTGTACACCTCATGCTCTTTTCAACCTTGATGGGAATGGGTGCACTTCCTTTTATTTTCGAAAGCAGCTTGTGAAGACCCATGGAGGTCCCCGGAGGTGTCTGTGGGGAGCATCTTTGCTTCTGGGAAGTGAAAGCGTAAGTCATAAACAATCCCACACCAGTCTAGAATTATGATTAATAGGGTGGTATTTATTTAAAGGGGAAAAAACTTACAGATCACCGTCCCAAACAACAGCCCTCTGCACAATTAGGAAGAAGTTTAGTTGCTGGAACCGGAGCAGGAAGTAAAGAGAGCGAGGAGGGAAGTAGCCGCTCTTTTAAAGGGAAAGAGACCACGCCCCAATGGGCTGGTATCTTAGCGGCTATTGGCTGGAGGAGCGGAAGGACCTCCCGCAACAGGGAAGCACTAATTTTACTATTTTCTTTTAATATTTATTTTTGTGCTTGCGCACACAGCATACAGGGGACAGAGGCAGGTGGATCTCTGTTAGTTTGAGGACAGCCTAATCTACAAAGTGAGGATGGTCAAGGCTACATAGTGAGGGTCTGTCTTTAAAGACAAAATAGGACATTGGATCCCCTGAAGCTGAATTACAGGCAGTTGTGAGTTGCTTAGCACCTGGGTGCTGGGAAACAACTAGGATCTTCAGCAACAATAGTGCAGACAACCAGGGAACCATTTCTCCAACCCAAGAAGCACCAATTATAGTTAAGTCACTTGAATTACTCTGCTGCTGGCTCATGCTCATGAGGACTATGCAAATGTTTTTTTGCAGCAAAAATTACCATACACATAAAGTATAAAAACTACACTGCCAAGTGATAGGCACTGCACATGTATTATCATTCAGCCTTGCAAAGCATTTATACTGTTACCGAGTGTATGTATATTTCATGACATCTGCACCACAGTCACCTAGTCTGCCTTTGAAAACAGATCATCCTTAGACCATGTCTGGGGTCTCCACATTCAGTTTCTGGATGTTTCTTACAAGCTCCTCATAGAATAATTATGGAAAAACAAAGCTAAGAATATTTGAGTGAATTTTGAAGGCAGGAATCACATTTGCTTTGTTTTCTGTTCATGTGTTATGTAGTGAGCATGCATGTGTGTCCATGCACACAGAGGCTCAAAGTTGGTCAAAAGGCACCTTCAATTGATCTCTATTTCATTATTGAGACTGTCCTGGATGAACGTGTATTTCAGTCCTGGTTAGAGGACCCACCCAGTTTGATCTAGTTTTCTCTTGTCTCCGTGTCCTCAGGGCTGGCTACAAATGGCTGCAATGCCTGCCTGTCTTTTACACATGTCCTCTGAAGTTGAACTCCAGTCTTTATTGAATACAACGCATCTCCTAGTGAAGAGATCACATGTTCTATTACAGCTCTGAGAATGGTGTCTGATGTGAAGAAAACATATCTATTTTGTTTCAAGTTGACACACAAAGTCAGCCAGTACACTTCCTCTATGATGTTCAAAAAGTCCTTTCTGGCTTCTGCTTTCTAAATTCAAATATGAAGAGACAACTTCAGCTGGATACACATTTTTATCCATTTGCCTTCATATCATAACAACTTTTGACTTATTTCTTTCTATTACCCATTACTATTTTTTTCAGATATTTGGCTTAACACAAACACACATGGACTTTTCAACTAAATTTATTTCCAGCACCTCATTTTAATGATAATTCTTCCTCAAATATCACTATTGATTTCTGCTTTTCCAAACCTTATTACTTTTACTCATTTTTATAATTATAAAAAAACATGGATTATACTTTTATAACCCTTACATAGTATTCTACAGAAATAGTAAAGTGTTATGCCATGTGCAGGTATATCACTCACAAATTTAATTTGAATGATCAGACACAGATTTTTTTTGTACTTAACAGTTGACAATATGATTTTTGCTTTGATCTACTCAAAATTAAATGTTTAAATATAAAATTTAACAATAACAGCACTTGGGAGGCAGAGACAGGCAGATCTCTGTGAGTTCGAGGCCAGCCTGGTCTACAAGAGCTAGTTCCAGGACAGGAACCAAAAGCTATGGAGAAACCCTGTCTCGAAAAATCCAAAAAAAAAAAAAAATTAACAATAAATTAGACAAACTATTAAATAATTATCAGGACAATAATAATAAGATTTGGAATGAGCAATAATACATTTTAGTTCTTTTAACATTAAGATTTGGAGAAAGTAAGGATTCCTTTGGGCATTATAATAAATTTTAAGTAAATGAAAGTCTCTGTTATCATCTGATTCACATATATGCTGATCAGAAGTGCTTAACTATATAATACTATGAGTTATATTTACTCATATGTTACTGGAATTTATGAAAGACTGTTTGTAACAGGATTCTGCTGATTTTTCTCTTTGTTAGTCATCAACTTCCGGCAGGCATGCTTAAGATCTGGATGTCTGGTACAATTCATAGGGACATGAATGATTTGACTCATGTCACAGAGCCACATGAGCAAAAATGTCTTTATTTAGCAGGACAGTAATATTTGCATCTGCAAGGTACTTTAAATAACTCTTTGTGTTCCATTGCATACTATAAAAGTACCATTTTCTAAGATTCAGTACGCATCTCTTAGGGAACACTAGCAATGTTCCTTCTACACACACTCATTAGTAGAGTAAAAGTATAACCCTTGTACAATACCACACTCTTTGCAGCACCACTGTCATTCATTCTATCCTATCAGAGGGGATTTTAACTCTGCATTGTACATGTGCTGTATACGCACAGAATATGAGGGGTAATTTCTGTGCCAAGTTCTTATTTACCCTGGAACACTGTCCCATTTATGCTTTTTTTTATTTACAAGGATTACATTTCCACTTTAGTCACTACTATGTTGAATAATTTAGATACGCAGTAAAGGTTAAGGGCTTGAGATGTGGAGTAGTTTGTGTGTGTGTGTGTGTGTGTGTGTGTGTGTGTGTAATAGATTTTTAGCAAAGACAACAACTTTTGGAAGAGTTTTTATGAACCAGATACCCTCAGCTCTTCCTCTCACGTCCATCCATGCCTTCTTTTTAGGTGTTTCTACTGACATGACATACCATCATAGTGTGAACTTCCAAAACTATACAGGTAATTAACACACTTTACAACCAATTCTTTAAATTAACTTCTTTGATACAGATCCAAATAATCAACATAAGAATTTAAAATACATTCTAGGATGAAATGCATGGTAAAATGATTGCTGATGTGCATTGATTGCCTTGAATAAGCAATGTAGTCAATAATTATGGCTACGTAAAGTGATACTTGAAACTAAATATTAACCATGTAAAAAGAGAAATGCAATGCAATTGGAATATATATGGGTATAGTCAGGAGAAAAAGTCACGTTGTACTCTATTCAAGTTTTGACAAAAAGAACCATCAAAGATCTTTTAAAACACTGTAAGGTGCAACTAAGAAACAAAAAGTTTCTTCAGATTATATGCCATCTTTTCTTAATTTTAACAGAATCTGGGACTGAAGAGATGGCTTAGTGTAGTGATATTTCATTTGTATTTTAATAAATAAAACTTGCTTTTTAAATTAATCATCAGAAGGTAAAACAGCCTCACTGGTCAGTATTACAGATCAAGCAGTGGTGACACACTCTTTTAATCCCAGTAGCCACACTAGTTTCCATAGAAATCGGGTGGTGTGTGCCTTTAATCCCAGCAGTGCACACCTTTAATCCCAGGCCTAGAGAGGATATAAAACAGGGTGAGACATTTCTCAGACACAGTCTCCTTCTGAGATTCCTGGAGGCAGGATTGCCATTTTTATTCTGAGGTCAAGGTAAGAGCCAGTGTCTGGCTGTTTTGCTTTTTGGATATTCAGATTGAACTCCAATTTCTGACCCCGAGCTTTTACTAATCATGCTTCATGTCTCTTTTGCCAACATTTATTTGAAGTTCATCAGTTGTTTCAATTTTTCTCAAGTTTGTTTTGATTCAAGCACAAAAAGTAACTTGATATATAAAAATACCATTTTATGTGAACTTAACTTTTTTATTTATAGACTACCAGCTGCATATTTATCCAGACAAAAATAGCTCCTATTAAAGTTGTACAATGTTTATCAGATTTACCGTTGTCTTGAAATTTAGATGATACAAAGAGGTGGATGGATTGAGATGTGGATTAGGGATATTTGTACACTTATGCCCATGAATGTATGTTTGAGAGAGAAGATTGAAGGAAGCAGTCACTAAATATTCTTGTTTTGTATGTTTTATTATAAATTGAGTCTTCCAAAAGAAATAAAAGCTGATAAATGTCCAGTAAATGCCTCAGAAGTGACACCATAGACAAACACTGAAAATTATAATGCAGTGCGAGCCATGGAGCATCTGACAGCAAGGGGCACTGGAACATGTAGGATAATGCAGTGTGTGAGCCCTGGAGCAACAAACAGCAAGAGGTTCTGAAGGAAGAAAAAAGGGGTCCCTGAAAGATGAGTGATTTGACCAGAATAAACTGTTAACTTTCCTTTAGAAATGTCTTATGGGGTCATAAGACAGTAATAGATGAGAGATGTCATCAATGAGACTATCATTTATGTGCGAGGCAATGTACAAAACAGACTCCAACAACACATTATGTTGTATTTTCCCCCTGTGAGTGTCCTGAAATTACAAAACAAACCATAGTGATACCCAACTAACTCTTCATTTAGTCACTGACGTTCAATTCTAGGAAGTCTGTGAGCCCAATTCACAGCCCCAGAATTCAGAGAGGTGTCAGATACTCCCAGGTCCTAGTACACAATCCTCAGTCAAGACTGATAACAGTCAGACAGAAACCTTTCTATTTAGAAAACCCAGGTCTGTGACCAAATGGAAAGCAACTCAGGAGAAAAGCCCAGAGCAGGGAGTCAGGAGATGGCTCCAGTTTGGAATGGTAACATTCCTGGACTTCCATATGTTCATCTGCAAAATGAAGATGCTCATGTCTGCTCAGAGCACTTCACAGGACCACAGTAGAGTACAAATTAGATTATGTTAAAGAATTTTAAAGCACTATGCATAACAAACTTGCCATTATTTAAGGTCATCCTTAATGTGCCATTGCATCCCACCAATTAACACCTTGTCTCCTGGAGCCCCTTTGGAGAGTTTGTGTAAAGACAGCAAAAAAGATCTAATTGCTCAGAAGTAGGCATTAATGTGCTTTTGATCATTTTAGCACCCATAGGTCAAGCTGCCACAGTGTTCTAACTGCTCTTTCTGCTACCAACCTTCTGTCTCCTTTCTTCCAGTGTTATTTTAGGTTATTCCTCCTTTGCCCAAAATCATTTCCTTCTCATCCTTTACCAGTTATATTTAGCATTTCCCACAGATCATCTCACACTTATGTATAGATGCTCATACATTTCTCAAATATAGTATGTTCTCTGACCTCTACATGTGAGCCTCCACAAAAATATATATACATAAACCACAAACATACACACATAAGCACATACACATATGTGATGTGGGAATCCCCTCTGTGTGTTGTGATTGCCATTGATTAATAAAAAAAAACTGTTTTGGACTTGTTTGAAAGGCAGAATTTAGCTAGGTGGGGAAAACTAAGCTAAATGCTGTGAGAAAAAAGTGGAGTCAGTGAGAAGCCATGTAGCCCTGCCAGAGACAGACGCTGGAACTTTACCTGATAAGCCACAGCCTCATGGCAATACACAGATGAATGAATATGGGTTAATTTAAGATATGAGTTAGCCAGAAATATGCTTAAGTTATTGGCCAAACAGTATTGCAAATTAAATTGTTTCTGGTGATTATTTTGAGTCTGAGTGGCTGGGAAGCAGCCCCATACAACAAGTTGGCGCCAATGTAGTCAACTAAAATCCACTTAAACCTGAGAGTGTTTGAGAAGGAATTAAAAAAAAAAAACAAAAAACAAAAACCTAACAACAACAAAACAACAACAACAACAAAAAAAGATTTAAGCACGGCTTAATGCTGTGGCTTCTTTAAGAGAGGTTTACCAGATTCAGTGGTAGCAGCAAAAAAGCCTTGTGGTTTTGAAACAGCAGTTTTCTGGCCCATGCTGCCAGGGCAAACTCTAGCTCCTTCAGTAGCCGAGCATTTAATGGAGCTTGTGAGCAGTGTGCTTCAAGTTACTTGGTGGCAGCATGGGCAAACTGATTATCAGAGTTGAGGTGGTGAGTGTGGCTCCCACCTGGCAGTCTCAAAGGCACTGAAAGGACTTCCATCCTATTGGACTGGGCAGAGCATGCAGGCAGAGCCATGTTTGCTCTAGTAATGCTGCTGCTTAGGTTTTTAAGAAGTACTTAACATTTTAAGGAAGCAGTCCTGATCAGAAAAGATTTACAGATGCACAATAAAGACAAATTCAAATAAAAAAAAATCTAAATGGGTCATAATGTGTTTATAAAATGTACGTAGATCTGGAAAAGAGGAAAAAAAGACGAAAGAGACAGTAAATATCATATAAAAGAGTACAGACAGCCATAGATTAAAGGAGTAAAGATAATAAAATAAATATTAAACTTTTAGAAAAAGTAATAGAGTAAGAAAAATAAACCAAATAAAGACAGAATATACACAGAGAGTCTGGATTATACTATTATTGTTTTTTTCCTTGAGTTTTTTTGACTGTGAAGGAGCTAAGTAACCATCATATATACTTTAAAGGTATCTTGACTTCAGAATTCGAGTCTAAGGATATGTTGCTTTGGAAAAGAGGTTCTTTTGCTTCCACAAATGATGGGAGCCTGTGGAATCCTTCCAGACTAATGTGGTTTGATGAATCAAGATCCCCTGAAAGGTAGCTGTGAACTCCCCCAAAATTACTTTGCCCAATAAAAAGCAGGAAGCAGTTTGAAGAGAACAATGCCTAAATTCCCTAAATTATTGTTTATAAATGTCTGTTTACTTTAAAGGGGATATGATATAGAGATGAATACTTTTTATTTGTGTGGTTCTTGGTCTACTGATACAAATTTATGGTCAATTTTGTTATATATGTGTTTATGGTCTTGAATAAGGTATTGTGCTTGTGTAACTCATTTAAAATTTAATGTATAATTAAGAAATATAGGTTAAAAGATAATCATCTATAATAGTCAAGCTTGTATTCATGTTAGTTAGATTTTCTAGATGTACAGAGATATATTCTTCAAACCTCTCAAAGACTACAGAATATGACATTTAAAATGTTTTAAGATCTTAGGACTTTTTGAGACAATGAGACATATCTACTCCTGGCAGCATCAATTACTTCAAGAGGATGATGGGCATTGAAGAGGCTTTTATGCATCTGGTTAACCATTTTGGCAAGAAACTGCTCCTGCCTGGATTTATTAACTGGGCATGCATGACCCACAGAAAAATTATTGCTTAACTTGTCTAAAGGTGAGACAGTCCTTCTGAGTTCGTTTCAGGAAACAGACTGCCAGACATTCTGCAGGGCACAGAAGAAAGTGACTAACAAACTGACAAACTATATAGGCGGAACTGTCTTTGAAATTTCCTGCTTCATGGAAAAGTCAGTCAGATACTATGGGTCTATAAGCTGAAGATGGATGCCCCAATGATACAGAAGAACTTTGAGTGATTGGCCAGTCAGTGAGATGTCTCTGTCAACTGCAGAGTTTTGGGAGTTGTTTACAATGTACTTCCTGTCTACTTAGGTAATGTTAAGTCCTTCTGGAGTCTTTGATGGAGTTGAAGAATAGATAGTTATAATTTTTCTTAGTTATGATAAAATATAAAGTAGATATAAATATTGTAACTATGATTTTTGCTTGATACCTGTTTTGTATATGTAATTTTACTACATTAAAATTTTCATTTGACAGAAAAGGTGAGGTGATGTGGGACTGCCCTCTGTATGTTGTGATTACCATTGATTAATAAGGAAACTGCTTTGGCCTATAGCAAGTCAGAACTTAGCTAGATGGAGAAAAGTAAACTGAATGCTGGGAGAAAGAAGGTGGAGTTAGTGAGAAGCCATGCAGCCCGGCCAGAGACAGATGCCGGAACTTTACTCAGTAAGACACAGGCTCGTGGCGATACACAGATTAATGGAGATGGGTTAATTTAAGAATGAGTTAGCCAGAAATACACTTAAGCTATTGGCCAAACAGTATTGCAAGTAATATGGTTTCTGTGTGATAATTTCGGATCTGAATGGCCAGGTATGGACAAGGAGCCTCATATAACACATATGTACAGATAAATGCATGTCCACACCCATACACTCTTTGCCAGAACCACCAGTAATAAGAATATCAAATTTTAATACGCATTGTGGTTAATAAACTCACAACTTAATTGTCATATATACATATATATAATATATGTATGTAATGTATATATATATATATATATATATGAGCAATTTTAGATGTGCTAATCTAGTCAAGCTTACAAAAATGAATGTGGCTCCATACAGTAAGTCAAGTAATCTTTGAAAGTCATTGAAAATAATAAATGCATTTCTGAAGTAACTTAGTTTTGGATAGATAATAAACAGTGGCATTTATGGTTTGGTTTAAATCATTTTCAAAATACAATGTTTGGTAAAAGTACCAGTTAAGGCAGTATGGTAGGAGCAGAGGAGAAGGTCCATTGGTTTTATAAAAATGGGCTTCAAATAGAGAACATGGTTTTTCTCAATCAAGCATCTGTTGGTCTTTTCTTGATGCCCACATCCAATAATAAAACTCCAAGCAAGTAGATACAACCCATTACTGTAGAACTTTAAACACTTCTTCTGCTTTAAAATTCTACAAGTAAAGCTCCTACTGTCTGCTTGGATCATGCTGGGCAGGTACTTTCACCAAGTCAACAGCAGCTGCAATCCAGCCATTGTGTGAGACATTCCCTTTCTCTTCTCAAGTTCTCATGGACATGGAGCTCCAGTTTGGAAAAACAACCTTGATACAACATCCTCTGGAATGGTTCAGTAGACATGGATGTCTGAAACCCATCTGATGAACTGAATTTGATCAGTGGTATTCACATGGTGGAAAGGTACAACAGATTTCTGCAGCTTTTGTCCTCTGATCAAGCAGCTACATATGTGTGCACACAATAATTATAAGTAAAACTAAAAATATTAGCATTATTAAGTATTTCAGGTCAACATTATCAGCCATTTGGAAATCTCAACCCAATACAATTACCAGTCTCACATCGACTGTTTAAATTTACATTTAGTAAATTTAGTCCTCATTTAGAGGACTAATCTACTAAACTGGTTTCTTAAGTGTTGGTCGGTCTATACAAAGTTTCTGTCTTTATAACTAACCCATCTGCTATTGATGGTGTTTCCAAAAATGAAACAGTTACATCACTCTTCAGTGGAAAACACAGCAGTGAATCTCTGGTAAAAGCAACTGTGTCATTGTTGGAGGAACAAAAAGAGACTATATCAACCCAAGGAGTTTAATTTTATGCAGCAAGCTAAAGAGAACCCATGGTGGAGAAACAATCAAGTAGCATTTAGCAAATGCCCTTATTATTCTCTCACTATCAAAGTTTTTTTTTATGTGGTTTTAATTTCAACCTGGACTGAATGAAAACAGAGATCTAGACTCTCTGTTAGTTTTAATTTACAGCAACAGAATACTACTCTGCAGGCTTCAGCTTCTTTTGCATACTTTCCCTACTTTAACCTGCACATTTTTCTCTTGCAGTTCATGCTTATATTCATATGTCCTCCTTGCTTAGCTCTCTCCATGTTCAACAGCCACACCTATGCCGTATCTTTCAGCTTGTCTCTGTTCAATTTCTACCATCAATAGAAAGCTGACCAACCGCAGTGAATCACCCATATCTCCCATCTCCCTACAACATCTTCCGGTTATCATTATGCCTGTTCACATGTCACTATACTGTGAGGAACAGTCTTCTACAGCTGCGATGCTTTAAATATTTCCTCCAGCACTGGAGCTAACCATCTCTGGGTAGTTGACCATGTTTTGATTTAAACTGACTGGTCAAGTCCTTTCACTTTCCACAAACACAATTGCGAGGGCTTTTCCTGGAAGCTAGAAATTCTTGAAGCTTTTACACTGGCAGATATTAGTGACAATTAAAATCATTCCACAGCTACTGGTTGATGTCTGCTCCATTTGAGGCAGATTGCCTGAGTAAGGAGATTAAACATTAGGAGACAGATATTTTCTCCACTCTGAATAACCCCTGCTAAAGAGCAAGTCATTGGTCTGGCATTACCAGAAGTTGAGGTGTTAGTGCATCAGGAATCTGATGCTTCAGTTAATACTGTCTCGGAAAATTTGCACTGCTTTCATCAGTTAATACAGGGCATCTCATGTAAACATTTGTATCTTGGAGCTCCGGTACAAGAGTTAGCCCCAAACATATGAAACTCTGATGCTTTAAGGTAGTCTATTCCTCCAGCACTTACCATATTTGCCAATATTTGTTATATCGCATGTGGAGATTCAGACAATGCATGCACCAAAGCAGAGGGAGATGTTGCTTTCCCTCTACAGAAGCCCCGAGGCATTAGTTCAAATTAAAGTGCTGCAAACAAAGTCAAATTTTGTGGAGGAGAAACAGTTACACATTTGAAATATTGAAAGTTTTCCACCTTTACTGGCATTTTAAAAATACTTAAACTGGTCACTTGTCAAGGTGGCATAGAAGCTCAAGGAACTATCTTTAATACATACAAACAGAATCTGTAAAATTCTACAAAAAACACTACTGGGTTTTACTGACAGTACTTAAAGCATTGCCTATAAAAATAATTGTCACATGATATTTTAATATTGCACAGTAAAGTTGCTTTTACACTGGAAATAGACCATATTGTTTGATACACTTTGATATTCATCAAACTGTATTAGTTATATAATCCCTGGACAGATGAAGAAAAATCTGTGTTTGTCTTGATTTAACTTTTAAAAATGTTGATTTTTTAAATTACCTGCAGGATATAATAAAATTGAGGAACTTTACCAAGTATACATCTTCTATTTTAATTACTCTACTCATTTCTATTTTGTCCTTACAAAATATAAAGCAGGAACCAGCAGCAATATTTCACAACCAGCTTAGTCCTCTAGTTCAGAAGCTCAGCAGAATGGAGGAAAAGTTCAACAGTTTTTATAGCTCTCATTATCTTTCCTTTCCACAAAAGGCATCAATACCAGAATACCCAAAGAATCCTCTCTTCTGTCTCAGATGAAATTAGAAATTAGACAGGTATCTTAGTAAATCCCTAAAATGGAGAAGACTTATTTTAAGATAAGATGTTTCAACCAAAGAAAACTTTCTGATATTGGAATTTAATATCATGTTATTTATCCATTTTCTTGCTTTTTAAAATTAAAATAAAATTTGTTATAAAAAACTTGCAAGTAAATGAAAACATCATACACCAAAATAAAACAGACCCAAAGTCTACAAAACTTGAGCAACTTATATACAGCTAGAATAGAAGATTTTTTCTTTTCAATGTTTTTTATTCTGCTGAAGAGTAATTTAATAATATAATTAAGAAATCACCAATTAATGTCACAGATTTGTCACATATATTGTGCCTATGTTTCCTGAATTCTTGTCCTATGTATTTTAGTCAACAACACTGTGGGAAGTGAACTGTGGTTAAGCATAGTAATTATTTTTTAAACTTCTAGTTTCAAAGCAGGCTGGACATTTTGCCTGCTCATTTAAGAACAATAACTATATAAAAACTGCATTTTGGGGTCAGGCAGTCATGGTGCTCATCTTTAATCCCAGCACTTCACAGGCAGAGGCAGGTGGATCTCTATGAGTCTGAGGCCAGTCTGTTTTACAAAGTGAGTTCCAGGACAGATTCCAAAATTACATAGATAAGCATGTCTCAAAAATAAAACAAAACCAAAACCAAAACCAAACCAAACCAAAACAACCCCCTAAATACAAACAAATAAACAAACAACCAAAATATACCTCCATTTTTGTCTCTATGGGGCTTAAAAAACAGAAGTGAAATCGCAAAAGATGTGTCATTTTACCTATGGGAATTCAGTCCATCCCTATGTTGCTTCTTTGTAGTTCATCACATCCACTTCCATAAAAGATATTCATTTTTCTAGTTATACACAACACACAGGATTGTGTGTGTGTGCACGCACGTGTGTGTGTGTGCGCATGCGTGCGCGTGTGTGTGTGTGTGTGTGTGTGTTTACTTCCTCCTGAAATCTAACTGAAGTTGTAAAGGGATAAAATTTACAAAGGCATAAAAAAATTGGAGGAGTTACAGGAGCAAATTAGAGATGTGAACAAAATATTGGAAGCTGGAAAGCAGATGGGAGAGTAATGACATATGGAGATAGACAGAGAGCTGAAAGCTGTGCACTGACGATTAGGAAAGCTAGAATCAAGGAAGACATGCAAAAAATATAAAACCACAGTCACTGGAGGCACCAGATACAACTGAAACCTTGAGTGCTGGAGAAATAGAATGGGTTAAGTGTCTAGCCAATCTCTTGAATTTGGGCAGGAGACATGAGATTGCCCACCTGGAAGTGGTAAACTTCCACTACTGCACTTAACAACAGGGATAATATGAAAGTTTACACAAAAAGGCTGAAGAAACCCAGTTCTTTTCCAGTGTCCTTTTGAGGATTCTAATGGCCATACGTGAACATAACAGCTAAGAGTCTACAGATTCATCTCTGGAGATATTTTCTAACCCTAGAGTGACAGATGTAGGAAGCAGAAAGAATTATGTCCTTGTCCAATCATCTGTAGTGAGTGGAGCCAATTTATTATCAACTTCACTGATTCCTACAGTGCATGGAGTTAGCTTTTTAATGTCGGAGTCTTATACAGGAAATATAGGCTGGGAGTAAAATAAGTTTAAGAAGTTATCTAACATCAAAGATAGACATCAAAACAAAGAAACAAGGAAATTAAGGGAAACATGGCCCAAGAAAGCAAGCTTAGAAAGTTAATTCCATCCTTAATGATATGTCCAAAGATCTTAAAGAAAACAATGAACCCGTGAAACAAAAGAGTAAGCATTTCAATGATTCATTTACTGAAAAACAAACAAACAAACAAAAAAAAAAAAACCCTGTAAAAGCAAAAAATTGTAAATTTAAAAATCAGAGTAGAAATTAAAGGTTGGATTGGGAGAGAAAGTGAAGACATCAATAAAAATCAGACAAAAGGACTCAGTGGGTGAAGGTGCCTTCCACACAAGCCCAGTGATTTGAATTCCATCCCAGCACTCATGTAAAGGTGGAGAGGAGAATCTGAAAAGTTGTCCTCCGATCTCCACATGTACAACAATATAAATCCTTCATGGACATGCATAGCACCCACCAACACCACCCAACAACAACAACAATAATAATGGTTCAAAAGAAAAGAAATAGAAGAATGAAAGAAAGGAGATAAAAGAAAACCTATTAGTTAACAAATAGGATTTTCAGAAAGGCAACCACAATTCAAACAGATAAAAATTTAAACACATGGAGACAAGTTTGCTGGAAAGTAATTTGCTGGTGTTCATATTGAAACGAGTTTTTCAGAACAATCAAATCGTGTAAAGAACAAGTCCCTCACAGACAGTTCACTGTGACTCTCTCATACTTTGAATGTCTTGAGCGAAATTTCTGAGGTTGTTCCAGACTGTTTTAAAACAATGTTTGGATAAAAAAATAAAGTTAACATAATCACCTGGAGCACAAGGTAAATTTTGTTCAACAGGTTTGAAAGTTATAGGATCTCAACTGCAATACAGAGCCAGCATGCAAACTGTTCATGATAAAAGACTTAGAAACTTTCAGCTCACATCTACTCTTTTTTTTTTTCCTTTCTTTTTTTTTGATGGGATCCATTGTCTGGAACACTGTCACCTGACTATTACTATCATCCTAAGATAGTGGCTTGGAGAACCGAGTAAAAACAGATTAAATGCTAGGAACACAAGTAGCTATGGATAATAAATTGTCCTTCATAATAAATACAGGAGTCTCCTGATATCTGTCTAAATATATGTGGTTGGGGCAAGATAATTTGTTGGTGTAAAATCAGACCACTGTGGTACTTGACAATTTTGGAACTTTGGCAATGTAATTGAAATACTTAGTTGTGAGTTTCAGGCTTATTAACAGGACTTGAAAAACATTTACAAATATCAATAACAACGACATTAACTCAATTGTTGAGTCACCCAGGTAATAAATGGTCTTCTATTTTACTGCCTACCAATGAGTGGGAAATAAAAAAGAAATCTGAAGAATATGTGTCATGGTTGTTAATGAAATAGCAGAAGTAAGTTCAAAGATAACGTTCAGCTAGGCATGGTGGAGCATGCCTTTCATTCCAGTATACACAAGTCAGAAGAAGGCTAACTTCTATGAATTTGAGCTAAGTCTGGTCTACATAGTGAATTTTAGGGCAGTCAAGGCTACACAGTGAGACACTGTCTCAAATAGCAACAACAGTAATGAATAAACAACAAAATCAAAAGACAGCTTTCCTCCAGGTCTTCTACTCGTTCCTAACTCTACTCTGGGTAGTGTATTTCCTTGCCAGTTCTGTTTAATTTGGATTTGTCAAATTCAAGCATTACTAATACTTATTCTGTTAGAAAGTGTTTTTTCACTTATCACACAATAATCATAGAGTTGAAAATCCTCATGGAGAAAAGAGGAAAATTGGGACTGTTATAGCCAGACACTGAATAATACTTGGAACTAAGATTTGAAATTTTTAAAAGCGAAACTGCAAGGTTAGCTACCCATAGCAAGGTCATCTAAATACTCTCACAGTAACAGTCTACCATGACAAAATTAGGTCTGTCCATTCAGAGAAGACAAGAGGAGATCTCAGTGTCGAGCCTGGATGTCTCCTCCAGACTCACATTTGAATGCATGGTTATTGACGTGTGATGTTATCTGGAAGGTTGTGGAGCCTTCATGGAGTAGGATTTGGCTGGAAAGAGGATGGTAGAAAGGACATTTGAAAGATAACACCCCTCCATTTTAGTTCTTCCTTCTTTGCTTCCTTCACTTACCCATGTGTAGAGCACATGATACAACCTCAGGCTGGGTGACCTCCTCTGCTCTTTCCTACCATTTTAGACTAAAGTAGAAGCAGGAGCCCAAATAATCCCTCTTCCATGAAGCTGTGTCTGTTTGGCATTCTGTTACATAGATAAGAGAAGTAATAAGTACAAAGAAGTAATTATTACAAAGAAGAGAGTTATTCTAAGAGAGCTTTGGCACACTTGGATGGATTTCTTCGACAGAATCAAACTTCAATTTGGAAACCATAGATGAGTCATTGACAAGTTAATCATCCTGGATTTGGTTTATAATGATGATGATCCAGGCATCCCACTGGAGGATGAGAAAATGATAAGAAGTCAAGAAGTCTAGCAGAAGTAGAGCTTGAAAGCACTTGAAAGTTAGTGCTTGAATGCTAGCTTAGAGCCTTTGTATCTCCACGCATCCTTCTCTCAGTCTACCTGTATTCCAGCCCACTCCTACCTAAACATAGCTGCAATGCAGAGAAATATGTTCTTTGGCAATACACATTTCTTTGTATGGTTTTTCTGTCTTTAAGGGATCTAAAGGCTGTGTATATATGTATGAACATCTCAGAAAGGGAAATGACTCCATTGTATATAGACACAAACCTGCCAAGCATGGAAGAGCAGAAAACCCAAATCAACCAGTGGGGTTTGATAGAGTTAGTTGTAGGAAGAGAAGCTGACACTAAGTTGTGAGTCAGGCCCTTTGAGAGATTACAGAGTACGTTTTTTGTGGCTTCCATTTTAGCATGCATAATTGATATCATATACAACTGTTATGAATGTTCATAAATGCCTGAAAGGATTTTCTAAATTTAGAAGAGCCACAAGTAGAGACATGCTTTCACTACTGTTTACTCACAGTTTTAATGACCTTTGCTGTAACTGTTTCTGTGATTGACGATGTTGCCCATTAGAGTCCTGGGATATTCCTTGGGATGGAACACCACTCTTTGACCTAATGACTTTCTGGGCTGTCATTCACATTGTGGTATAGGTCAATTTCTACTTGACACCTAAGAAGCTGTGTAGTCCCAGCAGGCCTTAATTGTTTCGTACTGTATATTCCAGGGCGTTTCTGGCTGGAAATGTCAGCATTTTAGCTTTAGGTGAAAAGATAATACTCACCTGAATGAACCGAATTTCTAAGTTGGTGGAATTTCTTTCAATTTACAGTTGTACTCCTTAGTACCTTGAGCTTTTCCCTGATGTCTCAGCGTAGCTACCAGCCAGAGATGTTTTCCCAAGTGCTACTGCTGTACACACTTTGCCTGCTATACTAAACTAGGAAGAATATAGTCTGTTCTCAGTGGAAAGAACTCACAGTTGGTCTATCACTCTGTCAGGAGTCTTCCTGGTGGTACATGTTATGATTCCTGACTCCTGCATGATTGCAATGACCCAGTGTTTGCGTGACACTTGGAATAGCAGGACAATGACTCAAGTGTTTGTTTCTGAGACAAGGTCTCACACTACAGGTCATGCTTATCTGGTAGTCACTATTTAGCTCCAGTCTAGCCTCAAATTTGTAAGTACACTCCTGACTCAGCCTCCAATGTGCTGGGATTATAGGTGTGCATCACCTGAACCTGACTGAAATCTCTTTTTGAGACTAAGTTGTCTAAACAAATTGTGGTGTTTGATTGTACTCTCTGAGGTGATCACTTGTATCCTTAAATAATTTAGAAACCACTATTCTTTGAGGAAACAGATTAGAAGTAAGACTGAGGTTCTTGTGTTATCTGGGTTGCTGCTCCTCTCTCTGGACCTACTATCTCGTGGGCCAATGGTACACACTCTCCATAATCAACCAGGCACACACATTAAGAGCCTTACCTGCTGCAGAAGTCTCTCATTGTATCTCATGTAGCCTTCAGATGAGAGCAGAGATGTCTTTTAAATGAAGCTACCCCCGTTAATGTCTCTACCTTTGTTTTATTAGGTGACCCTCCCACCCCGAGAATGACTGAATTTTTATTTACCCATACTAGTAAAAAATTATTAACTATTGGGAGATCAAGCACTGCACAACTACAACCAAGATGTTCCACACGACTGTACTGTAAGTAATATTTAAATGGACACAGAAATGAAAGCCAATATTATGATGGCAGTACACTGCAAAGACTAGGGAATTGAAACATGGTTGTAGTTGTGTTTTATGATTGGGAAGTTAGATGTTAAAAGGCTAAGTCTCCATTTTTAAAAGTAGAAAGTCATTAGATATTGTCTAATAAAACTTTAGGAATTGTATAAAATGCTACTCATTTCTTAAGAACTAAGACATACATACTGTAAAAATAAGTGAAAGAGCCAATAATGATTGCCTTTGGAGGGTGAGAAAAGTGGTGCATACCCGTAGAACGAACAGATGGCAGGTGTTTCTAAACCAGTGCGACGTCAAAACCCACATGTTTGCTGCATTAGTTGGTTCCGGCTGCCACAACAAAGTGCCACAGACCAAGCAAGTGCTACAAGTAGGGGAGACTTACTTCTCATTATCATGGAGAGCTGTATTCTAGATCGGGGTGTTGGCAAGGTTAATTTCTTATGGGGCCTTGGCTGGCAGATGGCCCCTTGTCTTTATGTTACATGCTCTCTTTGTACAGATGCTACTGTTGTCTCTGCATGACAAAGAATCCTTTAACAAAGACACCAATTAGAATTAGGATCTGCCATAATGCTTCCATCCTTGTTTAATTCTGCCTTTCAGTTTATCAGAAAGCATGCTCTTAGTCTCTTTTCCTGTTACTGCAATAAAGAACATGACAATACCAACTCGATTTAAAAATAAGGTTTATTCTGTCACACAGTTCTCCATTACAATCTAGGACAGTGGCCAAGTCACAGAAGAGGAGTTTGGGGAAGACGAGAGTGACAAATGCATGCGCGCACGTGCGCGCTTGTGTGTGTGTGTGTGTGTGTGTGTTAAGCCCCAATTCTACTTTTTATTTATTCTCAGACTCTAGGCCCAGGAAATGGTGCCCTCCACAGTTTGCAGGTCTTCCAATATCAATTAATAAAGTTAAGACAATCTCTCATGAATATTCTCTGAGAATATTCTTGCAGGTGATTCTAGATTGTGTCAAGTTGACAAAGCTTACCATGACAGTTATGTTCTAAGATACTGTAGGTTAAAGTTTCAACATGTAAATTAGGGAGGGTGGTGTTTTTACTTCAAAACATATGCATTAATTACTTCATCTCAGAATATATACATCAATGAAAATTTAAAATTCTTCACGCTAAGATATCATCATGTCTCTTTATTAGCTCTGATTTTACTATTAATAAATATTATTATACTTTATAAAACATATGAATACTTGAAAAAATGTTTTCCTTTGTTTCTGTCTGTAAAATATTCAGACAAAACCAACTTAAGGAAGACAGGGTTCAAGGGTTAGTCAAGGATGTCAAAGAAGTCAAAGCAGCAGGGATTGCAGCAACTGTCAAGTTGCATCCATAATCAGGAAGCAGAGAAGCATAGATGCTTGTTGCTAGGATCCCAGCCAGGCACTGGAGCCACCCACAGTGGGGGCTTCACACATTAGTTAACAAAGGCACCCAGTGTCTCTTCTCAAAGCAATTCTAGATCCCATCAAGTAGAAAATTAGTCATCATAGTCACCACTATTTAGTAAAATAAATGTTTATAGGTTTCAAGGATAATGACAATAAACATAGTATCTGGGGAAAAAGACACAACCACGTTGTCTAGTCCTGCCTCCCCTCACTTCTTCAATGTTCTGTACCACCTGCTTTCATAAGAAATATTTCTTTAGAAAAATCTCTTTTTCAAAAAGTTTTTATTTTTTACTTTTTATTGTGTGTGTGTGTGTGTGACATGCATGTGCCATATTTCCTGTTCTCCTGTGAGGCTGTCGAAGGACAACTTCCAGGAGATGTTTGCTCCTTCCAAGTGGATCTTGAGAATTGAACTCTGGCTGTCAAGATATGATAGCAATCACCTTCACCTGATGAGCCTTCTCATCATCCCCCAATTTTCTTGTCTATGTTTTCTTCCATTTTCCTTTTCTCCCATGTTTTTATTTACTTATTTATTTATTTTCTGTTGTTATGCCTCCTTTCTGATTTAGCACCTCAAACCACAAGAATCTAACTACAAAATTTTGATGTTTATAAATTTTATAAGTTTATAACAAGGGAATAAATAAAGAAACCTACCTCTTTTGTCTGTAAGTTGTTATTTCTGTTATTCAGACTGTGTTCTATAACTCAAAACTAGCTCTGCTTAAATCCTTTGGGAGGCATACATGAATCTTCCAACAAACACTGAAATTCAAAATGAATTTCTGCAAGCAATAATAAGAATTCTGCTTTATCACAGTCACTTCAGAAGATTCTGACAGGAATCCTGCACAAGATTAATGAGAAATATAAAATAGGATTGGACTGGGAGAGAGCTAATATACTGTTTGACTCAAGTGTCATTATAAAACAACAGAAAACATGGGGAAGCACTGGTAAACACCGAAACTGACTTGGTGGTTAGAACACTGGGGAACGGAAAAGTTCATTCAGTAGCACTAAAGATAACAGAAAGGAAATGAATGCCAACAAATAACTATTATCCACCTTCTCCCTGTATCTTTTGGTCATCTCTCTCTCTCTCTCTCTCTCTCTCTCTCTCTCTCTCTCTCTCTCTCTCTATCATCTATCTATCTATCTATCTATCTATCTATCTATCTATCTATCTATCTATCTATCTATCATCTATCTATCTATCTATCTATCTATCTATCTATCTATCTATTGTCTATCATCTATATCCTATTTGTATCTATCTGTCTACCTATCTATCATCTTCAGTGGTCTCATGTGTTTCAGCCCATTCTAGAATTTCCCCTGTACCCAAGGATAATTTTGAACTTTTGACTTTCCAACACCTACCTTTTGAATGCTGGGATTACAAACTTTGATCATGATGCCCCATTCTTTATTTTGTTTCATTGTTGCAGGGTTGGACATCCATTCCATGGCCTTATCTATGCTAGTCAAGCACTTTACCAACCAAGCAACACTCCTGCTTCTAAATATATTTTATTAATATACATTGCATTGTTACTTGCAAATAACTTATAAATTGTATTATTTTCCAGTTAATAATCAGTCTAGGGCACTGGATATATAGCATAGTAAATGTAGGCCTGGACAACCTTGAGTTCAAGATCCTCCTACCTTAACATGCTACCTTGGGGTGATGGGCATGAACCATGAAAAACTGATCCTTACCCCATCTTCTTTTTCCACATTATTTTACTCCTTTATTGCTTTTGTAGCATTATTATGCTACAATATATTTAATTAAAATGTATTCATCATACTTTATTTTAATTAACTTCTCCATTACACAAACCCAGTCAAATTTGAGGAAACTTACAATGTAGAAGAAGGATGTTACCAAATTTAACAAAAGCAAAAGTTCAGACAGAAAAATCAGTGCCTTCTAAGAGCGTACACTTGCCTGCCACTTGGCTAAGTGCTACAAACACAAAAGTGTTGACCTATGTTTGCTTTCTAGACATCAACTTGCAGAAATAACCACTTGTCCTATTTAACTTTTTCTCACTTACAAGTAATTCTATAAAACTGAACAAAGGAAAAGGAAAAGGCCAGTAAAATCCAGATACCTTTAGTCTACTTCAGAACTGACCTCAGGCAACACCCGTGGCAGCACTTTCTCTTATTTATATTATTTGTCAAGCCTTATTACTTTTGAGGCATGAAAGATGCTATTGGAGTTAAAATAATGTTCTCTTTACAAAGCGATGGCCTGAGTTAGAGCTAAGCATTTCAGTACATCTTTGTAATGCAAATTTTTCTACAGCAGAAAAGCTTTCCTGGTTCTGGGGACTTCCATGGCGAGGGAAGTTGAAAGAGCTCATCTGCAATCATTGCCAATGGTTCTGAGCAATATCAGGACACTTGAGAGCAGCAGTGAAATCACCACATCTCTGCTAAGTGTCTAAGTCATGCTTTGCCTCAGGCAATCAGCCAGTGACCCGGTACAGTGTGTGCTGTGGTTGCTTATTTCTCTCTCTTCCTTGCTGTGTGTGTGTTTAATTTCTTTTCATCACAAGACTTAGGGAGACATGCCTAATTAAATCTACAAATCTGAACTCAAAAAGACCTACTTATAATTTATTCAGAAAGAGAAACATTAAATAAAACATTAAATTGCTTCTGTATACTTTTGATAAATTAATTTAGACTTTTGAGCTTTCTTTTTGTAACATTTTACTGAAAGCAGAATCTACAATGTAACTTTTGAGTCTAAATTTTTATATCATTTTGTTGGGAAATAAAAAAAATGAGCTCTCAGATAAATATTCAGTTTAATGATAAGTTTGGTGGAAAGTATGGGATGGTAGAAGAAAGGTCACGTGATTAAAATAATAAGTAGGATAGCAAGAGCAACAGAGCAGTGAAAGTCAAGGCCTGATGTCATGGGATTCTCATCCCCTTTCCCTTGGTTTAATAGTCTACTGGCTACTTTCTGGGTGGGATAATGGGCTCCATATGGCATATCCAATCATCAGAACGACATTCTGCAATTGGACCTATACTTGTTCAGATCCTATTATTCTTGAAAGTGCTATTGCATTCATGATCTTCTTTTAAAAAACTCAACTATTTTGTGATGCTGACAGAGTGCTTTAGACTATCCTTAACAAAGTAAAGATCTACAGAACAAAAGCCAGTAACATATGAAACAAAGCCAGGGAAAAGGAGTCATTCTGGCAAGTGGTTTCGATCCTAATACATGAACTGGCTTTGTGGGCGCTTAGCCTGTTTAGACGCTCACCTTCCTGGACATAGATAGAAGACCTTCGTCTTCCCGCAGGGCAGAGAATTTGGACTGCTCTTTAGTATCTAGAGGGAGGGGGAATGGTGTGGGGGGAGGAGAAGAGGAGTGGGGATAGGGGGAGGGGAGTGGGGGGAGGGGGCAATATTTGGGAGGAGGGGAGGGAAATGGGAAACGGGGAGCAGGTGGAAATTTTAATTAAAAAAGAATAAAAAAAAATCTCCACGGGTTTAGATGATTTCCATGTGGAAAAACTGTGGGATACCTTTTAGGGAGATAACATATGTGAATTTTGCATGTGATGCATGACACAGAGAACCAGTTTTTTCCAGTCTTTTGCTTTCCTTTCTATGAACAAAGGCAGCCATTGCCAGTTGCTGGCATACATGAGGAAAGAGGAGCTACCATCATAGTGGAGTAAATGTTATATGATGTGCTGATGGGAAGAAAGTGTCACAATGGAATTTGAAATTGAGTAATGGTTTATTTATCTTCTAGCTTTGTGAATTGGATACATATTTTACTTTTGGTCCTAAGTTTTTTTATATGTGAAATTCAGATTTATTTCTTTGAACCTATGGTATCAGATTACTTCAAATTCATAAACAAGCTGCCTCACAACTTTGGAGATAAGAATCTGAAATCAATGTGTTAGATGGGCAGCACTCCTCTGAGGGTTGCAGAAGGAGCTTGTTTTCCTCTCTCAGAGCCTCCAGTGTTGGCTGGCCATCTGTGGCTTGGAGCTGCACAATTTCACTCTTTTTGCTTTCACTGCTGTTACAGGAGGTCCTTCCTCTCCTCCAGCCAACAGCCGCTGAGATACCAGCCCATTGGGGCGTGGCATCTCCCTTTAAAAAAGCAGCTACTTCCCTCCTCGCTCTCTCTTTACTTCCTGCTCCGGTTCCAGCGACTAGACTTCTTCCTGATTGCACAGAGGGCTGTTGTCTGGGACGGTGATCTGTAAGTTTTTTCCCTTTTAAATAAATACCACCCTATTAATCATAATTCCAAACTGGTGTGGGATTGTTTATGACTTACGCCTTCATCTGGCACCCAACGTTTGGTTTTAGGACCCCTCCTTCCCCCACTTGGCTGCCTGCCACCAGTTCAGCCGCGGCCTGTGCCTTGAGGCCTGTGCTTTGTGCGTGGAGCCACATAAATCATCATGCAGTGGCTTTTCTTGC
The DNA here is from genome assembly GCF_950005125.1 of Chionomys nivalis. Lineage (NCBI taxonomy): Eukaryota > Metazoa > Chordata > Mammalia > Rodentia > Cricetidae > Chionomys > Chionomys nivalis. Next base: position 5,661,674 of record NC_080089.1, read on the forward strand.
TGCAATTCTTTATATTTTCCCTTTAGACACCTCAGATTGACTTCAAGTCTCCACGCAGCCTATTGTTTTCCTCCCTACGTGGATTTAAACTCCACAGGCCCGCGTAGTCTCTGCCCACGTGGTTTGCTCTTTTCTGAGTCGTTTTCAAATCTCCCTTGCAAGCGCAGCTCAGAGCACGCAGTTACCGGTTGCCGAAAGCTGCAACCCCTTGGGACAACTCTGTCACGTGGAGGCATACACGGCTTTTGGGTTACTCTTCTCTACCCCTGGATTCTGGGTTTATGGTTCCGTGTACGGAATTGATTTAATTACATTTACTTTGTTGAGCAACTTGAATTTCCCAGTTTTTAACAAATACTAGGCAGACACTGAAACAGGACCCCGTTTTCGTCGCGACTTGGCAACAGCGCCACCTGCTGGATAATACGTAATATGGCAGTTTCGTTTCCAACACGAATTTTACTGTTTTGGTTATCAAAACAATTGGTTATATCATGCAAGGTTTATATGCCTATGGGGATAACTTAATTTACTGGTTACTAGGTTTCAGTATTCTTTTGAATATTCTATCATTTAGGAAGATTATAGCACTCCTAAGAACCATACAATCTTTACTAGAAACTCATGCAGGTAAGGAGATTCAGGATTCCAAAGCTTTGGAATCACAGGTGCAGAATAGGGACCAAAAAATTGATACCTCAGTGAAATCACTAGAAACACATGCAGGTCAGGAGATTCAGGATTTAATAGAGACAATAATAAAAAGACTTGAAATGACTGAAGAAATTATTGGAGCTGGTGAACAGAGTAAGAACACACAAGGATACGATACAATGCCACCACCAGCTATTAGAACTGGCTTACCCAGGGTTTTAGCGACACACCCTGTAATTCATTCTGACAAAGCATCAACTTCTAAAGGCTCAAAGAGAGTCAGAGAACCTAGATGGATGCCAATAGCAATGAATGATCTAAAAGAATTTAAGCAAGCTATTGTTACCTTTGGCTTGCACTCTGCATATGTTAAGGAAATGATAAGGACTTGGGCTTCTAATGCTAGAGCTACCCCCCACGATTTCCATCAGTTAGTGTCTGCAGTTTTAGATAATGAACCTTCCTTGATGTTTGGAATCTATTTCAGAGAAGAATCCAAACATATGGAACAGCAAGGAAGAGCAAAAGGTGTGGAGGTTTCCCAAGATCAAATTCTTGGTGCAGGAGAATATGCTGATCCACAGGTCCAAGCTCTTTATGATGATGAAGTACTGTGTCTATATCACCAAGCAGCTTTAAATGCTTGGAATAGGCTACAAGATCCAGCAAAAAGGGTTGAATCAAACCAGAATTAGGCAGGGACAGAGAGAACCCTTTATTGACTTTTTGCAAAGATTAATTAAGGCTCTGGACATAGGGGTAACAGACCCAGAAGCTAGACGACTACTTCTTGAATCTCTAGCTTTTGAGAATGCAAACATAGAATGCAAAAAGATAATTGGGCCTTTAAAGTTTATATCAGCACCTATGAATGAATGGATTCAGCATACAATGAATGTTGAGATGTTTAGCTATAATGATGAATCTTGGGTAGGAGAAGTGATTTCCAAAGCAATGAGGAGACATCAAACTGCCAGGTGTTTTAATTGTGGTAAATTAGAACATCTGAAAAGGGATTGCAGGCAAAGGATTTCTAGGAATAATATCCCTTCTGGGAATGACAAAAATAGGAGACCTCGGCCTTCAGGTATATGTAGGAGATGTGGTAAAGGCCGACATTGTTCCAATGAATCCAGGTCAAGAACAGACAGACAAGGCAACCCGATACCATCGGGAAACTCCTTGAGGGGCCTCTAGCAGGTCCCCAAGCCAACAGTGGCCCGGTCATTCCCAGTCACAGTGGAGAACGTGCCTCACCAAGAAAATTAAAAGCTCCAATTTCTGCTGTAAAAAATATTACTGGTCTAAATGATGAATTACACATGGAGGATGAGTCAAAAAACCCAGTAGGACAGAGTAAACGTATATTTTGGCAGACTTCTATTAACGATCAAAGACCAAAGCTAAGAGTCTGTATAAATGGCACTTTTATTGAAGGCTTATTAGACACAGGTGCGGATGTAAGTATCATTACTCCAGAATCTTGGCTTCTGAATTGGCCTCTTCAAGAAGTAGATGTTCAGTTCCTGGGAACTGGAACCCTATCTCATGTAAAACAATGTACAAGATGGGTTGAATGCGTAGGGCCTGAAGGGCAAATAGGAAGACTAAGGCCATATATTGCCAATATTGCAATAAATTTATGGGGCCGTGACCTGCTACAGCAATGGAATACCCAGATTAACATTCCTGTAGTTCTAGGAACTCATAATTCTGGGAAGGATATGGTGAGGTATTATGGGAAAAGGTCACCATCCATTCAGGCTGTACAAGAACATACAGCAAATACCAAACCTTTAGAGGTACCAACAGCCCTACCTTTAAAATGGCTGAGAAGCCAATATGGATAAAACAGTGGCCTCTAGCTGAAGATAAATTAGAGGCATTGGAACAGCTGGTGCAAGAGCAACTAGATGCTCACCATATTGAAGAATCAATCAGCCCTTGGAATTCTCCTGTGTTTGTTGTAAAAAAGAAATCCGGTAAATGGAGAATGGTGACAGATTTAAGAGCTGTCAACAAGGTAATTCAACCTATGGGCCCACTACAATATGGAATTCCTTTGCCTTCTCTATTACCAAGAGGATGGCATCTTATAGTTATTGATTTGAACGATTGTTTTTTCACTATAGCGTTACAAGAAAAGGATAAAGAAAAATTTGCCTTCACAGTGCCTACTTATAATAATTCTCAGCCTAATAGGAGATATCAATGCACTATCCTCCCACAGGATATGCTCAATAGTCCTACATTGTGCCAGTATTTTGTAAGTAATCCATTGGAAATAATTCGAAAACATTTCCCCAAGTCCATAGTTTATCATTACATGGATGACATCTTGTTATCTGATTCAAATAAAGATACTTTAGAAAGGATGTTTGAAGAAGTAAAGAAAGTCTTGCCTAGGTGGGGATTACAAATTGCCCCTGAAAAGATTCAAAGAGGAAATTCTATTAATTACCTAGGTTACAGAATAGGGTTAGAGAAAATTAAAACGCAAAAGACAAAAATTAGGCGAGACCGGTTAAAGACTCTTAATGACTTTCAAAGATTGTTAGGAGACATTTCCAGTCTACGACCAGCTGTTGGGATAACACCTGATCTAATAGTTCATTTAAACAAAACCTTAGATGGTGATAAAGATTTGAATAGTCCAAGAAAACTGACAGCTGAAGCAGAAAAGGAACTGACAATGATTGAGGAAAAATTACTGGAGGCACATGTGGATAGGGTGAACCCAAATCTTAGCTGCATCCTAGTCATATTGCCTTCCAGAATTTCTCCTACAGGGATTCTAATGTAGAGGGAAGATATTATTTTAGAGTGGATATTTATACCTAATAAACCAAGTAAAAAATTAAAAACTTATGTGGAAAAAGTCTCTGAATTAATTATAAAAGGTAAGCTGAGACTTCGTCAACTAGCAGGTATAGACCCAGCAGAAATTATAGTGCCTTTTACTACTGAAGAAATAAAAAAGTTATGGGAAGACAATGAACCACGGCAAAGAGCTTGTGCTAATTTTTTGGGAGAAATTAATAGCAACTATTCCAAAAGTGGTAGACTTAACCTCATAAAGAGAACTTCTTGGATTCTTCCTAGAAATGTAGGTGATGCTCCCGTAACTGGAGCCTGTACATTCTATACTGATGCAAATAAATCAAGGAAAGCAGGTTATAAGTCAGATGAATTGAGTAAGGTAGAACAAAGCCCTTATAATTCTGTCCAGAAGGTAAAATTATATGCCATTCTTATGGTGCTAAGGGATTTTAAAGAACCTCTTAATATAGTTACAGATTAACAATATGCAGAAAGAGTTATCTTGCATATTGAAACTGCTGAATTTATACCAGATGACACAGAGTTGACTTCATTGTTTATCCAAGTACAAGACATAATCAGGAACAGGTTTTGTCCGATGTACATAACACACATCCTGTCCCATACAGGTCTGCCTGGTCCTCTAGCACAAGGCAATGCTGAGATTGATCAATTATTGATTGGAAGCATGTTGCAGGCCTCAGAATTTCATAAGAAGCATCATGTCAATAGTAAAGGCCCAAAGAAAGAATTTGCCATTACATGACAACAAGCTAAGGACATTATAAAGAGATGTCCTAGCCGGGCGATGGTGGCGCACGCCTTTAATCCCAGCACTTGGGAGGCAGAGGCAGGCGGATCTCTGTGAGTTCGAGACCAGCCTGGTCTACAGAGCTAGTTCCAGGACAGGCTCCAAAGCCACAGAGAAACCCTGTCTCAAAAAACAAAAAAAAAACAAAAAACAAAAAAAAACAAACAAACAAAAAAAAGAGATGTCCTACTTGTTCATTCTATAATCAAATACTGTTTCCTGCAGGGAGTAACCCAAAGGGTACTAAGAGAAATGAAATCTGGCAGATGGATGTCTTCCATTTTATGGAATTTGGTAAATTAAAATATGTACACCATACCATAGACACGTATTCAGGTTTTCAATGGGCTACTGCCCAGAGCTCAGAAAAGACTGATTCAGTAATCACACATCTATTGGAAGTTATGGCCATCATGGGAATACCTGCACAAAGACAGACAGACAATGGTCCAGCATATGTATCTAAGAAAATGAAACGCTTTTTTGCTTAATATAATATAAAACACATTACAGGTATGCCACATAATCCCACAGGTCAGGCAGTTATAGAAAGATCAAATCGTACTATAAAGGATATGCTGAACAAACATAAAGGGACCGAAAATAGCCCCAGAAATAGATTACATAATGCTTTATTGACCTTGAATTTTCTTAATGCTAATGAGAAAGGAACAACAGCAGCAGAAAGACATTGGATAATGGAAAAGTCTGCTGAACTAAATCAACCAATTTATTTCAAAGATGTGCTGACCTCTCAATGGAAGCCAGGAGATGCGCTACATTGGGGAAGGGGTTTTGCTCTTGTTTCCACAGAAGAAAAATTGTGGATACCATCAAAATTAATAAAGGTTCAATTTGAAGAGGAGAAACCTCTTGGAACGGAGAAATGACAACTCATCCACTATAATGATATTCATACAGGTGGTAAGAAACACATGTAGAATGGGATCAGGTTTCTGTTCTTATCTCCACAGGAAAACACTCATCTTTGAAAAATTCAAGGGACCCTGGATGTTTGGATACTGACAGATAGAAAAATACCTGCCCCATAGGAATTATCAAGGAAACTGAATAGGTTGTGTAAGTAAAATATACTAAACCATATTTCTAAATTTATAGAGCTCGTTTTGAAGTTGGACTCTGGCTCAGTCGCTCTCAAATTCCAAGCCTGTTGGTAAGAGAAAAACCCAGAGTTTCTGGAGTTTCTGTCTCATGTCAAGAGCCATGATATGGGACAGAAAGAAATATGAGTTTATAAAACATCTTTGATTTTCTTCATATCTATCATACTTTTCATTGAATGTATCTATCATGCCTTTCATTCAATATATATATATATATATATATATGTCTATATATGTCTATATGATTAATGTTTAAGTTTTTCACAATGAACAATGAGTTTTTCCTGAAGTTACATTTGAAGTTTCCAGGAAGAAGATGGGGCCCCATAACAACAACTCCACCTGGTTGATATGACGTCATGATACTGATAGCGCTACTACAAGACCTGTTTTGGGTACCAGCTACACAAGACAGTTCTAACTTGGTTAACTGAAACAGTGCACATCTTATAAAACATTCTGGCCAGAACTGCACAAAATACTCAGAGACTATTTGCAATTTTAAAAGACATTGATCTTGAAATTTAACCATCATTTTACTTGTTTGATTGCACTTCCTAATTACTCAGGTAACATTATTTCCCTTCTCAGATCTTTGATGGGGTTGAAGACTATATAAATGTAGTTACTTTCCACTCGTGACTTGGCCAAGCTATTTATTATACAAGACCTAAGCTAGTTAGAATAGGATATTTGTACTTATTGTATATAATTTCATAGTAGGTTTAGAACTCTCTTACTTAAACAAAAGGGGGAGGTGTTGCGGGAGGTCCTTCCGCTCCTACAGCCAATAGCCGCTGAGATACCAGCCCATAGGGGCATGGTCTCTCTCCCTTTAAAAAAAGCGGCTACTTCCCTCCTCCTTCTCTCTTTACTTCCTGCTCCGGTTCTGGCGACTAGACTTCTTCCTGATTGCACAGAGGGCTGTTGTCTGGGACGGTAATCTGTAAGTTTTTTCCCCTTTAAATAAATACCACCCTATTAATCATAATTCCAAACTGGTGTGGGATTGTTTATGACTTATGCCTTCACACTGCCATATGTTATTATTTTGTATAAAAGTATTTCTTTTTTAAAAAAATATTTATTTATTTATTTATTTATTTATTTATTTATTTATTTATTATGTATACAATATTTTGTGTGTATGCCTGCAGGCCAGAAGAAGGCACCAGACCCCATTACAGATGGTTGTGAGCCACCATATGGTTGCTGGGAATTGAACTCAGGACCTTTGAAAGAGCAAGCAATGCTCTTAACCTCTGAGCCCTCTCTCCAGCCCCGTATAAAAGTATTTCTATGAGCACATTCTTATAAAAACATCAGTCATAATAGATAGGGATCTACTCTACTCTGGCATAGCTTTATCCTAATTATTTTCATCGGCTGTAGCCTTTTAACTTTTCAACATTACCTTTTGAAACGCACCCATTGAAGAAATAGCAACTTCTACTAATTTAATTTTATGGTTAAAGTTTAAATAACATTTTATATGATAATCTTTGCATATTATAGAATATAGATTGCCATAAAATTTTATCTCCCTTCAACTCTACTCTAGAGTGCTTCACCTACATACTTTTCAGAGATAAAAAAGCTTCCCACAAACATTATTTTTAAAGCACACATATGAAATATAATTACTTTTCAGCTAAGTGTATGAGAGATTAATGATTATAGTAAATATATTTTCAGTAATGAATTGTGATTCCCTGTTTCCTTATAAGGGGTGCAATTAATAAGAGTAAATATTGATTGGATGCATGCTGTGTGCTGAGTATGGCTATGAATAATTTGAAAATGGGCATGTAGTCTTGCTACATTTTATAGATGAGGAGCCTGAGATGCAGAGATGTCTTTTGTTTGTCATATGAGTAGTAAAAAGCCAAGCAGGATTCATAGCACAACCAGAGAGTAACATCAGATCACACTCTCACCTACTTCCTTACTTTTCATAGACAACAAGCAGATCAATATGTAAAGAATTGTTTCCACTTTCTTATTCTTAGTTTCCCTAATTTTCCCTGAAATTATGAAAATTTTCACTATGTCTCAAGGGACAAATTACATGCTAAAATAAATTCACAGTGTCTCAGTTCAAATGCCTACTGTTTACATCTGTAAATCATGTACTTTGGAAAGATGAAGGGACCAAATTTTTCCATGGTATCCACTTTACTATTTAAAATGCATGACCATGAAATTTAACCCAATTCACATAAATTGATTTTGTTAAAGCAATCTTTAAAAATAAGTTCAAAACTGTTGAAGAGTTTAGTTTGAAAACACAAGACATTCAAAATTCTGTATCAAGCTTTAGCAATTTCCAAAGGCATGTCAACATCACAGATTGAAAATTATTTGTACCTGGTAATTAGCAAGAGCCTTTTGTACCCACCTTCTGTGTCCTGCTGTGTAGGCAGAGAGTGCTTGCTCGTTTCCCAGCTGGTCACACCAGAATAATCACACATAAACTATATTAATTATAACACTGTTTGGAAAATGACTCAGGCATATTTCTAGCTAGTGCTTACATTTTGAATTAACCCATTTCTATTAGCTGTGTATCTACATGAGGCTGTGGCCTACTCATAAGATTCTGTTAAGTTACTATTCCCTTTGCAAGCCACATGGCATCTCCCTGACTCTGCCCACTCTCTCTCTTTATCTCTGTTTGAATTTCCCACCTGGCTTCACTCTGCTAAGCCATTGGCCAAAACAGCTTTATTCAACAACCAATAAAGCAACACATATGCAGAAGGACATGGCACATTAGTGCTGCTTGCTTTTTGGACATCCAGCAACCACTTTGTCCTCTGCAAAGCACATGAAGGGATGGTAAGGCTATGTTTGTTGCCTACCTGCTTGAAACTTGAACCTTATGCTTATGAGTGAAATCTTTAGGTGGAGAAAATTGTGAAACAGGTAAATTTTTTTGTGTCACTGTTACAGTGTGGGATAAATACTAACTCTGTCTCCCAAGCACTGGGATTATGGGATGTGCCACTACTACCTGGCTTATAAGTATTAATGATTTTTGAGCATTAAGAGTTAGAATTATCACCAGCCAGAGATGTGACTCACTGCTGTGCGTACAGTTACCCAGGTCATTCTCTGAGTGTGGAAAACACATTGCTTTCATAAAGGAGAAATGACATATATTCTACTACTCTTGGCACAAATTCATGAGCATGATGCATGTACTTCCAACTCATATCTCCAAAGTAAACATCACCATTTGTAGAAAAACGTTGGTACTTCTTGATTTTCTGGACTTTCCCTGTCTTCTGCACCTGCAGTCAAAATTTTTAAAAAATCATTTTGCTAATTTCAATGACTCAACTATGTTTTAAAAGCAAACTTGATTGCCTTTTGTCCTTCTAAGTCTATCTCTATTGCTGTTTTATTTTTATCAGACAAGTAGAGGTTGGTACTTCTGTCTTGTGCTCATCATTTGCACAGGTGTTTCTATTATAAATTAAAGTGTTTTGACATAATTTTTGTAGGTCTCAATGTTTTAGAGTATTCCTTGTTTTTTATAATTTATTTCGATTCCACTCTGTTTTCTGCTTTATTACTAATTTTTTGAGGGAAGTTAAGTTTTTGGTTTTTTTTTTAAGTTTTATTGGCAGTGTGGCTAATTGGGCATTTTTATGGAGAAACAGATATTTCCTTAGGATCTTAGACTTTTCAGGTGAGCTTGTTGAGGTTTCTATATTGTTTAATTTAAAATACAAAACTAACAAACAAAATTCTTCCTGTAAATTAAATATGGTAGTTTATGATATGTCTATTAGATGAGTTCAACATTCAATAAACAAATATTTACAGAGTACTTACTTTGTGCTTATAGATTTCTTTGTTGATATCTCTTCACATAAAATGTATCTATTAGAAATATTTTTCTGTTGTTAATCTGTAAGGTTAGTTAGAATCCACAAGTATGTAAATGTACTATAAATATAACTTTCTAATTTTATTTCTAAAACATATTCCAAATACATTATGTAAGAATCAATTTATGTACAGTAAGTACAAATATTGTTAAGTACAATTCATCCTATTGCTTACAAAAAATCATTGTAAAAAGTTTTGAAAGATTGAAGTGTCATTTTTATGGAGAAATGCATGAAAACAATCGATACACCATTCATTCCCAACATCTCAGCCATGTTTTTTGCTATAAAAAAGATGAAGAGATATAAACACCAAATATTTAAAAAATTACTACTTTCAGTTTACTCTAGAAACAACAGTAGAGTAATAACGTTCAGACTTCAGAAATGTTTGATTAGTTCTATACAAATGACAATATATAAATCCTGTGAAAATCAAAATTCTATCAATACTCTGACTTCTAGAGTAGCCCTGGGAAATAGGAAATACTCAAAAAACTCTTAGTTCTCCATCGTGTTATCCTTTAATTAAAGTGTTCATTTTTTTTTTGATAATTTACTACTATCTCATTGTGCAAGTTTTAGGAAAATGGCGAGTGGATGGTTTGAACAAAAATGGCTCTCAAAGGCACACAGGAAGCAGCACTAGTAGGAGGTGTGGCCTTGTTGGGGTAAGTGTGACTTTGTTGGAGGAGGTATGTGACTAGGATTTAAGGTATGAAGTCTCAAATGCTGGAGTTAGGTCTAGTTGCCTGATGATCCAGCACTATGTCTGCCTGTATGACATCAATGTCCCTACTATGATGGTAAACCTCTGAACTTTAAAGCCAGTCCCAATTAAGTGTTTTTCTTTATAAGAGCTCTTGTGGTCATAGTGTCTCTTCACAGCAAAAAGACTCTAAGATACTGAGTTATCTGAGTCATCCATGGCTAACTGATGAGACTGGCATAATTAACACTTTCCTGTTACAGATGAAGATATTATGGTTTTGAGATAACGAAGAACTTCCTGACATAATAAAATAGTAGGTAGAGGAGGCAGGATTGAGATGTTGGATCAGAGCCTGAACTCTTCAATCCTATATTATTCTATATGATATATACACTGTTTTCAAATTAAAATAACCTTCAATTAGGTTCTTTTTCTGTTAAGACAAAAAAGCTCTAAAGAATGAGATGGGTTTGTGCCAATGTCATAGACCTAGGATATGTGAGCAGGGATTCTGACCACCAGAAACCCAAAATCCATATTTTCTTTATTGTGCAATGTTTCTTCTTTCTACATAATGCAGTCTCTTACATATCTAGAGTGTGAACTGGGGTTAAAAAGCATGATATAGGAGTAGGACATACTGAATAGTAAGGAGAGATTATGCTTTAATAAATCCAGTCATGGAAATGCCTGAAGCCTTACGGCCTGGGTGAGTGGATAAATACTTTGGCATGCTATTAAATTAAACCTACTTGAAAGGTACTGGAAGATTTCTTAGGAAGCATGGTCTTAAGATTATAGTCTTTGAAGCCACTGTACTTCTTTAACCATTTACTGAATATTTATACAAAGCCAGAATTATTTCTATTCTCCATCAATACTTTAGAAGGGACAAGAAAAAGCTGGCTTTTGTTTAGTCAGTCATTTTTCATTCATAGAAACACTTCAGAAGCACCTGACAATGCATGGAGAAGAGTTTTGCTGAAACTTCATCAGGAACAGCTGAAGCAGCATCAACTGCTGACTAAGAATGCAGGAGGACAGATGGGGAGAGTTCTTGAAATTGTGTGGCCTGCCATGAGGGAGGTGAGGACTCAGGGGAGAGGACAGATATAGAGTAGGTAGTAGAAAAGCAAGGCTCTGGGGAAGGAAATGCACTCTCCTCTAACTTTATACAATGTGAAAGACTCAAGAGCAATATTGCTCTGTAGAACTTGATACCATTTCAAGATTCCTCTTCGGAAAAAAAAATCTGTAAGGGTTGGTTTTGGTGGACAGCGTAGTTGTGCACTGATGCTTGAATATCTTGAGAAGTGACCTTTAGTCATATTGGTCTATCATACATATTGGTGCATGTATGTTGCAAAGAGACATGAACTGATTCCTATAAAAGGAAATGTTCAGTGAATTCTAGCTTTCAGTGATATTTGGTTTAATATCCTAACAGTGTTATCAGGACTGTGAATCTCTTCCAATTAGCAAAATAAATTGGTGGTAGTCACAAATTAACTTTACCCATCTATCCAGTCTAGCAAAAACAGTCTTTTCCTAGTCCTGTGCTTAAGATGCACCATATGTACTCAGGACACATGTTCATTTTTGCCCAGCTATTGTGCAAAGGAACAAGGTTATTGTTTGTCCACCAGCAAAAGAGAAATAAGATCTACTTCTGTTGTCGGGGATCTCTAGTTGCTAATTGGTAGAGACTGTATACCATTGGGAAATGCGTTAGGACTATCTGGGAATATAATATATAGAATAATGTAAGTACAATTTCTGTTGTACGTTTATTTCTGCATCTATTTCATGTTCTCAAGAGTCCTCATTTGAAAAATATACTTAATTTTTTGTTTTGATTAATATAAACCAGGAAATAAAAACAATGAGTCATGTTTGCCATTTGGCTAATAACTGCCAGTTTGCTAGGCAGGTAGTAAATGTTTTCTCAATTAAATCTTAAAGAAACATTATCATTTTGAAAATCAAGAGATCAAGTTCAGAGAGGTTAAGCAGTTCAAGGCTACATAGAAAGCAACTGTGACTGGCAAATAATTTAATCTTATTTGGAAATAATTACCATACCGTGTTAATTTCCACAAATGGTCATTGTTCATATGATTCTGTTCTGGGAGTGCATTAATAGAAATATTAGCAATTATGAGCAGTAGAGGTACCATCAACTAAGGGATAATAGCATTCTAATCACTAACATGCATTTGACCACATGTACCACAAACTAACACCCACATTCTCCACAGATGCTAGTATCATTCAAGGTTACAAATCAAGCTAGGGCATTCTCTGTTCTAGCCAATGAATGTCAAAGTCCTCAATGACTCACTACTTTTCTCTTATATTGAAACTAAGACATTGTATCATAGCCTGAAAATCTTGGCTTCTCTCACCAATCTTGAAACACACCAAGCTTCTTTTCTCCAGGAAAACAAAAAATCTAGCTACAAGATAGAGACATGACAGACTTTATCGCCTTCTAGAAATTTTCTACAGTTTGCAGAACTACTCTTGGCACTTTAATGACTCCATATCAACAGGATAGATTTTATTACAACTGTTCAGTTCCTGAAAATACTTTAAGAAATCAATAGCAATACCAAATGTGAAACACATTATATTGTGGAAACAATATTGAAGATCTCCAATTAATCTATTATCTAAGTGTGACTAGGACAGATGTGGTTTTATGAGCTCCATTTCTTTCCCTTTATTCTTTTCGTTTATTAAATATGAAACATTTCACTTTTTAGACTGATCTTGTTATTTATTCTGTAACTGAGATAGACATGATACCCAATTATTTGTGATTATTTAGTATTCCTCTCCTGAAACAGAATACTATTCATTCATGAGCAGGATAATTCAGAAAAGGTGAAATCAAAATTCTAGAATTTTATTTGAGTTTATATATTATTTTGATTTAGTCCTCCACTATATTTAAGAAAGGAAAGGAATATTGAGTATCTACTCCATGTGAGTTTTTTTCTATTTGACACAAATTAGAGTTGTATGGGAAGAAGAAACTCAGCTGAGGAATCACCTCTATTAGACTGGCGGGTGGGCATGACAATGGGTATTTCCTTAATTGCCAATAAGTGAAGAAGGGCCCAGAATAGGTGGTGCAATATGTAGACAGGTGGTCCTGTGTTGATAAGAAAAGTAGCTGAGAAAGTCCTAAAAAGTAGCCAGTAGCCAAAAACAACATTTCTTTATGGCCACTGATATAGCTCTTTTCTTCAGGTTCTTGCCTTGAGTTCCTGTTAGTCTCCCTTGTTGATATGTGATAACTTGTAAGCTGAAATAAACTCATTCCTCTCCAAGTTGATTTTGGTTGTTTTATCACAGCGACAGAGAGCAAACTAGTACATTGTTCCTCTTTCTCAAAGCTTAATTAAGCTAATATTCCAAAGAAGAGGAAATAAGATTGTTTTAGAGGTTTTATAAATCTCTTAAAAGGAAAATGATTAGCACTACACCAGACCAGAAGATGAGAGGCACCATGTGTCCAGTTGAACAACAACAGTGTGTCTAGGTCTCGGTGCACCAGTGAGGACAGAGATGGCTCAGAAAACAGTGTCTGAAGAAAACTTATGTTGTTTCTCACTTCCAGTCACACATTAACAAAGCCTAGTTTATGTATCAGTGTTTATCAGATAAATTGGAAAGAATCATGGATGTGACCGAGAAAGGGTAGACAAACAAGCAGTTGCTGAGAAGGGATTTTACCAGCAGCAGGCAATATGGCAGAGAAAAGAACCATTGCTGATTTCATGTGGGACGTGAAAGTATTTGTGAATAAATAAATACATTCTAGCTGAATAGAACTATCTTCATCGAAGGAGTATGATGTTGGAAGCTTTCTTTGACTTCTTCTTTTCTGCTCCTCTGCTCTCTTCCAGCCTGTTAGGTGCTCACAATGGTGCTTAAGGGAATAGGGTGCTCTACCACCCACCCACAAGCTCCGTTCCAGAAAAGTAAAAAAGAGGAGGGAGAGGGGAGGTGTTCAGAGATGCCACTGAACAAACTATAGATGTTTCCTCAGCAAAATACAGTCCATGGGATGGTCTTACTGAGGAAAGTGAAGACATTGAATCGCAATGTCATTTGTGTACTTGTAACATGGCCTGTGTCAAAGATTACTAGAAACACAAACTGAAAGTGGAAGGTGTTCAGTTAAGCTTGCATCTCAAGTGAACACAGAGTATTTCTTAATAGGTTCTATTTAGCATTTGTAATATACATTAAGAACTTATTTATTGCTTATAAATCAGATTTAACTGACTGTCTTGTATTATTCTCCTATTATTCTCAGAATGCTTTTCCTTTATTTTATTTTTTATTTTTGAATAAGTAAGGATATAATGAAAGTTACTTGTCTCTCACTTAGAGCTGGCTCTTAAGAATATTCTCTTTAGAGTGGCATATTTTCTGGAGACCTTTGCTCACCATCAAGCCAGAGTTCTGAAATTGCTGCAACCAGAGGCTACCTCCAGGGACATGACATTTGGGACTTGGAAGACCAAAAGAGCATAGGAGATGGGGGTAAGAGAAGAAGGAGATAAGAGATTAAGAGATGACTTAAAGGTCTCCCTGCTTCTGTCTTCCATATGGGGAACAATATGAGTATTCATTTCTTTTTCTCATAGTCATAGATTGCTAAAGAAAAAGTGAACATTGTGTTGTGCTTTTTACTCTTTCCTTAACCCCTGCTCTCTCACTTCCACAGCAGTCATCTCACCCTTTGTCCACTATCTACTTAAAGAACTTCTACATTGAGAAGACAGAGGAATCCCTACTGATAAAACGCAACTGACACATTCAGAAAACTCTGCACTCGTCCTCAACTTCTATCTACATAGTTGGTATCTTGTATATTATTTGCTAAAAATTATGGTGGTGAAATTGGTGTTGTAGTACATGCCAACTAGCTTCACGGGCAGTCCCTATATAAGAAATAAAACACTAATAACAATTTAGGCATGCTGAAATACAGTTTCAGGCATTACATTTTTTCATAAACATTAATTCTGGAAGTTGGGGTGGTAGCATATGCTTATAATTCCCTTACTCTGGAGGCTGAGACAGGAGTTCACAAGTTCAAAGACGTCTTGGACTATAGTGTGAGACTGTCTTGAAAAACATTCTGAAAAAAGGCATCTTCCAAACCTTTAAAACTTCCTTGCTATGATTAATGCAGAAACTTTCTTCTGTCTTTACAGATGGAGTGAAATTCTGGAAGGTTCTAGGAGGGGTGACATCATTTGACTATCTGCCAGAGAGGTTTTAAAATTTATATCTAGTTTCTTCTTCAGACTTCTAACTTTTACTGAGGCAGAAGGTAGAGACCAGGGATGCTTTAGAAAGTCTCTTGAGGATAGATTTCCCCTCTTGCCCCTGCCCGCTTATCCTCTGAGAGCTCATATTTTAGCATTGAAAGGGTTTTCATTCCTCTAATCATGCTTAAGGCCTCTTGGCACCAGGTCCTAATGGAATGGACTTTTAAGGGCAGGCTTTCACCATCGTGGGTTCATTAAATTGACTTGTATAATAGGTATTATTGTCCAGAGGCCTTTAAGATGTCCCTGTAAGTGGACAGATGGCTGAGAAAACAATGCTGATGTGGCCCTTACTCAGGTAGATATATTCCTCCCACTAATCCTTTTCCTTGGGGAGGAAACAAGGCAAGCTGTCTTCCAACACATAACTAAATAAAATTGCTGCAACTTCTACCTACAGCCAAGCTGTTCTGACATTGATTCAACAGTCAGCAGTGTAGTAACAAACACAAGTTGCTATTTATTTTTGTTATAATTTTAAAATTAGCTACAGACTTTTATTTCTCATTTTGTATTAAATATTATCTTTATTAATTAAAATACTTTAAAATAAGCAATTATAAGTTCCTAGGGATTTATAGATTGAGTGCCCATCTTCTTATTTGTGATGCAGAACAGATGCATCTATTCATATTTTGGGAGAAGGAAGGTATACCTAAGTATATAGTTCCACATTGTTTACATCTGTTTGTCAATTATCTTGTTTCATAATGTCTAAAACAAGTAAGTAGATTAAAAGCATGACCAAAGACCTCGCTGTTTCTCAATTTGCTTTTCTTGTGTTTTATTTAATTAGCTAACTAGCCTTGTGGATGCAGAAACATACTACAGCAGGTACATGGACAAAAGACAACTTTTAGCATTTGATACTCTTTCCACTATGTGGATCACAAGGATCAAATTCATGTTTCATGGTCCCAGCCTAAATCAGAGAAGCTTGTTGTTGCAGAGGACCTGGTTAATGCAGAAATTAAGCATCAGCCAAAGTGCCAAGAGAGTAAATGATGTTGGAGTTGTTTACCCTAAGGAACAAGAACACTAGAGGAGAGGGATAGGAAAAAATGTAAAGGATGGGGATCTGGGGAGCAAAAATTGTCTTCTGAACACAAAGTAGCCATTGCATTCAATAAAGCATTGATACAATCATTTTTAATCAATAAAAACCAGGGAGTCAGATATTTGAGTAAGAACCTAAAGGATCAGAGAAGCAGAGGAGAAACAACCAGTGACCTCTGTCTCCTCCCTGAATCCAAATGGGTTGTGAATCTTTCTAAGCTCAATCCTACTACTTCTTGTGTCTCTCTACATCCTCATTTCCCAAAACCTCTATGGCTAATTTTGGTCAGCTGGTAACTAGCTCTGCCCTCTGATTCAAAGTATACAGTGGCAGTCTCAGGAGTGTCAGACTGAGACCAAAATATTCCACAGTTCGAGATCTTACTGTTACTATGGTTACTTGAAAAGACCTGCATTTCATATGATGAAATGTAGTCATCATGGGCTGGAGAGAAGCCATGGCACACTATCACTCCCTGAGAGGTTGTTGGCAACTAATAGTCACTGGGATGAAGTTTGCAATTATCTTCAGTGGCATAGCTACCCTTAAATTGCACATGCTCCAGTAAATAACCTCCCATCCATATTTGTGCAAGTAACTCTAATTAGCTTCATTGGATCACACACACACAAAAAGGTATGAAATTAGTACAGAGATTTGTTGGAAAGAAGGATCTCAGGGAAAGAGTGGAGTAGAAGAAGAGGACATGTAAATAATTAAAAAATGTTATACAAGTGAGAAGCTGTCAAAGAGTAAAATAAAAAGAAAAGAGTAACTATTTTTCCCTCATTAAATAGAACAATACAGGATTCAGAGAGTACTAAGTGAGACTATTAAGATTCAGTAATGGTAAACCACCATTATTGGTAAAGGGCAACATCATGCATGATGGGGGTCTTATAAGAAAGGAGGCTAAGAGCCTCTCTGGGCCTAGGCTACTGCCAAGGGCCATGTCCGTGTCTGTGGCCCTCTAGCGGCCAGGGTCTGGATTGACGTATGCAACTCCTATTGTGACGGAGCACCATAGGGACGCCCAGGGTCAGATCAGTCATCTGAGTCCAGGTTGGTGTCCAAGGGTCAGGATGCATCCAATCTGAGTGGCCTGTGCTGCTACTCAATGTCATGGTGACATCACGGTCAGAGATGCAGTTGAGGGCCATGTCAGGGTCCGTGGCCGAACTGCAGCCTGGGTCTGTGCTGCTATCCAGTGCACCTGTTACTATCAAAGTCTGTTCAGACACCCGAGATGGAGGACCATGTTGGGGTCTCAATCCCATGCTGCTGCTGGGGCAGTGGTGACATCTAGATCTATCTGCTGACGAAGACCATGTCGGGGTCCATGGTCT
Source organism: Chionomys nivalis (assembly GCF_950005125.1). Classification (NCBI taxonomy): domain Eukaryota; kingdom Metazoa; phylum Chordata; class Mammalia; order Rodentia; family Cricetidae; genus Chionomys; species Chionomys nivalis. The sequence continues at coordinate 5,679,445 of NC_080089.1, forward strand.
TACCACAGCAGATGTCTGTGCTGAAGTCTCCTTCTTGTATTGCTACCAAAGGTCACAAAGAGATTCAGGGTTAGGAACACAACCTGAGGCCTTGGTGTTGTCCGGTAACCATTCAGTCACCAGAACCATTTCCACCTGTTTGACCATTTCTACCCAGAGCCAGGATTTGTCTGAGCCCAAGATGCTGCCAAAGGCCATGTCACGGTCAATGCTGAGCTGGTATCGCCCTTCGCTGGCCCTGAGAAAGCTGGTCTTGTCTCTTGCTGGACACTATAACAAGAGAGCTGGCCCCTGCATGTGAGAGAGATGGACCTCCCCCTTACTACAGGCCAGGGTGAGTCAACACTGAGGGAATGCATTTCAGGGAGCCGACTCCATTTCTTTGCTGAGGCGGGTGCCCCAAGGGCCTTGACTGACCAGGGTGGTTACCACTCAGGTCCACAGACAAGCCTTGGGTTGACCCACCCAAACACCTAATCCGTCTAGGACTTGCTGGAGTTTGTGAAGGGACTGGTCCTGTGGAACAATGCTCACAAGATCTCCAAGACTTGTGACAACCACAAGATATCCCAGAGGAGTTCCGGTGAGTATCCAGTGATGATGTTGTACCAGAAAACAGAGGTCTTGAACCAGACCAGTGACTCACTGTAATGAAGTAAGACTTATGGGAAAAAGAGATACACTATATGACACACTGAAGCCTCCAATGCCACCAGGACAAACGACAAGGTGTTGGAGAGGCAGCAAAGAAGGAGAAGCAAAAAGATTTTTCTGTTGTGGTTTTTGTTATGTTTTTCTTTTGATTTTTGTTTGTGTTTGCTTTTGTTTGCTTGCTTGCTTACTTTGATTTGTTTCCTTTTGTGGTGGTGTGTAGCAGGGTTGAGAGAATGATATGGAGGACCATGAAGTGAGCAAAATTGGGGTGCATGGTGGTAAACTCCCAAAGAGTCAATACAGAAGTTAAATATAAAAGAGAAAGAAGACCAAGAAAGAGTAAAAATAAGGGGAGAAGAGTATGGGGTGTCCTAAAGGACCCATTGGAATTGAAAGAAGAAAATAGAGTAGCAATAGGTTATAAGAACGGCAATGTGTATGAGGGAGATGAGGGGCATGGTGAATCTACTAAAACACATTTTGTATAAAAATACCATAAATATACGTAAATCCTTGTATACAATTAATAATCTTCCCACCTGTGCCCTCTATGAACCATAATAATGACTAGCATGACAGGATATCTCTAATGGTGCAATAGTGGTGCTTCTGTTTGCACAGTAACCAACACCTATCTAATTGGACATAATGCAGCTCAATAGAACGTAATTCATGCCTGGTACTATAAACCTAGCCAACTACATTTGAATATTGAGCTCATGAATCTTAGAAGAGAACTTTCACAAAACAGTATAATATTAAATTATATTCTTAATGCTTAAATCTACAAATAATTGTAGCTTTCACCCTTATCAAAGATGCTTACTTTTGTAACATATGGAGACATTACAGCAAGTCACAACTGTCGACAATACAGGTAACGATTGTGGGGTACCAAGCTCTAGTTGGTAAATGTAACAGAACCCCTACACTCAAGGCTCAGAGAACATTGGAAAAGAGGGGGCAGAAAGATTGTAAGAGCCAGAGAATCAGGAAGTCTGCTATAGGATAACATATTCTAGATATTATATAGGGAAGCTACACACATAGAATATCAACAACAGAGCTACCTAGATCAGACCTGAGTGATGGCAATACCAGTTGACAATATAACATGAAAGGGGGCAATCTAACGGTGCTCTGTCTCTAGATGAAGGCTAAAGGCAAGCAATATCTGCTGAAAAAACGATCTCAGGGATGAGAGATAGATTATCCAATCCCAAGTGATCATCCCTAAACCACATGTGTAAGAGCAACATCGAATGGACTCAGCAGGTTGTATTTATACATTTTGAGACAATTAAAATAATCACAGTAAGAACATTGAAAAGCAAAGTCATGTTACAACTCTATGTGTTTACTAACTTTAATTCCATATTTTAGAGGATACCAAAAATAACAGCTACCTCTAAACCGGCTTGATGAGGTATTCTAAATATTTTAGAAAAAGAAACTGATTCCAAATGAGAATTCCCACATTGGTGTAATTGTCCTTATTTTCCATGTGGCGGTCGGATACAGTGATAAACAAGATCCTGGCCATACAGAGTTCTATGCAGAAAGACTTTGGTTGTGTCTCAGATGTGAACATCAGGAAAAGCATGTAGAATGAGGATATAATGAGAGAAAATACTTTACTGAAGTTATTATTTGTTATAAATAGGAGTAAGCAACAAGCAGTAGAGAAAAGTTTCTAAGATAAATAGGAGAGAAATGTGAGAAATTTACTGAATGAAGAAAGCCCACAATTCAGGAAAAAAAGTGAGCCAAGATGTAAATGAAATATACGTTGTAGAGTTCTTCTTTCTAAATAAACAGAGTTTTTGAACAATAAGCAATAGAATTAGATTTGATGTATGTGTGTGTGAGAGGGGAGGGTTAAAAAAACATTTTCAAAACCTAAAAAAATAATAAAATATTACACATTTAAGTTTTCCTAAAGTCCATTAAAATTAGTAAGCATAAATAATTTTTAAAACACATATAGTTGACAGATAAAATTTGTGTATATACCCTGTGTAGTAAGACAACTATATCTACAAAAAGAGAAAAGCAGAATATTTCATTTTTAAACCTAATTTCCATTTCTCAGAGGCAAATTTGGTACTCTTAAAAGTCTTTGGTGTGATAATAATCTACAACTGTATACTCTCAGTATTGCATTGCTATTTCTAGATAAGATTTGGTGCTAAATAGTATATAAATGTTATACTATTTAGCATCATGAGACTGGGCCATCTTACCTTCTTCAACAAATTCTCTTACTTTCCTCCTTTTCATAAAATGGATCTGCTCCCATTCCCTCCTCCCTCTTCCTATCCTCTCCCTTGACCCCCATGCTCCCAATTTACTCAGAAGGTAATATACAGCAAGCCAGCAGCCAACATCAAGCTAAAAGGAGAGAAGCTCAAAGCGATCCCACTGAAATCAGTAACAAGACAAGGTTGTCCACTGTCTCCGTATCTATTCAATATGGTTCTTGAAGTTCCAGCTAGAGCAATAAGGCAACAACCAGAGATCAAGAGAACACATATCGGAAAAGCAGAAGTCAAATTCTCACTATTTGCTCATGATATGATAATTTATGTAAGTGACCCCAAAAATTCTACCAGGGAACTCCTACAACTCTTAAACACCTTCAGTAATGTAGCAGGATACTACATTCTTAAGTATGGTACACCATTTTCCATGTTCTCTGTAAGAAGTTGAATTTATGCTTTATGGCAGCACTTTCGAATTATATAATGTTATGAATAAGGATTTTTTCTCCATTTGCATACTGAGGCATCTGTGTGTTTGTTCATTTTGAAAGCTCTTATGAAACTTTTAGTTTCTCTGTTCTAAGAATTACTACCACTTGGCTTGCATTGTAATGGATCACACCGAACTTTTTTTTAAGTTTACAATTTGTTCCATCTTTGCCTTTAGTGCCTCTTTTGAGAGGTTTTGTTAATTCTATTTGTTAGTGCTTTTTAATATTTGGCTATCTCAATTTTAATTTTAATTTAAAAAATGTTATTTTTTGGTCATTGTGTGTCCTTTGTAGACTCATGTTCTCACCTTGTAGTCAGACTACCCTCTCTGAAAAAATAGGCTTTTTATATATTTTTTCATTTTTTTATATTGAAATATTTTCACTCAAAAACATTTTTTATTTTACTTTCCTGGAAGGTTTTCATTAAGGAATTTTTCTTTTCAAAATGTTCATGGAGGTGTGCTAATACAAGTATGGAACTGAGAAATTCATAAGAAGAGGGATATTGAAAACACAAAATTTCTCTTGGATGGTTTTCATATTTCTACATCTGCTACCAAATTATAATTCATGTCCCCAAAATTGTCATATTATTATTATTTGTTCTCTCTAGAAGTAAAAATGCAGATTTATATGTGATGTGAAATGGGCAAATATTAGTGACCTAATTTAGGGAAGTAATAAGGAGTTTAAATTTTTTAATAAAACCTTTTTATTTTTATTTTTTATGTAGGTTTTTACCTGAGGATATGTATGTGTATCACATGGATTTCTGGTTGCTATGGAGACTAGAGAATGGTACAGAACAGGAGCTGCCACTGGTCTGAGAACTCAAATCCTCCTTTGCAAGGGAAGCATGTGATCTTAACCACTGAGCTACAAGCACTTGGACATAAAAATCAAACTTTCCACCAATGCTCCATTCTTTAGTCATAGTAGCAATATTCATTAACGAAGGAAAGTGTGCATTTCATCAGCCTCTGCATTCTGAATCTGGGGATTCCTTTTTGTTGTGTCCCTCTCTTTTATAAGCATCATCTTCCCCTGAACTGCCAACCCAAATTAGTGGCTTCTCTCCTCAGTTTCCATCCTGTTCCCCTACCGCATTGTTCACATAGGTATGACCACTGTGCCAATAATTGCTTATATATATTTTTTACTGTCTTTTTAGTAGCTCAGTGGAGAAAATGGTAGAAAAGAAGTCATATTATTATATTTAGCTAGAAGCTTATGCATTTTAACTTCAAAATAAAAGAAGTCCCAAATTCTTGTCCCAGAAACTGCAAGAAAAAAAAAGTCTGTATCACTTTGAACAGGTGATTCCTCTTTCCCTCCCTTAATAGCACCTAACTGGTTATACAATACAACCTTGTCAGTTCTGAAATCTTATATACAGTAGCGACAGTGGAAAGAATCAGGAGGTTGTATTTATATATTTACACACACACACACAACACATGTACACATGTAACAAAAATAATAGAAAAGAGGCTATCTCTAGTGATATTTTATTTGAATTTTAATAAATAAAGCTTGCCTGAAGATCAGAATGCAAAGCTAAGCCACTAGAGGTCAGAGAGTGGTGGCACACACCTTTCTTTAAACCCAGGAGACAGAGGCAGATGAGATTCATCTTTTGTGAGTTCAAGACTATACAAGATTAATCCAGAAACAGATGGTGGGGCTCACACCTTTAATCTCAGTACTTGGGAGTCACATACCTTTAATTCTAGCACCAGAGAGGTAGAGACAAGAGTGGATATGGCTGGGTAGAAAAAGCTTTAGAAAGGGGAAGAGACAGGAAGTCACTGGAGTGTGAGTCTGAGGTTTCGTGGAGACACAGTGCAGTCTAGGCAGTCTGAGGATCACTCCTTCCGACTGAACATTGGTAGAGGGAAAAGGTCTCTCTAGTGGCTTTTTGCTATGCTTCTGGGATCTTTAGCTTTAACCCCCATTTCTGACTCTGGGGTTTTATTAGTAATGCTACAGAGAGGGAGTGGGGCAAGTGAAGAGTTTCAGGAGAGATTAAAAGGGGAAGTGAGGTGATTATATTTCCAAGACAACATGAAATTAGCAGGCAAATGGATGGAACTAGAAAAAAATCATCATGAGTGAGGTAACTGTAACATGAAGCAGTCAGGTCTGCTTGTTTATTGGGGTTTCTGTCCTGCCCGGTTCCCACAACTGTTTAGCCCCAAAGAAAATCACACATAAATCTCTATAAGTTATAATGCTGATTGGCCCATTAGCTCTAGCCTCTCACTGGCTAACTCTCACATCTTGATCAACCCATTTTCCTGATCTATGTTAGCCATGTGGCTCAGTATCTTTTTTCAGTGGGGCAGATCACATTTTGCTGCCTCGGTGGTCTGGACAGGAGTGGGAGGAATCAGCTTCCTCCTTCCCAGAATTCTCCTGTTCTCATTACATCATTTCTACTTCCTGTCTGGTTTTCCCACCTATATTTCCTGCCTGGCCAATCAGCGTTTATTTATAACATGATGGACAGAATACAGACAATTCTCCCGCAGGTAACCAGACCCAAAAAGACAAATATGGCATGTATTTGAAAGACTCTAAATGCATTTGTAAGCCCCCTCAACCCTAAGAAAATGTAAAACTTTAAGAAAATTCTAAAGCCATTTCTGATGACTCTCAGTACTTCCCCACCTCCCCTGGGAACCAAGGGCATAACAGCTATGCATGCACGTACTGAGATCTTGGAAACTTTCCATCTCCCTGAATAGGGGCATGATAACCCTTAGGTGTTGACTCAGTTACTGATGTTTTGACTTAGTCCCTAGGAAGGGGCAAAGTGACCTTCAGAAGTTTCCCTTTACCTCATCTGATCTGGCAATCACTCTCCAGCTAATTATTGGTAATAGCCTTTTTGAATAAGCCAATCCAATAAGTTAAAAAACAACCTACAGGTCCCCCCCCCGCGTCTCTGTGGCTTTTTGCTTTAAAAGATGGGCTGTAACAGCTGTGGATGTCCTTCATATCCCGAACCTGAAGGACCCTGTCATGACAGAATAAAAATCCTCTTGCTGTTTGCATCCGCATGAGTGGTCTCGACTGATCCTTGGGTAGGGGGTCTCTACAGAAGAAAGACATCCTTCGGGGGTCTTTCATATTCACTTTTGAGTGAATATTAGTTATAAAGTAAAGGATAACCATGCTATAATCCACAGACCCAGAGAGGAAGGCTCAAGGGGATTCTTGCATCTCCTTGGGAAGAGAAAATAGAATGGATTTGTGGGTGGACTGAGGGCAGGTGGTGACGGAAACATAAGGTATCAGGCAGAAGATGGGGGAGAGTACTGAAAGAGATGATTGAAAAGAGGGGCATTTCAGGATGAGATAGAAACCTAGTGCAAGAGAAAGTTCCAGGAACCTAGAAGGATGACCCGAGTTAAGACTCCTAGCAACAGGTGATACATAGCCTGAACTAGAGAAAGAAAGAAAGAAAGAAAGAAAGAAAGAAAGAAAGAAAGAAAGAAAGAAAGAAAGAAAGGAAGGAAGGAAGGAAGGAAGGAAGGAAGGAAGGAAGAAAGAAAGACAATGTAATGAAGGCTGAAGCCTAACAATATTCTGTTATAATCATAGATGGGTGCCTAGCTCAACTGTAATTAGAGAGACTTCGTCCAGAAACTAACAGAAATAGATACACAAACCCACAGCCGACATTGGGTGGAGCTCCAGAAATCCTGAGAAAGAGGGGGAGAAAGCATTGAAGGAGAGAAATCAGTCAAGGACACCACAAGAAAACCCACAGAATCAACTAAGCAGGACTTATAAGGACTCACAGAGAATGAACCAACAACCAGGGAGCCTGCAAGGAACTGACTGATCTAGGCCCTCTGTGTGTATCTTACAGTTGTGCAGCTTAATCTTCTTGTGGGACTCCTAACAGTGGGAGCAGGGGCTGTGTCCGATTCTTTTGCTGGCATTGGGACCCCATTCTCATACTGGGTGGCCTTGTCCAGCCTTTATAGGAGGGGAAGTTCTTAGTCTTACTGCAACTTGATATTGGGTTGATATCCATGGGAGGGCCCTTTTCTGAATATAAAAGGAGGAAGAGAGGATGGGGGGCAGAAGGGAGGAATTAGAGGAGAGGGGGGAAGGGAAACCGTGGTTGGAGTGTAAAAATAAATATGTAAATAAAAAAATTTTAAAAATTAAAATTATATAAATGTAAGGCAAGCTTTGAATTCCCTTAGCAATGTCTTAATGCCTCTCTTACCCTTCACATCTCACCTTTGATTCTTAGATAATGTAGATCTCCCCCTAAATTTCTTGATTAAATGGAATGATTGTGTCAAGCCCTTTGTTTCCAGTTAAGTCACATTTATAGGTTCCTGAGGAAACCTTTTTTTTTTTGCTATGCCACAGAATAACATTAGCAGAGTTTGGCATTCGGCCATTGGGTAATGGGATGCACACTTTGTGTCTAGAAGGCTTTTAAAGTTTCACAAATCCTCATTAAAATGTAAATGTCTGAGGACCGGATCAGCTCTTAAGCTATTAGCAATTACTCTGATCAAGAAAGTCCAGAGCCAGAGGGAAGTGCAGCTGATCACAAAGAATGACCTTTAACATCCTAGAGAGTTTTGTTGGGAGCCTTTATGTCATATTGCTCTAATTTAGTCATTTAGTTTTTTGGCAATCCTTTGACTTTGCTTTTGTGCTTCTATATTTCCAACTTTGGTTTCTGGTCTTTTTGTGGAAATCTTTCTTCTCTGCTGTTTCTTTTTCCTCTTGAGCTGCTTACTACTTAGGTGTTTGGAAGTTAAGATGTATTCCAATGCTGTTTTGTTTACAATTTTGTATTTTTAATTTTTTTATTTTTGAGATTATAACATAATTACCCAATTTCCCCTTTCCTTTTCTTCATTCAAAATACTTTTCCTGTACCACCCCTCTCCATTGCTGCTAGCTTAAATTCATGCTCTCTTTTTCTTTACGCTTTGCTGTTGTTGTTGTTGGTGGTGTGTGTATGTGTATGTGTGTGTGTATGTCCCTAAATATGTAAATACAACCTACTCGTCACTATAATGTATGGTTATATTTTTAGGGCTGGTCAATTGGTATGCTCTTCCCTGGGGAAGACTATTTCTCCCACCCTAAGCCTCATTAACTTTCCCCCCTTCCACATCAGCACACGGACTGGTATCATCTTGTTTAGACCATGCGTAGGCAGTCATGTTGCTAGGACTTCATGGATGGAGTCCTTGACACTGAGTTTTTGCTGTCTTCTATCTCAGCCAGCAGTGACTTGCCAGTGAGTTCTTCTACCAGATTGCTGCTGAGCTCACTACCTTTTCTATTTTCTCTTCCTGGATCAATATTTCCACAGATGAGCTACATTAATTTATCACTGAATACAGATGCCTGGTAAGACAGTCCTCTGACTCTGGGTTAGTGTATTCTCTTTTAAAAATAACGACATTACAAGGTCAGCATAAATAAAATGACAACTGGAAAGTCCAGCTGAAAATAACCACGATAACAAAGGGTTAACGTGAAGCATTATTAATGAGCAGAGCAGAGGACTCAGTGAGAGTGGGACCTGAGTTTGAATGTCCAAGGCACAGGTAAAGCTTAACAAGGTACAATGGAGCTGCAATCCCAGTGCAGCAGAAGAGGTGGGAGGCAGAGGTCAGAGGAGTTCACACCAGCTTGGCATGTACAGTGTTAAAAACAGAGAACCTGACATGAGTGGAGATGACTGACACCTGAGATTGTCCTCTAGCTGCCACACACACACCACAGGACGAACATGTGCACACGCGCACCCAAGAGCATACATACACACATAGAGATACACACAAACATACATGATAAATAAGAAATAATAAAAATATTGCTGAAGATGACTTATCAGGTGCTCTTGCGGAGGATCCAGGTTTGATGCCTAGCACTGACATGGTGGCTCAGTACCATTTGTAATTCTAGTTTCAGGGGATCCAACATCCTCTTCTGCTCTATGTGGGCACCAGGCATGCATATGGTGCACAACACACATATCAGCAAATATACACAAAATAAAATAAATCTTTTAAAGTAACAAAAACATTATTAGCAACTAAATACTGAATACTAAATCCATTATGGAACTATTTCAAATTGTAAAATTCTTGTCTGAGGGGGTATATCCAGTCTCTGAAGCCAGTTGCTTTAGATACCAGAAAGCAAAGTACCAGTATGTTTTTATATCTTATAGTTATAGTTATCAAAAAAGTTTTTTTTAAAATAATCATTTTTTATGCTCCCTTTGGAAAATGGAAAACTGCTGTGTTCCAGTCACTTAATTGAAAGTCCTTCTGCAGCTGTCTTCTCTGCTGTATCCCTCAGTGCCTTTCATGTAGAAATGGTTTTCAAGGAAAGCATACTTCCCACCCATTCACAAAAGAGAAGAGCAGTTTTCATGGAAGCCATTAGTTTGCTGCCAGCTCCCACCATGTGCCCAGAAGTTTAAAACTGATTAATCATCCATAAGAAATTTACTTATTTTTATAGTACTTCACTGCTTTACTCTAATAAATGCTTGTTAGCTACAACTTATTTGCCCCCTTGAACTGTTAACAATTCCTATCAAGGCTTTCTTATTTCGACTGTACAGTCACTTTTCTGTGCAGGAGTGATCAACTTAACTAGAAATCATTTGTTTCTTTTACAGTAGAAAGACCCTATTTTAAGAAATCAGTTGAGTAAGTGTGCTGGTTAGTTTCTAAGGCCAACTTAACACAACCTGAAATTACCTGGGAAGAAAGTCTTAAGGAGGAATTATCTAGATCAGATTGTCCTCTGAGCACATATAAGGGCTATTGTCTTGATTGTTAATTGATGTAAGAAGATCAGCCAATGATAGGTGGCCCTATTCCCTGGACAGGGGTGGGTGTGGGTGGGATTGATTGGGGTCATGGAGTGGGAGTCTTAGGTAATATGAAAAGAGAAAGCTATCTGTGACCAAGCAAGCAATGAAGGCTTTGTTCTCCTTGACTCTTGACTGTAGGGTTGTGATATGACTAGCTGTTTGAGTTCCTGCCTTACCCTTCTCTTAGTGATGGAATTAAGCCAAATAAGCTCTTTAGTTCCCTAGGATTTTTTTTTCCGTATCTGGGTAGTTATCACAACAGCAGAAGTAAAACCAAAACAGAAAGAAATTCTGCTTTCTTTCCTTTAAATATAAACCTGTCATTTTCTGTTATGGTTGAATGTACATGTCTGTGTTTTTTTTTTTTTTAATTGCATGTCAATGAGACATTTGATGTTTATAATATTATGTTTTTATGGAAGAAAAACATCTGTAAATCACAATATGCACTCTAATAATCAGTTTTATATTCTTCAAAGTCATGTCATTATAAGAGGTTATATCTTGTGAAGCTATTAACTAGAATTTAAACAATTAACATGTGCATAATGTGTGATTTAAGCTTTAAATAAACTATGTGTGTGATGTGTGATTTAAGCTTTAAATAAAAATGACAGGCATAGACAGTCAATGGTGCACACTACGATAAATTTGACCAGATGTAGCGTATGAGTAGACAGTTAATGTCCTTCTTGTTATCCCTCAAATGTACCTATTGACTTTTTTTGGTTCTAGGAAAGGTCAAAAATACAAGAGAGCTATTCTCAACTGCAACCTTTAAGATAATAATAGCCATTGTGCTGTACTTCTTTTGGTATGGCTTCAATTAGAATCACCTATCTGTCCAACCTGCCAACTCAAAGCTGTTTTGACACTGTTTTTTTTTAAAGAAAAACTCATTAGGAGTTCAAGAATGTTCCTTATTTGGAAGATACACAATGTGTGCTGCTTAACAAATTAAAAGAGAAATTATGATGGAATAGCACTTCAATTTATTTAGCTTTTGTGAACATTCTTCTAAACTATTGCTCATAATATTCTATTGATTTAGTTACTTCAATTATGCCTTAATGTAGTTAAAACAAATAATTAACTTTTCCCTGAGGTTTAGTTTTCACATTAATGGTGTAATTAATGGCCTTTGTTATACTTTATGAACCGTGATAGTATTATCTAAAAGACTCACATATTTCAAAGATTCTGAGAATATATGCACAATAAAGATAAATTGATATATGCAGGTAAGCATAAAATAATTAGCCAAATGAATATTCAGACTTCACTGAGATAATTAACTTAAAGCTTAAGTACTTCAATCTTCTGTAATGTAGAACTGATAACATCTCCCTTACATCCTCATGAATTTTTAACTTCCACATAGATGCTCACATGAGTACCATCTGAGAGATGGGAAGTAAAGAGGTCACTACACAGACCCATTAAATGTAAAATAAGACCTATTTTCATACAAGACATAACTAGACTATACAATAAACATATTAAAATACACAGAGATGCCTATTTTTTGAGATCTGGTAGATGGCTTTTCTTTTTTTACTGGAAGAACTTGTCTAAATATTGCAATAATACACCACTGTAATGTAAGGTCAAAGATAAAATATACCTAGTTAAAGTCTGTGCTGACAAATGACATTATAAAATGCCGGAGTGTCTGTGTGTGCATGATACATGTACAACATTACAGAATACTTAAGCTTGTATTTTAACTCATTTAATAAGCCTATTCTAAATTATCAAAATATGGTTATCATTTAATAATCTACTTTGAAAGAAGCTAATAAAATAAATGTTGATATTTCAATAATGTAATCTTGGCAACAAATCAACTTGTGGGATATATTTTGCTAAGGAGTATATTCTGTATCATTTAAAAGGAAACAATCCCAGTAAACAATGAAGTGGTGGTCAATATTTTAAAGTATAAGTTTCTGATTGAGTTAGTAAGCAACAACCATATGCTGAACAGAAAACAAAATATCTCTCTGATAATAATCAGCCTAAAAATACTAATAGAAGTTATGGTTTTTATAAGATTTTTGATAATTTTTTGAGACAAGATCTCATGTATCCAAGTTGCCTTAAACTCACCTTGTAGCCAAGAATGACCTTAAATTCAGATCTTGCTCCTGCATGCCCAGTGCTGGGCTTACAGGCTTATACCACCTTGCCTGCTTTCTGTGGAGCTTGAATCCAAGTAGCGTTTTTGACATTTGGTTGCATGTCAAATAGTTTTCTTTATCCTGCTCCCAGAGCAGAATTATCTCCTTCTTTCCACATGTTGCTAGCTGAGCTCCTTGAGAAATTAACTAAACTCTAGTGCTTATTCTTGATTAGTTATTATTGTATGCTTACAGATCTTCATTTTGGTTAGCATTTGGTTACTACAGAGGTTTTTCAGTCTAAGTAAAACTAGCAGCCTTCCTAGGCAGGAGAGGAAAGGAGAGGTTTTCCTCTGCATCTCCTCGTTTGGTTCTATTATTCGTGGACTGTTACCAATTGGGTTCTTGCTCATGAACCTTCAGTTTCCCCAGGCTCATTTGTTGCTTCTTTGCTCTGTTCTCCCATAGGCAACCTTGGGAGCGCTCGCTCATGTTTTGGGATGTAAGTTTCTTTGAAGGCATTGACTCAACTAACAAATAACCTTGATATGGATGTCCTTACCATTCATATGCACTCCTGCTAACTCAACCCCTTCCTTCTAGCCCCACTAATTGCCTGCCTTGTCCTGCTTAAAATGGAAGCGTTGATTCTGACCTTCTGCTAGTCTGCCTGCCATTGCTTTGTGGCTCAAATCTGGGGATCATTCTCTCCGTGGTACAAAGAACACTTTAGCTACAAGTAATACCTCTTGTGATGAGAAACAATGGCTCCCAGTCCCATTTTCATCAAAATATTCTACAGAAATGGCTGTCTTTGTCCTGAGCTAAATCAGCTTTCCCAAAGGTTGTTTTTTCTTTCCCTTCTCTCTCTGAATCACCAACAACAATGAGATTACATTGCAGACAATGAATAGTTGGATGGGAGTGACTATTGCTGATCACTCAGTTTTCAAGGGAACACTTCTGCTATCTCTTCTCCTATTGGGGATGAACAAGAAAGCCAAGCCTTTGTGTTGATTCCAGGAGTCATTTTTCTCATGAAGAATAACATAGGAAAGATTCTCCAGTTTTGACCAGATTTGCCTATGTACTAGTATTAGAAAGCCTCACTTTCATTCAAACATGATTTTCTGCAGGCAAGCATGTAATCTTCTAATGGCCACTATTAGAGTGCTTGTTTGTGTGCTCTTGTGTTATTGAATTAAAACTTAAGTACCTGTGAATCAAATTTTCTGCAAGTTTATTTTGTTGTCCTGTAGTTTAGCACAATTTAGGAATTAAGATTCCAATCTATTTACCTTCACAATGCTAAAATCTATTTACTTTAAATCAATGGATATTTAAATGTATCAACCTTTAGACTATTTCTTGTTCTTCTTTTAGTTTTATAAAACAAGATTTTGTTTTTTTCAAATTTTCTTTTATTCCTAAATTCATCCTCTGAATTTTTTTCCTTGGATTTTTTGTTGGATTTCATTATCATAAATTTTTATTATAATTTTATTAGTAGCATGTAGTGATATTTTGTTTATGTGTTAACAAATAAACTTGCCAGAAGGTCAGAGTACAGAACTAAGCCACTAGCAATCAGGGAATGGTAGCACAAATCTTTAATCCAGGATTTGGGAGACAGAAATGTAGGTATTTCTATTAGTTTATAGCCACCCTGAGATGCACAAGATTGAATCTGTCTGAAAGAGAAAAAGCCCACCCAAAGTTGATCTCAGCACTTGGGATCACACTCCTTCAATGCCAGCACCAGGGAACTGGAGACAGAAGTAATGTGGTTCGGTAGAAAGAGTGGACTATAACGTGGAAGGAGACAGGAACTCAGTAAGTCTGAGGTTTGTGGAGACAGTTGCAGTCTGAGGAGACAGGATTTCCCCACTTCGTGTTGAGCACTGGTAGAAGAAAAAGATCTCTCTACTGGCTGCACTGATTCTCTGATCTTCAGCATTAACACGTATATCTGACTCTGGGTTTTTATTATTAATACCAATTAGAATTCTTGCTAGACTAGTTAAATGAGATTTCTATTGCTATTTCATATCATATTTACTTAATGATTGATATTAACTGATAAGTTTCTGGATTGACTTCTTGTATAATATATCTATTAAAGATGCCCATTCTATATTTTAATATATGATTTATTATTATAGCCTAAAATTCAGAAGGTCATATGTGGAAGGAAACATTTTTTATATATTCACATACATTTTGGAATTCATTTTAAAACTAAGAAATGTTAATTACAGAGCTATTGGAATCTTAGGCAAGGCATGTTTAGATTTGTAAAACATACACTTACTACAGTTCTTTTCTAAATTTGTATTTCATAACCTTGTGTACATCTTGGGCTTCTTTTTCTGTACAGTGTGTTGGGCTTATTTTGGGATTATTGCTTCGTTTAACAAAATCAAACATGAACATTTACATTGTAAGAACAAAGGCCAAGGCAAAAAACAAAACAAAAAACCCCCAAAACTATGAGTTCTTTTTAAGACAAACTTTTCAGAGTTCCAACCATATACATTGACCGAAATTTAGTTCAACTTAAATCTTTTTAAAATGCTGAAAGGAAAGTCATGCTCCATGAGGCACATAAGCAACAATTTTATAGTAAAAGTGAGCATTTCTTTTGATATAGTTTTTATTTCCCATATATTTAAACTTTAAGTATTTACTGATCCTTAACTTCTTCTCTTGAACTTCAAAACCTGATGGAGAAATGAGAACATTGACCTCATTCACATTCCACATTTGACACTCATTGAAGGGATGTTTTTCCCATTTTGGAAATGTATGACTAAAATGAGTATTGCAGTATATAAGCTGTTTACCATGGAAACTAGTTTTGCTTACAATTTCCAAATCTTAGTCATTGCTGCCAACACACATAACAAACACCACAGCTTTCCCACACTTCTGTGGGTCTTGGGAAAAGATTTTAAAATAGAACAGATTTAAGATCTTATTTATTGAAAGTACCTACATAAATGAATTCACATAGATAAACAAGAAAGTTGTCTTTGACAAGCGAACAATACTACATTTGATTTTAGGATAATGGATAAGTTGGTTGAATAAATGAAGTTATTAAATTGTATTGCAATGAACAAATATTACAGAAAAAAGAGGATTTGACTCACAGTGAAATTCCAATGAAAGAAACTGCTCTACAAGTTCATTAAAATGATGTAGGATATCAATAAGTCACTATATTTAACCTGGATATGTTTGCTGATTATGCTTATTAGAAACAGATTTCTCAGCTAAGAAGTTTCCAGCAGATTGGTAACAATAAATAAATAAAATAAAAAGAAAGAAAAAAGAAAAAAAAGAAAAAAAAGCTGTTATACTCCTCCATTGCTGATAGCAGTGCAAACATGTATAGCAACTTTGGAAATAAATATAATTCAAGATCCAGCTATATGACCCCTGGACACATAACCAAAGGATACTTCTTCCTAGGACAATGAAATTACTCAACTATGTTCATAGCAGCTATATTCATAATAACTAGATGTCCTTCAACTGAAGAATGGATAAAAAAATGTGGTATATATACACAGTGGAGTATTACTCAGTTCTTAAAAACAATCACATCATGAATTTTGCAGGCAGATATAAGTAGAAGAAAATCATCCAGAGCAATGTAACCCAGAACCAGAAAGACAAACATGGTATGTACTCACTTATAAGGGATATTATCTGTAAAATGAAAGATAATCATGGTATTCACAGACCTAGAAATGTTAAGTAACAAGGAGGGCCCAAAGCAGTATACAAGGATCTCCCTGGGAGGGTGAAATAGAATAGATACCACGAGAGTGCTGGGTGGCAGTGTAGGAACAGGAAGGTTTAAGTAGAAGTTTATGTAAGCCTATGGAAAAGGGAATTCATAACAGTGGGAGAAGGGTTACTAACTTATGTGACCTATTATGTGACCTTTTCCCTCTTAACTGGATTCAGCCTTGATGGGATATTGTGTACTTGGTCTTTATTGTAGCATATTATGCCATGTTTGGTTGAAGTTCCTAGGAAGTCTGCTCTTTTCTGAGGTGAGATGGAGGGGTTCTGGACCTGGGGTGGGGAGAGGAGAAAAGTGAGGGGAAGAGACTAGGGGGAGAGTGTAACATGATGGCCAGGTTCATTGGGGTTTCTGTACTGCCCAGTTCTCCAGACATTTAGTCCCAGAGAAAACCACACAGAATTCTACATTAATCATAAACTGATTGGCCCATTTGTTCAGTCTTCTTATTAGCTCTTATAACTTACATCAACCCATTATTCTTATCTATGTTAACCACTTGGCTCCATACCTTTCTCAGCTGGGCAGCTCACATCTTGCTTTTTCGGTGGTCTGAGCATGAATGGGAGGAATGGGCTTTGTCCTTCCTAGAATTCTGTTCTCATTGCCCCGCCTCTACTTCCTGTCTGGTTGACCCGCCTATACTTCCTGCCTGGCCATGGTTGACAGAATACAGACAATTCTCCCGCACCAGGAGAGGAAACTGCAGTTGGGATGCAATATATGAGAGAATAAATAAAAAAGAAAAGAAACAGGCTTCTCTGAAGGTGGTGCGAATATGGAGGATTTTCTTGCATGGATTCTCAACTACAAAGCAACTCAGCATTTGCTGAATCTCCTGCTTTGCTTCCTCAGAGTAAGCCTGAATTATTTAAGTCACTGAAAGAAATATCAATGCTTGGTACATGGCAGCAACCAGAAATTTGGTAATAAAAGCAAAATAGTCGATTTTCTAAGTCATGGCTTTCTAGTATACTGTGGATTTGTTTGTATATTTTACTGAGGATGACATATATCTCAGTCTTACAATTGACTGCGGAGTTATCTATCATTTTCTCTACCTTAGTGTCTCCCTCCCAATTAAAATCTCTCCACAGTGTTTTTATTCTCGATCTTTAAAGCTCCTCAGTGGATTGCCATTATCCTTAAGATAAAACACAGATACTTTGAGTATTCCCTTATTTAATTCTCTCCCTGTTTTTTCTATTCCCCTAAGCACATACCTCATGTGCTCACACATCCACACTGATTCTCTCAGAACTGACTCTCATCAGTGAACGTGTGACTGTGCCCATACTTGCTGTCCTAGTTACCATTCTCATTGCTGTGCCAGAAATACCAAGCAGGAACAATTCAGAGGAGTGAGAGACTCTCTCTGCTCACAGTTTCAGAGAGATTGCAGTCCATCTTGGCAGTCTCTTGACAGTCGTAACCTGAGGCTGTGCTATTTACATGCATCAAACAGAAAGTAGAGGCTGCTAAGAAAAAAGGAACAGATGGAACTTTTGATGGCCTAGTGCCCCACCTCCACCAGTCAGGCCTCTTCCTGATGGCCACATTCAAAGCCCACACTAAGTAACCCACGTGCAGGTGGTGCACAGTCAGGCCCTGGAATAACTACAGTCAGGGATCAAGCATTCAAAACATTAACCCATGGTGGTGTTTTGTATTTAAACTATAGGCATGGTTACTATTTCTTTTAGGAAGACATCTGCTTCTTCAGGACTCTTTGCAAGGCTACCCAGACTTAGCCTTCGTATGAGTTTATGCTGTTCTCTCTTTCCCTTATTGTACACCTTTCACACCATTGGGAAAGAATCACTTACACGATTAACTTCTTTTCTCACTCTGGACTGTGGTTCTTAATGGTTTCTAATATAATGAACATATTTAGCATTCCAGTGAGGTCTGCAGTTCCTATTTCAGAACAATGCTTTTATTTTTTTTTATTTATTTATTTTTTTTTCGAGACAGGGTTTCTCTGTGGTTTTGGAGCCTGTCCTGGAACTAGCTCTGTAGACCAGGCTGGTCTCGAACTCACAGAGATCCGCCTGCCTCTGCCTCCCGAGTGCTGGGATAGAACAATGCTTTTAAAAGTAGAAAATAAACTACACAGGGTTACAAAAAAAAAATCACTTCTGAAATTCAGTTTCAAAGCATTCGGAACAACTTCATGACATCATAAGCTATCTGCTCTTTACTAATGCACTGAATAATAAAACATAATAACAAGCGATTTAGAGCTCTACTTTCAGTGTCCTTACAGCATGAGACATTGTGTCACAGGTGCCACCTCAGTCGTCTGTAGTTTGCTGTCTACAGTCCTCATGTAATTTATGACAAGTGTCATTTGTAGGGTAAAAATGTATTTAAAGTGCATTTGTTTTGCTACAAATACTTATAACTCTCTTCTCCCTGCCCTGAATAAAAATATTTGTGCTATATTACCCATATCATAATGAGATGTACCACATATGCCTTGACATAAATAAAAACTGTGTGAGTCTGTATGTGGACAGATGGGGGGTGGTTAATTATTATATGACTGTATGGTGGGAACACAAACACTTAACAATGAGGAGCTCAAGACCTACCATTTTACATATATATAGGTGATACACACACATATATAGTATAGATTCCCAAAGCTCATCATTTGTAACAATACAAATATGTATGTATCAATTCATTTTCTAGGTTACACACACACACACACACACACACACACACACACACACACACATAGCAGGAAGCCTGAAAGCTCCCCATTTCTAAGCACATGTATATATCTATATGTCTAAATCAGTTCCCAGGCTTGGGTTCCCATGAAAGATGAACTCAGTCTTCACCTGTTGTAAATATCACTACTTGTGCATGAACTTGAGTGTTCTTTTGCTTTTTCATTTTATAAAATCACTAACCACTGAGAAATATTATTATAGATTTTCGTCAAGTATTGATATTCTTAGCTGACTGTGAAAAGATATTTTTAAAAACTGAAAGTGATTGTTATTATTCTTTAAACATATTTTTCCTACTACTGGCCACATTTAGTGATTCTTTTTTTTTTTTTTTTTTTGGTTTTTCGAAACAGGGTTTCTCTGTTGCTTTGGAGCCTGTCCTGGAACTAGCTCTGTAGACCAGGCTGGTCTCGAACTCACAGAGATCCACCTGCCTCTGCCTTCCGAGTGCTGGGATTAAAGGCGTGCGCCACCATCGCCCGGCCATTTAGTGATTCTTGACATAAACTATTGTTTTCTTTATATCCTACCCCACGCCTATAGCCCAGGGAACTTCACAAAAAATAGGACACTGTAGATGGAAGTTTCTGTCCCACCTGGTCCCACAGCTGCTCAGTCCCAACAAAACGCACAGAGGTTTATGCAAATTATAAACTGTTTATCCTATTAACTCAGCCTTACTATTAACTAGCTCATACAACTTAAATTAACCCATAATTCTTATCTATGTTTAACCACGTGGCCTGGTACCTTTTATCAGCATTTTCATTTTGCCTCCTCTGTGTCTGGGTGGCGACTATAGACTGAGCATTTCCTCGTCCCAGAATTGTCTTAGTCTCATCAGCCCTCCCATACTTCTTTCCTTGCTACTGGACAATCAGTGTTTTATTAAACCAATATGAGTGGCAAATCTTTACAGGGTAAAAGAGCACTATCTCACAGCAGGACACAAAAAAAATTAAGGTGGATAGAGTACATCTATCTGGAGGATAGAGAAGAATGTCAGAAACACTGCTTTTAAGATATGACATTGTTTTGCAACCATTGTACACAGAAGCTATAGATTTCTGTAGAAGATTAAGCTCTCTAGTTGTACATCAAAAACATGTCCCTCCCATCCTTTCCTAAATAGCTATTCACTATTAATGGTTGGTAGAGAAATGGGTATCTGCTATGGGACAACCCTTCTCCCTTCTGTAGGCTTTAAATGTATTTTGCTTCTATTGGTTGATAATAAAAGCTGTTTTGGGCTATAACAAGGGAGAATATTAGCTTGGCTGGAAGCCAAACTGAATAGAGAGAGAAAGAAGGGTGGAATCAGGAGAGAAGCAAGCCAGCCACCCAAGAAACAGTATGTCAGCAGACTGGTAAAAGCCACAATCTTAATTTAAATGTAAGAGTTAGTTAGTAATAAGCTTGAACTATAGGCTAAAACATTTATAATTAGTATTAATCCTCTAATTGAATTTTTAGACATGGCTCTGAAAGGGGATGTACAGATAAACCTCTGTTGACAGTATTACTTGTCACTAGTGGTGGAGGCTCTGAAAAACTAGATCAAAAGAACAAAGGGCCAGGAAGGCGGATACCAGAGGATAAATGCAAGAATGAATATAACCTCACAACAAACACCCCCTATGATATTTACATTCTCCTGAGTGTATATGTATATGATGTATAAGTGTGTGTACATGTATATACACACACATATGTGTGTGTGTGTGTATGAAACATCAAAAGTAAATGTGCAAAGGAAAGCAATGACAAACTGTAATTACCCCATCTCTGTGTGTGGAATCACAAGGTTTCTAATTTTTGAGCACAACTTCTTCTGTTGCTTGTTTAATTTTTAACTTTAAATAAAATTAAAACATAAGAATTCAAGAATAGTGATAACTGTACTTATTTAGTGTCTTTCCTCTTTTTAATTATTAATGGGAGAAATGTAAATAGTTTAACATATGTTAATAATGCTTGCTGCTACTTTCAAACACACATGTTTAGCACAAAAATAGTATTTAAAGACTTGTTAGGGTAAATTGAATAAATTTTAAACATATGGTTAAAACTTTTCCATATGAAAAAGAACAAATTCATGATTGACAAGTTATCTATAGGAGATCTAATGCTTCTTATGACATAAATATCCATAACTTGTAATTACAAGGTTAGATTTTGTTTCTTTTTTTACTGGACTTTTTTTTTTTGACTGACATGAACTCTCTAGTATAAACTTACACAAAATAAATTTATATTCAACTATAGCTGTTTCTCTCAATAATTGTTCTTTACATTTGAGAATACTTAAAACTTAAGCTCTAGATTTTGATGTTGGTTTCCTTTGTGTTGCATTTATGTCTGTTCCATATTGTAGTCCATATCCCGACACTTACTTTCTACCTAACAATTTAATTTGAAAAAAATAACAAAATATATATTAAAAGCACATTTTTTAGCTAGACATACAAAGCAGTCTACATTGGTCTATATTACTAGTAGCATGCATTTAAGTACATTTAATTTTGTCCCCATGTCCCACTGAAGAAAATATACATTATAATTTTTCTTTTCTTCCTTAAAGTACTACCATTTTTCACAATTCTGCATTAAAAAATATTTTATGTTCAAACTAAAGTTACTCTGATCTACTCTCTATGAAATGAACAATACAGGGGGGAAAATTAAAATAAAACTATCCTGAGACACTATCAGCAAGAAAGCCATCTGGGCTGCAGCTCCCTCAGCACTTTCGGGCATGGATCAGCCCAGCAGCACTCAGAGAGGCCATTGGATCTGCTGACACGAACTCTAGATGACAAATAGAGCCAAATGCTGCCAACAGCGCGAGGACGTTGCAGTGGACAGCCAACGTTCTTCAGGGCATTTTCTGCACAGAAAATGAGGTCTATACTTTCCAGGCGCAGCAATCTGTTATTTTAACTGGTGTTTCCAAGACAGAGTTTTTCTCATGTGCTTCTTCAGATCTCACAAAAGATTTTTTTGGGGGGGTACATATAATCACAAAATTTTAAATGTCAGTAGTAACATGATATTTGCATATCTCACAAACATCTCCTAAGGTCCTCATCATCTGTCACATTTTTCAATTAATGGTACTACATCTAATCCTTTTAGGTCCCTGGCATGGGACAGAAAGGTGAAAAACTTGGGATAGAATAGTGCTCAAGGGCATTGAGGTTTTATTAGGGATGCTTCCTATTTTGTTTTTATTCCTTGGAGATTGACAGGTTAATTAAAAGCTGGCAAGGCAACCATCGAGGCACCATGTCAAATTAGCAGTATGGAAGTTTCTGAAGCTTGTATGTCACCTGTTACTGGTTTTTGAAACTGAGAGGTGGGTTGATAACATGTGTATCTTCAATGATCGAAAGAGCTAAAGGGAATTTGTCCCCCAGTGCTGGCACTGAATTACTACAGCGTGACACATACCGATGCGTGTTGGCGTCTGTAAGGTACCAGATGTCTCTCTGACAGGTTAGTTGGAGGAAACAGTTTGCATAGTAAAAAGATACAAGAGATTGAGGGATGCAATAAAGAAATTAGGGAACTTCCCACCCGACCTGCAGTTTTCACTAATGCAGGTGGAAGGGGAAAATGAATTCTCTTTTCTCAGATTTTGGAAGGAAGTTCTGCAGTTTAAATAGCTGACAGCATTTTATAGCTGTGTGAGAATGACAGAAAAAAAACTTTACGTTTCCCTTCTCATTTTCAAAGGCACAAAGTCCCCTCAGAATGCCTTGATCATCCATCAGTGTTGCTCTCCACGTCATTTTAAATAACAGTGCTTGACAAAAAAGAGCCTATTCTTCAAATTGACATTTAAAACTGCTAAGAATAACACAATGCCTTCACCTAGCAGCATGTGTGTGTGTGTGTGTGTGTGTGCACATGTATTTGTGCATGCACGTACACTGCCTGTTTTGATCAGCAAAGTCACCCTGAGTAATAATGAAATTAAAGGCTTCTATTTAGGGATCCTGCTTATGTAAGCTTGAATTTTACTTCAGTGGGTCATAATATTATCTTTGGTGTTTTTCTTTTGAGGGATGTCAATGTAAATAAGACTAATCATTTTTCAAATTAAAAATAAATAGAATGCCCCAAGAGATAGACCTGCTCATGTCGTAGGGAAAGCTAAAAGGGCCCTTCAGATCTATGACTGAGAAGCAAACTATGTTTCCCGAGCAAAGCAGAAAAGTGGGACCTATACCCTACTTGTGAAACCTGGGTATTTGGTAAAGATGAACTTTTGATTCGCAGAGGTAAGAGTGACAATTGACTCCAGGTTCATCATGTTCTCTATGAATCTAGAGGAATAAAAATCTATGAGAGACCGAGTCATGTGGAAACTTCTCTATCAGTCTAAAGTCTAACAAAAAATTTAAATGAGAAGGTGAGAGTGGCCTTTCATTTATGAGTTTCTTTGTATCAGCTGGAAAACATCAAGATTTTTGTTGGTTTTGAACTGGAATTGACATTGTAGCCATTATTAACCTTGAATTTATGATTGACTCTTTGGCCTAAGCAAAGAAACTAGGATTACAGTATTGTCCCTCTCTATCACACTACCCATAACAAGAAATTATTATCCTAATTTGTCTCATGTATTTTAGATTTATTTGATAACTGTCAGTTTTTTAGGTAACACTACAAGTCTTTGAACGTTTGTTTATGATTTTACTGCATCTTCAGAATGATGGCAGTATTTATTAAGTACTTTCATCTATCTACATATTCTAGTTTTCTTTCTGTTCTTGTGATAAAACACTTATAGCAAAAGCAACTTAGAGAAAGGGTTTATTTGAATTGCAATTCCAGTTCACAGTTCATGGTTAAATGAAGTAAGAACATATAACAGAAATCACAGAGAAATGCTGTTTACTTGCTCCCTCCTAGCCCCATGTTAAACTATTCTTCTTATGGAATGGTGCCGCCCACCCAGAGTAGGCTATAATGAAAACAATCTCCATGGTCATGCCATGGTCCAATTTGGTCTGGGCACTGTCTCAGTTGATTTCCTTCTCAGATGACTCTGGACTGTGTCAAACTGACAGACAGTTAAAGCTAACTAGGACCCCATATTTCAATAAAATCGCCCAACTTCCTCTTTTAGTTATAGACATATTTGTCCTGTATGCTAATTCACATTGGTTGGAGAACTTAAGCATTTAGTTATTTCAATGCCACTATGTAAACTATTTTTACATGATTCTATTTAATCTGAACTTTAATATTTATCCACATTTACCAATTTCTGTTTTTTCATTCATTCTTTCATGGAGGTGTTGAAACCCAGCGAATTCTTTTGAAGATTTTGTGTTCATATTTTCAACTGTAAATTGAAGGGAACAGTGAGATTATCCCAGAATATATTAATTCTCTTAGTTTTAGGATAATGGTGTACAATTTGTGGGTTGATTAATAAGATTTTAAAGTCACATGGTCATAATGGTATATCACTAAAAGGCTTTATTGAGTATTTTTTATTGTAAATGACTGAATTTTATATTAGATTTGTGAATAAATATGGTTAATTTCATCTTCTTTCCTGTTTTATTTTAATATGTGGGGGGGATGATCATCTTTGTGTAGTGATGAGGTGAGCAGGCCTGCTTTTCATCCCGCCCGGCTCCCGTATGGTTAGCTTTACACCCGAAATAACAACACACAAATTGTATTCATTTAAACACTGGTTGGCCCATTAGCCCTAGCACCTTACTGGCTAACTCTCACATCTTGATTAACCCATTTCTATTAATCTGTGTACCACCACAAAGTGGTGGCTTACCGGGAAAGATTCAGCATGTCTGACCTGGCGGCTGGCTCCAAGGCGTCTCTGACTGACTCTGCTTTCTTTCTCCCAGAATTCTGTACTGTCTACTCCACCCACCTAAGGTCTGGCCTATCAAAAGGCCAAGGCAGTTTCTTTATTAACCAATGTAAGTAACACATAGACAGATGCCCGTCACTCCTTCTACATCTTTGCAATGGATGACCAGTCTCCTAGTGATTAAATAGGGGCAGGTAACAGTAAAGGTCATAATTTAGATTTCAATATTAAGAAATCATGGAATGAAATTCCAAAATCAGGGACAATGGTACATTTCAGCATTTGATTCTGGGAATGAACTTTATTAATAGATGTTTTAAAATATTAAATATGAGATTCATATGATGATCTTATATGATTCTTCTGGATTTTATCACTTTCCTACTTTTCAACTTTCAGGTAGAATTATATGAAACTTTTCACCCCATACAGACTGTTCTGCACTATTTTCTGAATATCCTCCATATTAGACTTTTGTAGAGTCTCTGTAGGTAGGAAAATCATCATGTGTTTTCTGTATGCTTCATTGGTTTCTCACAGCCTTGCCTAAATGATCTGCCTTATGAATTGTTAATTAATTAGAGAAAATATAATCACTGCTACTTATTTTCAGTGACTCTTCACATTTGTATAATAAAGTTACATATAATGATTCATTTCTTATTTGGAATATGCATTTGTCATAGAGACAGATATTTTTAAACTCCTTCATATGGAACAAAATAGATTTTGAACAGTTATGGAACCAAACTCATCTTCAGCTTGGAGAGAATGTTTAGCCCCAGCCTGGGCAGATTTATTCTTTCAGGCCAGAGTCCTGTGTCATAAACAAGATCTCAACCTTTAGGCCAGGAAGGATCTGAACTTGATAGAGTGAGATGTGCTATGAAACTGTGAACAAAGGAAGACTTCTTTTCTCAAGTCGTTTTTGTCCTGCATTTTGTTGTGAAATCAAAAGCAACTAAGACAACTGGCTTAAGTGCTCTCTGCCAATTACTCCCCTGAAAGGCAAAATGAAAATAACACACTGAGGAGAGAGTGCTTTCCAGCTTATAGTCAGGAGGGAAGTCCAGGCACAAGTCCACCGAGTCCTACTAATTCTGTAACATTTAAATCACCACTTATATGATTATTTTGTTCTTCCAATGAAGCCTCAAAGAATGCAGAAAATTGAATCTAAGCACTACACATTTTCATAATGATTTCTGTTGACCTTATAGTTTAAATTATGAAGCAGTCAGGTAAAATTATGAATGCTTGCGCATGTGGACACACACACAGAGACACTTTTATCTTTCACTTACTTCAAAGTCTCTTACGTTTAATGCACAGCTCATAAACTTTTTAATATTATGGTTAAAATAACTTGAGTCAAATTTACATTTCAATGATGTTAGGAAAAGCCATATGGATGATGAAGGCAGTGTTAGGGCATTGCTGATGAGCAGCTGTTCTGGTTGGTTGAATCTTGGCTTATGATGACCGCTATTGAGCTATTATACTTCTGCATTGGCTTTATATACCTCTGAAAGGAATTCAGAATTATCAGTAAGAATAGAGAGAGATCTGTCTGTGTACAATAGGATAATTCCCAGTGTAACAGCTGTGTGTTGCTAAGACAGAAAGTGACTCTGGAAATGAGATGATTTGACTTCAGGCTCCCTTATTTTGTGTTTCTATTTTTCCAAGTGTTTGGAAACTGCTTATGTTAAAATTGTTCTTTTAAGTTTAGCTCAAAATACTTTTAGGCTGCTACTGTGAAAAGCTGAGCATATATTTCCTTTACTTCCCTGACAGTTATGTATTTGAGAACAAGAGACATAGTAAAGACATTTCTTCTAGAACTATGCTAATCTTGATTTTATTCCTAGAATATATGTGGAGAATTACACATGCAAACCTTAGTGGATCTCAGATGTAGTTTATTAATAAGCAGCTACTGTGGGCCAAGTACTGAGCTGTATAATTTTGCAGCTTTGCTGTTTTGCCTCAGTCGTCAACCCCCTCCACAGTTTAGGGAGTTGAAAAATCAACCAGTAAGTTCTGAATCTAAAACTCAAACCTGAGGCAGGTCTGCTTTAATTCGAAGTCATTGACATTTCTTTAACACATTGATAGTCCCCTCCTATCCATGAGCAGTTATGCTAGACTTTTCTGGAAAAAGAGAGGAGAGTTTAAGAAAGACACAAACCAGTAACAGTTCCTAAATATATAATATTTTTACTGATTATTTAAGATTACAGGTTTAGGTAGCATTTCTCAGCTTGAGCTAACACAGACTCCAGATAATATCTTCAGACTCCCAGTAGTCTTGAATGACTGCACTCATCACAGTAATATTGAAATAATATTCTATTTATTTCCACTTGGATATTTTATAAATTGGTTCAAATTCTTTATTATGACAAAGATAAAAGCATAAATTTAAAACCTGAAAACTTGCCTGAAAAATTTTGGATATAGAATATTGTTTCTATGTAACTTATAACATTGGGGATAATGAGATGGTTTAGTGGGTAAAGTAGTGTTTCCTTCAACTAGTCTTCTGGATTCCATGCTCTCTCTCTTTTTCACACACCCATACAGACACACTGAACAAATATAAAAAACAGTTAAACACATCTCGGCATATGACTCATTTACTTATATGTATCCCCTGAAATGGAGACAATGGCTCATTTGTGCTATAAATGTACAAATATTGTTGTTTTTAAATCATGAAAGAATTAAGTACATACAAACTTCCCTCTAGGAAGAAATTTTGAATGGATATTGGTTCTAAGAGAGGTATAAAAACTTACAAGTAGATCACATGCAAGTCCCATGCTCAGAAAGTGAGACAGCTTACAAACTGTCTTCTAAGCTTTGGAAGAGAAGATAATTTTTCTTAGCACCATCCTCTTTCAGATTTTTTTTAATTTCACAACTGATTAGCAGTTCTGTCGGAACTGAATTCTTAACTAAAAATCCTCCAAAAGCTCTTTGTTAATTGTAAATTAAATAAATTCACTGTGAGATATTAATCTCTCTTTGGGGACGAAGAGGGTTCTCACTTTGACTCTTTCTAGGCTGTAGGGTATGATTTACTTTTGAGTTTATTTATACTTTAT
Organism: Chionomys nivalis; assembly: GCF_950005125.1. Classification (NCBI taxonomy): domain Eukaryota; kingdom Metazoa; phylum Chordata; class Mammalia; order Rodentia; family Cricetidae; genus Chionomys; species Chionomys nivalis. The sequence goes on from NC_080089.1 coordinate 5,707,367, forward strand.
AATTAATAGAAATTATAGAGAATAATGTATATTGAATTTTGTGGAAATTGTTAGTGACTTTTTGAAACAAGTATAAGTTGAATTTTACATTTAGCTATAAATGAGAAGGATAGTAATGAGAGAACATATTTGCTCTATTAGAAGCTACAGTTAACGCAGAGGTGCTAAGCATTGCTTTCCACAGCAGAGAAAAGGTCTTCAATATAAAAGTAAACGTGTTCTCAAAACTCTGTGTCAAGACAAAAAGTTAACAGATAATTTACCTAGAAATTTCATCTATGATTTAATAAAATTTAGTTGCTGAATCACGGAAGACAGAAGAATGTACATTGATGAACGAAGGTGGCTCAACAAGCCAAATTGAAAGGTAAATGTTGGAGTCCGTATGCACCATGCTAGGTATGTCATCTGTGGGGATCTCATGTTTTGATGTGGTCTGGAAGAAATTTCATGTGACAAAAAGGAGTCCTAAGAGAAAACATGGTTCATTTCTGATTATTATTAACATTGACAAAATGTTTGTGGAAAAGCTTTAAATCATAAGAGAAAAGTGGAGTTTTTTATATTCCTCTAGTTCGGTACTAAAATTGCTGGGAAACTCAGCAGTTGCAGCAATTTGAATACACAATGAATTTTGAGGTTAATTTAAAATCACACCTCACCTTTTTCTTTCTTTGAACTCCTATCAACTCTTTCTGATGACTAGAGAGATTAATAAAATAACACTGGATTAGAGGTTGGACAACTCCAATTGTGACTTGAGTGTGTATGCAGAAAAGAAAGGGTAGCCAAAGCAAAACTCAGCTTTTTTAAAAAAATTACTGTGTTCATATCTGTGGACTAAGCTGATTGAATTTTCAAAAGTAGGAAAAGAAAGCTGTCATTTTGCAAATGCCAAGTCTCTTGTCATTAATGACTCTTGCTTATGCTCACGTCTTTAATTTCATCTTTCAGAATTTCCCCCATTAACCTGGAACCAGTGTAAAGAGTGGGGAAGAGGAAAATTTCAGTTTCTGTCTCCACTAAATATACTTGAGTCAGTGGATTGGAGAGAGGGCTCATGTATTAAAGGCACTTGCTTCTCTTGCAAAGGATCTAGGCTTGGTTCCCAGTAGCTCCACATGGTGGTTTACAGCCATCCCTAACTCTAGTTCTAAGGGATCTGACATTGGCTTCTGACCTCCCCTGGCATGCATGAAGTGTGCATACACACCTGCAGGCAAAACACTCACACACAAAACATAAAAAAAAATCTGAAAAATAAATGAGATCTTTAATTGCTTACATAGTCTTAAATTTCTTTTTATATAATTCCTAAAAGTGCAGTGAGATGGAAATATTTCCATACACAACACATAAAGTATCAGCTTTAGCAAATCCATGAACTCAGAAGTAGCAAATTTGTCAGTGTTTGTAGATCATGCTACAGACACTCTTACAGTTTATGAGATTTAATATACCTACCCTATAAAATGAAAATTATTATTAGACACATTAGACCCTGGAATGCTGGCTGTTTTTGCTACTCGTGTTTGATTCTTTCTTTCCTTCTATTAACACCAGAGCCTATACATACATGGTTCACAGCCATACTTCTCTGATCTTATCAACAGTCTATGAGTTAGCCCTCCATTTCTATTATTGGTAAGTTATACATTTTATAATTATATAGAAAGACTGTACAGGAAAAGATACTGAAGCAAGACATCATTATGTATCTCAGGCTTGGTGTCTCGCATCCATTACTCTTAAATTGTATTTGGTAATTTTATTATAATAATACTTTGACACCTTTATGGAGACCATTCATTCAGTCATTGGTCTTCATGGAAGAAGCCATTCTATATTCCACAGGGTTACTCTCGAATAGAAAGGGTTGATTTTCTCAGACTGTAATGTGAGCTATTGCATGTAAGTGTGAACACATTTCATCATTCTAGACTTGGTTTGCTATGATCATATGGAGCATGAGCCAAAATTTACACTATAAAACCGCGAAGGAATCAAGTGCTCAGTCTGTGTTCTGAAATGCCTCTTCCTTACTTGGTGTTCTTATTGTTTTCTTTGTTTTCATTTAACTAGAACTGGAAATATGCAAAGATCTCTCCAGGGATTTGTGTACAGCATACAATGATCTATTTTCTCAATTAGATCATTCATTAAATCAAAACTCTACATTTAGAACGAAAAAAAAAAAACCGTTAATAATGAGAACAGCACAATGTTTACAATCATCAGTACAGACTACAGGTGAGTACCTGATTGTCTTCAGTTGTTTGTGTAAAGGTAAATTTTCCTTGGCATATTGAGGCCAGTTGAATTTTTTTCTGGGAATTTAACACACTAAGAACAAAGCAGGAAGAGGCCTTCCCAATCCTGCCAGGTCTTCAGTTCCTGGTGTTGCTTTCTTTTGGATGCCTCTGTTTTCCTTACCCTTGTAAGATCTACGAAACTTTATATTAGTTGTACTTTGCTGTTTCATCCAAATGTCCTAAGAATAACATTTCTGTAGGTGTAATTCTACATCTATTTTTCTATCAGAGAACTGGTTGAAAAGGTCTGGTGTAGGACTGATGCACTAGCTCAAGCAACTTGCTGCATAAGCCCGATAACCTAAATCCAATCTGCAAAATCCATGAAAAGATAGAAGAAAAGAGCCACCTCTTTAAAATTGTCCTCAGACTTCTACACCTATGCTGTGGTACTCATATGGCTCAGTTCCAATTGTTCACACAATGATAATAAAACAAAACAAATAAATAATATAGTGGGGATAAATGGTTACCACATCAATATAAGAATTAATTCAGATGGAACAGCAGTATATTTCAATGAATACTAGGCATTTTAACCAAATAATAAAGTTTTTATTTAAATAAAATATGGAAGATGAACAGATATTAAAGAGAAAAATGCTTGATGTCTTCAGGCAGTAATATACTCAAATATTATTTATCTGTTATTATTTTGAACTTTTATAAATCATCCTATATAAATAAAAAATTCTGGCTTGTTGTAGCATATAGCTGAGAGTCAAAATGTCACATATTTGGAAGGAATATTGTATTAAATTTATTAAATACCACCTAGCTTTCCTTTAGAATTACTTTTTATGATTTTAAAACTAATACTTAAAGAAAAATTATAAGAGAAAATAAAAAATTAGAATCTCTTGTATCCCTTACAGAAATGAGAATACTTAATGATATAAGTTTTCTGTGTACTCATATATCTGCATGCTAGATGTGGTCTCAGAAGTGGTCTCAGTTTTCTGACTTGACTAAAGTACATAAACACATATGCACAAAGTAATTTTCATTAATTCCAAGTCATATGATAACTTAGTTTTATTGGTCATTGGATAGTCAATTTGGCCTTTGAATGGAAAATATTAGAATATAGTTGTATTATGTGCAATTAGTACTTTTAGTTCTGGGATATGAACCCAGGATCTTGTGCACAGTAGGCAAGTGCTGTTCCAGTGAGGTGCTCCCTCGTTTTCTTACATTCACATTTTCTTCAGAAATCTTCTTTTATTTTCATAGCTATTTCTCCTTTTGGGGGGGGGGAACTGTATCAGACATTCAAGATTATGATGGGGAAACTCTGTCAACCAATCACATCTAGTTAAGGTGTGGCGATCTGAACCCCAGGAAGAAAAACTGGGAGAACCTAGGTGCACTCTCTCTCTGCACGGCTCCCACCAGACATATAGGAATTTGGACCTCCCATTCTTGTATGAGTTTTCCCCCTATAGCCAATAAAATCCAATTGTTATTCTTGAGCTGGCCTGGATATTTATTGTGCCAACCAAATCCCGAACACTTGGCACCCAATGTGGGGCTTTTAGAACCTCTTGCAGCTCTGGCCAGCTGCCACTGCGTCAAGTTCATTTGGGCATAGACTGGACGGATGGTACCCAACTCTGAATCCCATAGCTGCATCTCTGCCTGCTTCCAGTTCCGCACTCGTGTGCCACAGCGTGAGCCCCATAGCCACGTCCCTGCTCACTCCCTACTAGGCTTCCCCCAGCTCCGCACCCCATGCCATCAGTCACTCTGCAAGCTTTGGGTTCAGCCACAGTCGCCGTGCTGCAGGAGTAGGAGTATTGAACACTCAAAGACATTCACAGAGCACATGGTCTGTGATTTATAAAGCAAAACAAAACAAAAAAGCTTTCTTGATTTGAATATTTTTCAATATTTCCTTTAAATTCAGCAATCTAAAACCAAGCACGTGGATTCAGGTGCACCCTGAATCCTACTGGTAGGCAACCATTTTTTCATCTACTCCAGCTTATTGAATCACAGGTAAGATTTATTATTTTAAATTTGAAAATGACAATATGTCAGACAATCTAACCATCTAAGGTTTCCATAGCCTTTGTACTTACACCATGTGTGAGGTCTTACAAGACACATATGATGTCCTTCCTATATTGCTATTTCTAGGATTAATTTTTTGCTTGTGCTCTGTCTTTTTTTCATAAAAATATGGTTTGGCAATAGAAAAATGATGCAGTCTTTACAGACTGAATCCAGGCTTCTTAAAAAAGAAGTTAAAAATCTAAGAAAGGACATGACCATCTTAACTAACAATTTTCAATTGGCTGAAGTACTTGTTTTTTTTTAAGAGGGCAGCAAGATTTATTTATTTATTTGTTTTTATTTTTTTATTATTAATTTATTTATTTATTAAAGATTTCTGTCTCTTCCCCGCCACTGCCTCCCATATCCCCCCCCATCCCCCAATCAATTCCCCCTCTCTCATCAGCCCTAAGAGCAGTCAGGGTTCCCTGCCCTGTGGGGAGTCCAAGGACCTCCCACCTCCTTCCAGGTATATTAAGGTGAACATCCAGACAGCCTAGGCTCCCACACAAAGCCAGTAGCTGAAGTATTTTTAAACACAATACACACCAAACTTTTCAAGAAAGAGATTACACATCTAAAGGAGGATACTAGGACTTTGTTTAAGATGATTCGGTCAACTGAGTTATTTTTGGAAAAGGTACAGCCTAATAGTAATTCATTTAAGGAGAGACTCAGCAGTCTGGAGAAGAAAATAGCTGATTTGGCACATAATATTAATTCATTTAGAGAGAGATTCAGCACTCTGAAGAAGAAAACGGCTGATTTGGCACATAAAACCCAGTCCATGAAAGTGGTCACTAAAACATTATTTGAGAGGTTTCACACTGTTGATTGTATTAATCAGACTCTGTCGAAGAAGTATGACAGATTGAATGATAGAATGTCTCTCCAAGAAGGTAATATACATGCCATAAAGACTATGTTCAAGAATAAGATATTATCTCTAATGGACAGACTTCATACCTTAGACTCCTCAATGAGGACATTAGAACAAAATACTGGACAGGAGATCCAGACCTTGCAGAAGGCAATGGTAAACAGATTTAAAAAGATTGAGGAAATTATCGACTTTGACGACCAAGAGCAAAAGGTAAGAAGGCAAAATTTAACTTCGTCAGTATGTAAAACTCTCCAGGATAGCTTCCCCAAAATTTTTTTCTGCCTTTCCAGTAATAAAATCAGAAAAAGTAGACAGCTCCAAGTACCCTAAGTTTATCTAAAGATACTTATACATTGTTTACATTTAAAGGTCATTGTCCTCACTTATTTCACAGTTGTTTATTGTCTTAGTATTTAAGTTAGATAGGTATTAAAAATTATAGATCAATAGTCATCTATGTTTTTCATATTTATAATTAGACTAGTCAGGTTCTTTAGATACATAAAGAGTATATTCAGTGTAGATAGATAATCTTCAATCTCTTCAAAGAGCTGTAGAAAATGGCCTTTAATCTAACTTAGAGTTCCGTGGTAGTGAGACACAATAGCTCCTGGCAACACTGATCTGTTCCTAAGAGAATGTTGAACACCAAAGACACTCCACCTATAGACTTTCTCTTGGCAGAACTAGTTTTTGGGCAAAGAAATTCCTATATCTCAACCACTGAGAGAGATGGAGAGTATCTGTAAATGGATAAAACAAGACTGTCATATCCTGCCAAGACAGGGTAAGTTAGTTTTAAAAAGTTTCTTGCCTTTAAAAATGGTATGTCAGTTACATTAGGCCTTAGCCAAAGTTGGTTGCTTCAACATTGCAAATGAGACTTTGGGTGATTGCCCAGGTAGTCAGTTGTCTCTGTCACTTATTGCACACTTCCTGTTTACTCAAGTAATATTGTTTCCCTTCTCAGATCTTGGGTTGAGTTAAAGATTAGAGGGCGGGGACGCGGCGCAGACGCGAAGGTCCAAGCATGAAACAGTGAAGCCCACACTGAGAGTAGATCGTCCCACTACAATTAAATCAAGGAAACCTGATCCTGTTTTAGAAGACCCATTAGATAGCATCAGTAGGAAGAGATGGGCCTTCTAAAACTTCTAGTTCAAATTTAGGAAAAACATCTTGTGTTAGTCATTTTACAGTAAATCAATTTAAATACCTGAATGAAAATTATCTGGGAGTTTCAAAGAATAAAGAATATTTGTTTACTTATATTGTATTAAAATTGATTAACTAATTAATTTGATATTGAGGATAAAACAATTACTCTTTTTGATACGGCCAGGGTATACAACATGCCTTTTGTTGACAATTAAATACTATTGATATCTACAAGAGCAATTGCTATCTATTTCAATCAAGGAAGTTACTGATCATCTTGTGAATATATATGAATTATATGGCATCTTATCAAGAGGAAAATGATCTACCATGGAGCATGGATTTTTATCTATAGCAGAGCTCTCTACAAAATTTGTAATAAAAAGAATATTAAATAGCATGTTATCCTGTCACAGGTTCTGAAACAGTGGGTAGAATTGAGATACCACACACATATACACATGGTGAATACCCAGGCTTCACCCTGCAATGCAGACAACAAGACTTTACAGAGTGTACTCATGTTTCCTATGGCCAAGTTACCAAAGACAGCTATGGTGAGATAGATGAGCACATTGGCACATATTTGCCTCAGATAGCCACAGTGAATTAGGCATTTATTAAATGAATTCCACAAGCACTGTGTCTGAAAGATGTATTTCTTGTTCTATTTATATGTAACTTCATCATGCAAACTATTGCATCTATGGGTCCTTGTGAGACAAATAGCGGTGAATTTTACTAAGGGTGAATTGCAGTTAAAGATGCTTATTGCTGAGCTTGATAATCTGAACTCTAACCCTGGAATCCACTGTGTGGGAGGACAGAACTGACTCCCACAAGTTGTTCTATATTCTCCACATATGTGTGTTGGTAAGAATGGGTTCCAACTTCCACTTGCACATGTTGTACATACACATTACACACACAAATACATGTACACACACAAATGAATTATTTATATGTGGAATTTTCATAGCAGTTATGGTTGTTTTTCAACTGGGTCGACTTAAATGAGGTAAATTAAACTTTAATTAAACTTTATAGATTATTCTTCCTTGGTGATTCTTAGATTTAGTTTGTAAAATAAATTATAACCAGGAAATTTAGAGAAAAGAGAGGACAATAATTACTACCTAGAGTTCTTGGCACACGTGTAGACACAGACTATGCATGGCCCTCCTCACAATGACCCATGGGAAAAAAAGGTCCAATAAGAACGTCAGGTTACTGCCTGTCTTCTTCATCTGGGTACACAGAAGGATATTGAATTTCCCTGGTGAAATACTCTTTAGACACACAATCAGAAACACCAACACCAATCTCCTGTAGGCTCTTGACTCACTTTGTGATTTCTTTCTGACAGATGGGACTGTCTACCTCCGAGTTAAGTTCTTATGCATCTTTTATTTCATTTAGTGTTGCATAAAGACTATTAGGTTACTTTTCTATTATACCAGCATGGATTTAATTTAATTCTCTTTGTTTTAGGATGCTAGGTATACTGTAAATTCATAGCAAACTAGAACTTCTTAACATCTTTGTTGTACACATACTTGACTATAAAGAGGACTAATGAATGAAATGGACATATTGACAGTTTCACTAGCATATGGGATATGTGCTGAAAATACATAAAAGATGTAGGAATTCAAGTTTTGATTCAAGTTGTCATTTATATTTTGTTTCTTTTTCTAAATCAAACCCAAAGCAAACATCTTTAAAAATAATATCTGTCAGCATATCTAATGATAAACATTGACCTGAGTCTGCACAGTTGATGACTCATGTACTTACTCTATACCTTCTTAGGGCTTACATATGTGTTACATGATGCTCATTTTTACTTTTTTTTTACACATCTCAGTGTGACTTTTGCAGTTGATTTTCTTGTCACTGAATCTTCTATGATAGTTCATTGTCTAAAGTATGAACTTTAATCATGAGTTAATTTATTTTACAATAACCATTAGTATCCCTTCACATAATGCATAATTTTCCAGATTCTTATGTAGGGCTTTCATAATCAAACATGATTTAATTCTTAGTTGTCTTAACTCCATCCTCCTTATCCTCCTCATCCTCCCTGCCGAATCACTTATCCCACACCCTCTATTCCCAAGTGACAATAATTGAGTTTTTACTATTTGAACAACACCATAATGTGATAATGTCCTTTCTTTCTTTCTTTCTTTCTTTCTTTCTTTCTTTCTTTCTTTCTTTCTTTCTTTCTTCCTTCCTTCCTTCCTTCCTTCCTTCCTTCCTTCCTTCCTTCCTTCCTCTCTCTCTCTCTCTCTCTCTCTCTCTCTCTCTCTCTCTCTCTTTCTTTCTTTCTTTCTTTCTTTCTTTTTTTCCTTCCTTCCTTCCTTCCTTCCTTCCTTCCTTCCTTCCTTCCTTCCTTCCTTCCTTCCTTCCTTCCTCTCAAGAAAGATGTGTCTCTATTTTATATGGAATCTCCCAGTCCATATGCTTGACTCAGCTCAAATACTGTCCTTTCTAAGGTTTCCTCTGAGCACAATGATCCACCCTCTCTACAGCAGTTCCTCAATTAGGGCATGGTTAACTTCACAGGAGAATGATTTTCACTCAGCATTAACCAAACACCAGTTGTATGTTCTGTTTCTGAGAGAATCAGAGTACACACTACTACTTAAGGGATCCTGGCTTACTTCCTGGGGATGGTTTCATGTTAATGTGGACTGCTCATCATTCCTGCTGATCCCAACTCGTTGCTTCTTCCTTTTGTCTCAATGCCTCTCCCTGGTATGCACTCTTTTTCTTTTACCTAAAAGCCTCCGTTAACATCTTATATGCTATTTTGAAATCTAAGCTCTATTGAAAGTGTCTAGCCTCACATTGAAAACATGGTATTCTGTCTTTAAATCTCAACATCATCTCCTGTTTTTTGTGCATTTATAAGTGGATTTCCTAAGTACAGAACACACTGCATTCCACTCACATGTAATTGCACAGAATGACAACAATATAGGAACTGGAGTCCCTTTCTCTTGTTGTGCATTATTTGATTCTATTTTTTCATTTAATGTATCTTGTCTGATTACCATTTTGTTTTTCTTGATTTTTTTTCTCATGGACTCCAAAGCATTGCTTAAATTTCCTAAAATTCAATATAAGACTTTAATCGATGTTTACTTCAAATGAACATTCTCATTGAAGACAAGTTTGTTTTGCTTCAATAGAAAAGCATTTGGAAGAAAACTGGCACACGCATATGTTTGACTCTCAGTAGTAAGCTTGGCATCACCACCTCCTGTGCTGGCAGTCCTCACTGTGCCTGCCTTGTCACTGCTGTTGTGTGCTCTCTTCATTCAGCCAACACCTGTGGCCACACAAAAGAGCATACATGGCAGCTGCAGAACTCAGATGCCCATGCCGAAATAAAATAAATTCTAAAGCAAGAAATATTTTGATCTTTGGCTGGCTCTTTTTAAATTTATTTTTATTTTTATTTTTGCCTTTCATAAACTGTTAGGATTGCCCAGGATGTGGAATACTCAATCATCCAGAGTGTGCTTTCTCTACCGTGCTCTTTGACTATTTCTGTTTTAAAGTAAAGGTGGAGGTCCTCATGGCAGAACAAAGATGTTCATGGCATAGATTCAGAAGTCCAGCTGGCCTCTAAGTCCCTGTGTGATGTTGAATAAGTTTATAGCCATGATGGGTCTCAGTTTTTCCTTCTGTAAAATGAAAACAGCTTCATCTACTTAATTGAAAATGAATGGTTTTGTCTGTGTAAGGCTTGTAGCCCCAACTTGACATGGTTATGCTGTAAAAGTGCTTCCTATTATCATATAAATGATTCAAAAAAGTTTCAGATACCACTTAAAACATTTTCCTGATATGTTAATAGTCCTTTTGATTTGCTCATAGTTTTGCTTTTCTATTCATATTTTTATTCAGATGGTTCTTCGTCCAAAATCTACACAATACATTGGGCTTAAGTTTGTTGAGTTTTGAGCAAGTTATTAGAGTTTTCAACCTTTTCCAAATTTTTCTAAATTAAAGCACAGCATTACCAACTGCAAAGTATGATCTGAAAAAATATGAACTTGCTTTCTCAATAAAGAAAATTTGATAAAGAGTGAGGGATAGCAGAAGGCTGTGAATTTCTACATGACCTAAAAGCCAACCACAGGGTGATTTATTCCTGGGATTCTGAACCAGTGGAACCAACAGAAGCAACAGAACAAATCCTTTTCCATAATAATTATAATGCAAATATTCAGGCTTAGTCCTTCATTCTTCCTATCAATTATTTTCACTCATGTTAAAAATGTATATCTGCAGCACTTTCAATGTCACAGATATAGAATTATATAGAATATATAAAATTCTAGATCCTAAGAATATTTCAGTGACTAAACCAGCCAAATGCCGTTCTGTAATGTTGCCTGCATTAACTAAGTAAAGCACAAGAGAAGAAGAGAGCTGGAATGTGTGGCAGAGAAAAGAAAACTGGGGAAGGAAAATGGGTAATATCATGATAGGCAGTAGAATTATCCTGGAAGAGGGGTGAAAAGAATGTAAGAGGCAGGTGATAGGGAAGAGCGGGGTGTTATGGAAAGCTGTCTTGACAACAGCGCTCATGAACTCACAGAGCTGTGATTATCTGAATATGACATACACAAGATGGTACCTGTCAGCTTTCTACAATGGGCTTAAGAGACTCCCGTTCTCTGAGGAGCTATTAGCAGTTAAAAGTCTCTAGAGAACAATATTTTTATTCATTGGTGTAGCCATGAGTATGCTGTCCAAGTTTCAGAAAATAAACCCTACCTGCACTCAATCGTGTGACACTAAATTCAGCGTGTTACACACAAAAGCACAGAAAGGCATGGAGGTGGGAGGGGATTTGTATAGAAGTAGTCAGGAAGTCCTTGCTGTGAGGACACAGCTTTGAGTAGAGATTTGAAGAAGCAAAGGAGAGAGATCTGTCTGTCTTTCATTTGTGGAAATGAAAACAAATTTGCATCTGTGGGCAGAACAATGAGCATATGGCAAGCATTGGAGATGGATGCACCTGGCATGCTATTACAAGTCTTTGGATTTTTAATGAAGCATCTGAAAAAACCCTGAGCATGTTGGGTGATCTGCCTGAGTGAAGAGATTTACCATGACTTTTGTGGTTTGGGCTAAGGACAGTGATGGAAGATTCAGTTTGGGGTACGGGTGAAGTCTGAAAGATGATTTAGGAGGCTGTGATAAATACACATTTTAACTTTTCGAGACAGGATTTCTCTGTGTATCGTTGGAGCCTATCCTGAAGCTTGCTTTGTAGATCAGGCTGGCCTAGAACTCACAGAGATCCAGCTGCTTCTGCCTCTGCCTCCTGAGTGCTGGGATTAAAGGTGTGCAGTACTACCGCTTGGTCATAGAGCTAATATCTTTAATCTACCTTTATCTTTAATATCTTTAATCCATTTAACTGATTTTTTATGTAAATCATTGAAATGAAACAAAAGCTCATTCAAACATACAGATCTAATTAGGATTTCAGAAATAATTGAATTAATTTTATTTTAGAAATTTTATCACATTACAATAATTCCAAGTTTAATGTAAAATATATAGATTGATAATTAACGAATGGCAAACACATATACACACACACCTTATATATGACTGAGGTGATAACCTGCCATATTATGTAAAGTTTTACTTCAGTTCATATGTTCACATAAATCATACACACATAAATGCCTGAAACATTTTTCTTTTTGTATATGACTTTCTTTTTCATAGACCTATGTCACGAAGAAAGGTAAACAAATAGTAAGCCTAAAATTCTTGGTTTGTATTTTGAAATGAAAGATTTAAAGAGCCCTATGAGTCAGTGGAATCCTGGTAACGAGGAAATAGCCGTTAGGTAGGAAGGGCTGCATCATACTTATCCAGTTATCAAAAGAATATTTCATTGTAAAAGACAGCTAATACTCACCTAGGTCACACATGGTGAATACACCTATATTGATGATACTAAATATTTAAAAAACCTGTTTCCATGGCATCCACAATTACATTCTTCTATAAAATCAAAAACAAACTTCACAACTGTTTACCAAATTGCTTTTATGAGTAATTTTGAAGTTAATTTTGTATTTTGTAAATTTATATTTTAGAAACTAGAACACACATCTTCATACATAAACTTGATCATCTCCCCTGTATAAGATGATTCTATTGAAGTAATCAATTTTCAATGAAGAGATAGTATCTTCCCTATATAAGATAATTCTATTGAAGTAATCAATTTTCAATGAAGAAAATTCTTAATTTTCAATTAAGATTTTCAAAGTCTTCTAAGGAGACAATTAGTAAATATTTTAAATTTTAACTAATTATTTCACAAATATATTTTGATCCTATCTTCTCTCCCCAAACTCCTCCCAAATCCTCTCCTCCTGCCTACTGCCTCAACTTCATAAAAAAAAAACCCACAAAAATAAGAAATGCAAATTAAAATTAACAAAATAAAACAAACAGTAAGGGAAACAAACAAAAAGTACAAGATAAAGCACGGAGTCCATTTTGTATTGGCCAATTACACCTGAATATGTGGCCTGCTCTGGAATGTGGCTAATAGACCCAGTGATCGTCTTTTGGGAAAAAAAATCACTTTTCACTTTCCCAGTAGGTATCAATTGTAAATAGCTTTTGGTTAAAGGAGGTACTTTGTGTTTATTTCTCTTTCTCAGTGCAAGGGTTTTGTTTGGTTTGTGCATGCTGTCATAGTCTCTGAGTTCATGTGTGTCAGTCCTGTTTCTGGAAGACACTGTCCCCTTGAAGTCATCCATAAGTTCCCTTACAGTATTTCCTCCTTTCCCACACAAATCCCTGAAGAGAACAGTTTGATAAACACATCCATTTAGGGCTAAGTGCTCCAAAATCCCTCACTCTCTGCACACTGTTTGGCCATGACTCTGTGTTAATTCTCATTTGGTGCATGAAGCAGCTTCTCTGATGAGGGCTGAGCAATGCTCTGTTCTAAAAAAAAAAAAAAAAAAAAAAAAAAAAAGAGTTGTTTTAAAATGCCGGCTTTCTGGGCCATCATGCCAGGGCAAACTCTGACTTTTCCAGACAGGCAGGCCGATTGAGTGTGGTCTGTGAACAGAATGCTGCAGCTTGCTTGATGGCAGGGACCTTGAAATTTCACAGAGTTGAGACAATAAAAATGGCTCCAACAGTAAATCTGCCATGATGCTGGAAAGCTAAGGAATGGACTGGATCCAGCTAGAAAAGCCATGGCTTTAACCCTCTCTTTAAAGACCCATGTAGTCAGAAAAAGAGAGATATACAATAAAGAGAGATTAAAAAAAAACAGTGTGTTTAAAAATATATGCAGGCTTGAAAAAAAGTTAAAGTTCTTAAAGTAAAGAAAGAAAGAAAGAGTAGTTGGGTGTGGTGGTACACACTTTTAATCCCAACACTTGGGAGGAAGAGGTAGATTGACCTCTATGACTTCAAGGGGCAGAGGTAGATTGACCTCTGTGACTTCAAGATGTGGTAGTACACACCTTTAATCCCAATGCCTGGGAGGCAGAGACAGAGAGATCTCTGTGAGTTCAACGTGTGGTAGCATACACCTTTAATCTCAGCACTTGGGGAGACAGAGATGGCCGGATCTCTGTGAGTTCAAGGACAGCCTGGTCTGCAGAGTTATTACAGGACAAAGATATACAGAGAACCTGTCTCAAAAAAAAGTAAAAATAAAAGAAATAGAGGTTAAAATAAAGCTGCACAAAGATAGAAAATACACAAAGAATCTGGATACTGTATGCTATTATGCTCTCTTTGAATTGTTTGAATGCTGAGGAAGGAGCAACAGCTGCTAAAAGATATTTGTTTATAAATACTGCTGAACTAATTCAAGATAGATATTTTGAAAATACCTTGACTTTAAAATTTGGATCTAAGGACCTGATGCTTTGGAAAGGAGTTTCTTCTTTTGTTTTCACAGAGGATGAAACCATGTGAATTGCTTCTATCCCAATATGGTGTGATAGACCACACCCTTCTGAAAGGTTGCTGTGAACACCCTCAAAAAATTACTTCATGGGGGCTGGAGAGAAGGCTCAGTGGTTAAGAGCACTGACTGCTCTTCCTAGGGACCCGGGTTCAAATCTCAGTGCCCACATGGCAGCTCACAACTGTCTGAAAATCCAGTTCCAGGGGATCTGACACCTTCACACCAATGCAAATAAAATAAAACTAAATGAACCATAAAAAAATAAATTACTTCACTCAACTGCTGACTGAGATAAATCTAGTACACAGGTTACACCATAAAAGACCTGACTAACAGTGCCCCCATTCAGCAGGAAGCAGTTTGGAGAGAAATAACTGCGCCCATATTCCCAAATATTGTTTATAAATGTTCTTTTACATTTAAAGGGGGATATAATATAGATATGAATAATTTACACTGATATAAATTTTGCTTCATTGATATATTTCTAAGGTCAATTTTGTTATATGTATATGTATTTCTGATATTGATTAAGGTATTGTGATTGTGTAGTTCATGTAAAAATGTAATGTTTATAGGTTGTTAATAGATAATCATTAATAATAGTCAAGCTTGTAGTCATGTTAGATTTTCTAGATGTGCATAGATATATTTCAGATAGGTATTCTTCATACCTTTCGAAGACTGCAGAACATGACATTTAATGTTTTAATAACTTAGGGTTTTTCTGACAATGAGACACGTCTGCTCCTTGGCAGCACCAATTTGCTTCAAAAAGAAGATGGGCATCGAAGAGTCTCCTTATCGAGTTTGATAGCCATTTGGGCAAGAAACAGCTCTTGCCTGGACTATTGCATAAACTGGACGCAGAGAACCCTCAGAGAGAGGACTGCTGAACTTGCCTAAAGGTGAGATGGTCTTTCAGGGTTCCTGATTCATGAAAGGGTCTGCGAGACATTCTGCAGGACACAGCAGACAGTGACTGAACTGTCTTTGAAATTTCTTGCTTCATGGAAATGTCTGCTGGAAACTATGGGCCTGTAGGCCGAAGATGGATGCCCCAACAGTACAGAGGAACTTTGGGTGACTGTCCAGGCAGCGAGATGTCTCTGTGATTTCTAGAATTTGAAAGTTGCTTATTTCTTGTTTGCATAGGTAATATTATGTCCTTCTGGAGTCTTTGATGGAGTTGAAGAATAGATAGTTATAGTTATAGTTTTTCTTAGTTATGATAAAGATAAAATAGATAAAAATATTGCAATTATTACTTGATAACTGTTTTGTTATATGTAATTTTACTATGTCAAAGTGAAAGCCTTTCCTTTTTGTTTAAACAGAAATAGGGGAAATGATGTGGGAAGGTCATATCTCTGTTGCTTTCATTGGTTAATTAATAAAGAAACTGTGTGGCCTGATAGGTCAGAACATAGGTGGATGGAGTAGACAGAACAGAATGCTGGGAAGAAGGGAAGTGAGCTCAGACGCCATGCTGCTCCTCTCCAGGGCATACACGATGAAGCTCCAGCCCAAGATGGACGTACACTAGAATCTTTCCTGGTAAGACCACCACCTTGTGGTGCTACACAGATTATTAGATATGGGTTAGTCAAGATGAGAGAATTAGCCAAGAAGAGGCTAGAGCTAATGGGCCAGACAGTGTTTAAAGGAATACAGTTTCCGTGTTGTTATTTCGGGGCATAATCTAGCCAGGTGACCAGGAGCCGGGTGGCAGGCTCCTCACTACACATTCTTTGCTGTTTACCTCTCCCCAACTACAATAATATGAAGGCAACATGCAGCTACCATAGATGGCTACTGCTTATTCCCAGGTTTGTCTTCCCGAATCAATAACAGTTTCAGGCACTTATGACCTTTGTGTCAATTAATGCATTTCTTCTAGGGAAAGGTCTTTCTAATATAACTTTACTTTAAAAGTGTGGTTTTTAGACTTAAAGACAGATTTTGATATTTTTTGTTTCTCTATATTTTTAAAACATGGTCTTTTTTTTTGTTCACCTTGAACTTTCTATGAGGCAAGCCTGGGCACTAGTTCAAACTTTTCCTGCCTTAAGCTCCTGATTACAGGTGTTCACTACCAATTTTGGAAACTATACACTTTATTACCATTATTTTTATTTGAGTGAATACTGGTTAACATAATGAAAATAATTTAAAATTTAAAAAATGAGGTAAGTGAAATGGTTTAAGAAAGATACATTTCACAGAGAAAATCTACATGGACATTGAGATATTTCACTGTGACTATGTAAAACTACAGGAAACTACATGGACATTAAGGTATTTCACTGTTATCTATGTAAAACTACAGAAAAAGAACAGAATAAGTGCACATCAGTGACAAATGTTCATGTTATTTTCAGATTCTGTTTATTTTCTATTCTGAGGTGGCATTTCAAGGTTGTGTTTAAGGTATTTTAAGAAATTTACAAAAAGAACAGATTTTTAAGTGAGTCATAATTCAAACATTCCCTAAGTAAAAATTGGTGGAAATATTTCTCTTATATATTTTCTTTAAAAATTCATCTTTGGAAGACCAAAGAGTTACCAGCTACTGAGTGAAGGAGAGCACCATGAACATTCACAGAAAACACCTCTTTCTATGGCATCAGTTTTCGTTAGGGGCTAAATAGTCTCCTACAGGGTAAAGTAGAGTACAGTATTCTTTCACAGGGTTCTGGCAATTTAAAACCTGTGTGAGATAGATCTCTCAGAAAATTCTTTCATCCACCTTGCTTAGTCCATGCTTAGCAACAGTAAAGAAGAGTATTGAGCTCACTCTACAGTAGAAGATGGCTGTTATGCTCTTAATCTGATCCTATTAAACAAAAGAAGGCTTAAAACTTTGAAAAATAGTGATACCATAATGTTTTATGTGGTAATGATTGTTTTCTTTAGATACTAAAGCCTAGTTATCATCTTAAAGAAAATATAAATGATTTGTTTTCAAGACAGGGCTTTTCTGTGTAGCTCTGACTGTCCTGAAAATCTCTCTGTAGACCAGGCTGGCCTTGAACTTAGAGAACCACCTGTCTCTTACTCAAAACACTAGGATTAAAGGCATGTACCACCCCCACCCAAGAAATGATAAAATGATAAAAGGAATTTTTTATGATTGCCATGGGTTCAATAGATTTTTTGGGAGAATCTTGTCTCATAGATGTCTTGTTTTATCTAAGCTTGTCTTAGTGATGTTTTCAAGACATGCTTAAGTAAGCTACTCCATGACTCTAAGATGATCTCAGTGAAGGGTACCAGCCTTAGCTTCCCCTTCCCACTAAGTTAATGCCACACAGCTTCCATTCAAGCCCAACTTCTCCCCAAACCGAAAACCCTTCCGTGCTCGAGTCTGTGCTACCTGATGTGCTCATCCACACTTGTGTAGACATTTTAATTATCTCTGCCTCCCTTGTGTCCCCCACAAAGAGGATTACAGTCTTCTCTTATTTTGAACACGAACTTTCCTATACTTTTAAAAAATGCTGTATTTGTACATTCAGATGTCCTTACTCTAACATTCTGAGGCATGGCCCCTCCACTGGATTCGCCATTGCTCCCCTGATTTTAATCTCAGATGCTCCTTGAGAATTTTGTTTGCTCTTCTGTATATTGTTGTGATTCAGGGTTCAATTGAGTCATGTTGTACAATAATGATCAAAACATCTGTGACAGAGCAGGAACAGAAATGAGTACACTGTCTGATAGAGATGTTGCTAAGGTGACAGATAAGAATAATTCTAGAGTCACCTACTAGTTATAGATGAATTGTCCCAAATAGAAGTTTTTCTCTGGGAAAAAAAGAATCTATCAGTTTTGGGATTAAATATTAAGACTCCTCAAATAAAAATGAGTATGGTGTGTGTATGTTTGTACATGAATAATACATCATTTGTTATTACAATTAGGGAATTTTCAACTCAGTACGGGGTACTCTCATTAAGTAACACAGAATTTAATGGCCATAACTTTCCCCAATAATATTATCTATCAACTAATCACCTTTAACTCATGAGTAAGAATCTTAAAATGGCTTGGCAGTGGTGATGGATCTCTGTGAGTTTGAGTCCAGCCTGGTCTATAAAGTGAGTTACAGAACAGTCAGAGCTGTTATAAAAAAAAAAACCTGTCTTGAAAACAACAACAACAACAACAACAACAACAACAATGTTGTAATAACATCTGTTCGGAGATTTAACTCAAAATATAATAGGGCCATTATGCTGGTAATAATGATGATAACAATAAAAGAATGATGTCTTAAAGCAGTATTCCTTTTATAAGAATTTAATGTTTAGCTCATAATGAACCACCCAGTAGATATACTTTTTAATTCTACTTTTTTTCCAGTACATAAAAGTACCTCTGAAGTAGTAATATTTGAGCATTTCTTCAAGGTCAAGTATAATAACTTGTAAAGCTTGAATTTGAAAACAGGTACTTAACACTGTGGCCTTAGATCATCTACTGCCGAGGTCTTGGCTACAGGATTAAATATTTTGCATGGATATGCAAAAGACTGGCATGGGGTTTTAAGGCTTCAGTTAGAGAATTTATATTTTGCATCTAACAACTATTTTTTTCATTCCAATACATAGTAAGTTTTTGCTATTTTTTTGCCCTAAGTATCATGTTGAATAATGTCTAAGGAATATTGTTAGTTGAGACTTGGCAATTTACATAAATTTGCCATTGTATTTTTTTCCCTTGGGCAATGTATTCAACCAGGGACCCAAAAGGAAATTTTCCCCCCAGTTCTTCAAACTCTTATCCAGAATGACTGTTGCTATTGTTTTACAAAAGGATTCTCAGGCCATTATTAATCATCTGGAAACCCATTGATTTAGAAGATCATGGTCACTCAAAACATGGAATTGTTAAGAAACCTATGTGGCCTGTTTTTTTTCAAATAAAACTATGTTAAACCTTTATATCCATAGTCTGTCAATCTAGTATGTACCATCTTAGAACTCAGACAAATTTGAATATCTCAATTTTGAAGTAAGTAAATTTGTAGCTCTATCAAATGAAAAAGTCCTCACACAGATTTAATATTTTTAAAGAATATTTAACATAATCAGAATGGAAAAAAATCAGGCTCTGGATTAGTATACTTTGCATTTGCTTGCTGTAATTTTAAATATCTAGGCTGTGGTAACACTTCCCTTTCCAGTGAAGAATCTCAAAGGTCATAGTCATACTATTTTCTGTTCAGCAAGCCAATAATGATACCCAAATGAAGTAGGCAAAGAACAGTCATACAGGAACTGTCAGGAACCAAGTATGTCTAGAATCTTTTAAAAGGCTGTAATGATTTAAATAAGAACAGCCCCCATAGACTCATATAGGTGTGACCTTGTTGGGGTAGGTGTGTTCTTATTGGAAACAGACTATCATTGGGGGGTGTGGTCACTGAGATTTCAAAAGCCCATACCAGCCCCCCTCCTTCTCTATCTCTCCCTATACTTGTCTGTGGATCAAGACATAAATTTTTCAGCTATTTCTCCAGTGTTACCATGTTCCCAGTCATGATGGTAATGGACTAAATCTCTAAAGTGTAAATAAGTCTACAGTTAAATACTTTCTTTTATAAGAAAGTATTAGACAAGTATAAGAAAGTATCAAGACAGCAATAGAACGGTAACTAAGACAGATGCCCACTAGAGCCATTCATGGGGATTGTCATGCGCTGCCTTTGTTTCCTTATTTAGGCCACACTAAGCTAGCAAACGTTTAGAAGGCCGTAAGAAGCAAAAGTTCACTGAAGACACCTATTCATCTTCAGGACTTTCTGTCAACTGACTGTTTACTTTTTTATTTTCTCTGCTTTATTCTTTCTGTCACCAACCTTGTCACTGCTTCTTGTTCTTTGCTCAATCCCCTTCTTTGGCAGTCCTTGTTAGATATAGGACTCATTCAAGTTAACTTTTAGTATCTACCTTCAAATCGTTCAAAATTTTCATTGGTGTACTATTTTATTAATTTTATTGTTTGATATTTAATACAAGAATAAAATTTGCTCTGATTACACTCTGTTTAAGTGCCTCTATCTCCCTTTTATTGCTGTCAATTCTCCCTTATCCCTATCTATCCCTTTTGAAGGCTCATGATTGGCTTTGCTTTGTGAACCATTTGGTCTAAGTGTGATTATTTATTTGGAAGTGTCCATTATAAGCTAATGGTGTCATTAGTAGGTCCATAACTCAAGGTAATGATTTGTCACTCCACGAATCCACAAGTAACTAATAGTTTATGAGTGGGAGTAGGGCTCTCTTCTCTGTCCATGCCGGACTGTTGACGGCAAAATGGAATTCAGCATGTGTCTGTAGATGCTATGAGTTCATGATTGTAATGACTACTGCTAGCCCAGAAGTTGACATTTCATAGCCCTTCTTCCTATCTTTAACTAGTTCTTTTGTTTTCTTTTTACCTGTTTCTCAATGTAATGCCTCCATTCTTAATCAGAAGCAGCAACATGCAACAAGAAAGTGTGGATCTCTCTCTTTTTTTCACAATGGGGGGGCCTCACTGAGTCAGTTCCATCCTATCTATTCTCAACACATTGTTCCCTTTTTAAACCCAATATGGCACCAGCCTGTGGACCTGTGAGTTAAGAAGGACAGGAAGTAAACATCACAATATCTAAAAGTTCTGCTATGGAGACAACAAGACACCTTGTCCATTTCTGTCTGCTCTTCCTACTTCAGTTACAAGATTCTTTGTGGCTCTTTACACACCCTCATCTTTCTTATCTGCCTTGTTATCCTTGGTCAAGCAGGAAAGTTTTATTCCTCCTACAGGAATGGATTATCCTCAAACTTGGTAACTGGCAGCAAGTATGTAAGTCAATGTTTATAACCAAATACATTTGGATTATTAATAAAAATGTATTCTAGCACAATTTGTTGAAGAAGCTCTCTTTTTTCCATTGTATACTTTTAGCTCCTTTATCGAAAATCAGGTGTTCATAGGTTTGTGGGTTAAAGTCTGGGTCTTCTATTCGATTCCATTGGTCGACTTCTCTGTTTTTATGCCAATACCAAGCTGTTTTCAATACTTGGAGTTGATCTTGTATCCTGCCACATTACTAAAGGTGTTTATCAGCTGTAGGAGTTCTTTGATAGACTTTTTGGGGTCACTTATGTATACTATCATATCATCTGCAAATAACCAAAGTTTAACTTCTTCCTTTCCATTGATCCCCTTATGTTGTCTTATTGCTACTGCTAGAACTTCAAGCACTATATTGAAGAGGTATGGAGAGAGTGGACAGCCTTGTCGTGTTCCTGATTTTAGTGGGATGGCTTTGAGTTTTTCACCATTTAATTTAATGTTAGCTGTCGGCTTGCTGTGTGAACCTGGAAACAACCGAGATGCCCTTCAATGGAAGAATGGATGAAGAAAGTATGGAATATATACATATTAGAGTACTACTCAGCAGTAAAAAACAATGACTTCTTGAATTTTGCATGCAAATGAATGGAAATAGAAAACACTATCCTGAGTGAGGTAAGCCAGACCCAAAAAGAGGAACATGGGATGTACTCACTCATATTTGGTTTCTAGCCATAAATAAAGGACATTGAGTCTATAATTCGGTTTTTTTTTTTTTTTTTTTTTTTTTTGGTTTTTCGAGACAAGGTTTCTCTGTGGTTTTGGAGCCTGTCCTGGAACTAGCTCTTGTAGACCAGGCTGGTCTCGAACTCACAGAGATCCGCCTGCCTCTGCCTCCCGAGTGCTGGGATTAAAGGCATGCGCCACCACCGCCCGGCGAGCCTATAATTCTTGATCCTAGAGAAGCTAAATAAGAAGGTGAACCCAAAGAAAAACATATAGACATCCTCCTGGATATTAACCTTCATCAGGCTATGAAAGGAAACAGAGACAGAGTCCCACATTGGAGCACCAGACTATAACCCCAAGGTCCAAACCAGGAGCAGAAGGAGAGAGAGCACGAGCAAGGAACTCAGGGCCATGAGGGGTGCACCCACATACTGAGACAATGGGGATGTTCTTTCGGGAACTCACCAAGACCAGCTGGACTGGGTCTGAAAAAGCATGGGGTAATACCGGACTCACTGAACATAGCGGACAATGAGGACTGCTGAGAAGTCAAGAACAATGGCACTGGGTTTTGATCCTACTGCACATACTGGCTTTGTGTGAGCCTAGGCTGTTTGGATGTTCACCTTAATAGACCTGGAAGGAGGTGGGAGGTCCTTGGACTCCCCACAGGGCAGGGAACCCTGACTGCTCTTAGGGCTGAAGAGAGAGGGGGAGTTGATTGCGGGAGGGGGAGGGATAATGGGAAGCGGTGGCGGGGAAGAGATAGAAATCTTTAATAAATAAATAAATTAATAAAAAATGTAAAAATAAATAAATAAATAGTATTACAATTCAAACATTCAAAAAAAAGAAGTAGAAAAAGGCAAGATCTTCTGAGTAAATTGGGAGCATGGGGACCACGGGAGAGGGTTGAAGGGGAGGGGAGGGGAAAGGAAAGGAGGGGAGCAGAGAAAAATATATAACTCAATAAAATCAATAATAAAAAAATTTAAAAAAAGTATTCTAAATTCTGATGCATTCATTATAATATAAATATTGCTTGAGTGTTTTCATGTGGATTCACCAAAGAAAATTTCAGACTTCAAGAAATTTTTTTGTGTTTGGTTTGTGGGTTGGGAAGATTTTCTTTTCCTAGTCTAGGACATACTTCAGTGAAGCATTACAGATGAAATATTTATCTTTTCTCATATTATACTTTCATAGACTCTAAAAGATTCTTAATTCATTTGTGTTTACTTACTAATTATCTTAGTTTTATCATCATTCTTAACTTTATCTATAAAATGGGGTTGGGGAATCAAGCAGCACAGTCCTGGTAGAAATCAGAATGTTAGCAAGTATGGCAACTAGTAATCAGATACAAAGAAGACAAAGAAGAGAATGGCATTTTTACAGACCACATACATTAACTATTCCTTCTCAGTTGGTCCAGGATCACTACCTAGGAAGTGGCTACCCTTTATCTGTGCCATTCTACTCCTATCTGAAAGGGGTTACAAAGAAGAAGCTGATATCAGAATGTTAGCAAGTGTAGTAATTAGCAACTAAAGATTGAGAAGATGAAGAGGATGGCACTTATAATAGATACTGTACATACCACAAGTTCCCTGTCTACCTTGAGGACACCCTTTCCTATATTCTTAATTCTATCTGGAAGATTATTCAAAGAAGGAGTGTCTATCAGCATTTAGATTTTTATTTGAGATGATATTAATATGTTAATTTCCTTAGGATTAACTGCTATGCCACTTTCCTATATTATTTTTATAATGACATTTGATGGGTTTTACACATGTTTTAAAAATAAAGCACAAATGCAGTAAAGTCACTCAAATAGGCATAGAAAAATAAGATGCAACCTTCACCTACACAAACAAATTCTTCTCTGTCCAACATCACCTCGAGCATCAAATTGTTTTGAGATGGGACACACATATACAATACTATCTATAATATAATTTGTTATATTTCTGGAAATATGTTATACAATGAACAGAAAACAGTTCTGTAAATATAATGCTAGCCAGAAATGAAACAGACTAAAGAAGTAATGCCAAAACAAGTAAGAGGAAAAATTTTCCCCTCTATACTTTGCCAAACATATCTCTTCTTGGAACAATTATATAATATTACAGCATATAAGACATAAGCAAAGTGATCCTGAGTTTTGTGACTTGATCCTACTAATTAATCAAGCAGAATGAGACGGCCACTAGAATCCCAATGTGCAGTATGATAAATACATACTCAAATCTGGTTAGTCAAATGCACTGATAGACAACCTAGGGTTGGGTGGGTGGCATCTGAGGCAGAAGGCTGTCTCACTGGAATTGAGCCTTCAACTTTGAAATCTGAGGAATTCTTTAGATACACAGCTGTGGAACTGACTGATCTAGTGAATGCCCTGCTGGTATCTGCCGGAGAATTAACAATGGAGCTACTCAGTTGATATGTTTGCACACAGTTTGGAGAACTAGAAAATCAAGGAGTGTTCTGGGAGAACTGCCACTGATGGAAGAAAAACACCTTGGTTTGTTTTTCTCTATGACCCAGATTTAACAAACTTGCAGAACTGGTTTGCATGGAAATAAGGAGTTACTTGCTTTGTCTTGCTTTGCTTTGCTTTGAGACAGGGTCTCACTGTGCACTTTCATCTGGCCTGGAACTTGCTAGGTAGATTATGCTAGAAGTCATGGAGATCTGTCTGCCTCTGCCTTTGCCTGTCAAGTGCTGTAATCAAAGGCAAAAGTCACCCTGCCTTGCTAGAAGCATTTTAAATTTGAAATATCTTATGGGAATTGAAATTAAATCATTGATAATACACCCAAACTATTTTCTAGTTTTAGAAACATTAAGGATCAAAATGCTTTTGCTAAGTCACATAAATGATACAAAGGCATCTCAGACTGAAGGTTAGAGCTCCTGTAATATAGAAGGATAGTACTTACCCCTGTCTGTATCATACAGGAAGACAAAACAATTCCATTCATAGTGATCCAGCAGGCTCAGGAGTGCACCTCTTAATGAAGGTCTTAGTTGCAGCACGAACTGACTCTCCCCTTCAGTGGGGAAGCTGGGTGTGATGAGGGAGATGTGTAGGGCACTGCAGAATGAGGTCAAGGTGTGCACTGACCTCTTGTCATAGAGTCCAAAAATGGCAAACACTCCTCTAGAATACTGGGAACAGACTGGGGGAAAAACAGAAAGAGAAGGCCATCACCAACTGTTAGACTCCAGAACTGGCCACTTGAAGTCTACAGCCTCTGAAGGCTTAAAAGAAAATCATTGAACTGTTAGCAACTGTGATAAGGAACACAAGAAAAGCGTGCACACATTGTGCAGTCAACTGTGAGTTCTTGAGTTTGTGCTGACAGTCAAGGCTTCCATGAAGCTGCTTTGAATTAAAACTCTGCATTTAAAAAGTCAATTCTAATTAAAGAGAAAATTGATTAAAATAAACAATATATGGTCCTCTAAAACACCTCAAATCCCATGCTCCAAGCTCTTAAGAATGAGAGATAAAAAATTTTTTCTGTATTTGTTCTTGCCTGAAAACTATAATGTACTTTGACTTTTTTTTAAGTAGGAATCAATGAAACAATTGCCTGCTTCCTAAGCTGTGTGCTTGCCACATCTATTCTGACTATGTTTGATAAACAAATTGTTGCCTTTTTATTTATAACTTTACTCTGTATTAATTTCATTTTTTGTCACAACTCTGAAGTCTGCTTGAATCATGTTTGAAAATAGAAAACTGGGTTTGAGAGATAAGCAACTGAGTGAACCAGAAGCAACTATGTAAATATAACCCTAAAATAATCACCCCAAATCCTGAGCCAGGTCTATAGGGAGAAAGAGAAAATCCTGTTTGCACTGCTGTAAAGTGAGGGAGATTGTTTATATTCTTTCTCAAATGTGTTTTGCTTACCATGGCATGACTGATTTATGAAACAAACTTAGGTGACTTTTTCTCATTTACACTTTAAAAGACAGAACTACAATTATCGGGAGACATTCATCCCCCCCACCCCCAGTAAAACAGGACTGCACTGTAGATTTTTATCTGACTAAGGTCTCCTAGAACTAGAGTTCCAGAGGGCTGTGAGATAACTATTGTGGGTACTGAGAAGCAAACCTGGGTCCCCTACAAGGTCATCAAGTGCTCTTAACTGAGCTATCTTTCCAGCCTACATAAGTGAAAAAAGATTATCAAAATGTTAAAAGTTCTAGAAATATATACAAACAACTTTATCTGAATCATATAATTTCTGAGATTTTGGAATAAATCTAGAGATGTTTTTATTATTTGTATTTACTATTTTACTTAAAAATCAGGGATAAGGAATGCATGTTATAACAGGATAATATAAAAATGAGTAGAAAGTAGATGCTGTTGATCATTTTTAAAGGACACTCACAGGATATTTTTGTAAACAGTATGGTTTAATAAAGGACAAAAGAGTATATTTTAGTTGAAAAGTTCAAGATGGAATTGACATAGGAATATAAGGGTAACATTGCAAACCTTGTTAAAAAAAAGCTCAAATTCTAATATTTCACTGCTTAGCCTAAATTATTGTTATTATTACTATTATTATGTTGTCTTATTTTCAGAAATAATGAAAACATAATTTTTTTCATGGTGTAAATGATGGAAATTTAATATGGCAAAAATTCAATGAGATCACATAAATCTACCATCCTATGAAGATGCAAAAAGCAAAAGCAGCATTTTCTAGATGCAGTTTCTTTGCATAGTTAAGTTTAAATAATTCTCTTATAGTGCAGTAAAAGTTCTAAAGATTAAAATACCAGCCGGGCGGTGGTGGCGCACGCCTTTAATCCCAGCACTCGGGAGGCAGAGGCAGGCGGATCTCTGTGAGTTCGAGACCAGCCTGGTCTACAAGAGCTAGTTCCAGGACAGGCTCCAAAACCACAGAGAAACCTTGTCTCGAAAAACCAAAAAAAAAAAAAAGATTAAAATACCTCAGTTAATCGAAAGCTAAGACATAAGATGTTTAGATTCTACACAGCAGATACCACTTGGATAGTTACGGTAGCAGTTTGTGAAGAAATCTATCAAAGATGATCACCCATCTCTAAGTCTGTGCTCCCCAGGAGCTAAAATTAGCTTGGAACATATTAACCATTCTCAAAGGCATGTTTATACAGTATGTCTGGTTATAATTTTATCAAGATGTAGAGCTGCCATAATGAAAACATTGGCATCTTGGGTTTCCAATATTCAGTTTCCATAACAATTCAATTTCCATGACTCCAGTGACCCAGTAGCATCACACTGTGGATCAGATACCAACCTCGTGGATATCCCTCCAAAACTTTGGGTGCATTTATGTGGGTGGGACAGTCCGAGCTTAATTCATTTCCTTCATATGTTCTTGTTTTCTTATAAGTTTTAGGCTGACTTTTAATCTTCACTTAATTAAAAATACTGAATCAATTCACTTTTTAAACCTTTTTAAATTTGCTTTTGGATTCTCACCATTGAACCGAGATTTTATACCTAGGTTAATCACGTATTTCACCACTGAACTATATCCCCAGTCCATGGTTCAAATAACTTTTATTTTACTCTTCTGAAAAAAGTCTTTATATTATGGTCTAATCTACATAATGTATAATACAAGTTATCTCATTAGTGATTAGCTTTAGAATTTGAGTCATCAACTGCAGCTTCCATTTTGCTACTGAACCTACTTGCAGGCTGTAAAAACTGTTCAGAAAAAGGAGGAGCAGTATTTTCCTCACAGTATTTCTCCAGGAACTCCAAAAGTTCCACAGAAGGTCATATGCTGCATGAGAACCATTGGTGAGCTAGAATGTGGTACACGATCTCTGCTGCCCTTCTATCCTACAAAAGAAAAAGAATCTAGGAACACTCCAGTTCTCATTTATGCAAAATATTAGCTCTTGTTGTAGGAAGCTAAGTACTCAATAGGTTTTAAACTAAGGCACTTCAGAGAAGGCCCTCCTACCACTCACCCCGTCTGTGTGTTTCAATGCAAGCTCATAACTTCCCATTGCTCTGGTACTAACAATATTATTTAGCCTATTTCAGTTTATTTTACTAGGCGTCAACAAATTTAATAATGCCTTACTTTTAAACCTTTTTGTCTGTTTCTATTTTTTTCATCATGATACATAAACTGATTTTTATCATAGTTATCTACCATTCTGCTTCTATTACTCTTACTTTGAGAGTATACAAAATACATACTAATTAACATTTCCTTCTGGATGAATTCTATCATCCACTTTCCTTTGCAAAATCTGTTTATAGTGTTATTCTTTTGAATATTATCCCCCTGTTTTAATCGACAGTCCTGGCTTGCCAGGTGAAGGTTATTGTGTCTTCAATCTGTAAGATTAGGCTGTTAGTCAAATATTCAATGTTATTTTCTTCATGTGAAACCCTGAACAATATAGCATTTGGTTGAACAGATTCAAATTTAATAGCCTAGTCATTTCCATATTTATTATAAATTTATCTTTGGGAACACAAAATCAAAATTTGCTTGGTTATCTCTCATACCATCTGCTGTTTCTTGGCATACAAATAAGTATTCAAACAGTATATATAAAAGTATGTAAATACAGAATAAATTAATACAGTTAACTAAGCTTAATAAGAATATGTTCTTAATGTAGAAAAAGAAAACCGAATTTTAGTTTTTAATATAAAATAACGAACAGTAATTATTGCATAGTCACTGAATAGAGGTGGTAATAGATCAACAGATATTTTGGGATATAAACACTGATTAGAATGAGGTCTTCAGTGAAATAATGCAATCATAATTTTAAGTGTGCATTCTATATTTTGCTTCACTAATGAGATAACTTGGATCATATATTATGTAAATTACTCCATAATATAAACACATGATGATAATCTTAAACTTTATACCTGATGGTGTGAGTGAATTAAACATGTCTTCTCATCAGGTAGTTGCAAAATTTCATTTCCCATACATATTGCAGATGATAAACTAAATCACATAATGACATAATTTGTGATGAATTTTAGTGTTGTATCAGATCCAAGTATTGTGACATGGTCTTAGCTCAACATGTTGCAAGTTAGAAGCTGTGTATTGAATTTGAATGCCACAGTGGAATGGAACAAGTAAATGTAATGCAGTTGTTCTTCTTCATAGTTCTTACCATTCTCTTTTAATTAAATTATTTAATTTTCCCTTTTAAGAGATTTTCCTAAATGTATTTGAAACTCAACTTTATTAAGGCACAGAGCTTCTGTACTTTGTTCCTCCTATGTTCTCACTAGCTGCTCACAGCTGCGTCTTTTGGGGGCACTTTTCATATAGTTTCCAATTCATCTATCTCATGTTTCATCATCTCCTAAGTCTTTATTGCTGAAAACCCATTTTACCTTCTGTTTAGTGAAATTCTCTTCTGTGTTTTGACATGTTTAGATGTGTCTTTCAAATTCTTTCCTTGTATTGATTCCTAACACCACACTCCTGGTCTTCCTTTGTTACTGGGCATGTTTTGACACCCATTTCTTTAAATTGGTATACCTTCACATTTTCCATCTTATACCCACTATTTTTCTCAAAACACAGACGAAGTCATTTAATTCTGGGGATTTTACATGTCAAATGTTATAATTTGAATACAAAATGCTCCCCAGAGACTCACATGTTTGAACACTTGGTCATCAGATGGTGGTGCCATTTGGGAAGAGTGTAGTACCTTGAGGAGGTGGAGCCTTGATGGCCGAAGGGGGTTACTGGGGCAGACTTGGAGGTTTTATTGTTCAGACTCACTTCCTTTTCAGATTGCTTCTAAAGTGCAGGTGTAATGTGACCCATGATCTCCTGCTCCTGCCTTTATGCTTTGCCCATGACAATGTATTGTATACCTTTATCTATAAACTGAAATGAATATTTCTCCCATAAGTACTTGTAAATATTTTGCTACAATACTGACTATAAAATCTGATTATATGATCACTCTATGGAATGGTTAAGAAGAAGGTTTTTTATTGTAGATATGAGGGAGAAAACAGGCAGAGGTATCTGAAAGAGTCCAGAGCAGAGAGAGAGAATGTAGAAGACTGAACATGGTCAGATACTACACTTGGCAATGAGAAAAGCAGGAGCAGACCAGAGACATAGAGAGAGGTGGGGGGAGGGGGCGGTGGTGGGGAGCAAAAGATGAAGACAAATAGAGTGTGGGCAAAAGACAGGACAAAACTGAAGAACAAGGGGGAACATAGCAGAAACAACAGGGTTATACAGAGAAATGAGTAGCCTGTGAGCTAGGGAAGCTTTGTATAGGAGGGGAGGTGAGAAGAGCACTAAAAAGCTGTGGCGCTAGCATAAATTCTGATATACATGATTGTGAAACTGAGGAAGCTTGAAGGTCAGCATGAATTTTGGTACACTAATGGGCACAACAGGTAGTCATTTTTCCCTTTTGCCACTGATAAGGGTTTCTTTTAGTAGAGACGAACCAGCTTCACAAGTTTCTGAATAATGCTGACTTTAGTTTTTAATGCAAACTTTAAGTATGGGAAAGTTTCCTTTGCACCTGTCACTGAGAAAAGTAATGCAATTTTCTATGTGCACATGCCCACCTTCCAATTGTACCGTGTCAAATCTACTATTTTGTCTGATATCTATATGTCTGTCCTTTTCATAACTTTTGTGACACAATGAATTATCCCAGATTCCTTGTCACAGCAATTCCTTTTACAATTATTTTATCATCTCCACATTTGGAACTGTAGTCTTTCTCTAATAAACCTGGAAGCCTGGTTGTTGTGAAGAGTCTACAGAGAAAACAATCAAACTCATTCTTTCTCAGCCATAACTAGGTTCCAACCACTACTATATCATTAGGAATAATGTTACAAATTATTAATCTATAATACTACAAATTATTAAGTGCTAGTTAATTGTCATAGTTACCTATTATATATATATCACTTTTATAATCTATAATATAACCTCTTATATCTTGCATTAAATATAAAATGACATACACAGTAAATCACTGAAACTACTATAATCCATTAAGATTGGGATCTTTTGTTATATAATAAGTGACAAGAAAAGTCTTTGTATATTATCTAGAGAGACCCCAGAGACCCTGAAAATAATATGTCACTCTCGCCATTGCCTACCCACCAGAAAAAGATTGTAAGACCTTACTCTCAAAGACACTGCATGCATTAGGTGCAGATCATGTAAAAATGAAGCTGGAGCTAAACTTTAAGATTCTTCCCTGCTGACGATCTGGTCTGGGCTTGATGGGCATTTGAGCCTTAGGCACTGAGCTCTGGTCTTCATGTTCTTGCTTTCCAATGTGACAGCTGCACCCGTGTTTAGTCAGTTTAAACCATTTAAACGTCTTCCATATATTTTTATCATGTAGTCCCTGGCAATTTGACACTACCTTAGATATAGTTTCAATCATTGCTCCAATTTTAGTAGAGCTCTACCTGTGATTATTTATTTATTTATTTATTATTTATTTATTTATTTATTTATTAAAGATTTCTGCCTTCTCCCCGCCACCACCTCCCATTTCCCTCCCCCTCCCCCATCAAGTCCCCCTCCCTCATCATCCCTAAGAGTAATCCAGGTTCCCTGCCCTGTGGGAAGTCCAAGGACCACCCACCTCCATCCAGGTCTAGTAAGGTGAGCATCCAAACTGCCTAGGCTCCCTCAAAGCCAGTAAGTGCAGTAGGATCAAAAACCCATTGCCATTGTTCTTGAGTTCACAGTAGTCCTCATTGTCCATTATTTTCAGCAAGTCCGGTTTTATCCCATGCTTTTTCAGACCCAGGCCAGCTGGCCTTGGTGAGTTCCTGATAGAACATCCCCATTGTCTTAGTGTGTGGGTGCACTCCTCGCGGTCCTGAGTTCCTTGCTTGTGCTCTGTCTCCTGCTCTTCATTTGGACCTTGGGATTTCAGTCCGGTGCTCCAATGTGGGTCTTTGTCTCTGTCTCCATTCATCACCTAAATGTTTTTCGTTGGGTTCACCTTCTTAATTAGCTTCTCTAGGATCACGCATAATAGGGTCAACGTCCCCTATTCATGGCTAGAAGGGATGTACTCACTCATAACTGTGATAATTTAAAGAAGCCCCTCTGGCAGAAAATATGTTCCATAGTAATTTTGTCCTTATTCCTTTCAATTACTCTTTGTGATTTATGTGGTATGTGTGTGGTGATAGTGTATCCATATGTGTCTATGAATCTTTGTTCCTGGGATTTAAGAAAAACATACAGTATAACATGGAGCAGAAAACTCATATGAAAGCTGAATAATATACAAAAATTCTCAGTGTAAACTATTTCTTGTTTGTCCCATGTAGCACTCAAAGCAGATAAAGAGCTTCTAAATCATTTCTGAGCCAAGGATAAAGGTTTGTTGCTATTCTGTCACTGGCATTACAACTTTTTCTAATTCTTACTGGTACAGTGATACCATTTTTAAATTTATGTCAGTTCTTGATATAGTGTCTCAAGAAGTACATATCACTTACGCCTCCCTGAAGAAGCTATAGTGCCTGTTCCTGTTTATTCTTGGTTACTAGATCTCTCTTCCTAGGATAACTTAATTTTATGAAGATTTTCATTCCAATAAAATATTTCTCTAATTCGTTCTTTTTTTTAGATTTATTTATTTTATGTGTATGAATATTTTACCTGCATGTATGTGCACCAAATGTGTGTCTGGTGCCACTAAGGTCGGAAGAGGGTGGCAGAACCCTTGACAGTAGAGTAAACGATGGTTGTGAGTCACCATGGAGGTGTTGGGAATAGAATCTGGGTCCTACTATAGAGCAAAATTGCTTTTAACTGATGAGCTGTCTCTCCAGGCGGTTTCTTATTTGTTTTGTTTGTGCTCAAGTGTACATGTGCATACCAGTGTGCATGCAAGTGTATGAGCAAAAATGTTAAGGCCACAAGGCAACATTAAGTATTTGCCCCAATCACTCTCCACCTTGTCTTTTGAGACAGAATCTCCCAATGATTGGAACTACTGGCTGGTCAATTTACTCCAGGGATCCAGCCATATCTCCTTTTTAAATGACTGTCAGGGATCCAAATTCAGATCTCATGGCTGCAGAACAAGTACTTAACTGAATGAGCCATAACCCCAGACTCCTAACAAATACCATTTTAAAAATCAAACATGTGAAGGCTGGAGATATAGCTCAGAGTTTAGGAACATACAGGCACTGCACTTGCAGTGGACCTTGAGATTGGACTCCAGCCCCACACTGATACTCAAGCGCCAGGAGATATAATGGTTTCCCCTAGCATCACTGAACACAATACTGACATGAGTAATCCTCTCCATACACACAGAATTAAAAATAAAATTAAATTCTCTTGAAAATTAATCTTTTTAATTGTTCTCAGTAAATCTGTTTATGTTACAGAAACAGGAATTTTTTAAAGTTAAGTCATTGCAACCTATGGTTCTAAAACACTGTGGTCTAATATAATAACTTTACTAAATTTTGTTTGGTCGGGGTTCTGAAAGAAAACTTTTTTTAAAGCTTTTTTTATATTTATTTATTTATTTATTACGTGTACAATATTCTGTCTGTGTGTATGCCTGCAGGCCAGAAGAGGGCATCAGACCCATTACAGATGGTTGTGAGCCACCATATGGTTGCTGGGAATTGAACTCAGGACCTTTGGAAAAACCGTTAATGCTCTTAACCTCTGAGCCATCTCTCCAGCCCAAATGAAAAGCTCTAAATAAGTTTCTTATGTATAGTTCATTCTAATGACATACACATTCAGTGTGTCATCCAGCTTCCCCTGATACTCTTGAAATAGAATCTCTCTTTTTATGTTGTTATACTTTGTGAGCTTCCAAAAAGGTATGATTTATTTAGCTATGGCATATAATTTTTGACTTTGTCCATCTATACATCCTCATACATTTCTTGATAGTTTTACATTCAAAGTGATACATTTTTGAAATAGGAAGTAAATGAATAAACCAAAATACTATCAAGAAGACTGTAATTTTATATGTCATACTTCAGTATTCTCCTAGGGACTTGTTATTTCATTACTTTTATATTGAAATAAAATTACTTTACTACATATAGGTTCTATGAATACTATTATGATCAAATGTTACACATAATAAACATATATCATAAATGCTTATAGTTAAGTTTATTTTCAGCAATGATGTACTATTAATAAAAATCCTGCCTATTAATATCAGAGGAGGTATATTAATCTTAGCTACCATGAATAGAATGTATTAAATAAAAAAATATAAGGAAGAGAGAGTTAGCTATTTGAGGAAAGTAGACACAGAGGCTACAGAATATTTACAAACCGAATAACACAAGAGTGAGTTACTCTGCTCATGAGATTGATCTAGGCAACAGTCCAACAGAATCTAGAAGGTTGAACTCCTGGGACCTCTTTGTTGCTATGGTTATGACAGATCACTTCATATTACTGGCATTTACCACATACTAGAAGTCTCTATACCCGAAATAGCAATTCTTACAATGACTTTTAATTACTAGCACTGTGTGGGCATGGACGTTTTGTGATGTAAGTGTGCTGTCCCCCTCCCTGGTATGGAGTCTTTGCTGTAAACATGGTGTATACCTTGTGCTTTTTTTTTTTTTTTAGTTTTTTTATTGGTATTTACTTCAGTAACTTGAATCTACAGATATAAGTGTTACAAGTAAACACAGATATAAGAGTTACAAGTAAACACAGATTATGCATGCAAAGTTCTGCTCATAAAGGTTACATGTGCAGGTACATGAATTAGAAGCATGCTTCTAGAAATATGACCAAACTATTTTTAAAATGAAAAAATGGAAAATCACATTCTGAAAATATAGAGATGGTTTACACAATTCAAAAATCAAACGTTGCTTATAGCAGAGATGTATGACAGCTACAGGATTCAAGTGACAAGCAATAGGTTCTCAAGAAATTAATACTGGTCAAAGAGAACAGGAATATTTTTACATTTTACTAAAATAACATTCGACTACTAGAATTGCCAATCTCACACGAATAAATTTCTCTAAAAAGGAAATGCAACCAAAACAGCTTCCAAAGTCAAATGAAGTCTGCAAGGCTCAGATTAAAATCTGGAATGTTTCAGATGAAGAGTAATAAAAAATACAACTGGTTTTGTTTTTTATTGAATGGAATAAAACTTTGACATTTCTTTGAAGCCTCAAACAACTAAAATTTCATTTTTCTGAGTGGTTCTATGTTATCTTTCTCTTATTGGTGCAAATTGCTTTCCATAAGTTTACAACAGTCAGTCTCTATGAAGTGCTTTTGTCTGTTGCCATTCTGATGAAACAAAAACTTATTCACCTCTTATCTGGTGGTCTTAACAATGTGGATAGAAACCCAAGAGCTGATTATCTTGCTTCACTTTGATAGATTTGAAAATTTGATACTTGTTATCACCTGAGAAATTCTACCTGAAGCATTGAAAAATCTTTATATCTCTTGTTGCCATCAAAAAGGATTTGGATTAGTAGACAGAGGCTTAAACTTATTAATGTGTAATACCTAATTTTAGCTATGTATAGGATGTAGAGAAGAAATAAAACAAATGTGGTGTTATGGGACAAATATAAAAAATAGATGTATCTAAAATATCACAAGAATATCAATAATTGTGGGTACTAGCAAGAATATATTTAAAATGTAAAATAAATAGAATTAACACTAGAGCACAAAATTGCAATTTATTTTATAAATATATTTGTATATTTCAAAGGGCCATTGTGTATATTTATTTACTGTGATTATTATTGACACTATTTATGCTTGTTTATGTCTATAATTGTGTCTCTATTTTTTAATAAAATCATGTCAGTATAGTGACTCACAGCCTAGGGGACAAGACAGAGATGTGAAATCATACTCCAAGACATGAAGATAACTGAAAAGATAGACAAGGGATGTTAGGAAGCATAGAAGAGAAGTGTTTGTCATAGGATATGGTTGATACCTGAATTTGGAATTGGAATCAATGAGTCAGACTGAGGACAGAGAAGATAATAAGTAGGACAGTCTATCAGACAAAAAAAAAAAAAAAAAAGACATAAGATAATAGCAAACTGGAGAAAATATGATCGGCATAGACTGTGAATATTATTCCTGGGAGATATGTAGAAATTAGTTAGAGCTCAGTGGATTATTGTGTAGGCTGAATGAATAAGGAGGGAAACAAGAAGAAAGGTCACACCATGCTTTTTGTTACTGATTTTGAGTGAATGAATGAAAAGCAGTTACACAACCTTGGGCGGTAGGTAGATTGAAAATATTTTGCTTGGTTATTATGAGACAAGTACAGTTTCAGAAAGAAAACAATGGTTCTGTTGTGGACATATTTAGTTTAATATGCTGAGTTTCAAGTAGGTGACTCCACATAAGAATGTGAAGCCAAGGTCTGTAATGAAAGAGAACAAGCAGATTCAGTGTATAGCATTAAAGAAGTGATTGTGAAGGACAATATGAGATTCAGAAGGAATGCTCAAAGACATGTCTGATGCTAGGACTGTGGAAAGAAATCATTTCAGAATGAGAGGAGATCGTGAGATTTAGATGAAATTAAAGGAGGGTGTCTCAGAAAGTGTGCAAACTCACATCTAAGAATTTCCTTCTAGAGCCTGAGTTGCTCTTGCAGTTAGAAAGTTGTTGGTAGTGTTATAATGTTATTTAAAGACCACAAGTGTGTTCTGAATCACCTGAATAGCTGGCAATACTCTATGCATTATATTCCATTACATTCCAAACTGCTTCACAGATTCTATCAATATTAATCAAATGTGTGCACACAACTGGCTGAATGACATCTTGGTTTGAAAATGGAGTCATGGTATAGGTAATTGATATGCAAACACACACATGCACACCCATATCACATGTATGCACACATGTATATGCAAACACACACAAAACAATTCTAAATCAATGAAAGAAATTTATTTGGATCGTACATTTCTGTATTTCTAGCACTAGTAAAACCAAGGCAGGAGCATCACAAGTGTGAGGCCAGACAGACAACTCTGTTTCATGAAAAATCGATATTGGAAAGAAGGGTTCCATAATGAGAAAGAAGTGAAAAAGACAGGGGGATGACAGAGAAACAACCCATATTCATTGCTTATATGAATGAAACTGTTAAGGAAAAAGAAGCCAAAATGAAGCGAACCCTTAAACAACAGAAAGTTCCCAAACAAGCAAACAAAGCCATCTATACAGTTTGTAAACATGCACACTCTCTTGTAAACCTTATGTGTACACAATAGAAATAAAATTCAAAACAATGAAATGAAAGATTGAATGGATATGGAGAGGTGATAAGATTTGAGACTGGCACATAGCAGTAATATAGACACTATATATTTCTGCCAGGTGCAGCATGGGGAATTTGAGAAAAGGGAATTCATGTGAGGTATTAGTTTGCTGGAGTTCACCACTACCCTCAAACATAGTCCTCTATACATTCTCTTGCTTCCCTTCTGAGAAATGACCTTGGGCTTCTTTTCCTGTCCCTCTCTAGGCAGGATTTAAACACAAAAGATCATAGTGTAATACTTTCATTCTTTAGATAACTTAATCGGTTTTTGTGAGTCCCGCTGAAGTTTCCAAAGCTTAATAACTGGCAGTTTGTTCTTTTCTTCCCTATCAGGTCAGATTAAAATATCAATACTTTACTTGAAATCTCCCTTTGATTATCCATTTGGGACCAAACTCCCAGGTCAGTGGGTGGGCACATAGAACGCTTCACCTCCTTCATAGGCCAATTCTCTCTTTTATTCCACGCCAGTGAAAAGAAGAAAGAGCTACTAAATATTCTCAATTCTTAGTTTTCTTCTCTGCCACCATGTTGGTCATGAGCCAACCTTGCCAGGTATGCATTCTAATATCTAACATCTTTTCAACCTCCATTCTCTTTTTTATTCAATGCTGACATTCTGTTGTCCAGTTGGCTATGAAAATCTCCCAGAACAAGCTCCTTATTTCTTTCTCCTTAGTTACTATGTGTAGAAAAAATGATATAAGTAGGATGGCATTTCATACCTGATTAAAATGCCTGTGATTTTTTTTTGCTGTGTTTACAGTAATGTAGATCAGACAGAAAGGTAATATAGTCTTCTCTCTGTAATTTACTATTGATTTCACATGGTGTGCTTACAACAGCTGTCCCTATATTTCTCATGGCAAGACTAGTCTCTATAATTTTAAATACTGTTATATTGATTTATGTATTTATTATTTTATATTTTCATATTTAATTTGTAATAAATTTTCATTTATTTATTTAATTATTTTAAGATTATAATTTAATTATGAGTTATTACTTTCACCTCTCCAAACTCTCCCATATATCCCTCTCTACTCTACTTCAAGTTTGCACCCACCATTTTACAATTGTTATTGTGTGTGTGTGTGTGTGTGCATTTTCTCTATTTGTTTGGTTAAATGCCAGCAGTGCAGAGCCTCTGTTTGATTCTTTGTGCCATAGGCTTTGACAGCTATACCCAATCTCACAAAGATTTTTGAAAGAAGAGGTAACTTGATTGTTTAGTTCTCTGTTATGTACTCAGCTCTAAGCTCAACAGTCCAAACACTCAATATCCATTGAATTAATAAAATCAGTATTTCTGGTGAATTAAATAGAGAAAGAAGAGAGAATCAAAAGATGTGGTTTGATTGGCTTGGAGCCAAAAAAGAAAAAACAAAACAAAACAAAAAAACCAACACCTTCTTTTGTTCCATAATTTGATTCTGTCCCCTGATTTCCATTTATTCAGTCTCTGCTAATCTCAGGAGGCTCTTATGTGTGTTTCCCCTCCCCTTCTTCTGTGTATCAACTCATCACTAATGTTTAATTAAAGCTCAGTTTCAGAAAATTGTTAGTTTTATTACATAGAATTAGAAGTCTAACCAAACCTTCTGAGCAAAACAATTATGATCATAATTCTTCATGGATTGGTTAACAATTTAAACTCAAACAATGAGGCAATCTTCTTCACAACTGACAGGAGCCGGATGATATATATATATATATATATATATATATATATATATATATAGTTGTGTGTATACATGTATGTGTATGTAAGTAAGTTTGTGTGTGCATGTGTGTGTGTGTGTGTGTGTGTGTGGACATTATTCTCTTATTTTCACTAGTGTATATGATGATCCTGTTGGTATATTTCCTGGAATTCAGACTGGAGCAGAATACCAAACAGTACTAATTCCAGGACTTTATGTCCCCCAGAACTCTTGTAGCAATCTTTTGACCCTGGATGGCTCTGGTTATTTCTGTTCACTCTGTATTTACCTAGTTATATCTGTTAACTTTAAAAGTCTTGCTATACATCTTCCCAAACAGGTTTTTATCAACTGTAATGAATCTTTTTCTGTTCCAACAGCCAGCTCCCAAATAATGGCATGGAGACTTCTTATTAATTACGAAAGATCAACCTATAGCTTTAGACTTGTTCCTAAGTGGTTCTTACAATGTTAACACATTTCTATTAATCTACGTGCTTCCATGTGGCTCATGGCTGGTACCTCTTCCTGCAGGTCTTGTTTGTTCTTTGTCTCCTGGCGTCTTTCTCTGATGCCTCATTTCTTCTTCTTACTTCTATATTCTCAAAGTCCCACTACCTAGCTATTGGCCACACATATTTTACCCCACCAGTCAAAGCAACACACAGTTTACAAATAACCCATGACAATCAACCATGTGGATAAAACTAAGTTCTCTTAAATGATAACAATATTACAACACTTCACAAAGTCTGGATATATCAATTCAGCAATTTTCATTCTTCCTCTGATTTACCTTTTTGATGCTCAAATGATAAGCTCTTCATTTTCTGATTTGAAAATGTTCCAATCAGATGATAGAAAAAGCATGTTGGGCCAAAATTCATTATTTTATGCCCTTAAGGCATTATCTTAGGTTATTAATATGTAAATTTTAATCTTTTTAGATTCTAAGTAGTGAATTTGTTATAGTACAGAAAGTTTCTGAGTTAATCAACAAGCTGAAATGTAAAATACGCAAAAATATTTCACTTTAATTGTATCACAATTATGGACATTCAGTCGCTCAGATGTCTTCCTGGAAGCTGCTCTGGACAGTGCCATTAGAGATGGGAATGCAATCACGGGCCTGTACTTGAACAGCCTGGCTTGTGCTTCACTTCCAGTTTTATGACATCTCAACCAAAAAGCACATTTCACTTCTAAACTAAACTAATTAAGAGCTCAGTAAAAATATACAGGCTTCTTTTCACATTTCTTTCCAGAGTCAGGCTATCATAATGGAGACACATGGCACATTTCGCTTCTAAGCAGCCTAAAGGAAAGAGCAGAAGGCTTTTTGTAGTACTCAGGATGAGCAGGAATATTTCATTCAGAGTAAAAATGACTTCTTTGGCAGTAATTTGGAAGCTGGAAAGATTTTATCATTCTTTTATACTGCTAATATAGAGCAATAAAGTTGCCACTGAGGAGACCTTGGCAACAAGGAATACGAGAGGTGATGAAGGAACCAGTTTCTACCATGCATCTAAATCAAAATAGGTGTGCTTGCTTCAAGTCAGTTCCCTATCACTGCTATACAAAATACCATATAGGCCACTAAAGCGTCAGTGATTTTCTGCTTACCATTCAAGATTTTAGGATGTATTTTCACCTTCTAGTGACTTTTTAATGGAAACTTTTGATTATCACTATATTTTATGCTGTGACACAATTCCATAATTGCAACAAGATTCTTTTTATGCTAGCAAAAGACATTTTCAAGTATTTAAATAATATGTGAAAGCTTTTCTTCATCACTAAGCACACAGTTGTCTTTCTAAAAATCATTTAAATGCATTTGGAAGTGGAAGACTTCAAATAAAAATGTAGCAGAATGATATTTGGGCAGATACTGTACTGTGTTGTAGAAACGGTATTCTAAAGAATGTGACACTTCTGGGAAAGTGTCACCACTTAATTTGAATTCAGAATTGCGTGACTCTTGTCAAATGTCTGTTAATAGAACTAGATGTAACTGTGCCTGTTCTATTCTTCAGTATTCAGTCTAAGATTTGGCCCAGCATTCATGATCAACACATGCAAAGTAGGTAACTGAAATAATGGAGCACAGAAGAAATCATGTGTGCAAGATACCTGAGATTCAGGAAGATACTGGGCTTAATGCACTTAATGCACTGGGCGAATAATATGATTCAAGTAAGGAAAGGTAATTTCTAGGCAACAAAATTGGAATTCGGAGTTTCTCGTACTCTCAGTGCGATCACTTGCTCCATTATTTGAAAAGGCTCCCAGGCTTTGAAAGTCATAACTCAACATCACTGACAGAAATCACCATAATCACAATGTTCTAAGAATTAAAAGCTGCAATATTAACATTTCACTTTTATGCTAAAATTTATTTTTTTCTCAAAGCTTTTGCATTTTTTGAATAACTATGATTCTACAGAACCAAAGAAATCAAACTTTATAATATAAATGTTTGAAAATAAAATACATTTTAATACGTGTTTCAAGGCACAAAATATGATAAATTTAAGCATCCTTTTGAAAGTAAAAAATTTGCATTATTTGATTATATAAAGCAATATGTTAAATGTTTAAAAGATCTACAGACATGTCTATTGTATCAAATACTATACAAGGATATTTTAGCTGTTTTTCGAAACAACTTAACTGTTTTTATGTACTTAGCACAAAAAAGAATATCTTCCAGAACTTATTCAATAGAATTACCATTCATAGTGTTCTGAACAAACAGTCATGGGAATTCCAAATACAACAACTTTTTAATATATTCCACTATTTCCTCACGGAAGTTTAGATTTAATAACTATTTTTTATTTTTTGCTAGTACAAACATTTTTTTCATTCTTTACTTTTTGCATACCTGTTTCCCCTCCCTCATCTCCTTCAGATCCCCCACTTTCCCCCAACCCAACTCTCATCTACTCTTCGGAGAGGGTAAGGCCTCCCCTGG
Organism: Chionomys nivalis; assembly: GCF_950005125.1. Lineage (NCBI taxonomy): Eukaryota > Metazoa > Chordata > Mammalia > Rodentia > Cricetidae > Chionomys > Chionomys nivalis. The sequence continues at coordinate 5,749,401 of NC_080089.1, forward strand.
GAAGTCAAGTCTTTCCCATCACCTCATTGAGGCAGAACCAAGCACCCCTCCTGACCCTTTCCCATGCCTAGGCTGAGCAAGGTATCTCTCCATAGAGAATGGGTACCACAAAGTCAGTTCATGCATTAGACTTAGATTTTGGTCCCACTTCAGTGGCCCCATATACTGCCCAAGCCACACCATTGCCACCTTTATTCGAAGGGTCTAGTCTGATCATATGCAGGTTACCCAGTTGTCAATCCTGAGTTGGTGATTTCCCACTAGCTCAGGTCAACTGATTCTGTGGGTTTTCCCATCATGGTCTTGCCCCCTATGTTCATATTATTGTGACTTACTCATTTCCTTTGTACTCTGGGAGCTTGGCCCAGTGGTTAGTTCTGGATCTCTGCTTCTGCTTCCATCTGTTTCTTGAAGAGAGTTCTAGCTTCTGTATGGTTGAGGTCTGTAGGCTGGTTATCCATTGCTTTATGTCTGATATCCACTTATGCAACATATGTCTTTCTGGGTCTGGATTACCTCACTCAGGATGGTTTTTTTTTCTTTCCATTTCCCTGAAAATTTTTTTTGCCCTGAAAATTTTAAGATGCTTTTTCATAGGTTTTTTTTTTTCAACTGCCGAGTAGTACTCCATTGTGTAAATGTACCACATTTTCTTTATCCATTCTTTGGTTGAGAGACATCTAGGTTGTATCCAGGTTCTTGCTATCATGAATAGTGTTGCTATGAACATAGTTGAGCAAATGTATGAGTTGTGGTAAAATGTGCTTCTTTTGGGTATATGTCCAAAAGTGGTATTGCTGGGTCTTGAGGTACTTTGTTTCCTAATTTAATGAAAAATCACCAAACTGATTTCCAAATTTTGCACTCCCACCAGCAATGGAGTGTTCCCTTTACTCCATATCTTCTCCAGCATAAACTGTCATCAGTGTTTTTGATCTTAATTATTCTGATAAGTGTAAAATAGCATCTCAGAGTTGTTGATTTGCATTTCCTTGATGATTAAGGATGTTGATCATTTCCTTAAGTGTCTTACAGCTATTTGGGATTCTTCTGTTGAGAATTCTGTTTAGATCTTACCTGATTATTAATTGAATTATTTGGTAGTTTGATATCTAGTTTGTTGAGTCTTTGTATATTTTGGAAATCAGCTCTCTGTCAGATGTGAGGTTGGTGAAAATCTTTTTCAATTCTATAGGCAGCTGTTTTGTCTTGTTGACTGTGTCCTTTCCTTTAGAGAAGATTCTCTAGTTCAAGAGATCCCATTTATTAATTCTTGCTCACAGTAGCTGTGCTACTGGTGTTATATTTAGGGAATAGTCTCCAGTTCTAATGCACCAAAGGGTACTTCCCAGTTTCTCTTCTGTGAGGTTCAGAGTGGCCAGATCTATGTTGAGGTCTTTGATCCATTTGGACTTGAGTTTTGTTCTTGTGGATAGATACAGATCTATTTGTTTTCTTCTACATGTTGACATCTAGTTACACCAGCACCATTTGTTGAAGATGTTTTCTTTTTTTCTTTTATAATTTTTGCTTCTTTGTCAAAAATTAGGTGTTCATAGTCAATATCAGGGTTTTCAAATCTGGCTCTTTCGCTACCTCTTTCTTTATATAAATATGTTTGTGCAGATGATCTACCTATCATTAGTTGCCTCTAAATGTATCTGGAGGAATTCAGCAGCAGCAATGTCAGTGAATGAAGCAGTTCAAGCAATGGGTGTATAAGGTTAGAGACAAACTCAAGAATGCTTGCCCACCTCCCTTGCTGTCTATCTCAAATGGGATTAAATGCCAGTGGCTTGGGGAATCTGCGTGGTTTATATTGTCTTGAAATCTGAATATTTGTGAAATTATTTCTAACTTGCAAATGTTGTACAGTAATAAAAACATATGTCCATTTTAGAGTATATCAAGATCAAGTTTTATTTGTAGACAGTATATTGTTAGAACTGAGTTTTAGAGCTCTACTGTGCCTTTTCATTTAAGTTGGATAAGCTGCCACCTATAATCAAAAAAGTATCCAAATGGTCAATTTAATTGCTGCTCATCGTTTTTGAGACGTCTATTGTCATTCAGTAGTACATGCATGTGTAAGTATAGAAGCTTGTGTTTTCCAGTGTGAGAAAGAAAATATCACTCCTGGATCATGGAATTCTTTGAATGAGGACATTTTTAGACCATATCTAGACTGAATATTTTCTCCTACAAAACTGCATCTCAGTGTTATAAAGTGTTCTCTTTAGACATCATGAGGAAAAGTAAAGGTCCTTAGCTTGGATAAAAAGAGAGTCAAAACATCTCCTCTAAGAAGGGCAATGACTGAGTAGGCAGCAGTCCTGTGGCCCAGAACCCCCAACTTCCTAAGACCTCCACATGAGAGAAAAGCCAGGGGCCCCCTCCCCAGGTCCCTGGGCATTACTAGCTGCCATCTGGGAACTTGCCAGCTAGCCCTCATCCATCCCACCCCCATCCTGCCATTCCCTGCGAGCTTCATGGAACCCTAACATACATCCTACGCCCATACTTGGAGGACATAGGAGGTGAGTAGGCAGCGGCCCTATGGCCCTGGACCCCCAACTCCCTAAGACCTCCATGTGGGAGAAAAGCCAGGGGCCCCTCTACCTGCCAGCAGGGAGCATGCTGGCTAACCCTCAATCCCCCTCCTGCCCCCAATCCGCCATTCCTTGCAAGCTCCGTGGAACCCTGCCATACATCTTGTGCCCATATTTAGGGGACATAAGAGCTTAGTAGGCAGCGGACCTGTGGCCCTGAACTGTCAACTCCCTAAGACCTTCACGTGGGAGAAAATCCATGTCCCTTGGCATTTCTAGCCACCATCAGAAATCTTCCCTGCTAGGGCTTAATCCACCCCACCCTCAACCCACCATTACCTGCTAACTCCTTGGAACCCTGCAAAACACAGCCTGTGCCAATACTGAGTGGACCTAAGAGATAGCCACAGCAAGAATTGGACCGAGAAGCCAAGACACTGCTGGCCTCATTTGAAGGAAAAGATGGGTAGGCGCCAATGCAAGAATTCCTCCAACATCCTAAAAAATCAACATGGTAACACCAGAACCCAGTGGATACACAACAGGAAGACTTGATTACCCTAACCCAGATGATGTAGAAGAAAACGACATTAAACATAACTTTATGAAAATGATGGAGCCCCTTAAAGAGGAAGTGAAAAACTCCCATAAAGAAATAGAGGAGAACATAATTGAACACATGTCCTTGCGGCACAATTGAGCATCCTTTGGATACATATCCAAAAGTGGTATTACTGGGTCTTGAGGAAGGTTGATTCCTAATTTTCTGAGAAATCTCCACACTTGTCAGTGTACCAAAGGGGTTGTACCGGCTTGCATTACCACCAGCAATGCAGAAGTGTTCCCTTTTCTCCACAACCTCTCCAGCATAAGTTGTCATCAGTTTGTAAGATCTTGGCCATTCTTAAAGGTGTAAGATGGAATCTCAGAGTTGTTTTGATTTGCATTTCTCTGATGACTAAGGATGTTGAACATTTCCTTAAGTGTCTTTCTGGTACAGGAGATTCTTCTGTTTGTGTGTTGCTTTCATTGCTTGAATAAAGAGACTGCCTTGCCTTTTGATAGGGCAGCTCTTAGGTGGGTAGAGTAGACAGAACAGAATATACTGGGAAGAAGGGAAGTGTGGCAGACACCATGATTCTCCTGCCTGAGACAGATGCTGGTTAGACTCAAGCCAGTAAGCTACAGTCAAGTAGCAATACACATTAATAGAAATGGGTTAATCAAGATGTGAGAGTTAGCCAATAAGAGGCTAGAGCTAATGGGTCAGGCAGTAATTTAATTAATACAATTTCTGTGTGGTTATTTGAGGGGTTAAGCTAGCGGGGGGGGGTTAAGCTAGTCGGGAGGCGGGATGCTGCCTCCTCTTCTCCTACTACAGTTTGGTGTCTAAATGTGGTTGACTAACCTCACGTAATTAATTAATTCACATTTTTTTTTGCTTTTCTATAACCTGTAAACAACCGAAATGCCCCTCAACTAAAGAATGGATAAGGAAAATGTGGTACATTTACACAATGGGGTACTACACAGAAGAAAAAAATAAGGACAGCTTGAACTTTGCAGGAAAATGGATGGACCTAGAAAACATTATTTTGAGTGAGGCAACTCAGACACAGAAAGACAGTTCTCACATCTGCTCACACATAGGTGGTTTTTAAACATAAAGCAAAGAAAACCAGCCTACAAACCACAATCCCAGAGAACTTAGACCACAATGAGGACACTAAGAGAGACTTACATAGATGTAATCTACATGGGAAATAGAAAGTAGAAAAAAAAAAGATCTCCTGAGTAAATTGACAGCATTGGAACCTTGGGGGAGGGTTGAAGGGTGAGGAGAGAGGCAGAGATGAGAGCAGAAAAAAATAGAGAGCTCAGTAAAAATCAATAAAAAAAGACAAACAGAAAGCTGGAAGAAATTAATAAATCCCTCAAAGAAAGCCAAGGAAAAGCAATCAAAGAGGTAAAGGAAACAGTTCAATACTTGAAGATTGAAATAGAGGTAATAGAGAAAACAAACTGAGGGAACTCAGGAAATGGAAAATCTGGGTAAACAGGAACTACAGAAACAAGTGTAATCAACAAAATACAAGACCTCAGGCACTAAAGATACTATTGAGGAAATAGACTACACTAAAAACATTAAATCCAACAAATTCTTAATGTAAAACATGCAGGAAATCTGGGACACCATGAAAAGACCAAACCTAAGAATAATAGGGATAGGAGAAGGAGAAAAACTCCAGCTAAAAGGCACAGAAAATATATTTAACATAATTATAGAAGAGAACTTTCCCAACCTACAGAAATTCCTCTGAAGGTAAAAGAAGCCTACAAAACACCAAATAGATTGGATAAAAAAAAATCCCCTTGTCATATGATAATAAAAACACAAAACATACAGAGCAAAGAAAGAATATTAAGAGCTGTAAAGGAAAAAGTTCAAGTAACATATAAAGAAAAGTAAACCTATCAGAATTACTTGTGACTTTTCAATGGAAACCATGAAAGCCAGAAGATCTTGGATAGATGTGCTGCAGACACTAAGAGACCATGAATTCAAGCCCAGACTACTATACCCAGTGAAGCTGCATTCACCAGTGATGGAGAAAACAAGATATTCAGTGACTAAACCATATTTAAACAATACCTATCCCCAAACCCAGTCTTACAGAAAGTACTAGAAGGAAAACCTCAATACAAGGAAGCTAACTATGCCCACAATAACACAGATAGCTGATAACCCCTATGAGTATAAACTAAGGAAGGGAAACACACAAACACTACTATCAAAAGATAATCGGAGTTAACAGCTACTGGTCATTAATATCACTTAATATCAATGGACTCAATTCACCTATAAAAAGACACGGGCTAAGAGAATGGATACAAAAACAGATTCTAGCATTCTGCCATTTACAAGAAACACACCACAAGACAGACACTACCTTAGAGTAAAGGGTTGTGAAAAGGTTTTTCAATCAAATGGACTTAAGAAACAAGCAGGGGTGGCTATCCTAATATCTAACAACATTGATTTTAAACTAAAATCAATCAGAAGAGATGGAGAAGGACACTTTATATTTATAATAGAAAAATTCAACAAGATGAAGTCTCAATTCTGAATATCTATGCCCCTAATAAAAGAGCACCCACATATGTAAAAGAAACATTACTAATACTTAAATCACACATCAAACCACACACAATAATAGTAGGAGATCTCAACACTCCTCTCTCACCAATGAACACGTCATCCAGAAAGGAAATTTAACAGAGAAACAGGAGAAATAACAGATATAATGAATCAAATGGACTTAACAGACATCTATAGAACATTCCACCCAAACAAAAAAAGAATATACCTTCTTCTCAGAACCTCATGGAACCTTCTCTAAAACTGATCACATTCTCAGTAGCAAAGCAAACATTCACAGATAAAAATTGGAGTAATCCATTGTGTCTTATCAGATCACCATGTAGTAAACAATAGTACTACCAGAAAGCCTACAAACTCATGGAACCTGAACAGTCAACTACTGAAACACCCCTGGGTCAAGGAAGAAATAAAGAAAGAAATTAAAACCTTCCTTGAATTCAATAAAAATAAAGGCACAACTAATTCAAACCTATGGCATACTATGAAAGCAGTGCTAAGAGGGAAGTTCATACACTAAGTGCCCACATAAAGGAAAAAGAGACAACTCACATGAGTGACCTAACAGCATGCCTGAAAACTCTAGAAAAAAAAAGCAGACTCATCCAGGAGGAGTAAAAGACAGGGAATAGTCAAATTGAGGGCTGAAATCAACTAAATAGAAACACAGAAAACTATACAAAGAATCAGTGAAACAAAGAGCTGGTTCCTTCAAAAAATCAACAAGATTGACAAACCCTTATCCAAACAAATCAAAATGAAAAAGGAAAAGGGGAAAATAACAATGGAATGGAGGAAATTCAGAGAATTATTAGGTCCGACTACAAAAACCTGTACTCCACAAAATTGGAAAATGTAAAATAAATGGACAATTTTTTAGATATATGCCATCTACCAAAATTAAATCAAGACCAGGGGAGCAATTTAAATAGATGTATAAGCTGCGAGAAGATAGAAGCTGTCATCAAAAACCTCCCAACCAAAAAATCCCAGGGCCAGATGGTTTTACTGCAGAATTCTACCAGAATTTTCAACAAGCTATAATACCTACACTTCTCAAAGTGTTCCACATAATATAAACAGAAGGCTTATTGCCAAACTCTTTTTATGAAGCTACAGTTACCCTAATACAACAACCACACAAAGACTCAACCAAGAAAGAGAATTACAGACCAATCTCACTCATGAACATCGATGCAAAAATTCTCAATAAAATACTGACAAATTGAATCCAAGTACACATTAAAAAAATCATCCATCATAGTCAAATAAGCTTCATCCCAGAGATGCAGCACTGGTTCAACATATGAAAATCTAACAATGTAATACATCATATAAATAAACTGAAAGAAAAAAAAATGATCATTTCATTAGATGCCGAAAAAGCATTTGACAAAATTCATCACCTCTTTATGATAAAGGTCTTGTAGAGACTAGGGATAAAAGGATCATATTTAAATATAATAAAATCAATATATAGCAAGCCTACAGCTTGCTGTATATATTTTTAAAATCAGGAACAAGACAAGGCTGTCTGCTCTCTCCGTATCTCTTCAACAAAGTTTTTGAAGTTTTAGCAATAGCAATAAGACAACATAAGGAGATCAAGGCAAGGAAGAAGTTAAACTTTTGTTGTTTGCAGATGAAATGATAGTATATATAAGTGACCCTAAAAACTTTACCAGAGAACAACTACAGCTGACAAATACCTGAAGTCAAGTGGCAGGATACAAGATCAACTAAAAAAATTCAGTAGCCCTCCTATACACAAAGGATAAAGAAGCAGAGAGGGAAATCAGAGAAACATCACCTTTTATAATTGCTACAAATGACATAAAATATCTTGGGGTAAAACTAACAAATGAAGTAAAAGACTTATTTGACAAAATTTTAAATCATTGAAGAAAGAAATTTAAGAAGATATCAGAAAATGTAAAGATCTCCCATGCTCTTGGATAGGAAGGATCAACATAGTAAAAATGGCAATCTTACCAAAAACAATCTATAGATTAATGCAATTCCTATCAAAATTCAAACACAATTCTTCACAGACCTTGAGAGAACAACAAGAATGGAAAAACAAAAATCTCAGGATAGCCAAAACAATCTTTTATAATAAAGGAACTTCTGGAAGCATTACCATCCCTGACATCAATCTCTATCACAGAGCTACAGTAATGAAAAAAGCTTGGTATTGGCAGAAAAATAGAGATGTTGACCAATGGAATTGAATTGAAGACCTGGATATTAATCCACACATCTACAAACACCTGATTTTTGACAAGGAAGCAAAAATTATGCAATGGAAAAAAGAAAGCATCTTCAACAAATAGTGCTGGCATAACTGGATGTCAACCTGTAAAAGAATGTAAATAGATATAATCTGTTGCCATGCACAGAACTCAAGTCCAAATGAATTAAAGACCTCAAAAAAACTTCGACCACATTGAACCTGATAGAGGAGAAAGTGGGAAGTAACCTTCAATGCATGGGCACAGGAGACCACTTTTTAAATATAACCCCAATGGCACAGACAATAAGAACAACAATGAATAAATTGTACCTCCTGAAACTAAGAAGCTTCTGTAGACCAAAGGACACAGTCAATAAGTCAAAAAGGCAGCCTACTGAATGGGAAAAATTTTTCACGAACACACCAGACAAACGACTGATCTCCAAAATATATAAAAAATTCAGCAAATTAGACATTAAATTTCTAAATAACCCAATTAAAAGGTGGTATACTGAACTAAATGGAGAATTCTCAACAGAACAATTTCAAATGGCCCAAAGATACTTAAGGACATGTTCAACATCCTTGTCTATCTGGAATGTGCAAATCAAAACAACTCTGAGACACCATCTTACTCCTTTCAGAATAGCTAAGATCAAAGACACTAATGATAGCTTATGCTGGAGAGGATGTGGAGCAAGGGGAACACTTATCCATTGTTGGTGGGAATGCAAACTTGTGTGACCACTTTGGAAATTAGTGTGGTGGTTTCTCAGAAAACTGGAAATCAACCTACCTCAGGATCCAGAAATTCCACTCTTGGGAATACACTCAAAAGATGCTCAATCATACTACAAAAGCATTTGTTCAACTATGTTCATTGCAGCATTATTTATAATAGCCAGAACCTAGAAACAACCTAGATGCCCCTCACAGAAGAATGGATAAAAAAAGTGTGGCACATGTACACTTTAGAGTACTACTCAATGGTAAAAAATAATGACATCTTGAATTTTCATGCAGATGGATGGAATTAGAAAACACTATCCTGAGTGAGGTAACTCAAACCCGAAAAAAGAATATGGTATGTACTCACTCATAAGTGGATACTAGGCATAAACAAAAGATTTCAAGCCTATAGTTCAAGATCCTAGAGAAACTATATATAATAAGGTGAACCCAAAGGAAATTATATATAGATCCTCCCAGAAATTGGAAACAGACAAAACTTTTGGAGCAGGGGGCAGGGGATAGGAGGAAGGGGAGAAGGGGGGTTGAGGAGTATTTGAGTGAATGGGATAGTCAAGATGGAGGAAGAACAGATATGAGAGCAAGGATTGAGAAATCTTGATTGACGGAGCCATTATGGAGTCAGCAAGAAACCTGGCTCTAGAAAAATGTCCAAGAACCCACAGGGATAAACCCAACTAAGACCCTAAGCAACAGAGGAGAGGGTGTCTGAACTGACCTTACCCTGTTGTCAAACTGATGATTATCTTAAATGTCACCATAGAACCTTCATTCAACAACAGATGGGACAGAGGCAATGACCCACATTGGAGCACTGGACTAAGCTTCCAAGATCCAGTTGAAAAGTGGAAGCTCCCAAGATCCAGTGGAAGGAGTGAGAGTATGAGCAAGAAATTCAAGACCATGAGGGGTTCATCCACTGAGACAAGTTTCTTGAGCTCACCAACTCCAACTGGACTAGGAGTCAACTCTGAAGGGGGTTGACAGTTGGGGAAGAACTGAGGGGCCAATGATAGTGACACTGGGATTTGTCTCTATGCCATGTACTGGCTTCTTGAGATCCTATTCTCTTCGGATGTAAGCCTTACTCAACCTAGATGTAGTAGGGAGGGCCTTGGACTTTCCACAGCGTGGGATGCATGGCCCTCTCTTAGGATTGGAGAGGGATGGGGTAGGAGGGTCTGTGGAGGCAGGGGGAGCTGAGTGGGAGGAGGAGAAGGAGTGGGAATTTGGATTGGTATTTTTAAGTAATAAAATAATAGTAAAATAAGAATTATAAACAAAAAGAACAGCCACAACTTAACAGTGAGATTCTGCTTATTAATCAAGAGTTTTAAATGTTCATAGTGTATATCTTATAAATGAGCTGGATAGGAGGGAGGCCAAGGGAAACACTGTTATTTTAAATTGCATATATTATGTGTACTACTATAGCTTAAATTGTATTTTGTAAAATTGTTTTGCTTATAATATTTTAATTACTCAAATCTTTAGCTAGGAGTTTATATATATAACATTTTTTCCTTTTCCATTACTAATTAAGACAAATGAGTTCCCTCATGCCTCTGATTCCCTTACTGATGAAAACACATACAGGTTTTGGTTGACTATAATGAGCCTTTATGCAGAATTTTGGCTTTGTAACTTGACTTTCATTTCTGATATATAGAGATAGTATATAGAGATAAATTACAGTTTTCAGCATTTAATCTTAAAAATAATTTTTTGAAGAATATGTTAGGTTTGATGTAGCCTGATGTTAATTCATGAAATACCAATTTACATAATATATTTCAAATATTTTGAATACTGAGAACATAAAAATATGTGAAATGTATTTTGTAATTTTAAGAACATGCAAATGAGGACTGTGTGTAATAATGCCTAATTTCATTATGACAGGAATAATTAGTCATTCAACAAAATTCACCATCACTTATGAGTTAACTATTATAATAGGTACTGGCAGGCACACCAGTTTTAGGTGGGACAACCAGACTAGGGAAATTCTGGGAAAAGAAAAGGCAGAGATATAGTCACCAGACAGATAAGAGGAAGCAAGATGAAAAGTACCAAGCCATGTGGCTAAACACAGACAAGAATTATGTGGTTATTTAAGCTGTAAGAGCTAGTTAACAATAAGCTTGAGTTAATAGGCCAAAAAGTTTAAAATTAATATAAGCCTCTGTGTGTTTCTTTGAGGCTGAATGGCTGTAGGACTGGATCAGATGAAACTTCCATCAACAAACGGCATCAAAATTTAAGCTGAGAAAGCTTAAAATATTGAATTCTAGGCAGCCAAAAACAGAACCAAGCTTAGCTTTTTTTCTCCCATAGGCTGTCTTCTGTCAGTGAGCAGAGGCATGATTTCTTTAAGAGATGCTTCCTGACTCAAAGTTGGTGACAAAACCCTCACAGCTCTTTTTAGAGGTTCAGTCACCAAACACTTAAATAGTGTTTATGAACATCTGACATCAGGTTTCTTGGGGGGTAGCATGAACCTAGAAACTACACAAAGTTGTAGCAATAAATGTGGCTTGCTCCAGTACCTCTGTCATGAAGATAGACTCTCAAAAAGCTAAAGATTTGGATAGAACCAGCCACCACAGCTGGAGTTTAGTCCTAGACATGTTGCTTTAGCAGAATAAAGACTCATGTGCTCAGGAAAAAACAGGGGTATAAAGTAAAGACATGTTAAGATTTAAAAACACCTCTAAATAGCTAACAGTGTATTTAAAATATATATATATATATATATATATATATATATATATATATATATATATATATATAAGCTTGGGAGAGGAAGCAAAATGGATAAAGTCCTTAAACAAAGTAGTCAGGTATAGTGGTATATGCCTTTATCCCAGCAATTGGAAGGTAGAAGTAGGTGGATCTCTGAAAGTTTGATTGACAGTCTGGTCTATAGAGTGAGTTCCAGGACAACCAAAGATACACAGAGAAACCACGACTCAAAAAAAATAAATAAATAAACATTAAAAATAAAAATAAGAGTTTAAAAAAGCCATGTAAAGATGGAAAATACACAGAGAATCGGGATACTGTTTATTATTATGCTGTCTTAGAATTATTTGAAAACTGAGAAAGGAGCAAAAACTGTTAAAAGACATTTGATTATAAATGCTGCTAGATTAATCTAACCTATATATTTTGAAAATGCCTTGACTTCAAAATTTAAGACAAAAGATATGTCATTTTGGAGAAGAGGTTTTGCTTTTGCTTCTACCACAATAAGAGGTTATGGTCTCATTCTTGGTTAAGGATGACAAGGTTTGATTGAAGAAGACCCCCTGAGAAATCTCCAATTGGAATGGATGGCCCAGATGATCCAACATTTTAGAGCACCTCTATTTCCTCAGAGTCTACATCCAGAACAGCTTCAAGATTATTGGCTGAGATGATCCATCGTCACAGATACTTCAGTTAAGACTTGACCATAATCATAAATTTTCTTTTGGTTATTATCAGTGTCCTCAACCAACAGGAAGTATCCTAGAAAACTGCACCCACAATCCCCCCCAAAATGGATTATTGATGTTTGTCTTTGTTTAGTGTGTTAGTTATAAGTTGTTATGGAAAATGGCCAAGAAAATTGCTAAACAAAGGAGATTAGATTCAGGGTCTTGTTTGGCAAAGAAAAAAAAAAGAGAAATGCTGTGGTATAATGCTCTTGTGCACTATAAAGATTTGTCACTCATATTAGTTTAATAAAATCCTGATTGGCCAGTAGTCAGGCAGGAAGTATAGGCGGGGCAACCAGACTAGGAGAATACTAGAGAGAAGAGGCAGTGATGCAGTCATCAGTCAGACACAGAGGAAGAAAGATGAGTGTACCTTACTGAGAAAAGGTACAAGCTACACGGGTGATATAAACAAGTATGGGTTAATTTAAGTTGTAAGAGCTAGTTAATAATAAGCCTGGACAAATAGGCCAAACAGTTTATAATTAATATAATAAGCCTCTGTGTATTTCTTGGGAGTGAATGGCTGTGTGACTGAGTGGGACAGAAATTTCTGTCTATACCAGTGAAGAAATTGAAAATGTGGTCACCATGCTTACGTTGAAAAACCATTGTAAGTGAATTTAATACTGATAAAATGTAGAGTGTGCAAAAGCTACAAAACGGAGTATATCTGTCTGTATGTCTATCATCTATCATCTATCTATCTAACAATCATCTATCATTTATCTATCTATCATCTATTAATCATCATTCATTTGTGTGTGTGTGTGTGTGATATGTATGTTTACACGGAAGTGAAAAAGGAGGTCATTTGGTGTCCTCCTTTATTCTTCTCTTCCTTATTTCCTTTACATTGTTTTTCTCACAGAACTGGCGCTAGCCATTTTTTTGCTTGCCTGGCAGCCAGAGAGTCCCAATGATCTCCTATGCCATGCAGTTAGTGATGAGTTACAGGCAAACTGGAAATTTCCAACTTTTTAAATAGGTGCTTAAGCTTATAATACTAGTGCTCATGTTTCCATAGCAAGTGGTTCATCCTTTGAGCCATCCCCAACTCTATCTGAGTTTTAACAAGGAATGTGATGAACACTAGGTAAGGAAAATACTTTTATAGATAACAAATGAGATTTGTGAAGACATATAAAGAAGCCTTATAGTTTTGTAGCACACCTGACAAGAAGGGTGGTAAATAGGAAGTGATAAAGTTCTAGTACACCTGACCAAAAAAGGTAGCAAGTCTTGGAAGGCTTAAAATCCGCAAATGTCTGGAACTTCATTCTAAGGACAAAGAGAAGCGACTGTCTCCTATCTGTGATTTGTGTTGGAATGCCTGTTGCTATGGGAAGTTGAAAAAAGCTCTTAGTAGATCTCAGGACATTTTGAAGTGTTACACTAATCTAAAAGTTGCGGACAGTTTATAACTCAAGATGTTCAAGGATGCAGATAAACACAGAGATTTTGTGAAAGCAGAATTAACATTTGATGTTTAATGTGACATAGAATTTAGACAAAATTTTGTCTAGTCTTAGATTAAAGCAACAATAGTATATTTGAAGCTATCTAAGATGGGTTAGGCTATAGAAGGTTTACAAAAACTAATTTTGCAAGAGAATTTGAGATTGTGTGAGGAAATTCAAGAAGGAATGCCCACCATACATGCAAGGATTAGTTCAATTTTCAGTTTGACAAACTCTAGAATCACCTGGAAAGAAAGACATACACACAAATACACAATGATTGATAGAGAGATGGTGCAAATTTTATATATGGGTGGAAGGATGGGGAACAGGAGAGGTTTATGGGATATGGTTGGCCCGGGGACATATCTATGAGGGACTGACATGATTGCCAGGTGATGTGGGAAGACACAGCTCCACTGTGGGTAGTATAGTTCCCTAGTTTTGCATTCCTGGACTGAATAAGAGTAGAGAAGGATTACTGAGTACTAAGTATGTACACATTCTCTTTTCTCTGCTCTTGGTTGAGAATGTGTTGTGACCAGCTGCTCAAGGTCTACACTTTTGATCTCTCTGCAATAATGTTTATAATGTGGGATTGTGAGCTAAAAGAAACTCTGCCCTGAGTTGCATCTTGTCAAGGTGTATTTATGACAGAAATTCAAATGAAAGTAGTAAAAGGAAATTATGTGTACCAATCTGAGGCTGGATATAGAGATTTTGGATATATTTTTTACAGGACCACTCAATTTATTGGAGAAAAAGTAAACATCTAAAACAAATATATAGAGTTAGTACAACACATTAACCTCATAAGAAAACAAGTATCTAGCACAGTGTGACAACATGGAATTCAATTGAAAATAGTGCCTTTAATGCTGCTGGAATGTTTACCTAGCAAGGACAATGTAGGAGTCCATACAAGCCAAGCGATGAGAACATCAGAACCTTAGTAATCCTATGGAGTGCAGCACAAAAGCTCTGAAACACACTTCTATAAATGTACCTCTAATGTCCCAGGTGCTTATTCATCCAAACAATGTAATTACCAACCTGATTATCTTTTAATTTTCTATTCAGAAATCCACCAGACACTGACACATTTTAGTAGTACCTCAGACCAGTGTTTCCAGTGATTGTATTTCCCAAGCATCTTTATCCCACTCCGATTCAGGTACAAGGGCTGCTTCTGGAAATCTGCATGCCTCACACTGCCAATTCTTCTGATGACTCACTTCTTGCATTTAACTCTGAACACTTCCCACTTGCAAAGGACTATTTGACCTCTTGTGAAACCTTAGTCAACTTTCTTTACCTGTTATAGGCTGCAACTTCCTACACTATACCTTCTTCAAAGAAATCTGAATTTCAAACATGTGGGATCCTTTTCCTATACGTTAATAATTTTGTCTTTCTCAGTTTACAAATGGTAATTGAGCTTTTGTACTGGGTAATTCCGAATGTCCCAGTGTCCTAAACTATAGTACGTAACCTCCTTCTACTTGTTATTGAATTTTGGATTAATTCTACCTCTGCAAATAGTGTGACACATTATTAGATGCTAACCAGCATGGGTCAAGATGTGAACTTTATCAATAGAATTAGGAGTCAATGACTTATGGCAGGAGTCATTACAGGCACATTCTGCAGCACAACATGAGTTCTTATGCAGTATTTCATTGTAAGAGAATTTTAACATGTGAGAGGCTGAGGTAGAAAGATTATCACATATTTAATGCCAGGATAATCAGGGCTACAAGGTGAAACTATGTCTAAAACAAAACAACCAAATCAACCAAGCACACAAAAAGAAATTAATTTGAGGTTGTAATGTTAAAGGCTCTCTTATATCTGTAGATATTATCACTTTTAGTAGAAGAGTACAAATTAATCTTCAAATAAATAGTATAAAATTTCAATTACCTCCATTTAAAAATGAATATACAAAAGCACACAGACTCTAAACTTTGTCCATTCCTATAGAACCAAATCCAGACCCTGTGTCCTCTATCTCATACTTAGTTTACATGCAGACTTTATTATCTTTTTTTTTTTATCACTCCTGTGTTTTATTAAGATGTCACTCACTTCTCCAAGATAGTCTTCCTTCACACTCTTAAGGAATATTCAAAATGACCTTTCGTTTTTGTATCCATTGTTATTTAAAATTTTGACATAATTTTTTTTCCTATTTATTTATTTATTTATTTATTAAAGATTTCTGCCTCCTCCCCACCACCACCTCCCATTTCCCAGCAATACCACTCTTGGGAATATACCCAAGAGATGCCTTATCATACAACAGACTTTATTATCTTGATGATAGCAATGAGATCTAATTTATTTTTAATTCCTGATAGATAGGAATTTGGTTAGCAATCTGGAAGCGAAGTGAGCATTCATGCAGAGTTGAGCTTCTATAGAGGTTTAGGGCCAAATTGAAGGGTGTTTTTCCCTGAGAAACCTATTTTCTTACTGTTTATACTTTTAGACAAATAGGACAAAGTGGAAAGTCTAAAAACAATTGCTAATTCTCTGTTTCCTACAAATAGAGCAACTCAGGGATGAGTTAATTTCTACTAAAATTAAGGGAAAAACAATGGTGAGGAAGTTATAATATGTATGTTTCCTCATTATCCGGAGGCTTCTAACTAGAAATTTCACACCCTATCTCTCTACGAATTCTTTGGGACATTATCTTTTTAATGCAAAATGATTGCTGGCTAATCACTCTCTTTTCACTAGAGATGTTTGTTTGTTTTTGTTTCTATGGATAAATTGTAAAATTTATGTTTTTATTTTGAAAGTATAATGATCCAACACAGTAAGTCTTTAAAGTTATGGGTTCTAATGGCAGCTTAGAGCCTCAAAAAGCTCGGTTTCTAGTCATTTTAGAAAGCTATGTTTTAAACCATTTTGGAAGTCCATTATGCTAAGCTACATTTTAAAGATTGCATAATTTGATTAACTTGACATTTAAATGTCAAGTACTTTCCCAGCATTTCCTCTGTCATGATTGCTCACTGCTGAGACACTGTATGCAATTATGAAAGTTTTCTCTCTCTTCTTTAATAAGTGGTTTCTCTTTAACCTCATGTATTGTTAAGTTCCAAAGCTAGGCTGCCTCTTCCAGAGAGTAGATTGCAGGGTAACTCTGATTGACTGCTTACATTACTCGAAATTCTAGTATTTAATTACATAAATTATCTAAGAGAAGGAAAGATTACTTAAGCAGCTGAGTTATAGCCCTGACAGATTCTAAGTGTGTAAACTGCTGTTGCAATATAATTTCTCAGTAATGCTGTTACTGTGGAAACTTGAATTTACATTTCAAATGTATATCTAAGTTTGAATCTGTCTCATATGGAATATTGTAAAAATATATTGTGTATGCACACACACACACACACATACACTCACCTCTAGGTATATAGACTCACTGAAATAGGATCATATAGAAATGCAAATTAAATATGACCATTTTGTCATTTAAAATTAGAGGAGACTTCAATAATCTTTTAGTCAGCATTAGTAAAGTTGTAATAGGGGCTTTTGCTAGCCACTAATAGAAATATTAATTGCAAGTTGATTGGAATTTACAGTCAGTTCTTTGAAGGCATATCCCTGTGGGGAGGCACAGAAAAGTGGGTTTGTTCTATCTTGATGAAAGATCAGAGAATTCAAGCCTATTCCTGCTCCTTCAAGGATATGCTAGGAGGTTTCAGCCAGGTAATGGCTGCTTACAGAATACTTGGTCTAAGGTGTAGTTGTTGCATGTCCTGCCTAAAAAACTGAATACTTAACTCTGGATATAGTTGCTTCAGGTACTGAAGCAGGTAATTGCTTTGGTTTTCCTTTGTATCATGTTAAAGCAGTCTTTTGCCTTCTTTCCTCCAATTTTGCATTGGGTATATAAGCATATGGAAAATTAATTCAGGTGAATTAAGTATTCACTGGATCGCCCTCCCGGTTCTATTCTGTGTTTCTGTATCTCTGTTCCTGCTACCTAATATTTCTAATCCTTATACCTTTTATACCTTTTACCCTGGAAGATACAACCCCCCTTGAGAATGAACCCAGACTGATGTTGCCCCAACATGGGGCCACGACACCTATGTGTTTCTGAGGGTATTTGCAGAGAGGATTAAATAGGAAGAAAGGCCTATGCTGAACATGAGTGCACCATGCTGTGAGTAGCATCTGCAACTCCTTAAAAAGCCGGTTTGGATGCTCACCTTCCTAGACCTGGATGGAGGGGGAAGGACCTTGGACTGCCCACAGGGCAGGGAACCCTGACTGCTCTTTGGACTGGAGAGGGGGGGGGTCGTGGGGAGTGGGGGGAGGGGAGGGGGAGGGAAAAGGGAGGCCAGGAGGAGGCGGAAATTTTTAATTAAAAAAAAATTAATAAAAAAGTACACAAAGCTCTCATCTCTCTTTGCTTTTTGTCTTAAACTCAGTGTGATTAGCAGCTTCCCACTCTGATCAAAGTAAGAGCTCTTCCATTACTGCATGTCTCCTTAATGGGATGAACCCTTAAACTATAGTCCACAATAAACCTTTCTTGTCAGTTATTTAGTCATAAAAACAAGAAAATATGCAGTATTCCAAGCTTACTGATTGATAACCTGTAAGGAATAAAATTTATGAGTATAGATGATGAATCATAGTTAAGGTTCTAAGAGACTAATATGAAGAAGATTTTCTTATCTCAGTAATTTAGCAATCACCAGAAACAAGAAACAATTCTATTTCCCAAACCAAACAATGCCATATATAACACTATAACAACACTATATAATGTTGATTTCTAGAAATAAGTTAATCTTTAGTTACTCAGCTTCCTCTCATGTTTTGTAAAGAAGTCAATGTTTTTAAGGAAAATGATTTGTGATTGTGTTTAAGTGTCTCTCTTTTGGAAGGCCTTGGATGGATACTCAAAGCTCATTTGTGCTTAACTCCTCACCTGTGTCCCCTGACAGGTTCTGAAATTCTAAGTAAGAGGCTGGTTGAAATCAACAAGAAGTCTGTCTGTTCAATGTGTTTCAGCAAGTGTGCTTCCTTAACTGCCAAATGAGCTTCAGAATGGAATGGCGAGTGTATGTGTTCCTTGTTCCATCTGCACCTAGCTGCATTCGGTCCAGGCCTCCTGGCAGATTCTTCTAATCTCATTAATTAATAAGGTCAAAATAAAATCCATCACCTCTACATGAAAACCCAGGAGCACATGCACATCAAGTAATTGTTTTGCATATGCTTACAGTGGGTTTAAGGGAGAGTTTCTACATTATATTCTGTATTGTTATGGACAGAAAATGTTTTTGTTATTAAGACATTTGAAATCATCTGCATCTGTCTCAAACATTCATCTGCCTGCTCTCTAATTCTCCTATGGCATGTTGGCTGGCGTGTGCTTTATGAAAACATCACAACTGACATGGGAAAGAAGTATCATTGTGGTGCTGTTTACACACTTGAATCAGGTGTCTGTCATTTGATATATATATATAATATATATATATATATATCTCACATATACTTATGTTCCGTTAAATGAGATATATTGGTAAACACTAAAATTTAGCAATGTTCACTTGATTATCCTTCAGTTAGTGTGACACATATATTTTAATCACTTTTGCTGTGACACAGAACACCATATACTCTTTTCAAAGTTATTTGTGTTTTATATATATTAAGACGAATATTTGTTAGATCCTTGTGTGTTGCTTACCTTTGAGGTGAGCCACAGTTCTTGAGTGGGTTTAGCTTTTACAAAAATCTCCTTGTCCCCAAAGAAAAAAACATGCTGTTAAATATCTTAGGTAGTTTGACTCTTTTTTTTCTATCTCTTTTCTTTTGTAGACTTTTGCAAGATAGATTACAAGTAAGGAAAATATATCAAAATTGGGGTATATATTTCTCTTCCCCTGGGTTATTATTCTTCTCTTCCAACAATAGAAACAAATTTGTAATAATGTCTTTTCAGGAACTGAGAAACATTGATTACTGGATTCATTAACAAATGTTTCAGGCAAAGTCTTGTTTTAAGAGTATAAAGAAAACAGCTTTATTCTCACCTCTTTGAAACTCATCACTACATTCTAAAAGAAACAAGTAGCAACAGAATCCCAATCCACTTACAATTTTTTCTTTGTACCTGTTTTGTTTTTATTTAAATGTATTCTATTTATAACTTCATAGAACAATAGCCTGCAGTGAATCTTGTAATGGTTACAAATGAAAAAAAAAAATAAAACTTTAAAGGTGACATCAGGCTCTGGACATAATACCATGGACATTTGAGGTATTTCACATCCAAGTCTCTAGAGGCTCATTTTATAAGGTTAAAGTTCAAAGCTCTTGTGATTAATCTTCAGGTTAATGAGTTGATTGTCACCGGACAGAGACATTTTTCCAAGAAAACATGTTTGATATACCAAAATATAAAGTTTGGGAAAGACTAGAAGAAAGCAAAGAGTAAGTTTCTTTTCTGGATTAGAACAAGTGCTACTGAGTCATTAAAAGTCTAATTTTCTCTCCTGAAAGTAAGACATCAAGATATTTTTTGTTTGTTTGTTGTTGTTTTTTTTTGTTTTGTTTTTTCGTTTGTTTTTCGAGACAGGGTTTCTCTGTGGCTTTGGAGCCTGTCCTGGAACTAGCTCTGTAGACCAGGCTGGTCTCGAACTCACAGGGATCCGCCTGCCTCTGCCTCCCGAGTGCTGAGATTAAAGGCGTGCGCCACCATCGCCCAGCAGACATCAAGATATTAAGAGCTGATATCATCTCTAGTTTGAGGATAGATTACAAGACATCTGATCGTAAACTTTATAATGTAGCTTTTAGACTCTGATACATATAGATATTTCTCCCAATGTATGAAGCCTTGTAGTAGGATTGCTGGAAAACGTGGTACTGATGACAAAGGCCAAGCATCCTTCTCCAGGTATTCCTGCGAGTGCACTGATGTGCTGACAGGATGCAAATAACTCCTAAGGACATGATACACTTTTGCAGGGCCTTAGAAAGTGTCTTCCCACGAGAAAACAGCATGGGTATTCTGTTTTAATCACTAGATTATACTTAAAATTACTACAATCAAAGAAATTGAAAATCTAGTTGTTATTTGAAATGTAGATATTAGTAAAAGACTATAAATGAACTACTTTCTTTGCCCCACAAAAATAGGAACTTTCATTGTTTTGTTTTCTTTTTCTAGGCTGTTTCAAAATTTATATTTAATTTTTATCTGGGACTCTTCAAAAAATTCAGAAAATTTTTCATGTACTACTACAGTTCTTGTCTATGTGGAGAAAAAAATTGCTCTATAACAGAAATTAATAGATATTTGTAGTGTTATAAAGTCATGTCCCTTATTTATTATGCTCAAATAATTGCATTTTTAATTTGGATTTGTTTTCGTGGTTATGACAATGTCATCTCCTGCCCACTGCACTATTTGGGCTCGCTGCATTTCTAGACCTCATCTACAGCTGGTAGCAGCTTGGCAATCAATCCTTTCCAAGAGGAAGGTGAGTTGTAAGAGATAAGAGCTGTCAGACCACACATATTTTACTTACCATGTTTATGTTGTTTTAATTAGTGTTGAAAGATAAATTTAATATTATAAATAATTGTTAACTTCTTATTTGCCTAATTCATAAATTAAACTTTATCATGTGGGAAAAAGCACAGTACCCATCACAGAATTTGGTACAATCCCAGGCGTCTGATGTCTTCTGGAGTGTGTAATATATTCTTGAAGACCAAGGGCAACAGCTGAGACACTGAACTCTACAACCTACTCCAACTCAGTAGCTTATATATAGCATTCTAATTGATAACATGCCCTCTTTTAAAATAATAATTCAAAAATGTCATACATGAATGCTCTATGTACAGTAAAAGGATGTGGAGTAAGGGGAACATTTCTCACTTTATAAGACATTTATTAATTATCATATTTGAGATTCTTTTTTAAAGTGATACATTTTTGATGAACAGTTGTGAAGCTTTTCGGGCTCACATGGGATGGCAATATAAGAAGGCTTGGCCAAGTTGGAGGAGGCGTGTCACTGTTGGGGTAGGCTTTGAGGTCTTAACTGCTCAAGCTAAGCCCACTGTATCACACAGTCTCCTGATGCCTGTGGATCAAGATGTAATACTCTCAACTCTTTCTCGAACACCATATCTGCCTCCATGCTGCCATGCTTCATGCCATGAAGACAATGAACTAAACTTCTGAAATTGTATGCAAGCACCAATTAAATGTTTCTCTTTGTAAGACTTGCCATGTTCATGGTGTCTATTCACAGCATTAGAAACCCTAAGACAAATGGCCTCTAGTGACTTTCCATTTCTATTTTCTTCATATTATACATGTTTAAAATCTTTTATGCTCTCAATAAGCATATATTCATAATCCTTTAATTATTTTCCATGAGTTATTTAATGACAGCCCCAAAGTAAGAGCTTCTTGTTCCTCTCTTCCTGATTTGGTAGAAAAGAACAATTTTCAAGTAAAATTGGAATCTGTAAGGTAAGACTGTGTTTGTCCTTTAAGCTTGTACTAAGATAGTTAATTAAATGTATTTAGACAATTTTTCTATATTAACTTATAGCACAAACTACTTAGTAGATAAACTTGTTTTCAGGTCTAAAGACCAAAATATTTTTATAACCCTCCCATAAAATGTAACATTTTATCATGTGTTTATACTTAATTAGCATTTACCTTGATAAAAGCTATTTAAATTAAATGTGATTTTTCTTTTCTGGAGCATTATATGAAAATATCTGTTTTCATGTTGCTGAAATTTCATGAGTAATGAGGAATGGCCTGAGGCTAAATGTACTTTAAAATCTGGCTTGCAATAATTTATTCATAGTTAATTCACTACTCAAAGACCTTCTATTTAAAAAAATCAAAATAAGACATATCAAGTAGTAACCAATGTATTTCTTCAAAGTGAAGGCAGAATGTGCAGGATGAGCATTAATAGTTACCTGTATATTCTTAGTTGGCTTCTTGACAATGCAATATAGGTACAAGAAACTTCATTCTACCCTTCCTATGTTTCTGATGATGTGAAGCTATATGAACATGTACACAAGTCTACATGTGTGTAGGTATATGTACAGATTCTAGGTTGATACTGAATCCCTTTCTTATTTGTTCCCCACTTTTATTATTGAAGCTGTCTTATTAAGTGGGGACCTCACCATTTTAGCTAGTTGTTCTAGTCAATTTGCTTCAGGTGTTTCCTTCCCCAGCATTAAGATTAGTGGTGACTGCCACACCCAAATGGCTTTTATGTGGTGTTGGAGATAAGATTCTGATTCACATACTTGTATAATGAGTGCTTTTATAGGCCAGGTCAGCTCCTTGGGCCTCAAATCCTACATCTTTGACATAAGCCAGAGTGAGACTTGCATCCACATGATGAAAGTGTCATGGTGGGTGACTGCAGTATTTCTGTAATAAAGGAAGAATGCACAGGGAACACATAACAGTTATCATCACATTCCTTCTTATAGGTTCCTGATACTGCATTGTGGGTACAATACATATAATTTAACCTTCTCCTAATATTTGCCATTTGGAGGCAATGCTGCAATGAAGAGTGGTGTGAGTACGTACTCTTGGAAAGAAATCTTTAGTATGGATTCCCAGAGAAGGCATTTCTGTGTCATAACATAAGTGTATATGTAGTTTATGTTAGGTTTTTCTTTTTTTTTTTTTATTTTGCTTTTTTCTTTTTTGAGACAGGGTTTCTCTGTAGCTTTGGATCCTGTACTAGAACTACCTCTTGCAGACCAGACTGGCCTCAAACTCACATAGCTTCACCTTCTGTCTCCTGAGTGCAGGAATTAAAGGTGTGCACCAGTTCAGTATTGATTTAAAGAAAACAACATGGTTACTGCCTCTTAAATTGGGGACTTTAGGTATTTTCTTACAGAGTCAATGTTTTTACAAAGATCTGAAAGGAAGTTTAATATTTTCTAACATTCAAAAGTTTTACTGTTTGTATTCACAAACAAAATCAGAGTAATTAAAAAAACAAAACCAAAACGTGACTTCAAAGAAATTGCAAGGCAGTATTTTGGACCATGCCTTCATGCTCAGCCAGAGGGGATTCGCTGGTAGGATAGTGGAGGAGAGCCCTCGGACCCTGGTTTCTGAGAGCGCAGCCAGGTCCATACTGACAGTGATCACGACCGTAAAACGCGAATGACTGAAGTGTGGTGGGGAAAGACTGCAGTACCGCATGTTTAGAATCTCCATCTCTCTTACTGTGTTGTTGACTGTTTCTAAGCCGAGGAACTGTACATAAGAGTTCTCTTTTTTGAAAAGACCCTATTTTTGAATAAAGCGTTCTTTTTATAGAAAAAAAATAAAAAAATAAAAATAAAGGTGTGCACCACCACCACCTGGCTAGGTATTTCTTTGCCTAAGACTTGATAATTTTTTAATGGAAGAGGTTTCTGTCCTGCCTGGTCCATTTATAATTAATGTAGACCTCTGTGTGTTTCTTTGGGACTGAATGACTATGGAACTAGGTGTTGTATGAGCGGCGGGGCTGCTTCCCGCCACCCAGCTAGCTTTACCCGAAATAATTACACAGAAACTGTATTCATTCATTTAAACACTGCTTGGTCCATTAGTTTTAGCCTCTTATTGGCTAACTCTTAACCTGCGTCTGTCTGGAGTGGGAGAATCATGGCGACTGCCTGATTCGGCTTCTTTCTCCCAGCATTCCGTTCTGTTTTCTCCACCTACCTAATTTTCTGTCCTATCAAAGGCCAAGCAGTTTTTTTTTATTAATTAACCAATGAAAGCAAGAGATAGATACAAGACCCACCTCCATCAACTAGGTGGGACAGAAACCTCACTCAACATACGAATATCTTTGTTTTTCTACAGCAAACCCTTAATGATTATTTACTGAATAGATAAAAATGTCTTTCACTTAATTTGTATTTCCCTAACTGTAACTTTAAGAGGGCAAATATGTTTAAAATTTCTATTAACTATTATTTATCTATCTATCATAGATTAATCATCTATCATCATCTTTCTCTTTATGTGTCATCTATCATATACTCATTATCATTATTGTTGTCATCATCACCAATCTTCCTAGCTATAACCATTAACCATTTTATTTGTCTGTCTGTCTGCATATCATTTATTCATCTACGTATTATTTATCTATATAATGAATATTATGTCTGTTCAGGTCCTTTCCTTAATTTTCCATTGTTTCCTTTACTTTTGATTTCCTTACATTGTTGGGATGGTGATCTTTTGTTCTTCATATTAAAAATACTTTCTCCTAATTTATCAGTTATCTATGATTTGTTGTTTTAACTTTTAAATTTGTATGTAACTTTTGTTAACCTTTCTCCACATGACTTGACAATAGCCAGTTGCAGTTTTTAATAAGTTAAATTAATAAGTTAATGAGAAAATCCAATCTTCATAACATTTGTAGAGTCTAATGGGGAAACAAGGATGTCTTTCCACTTGCTCAAATCTGTTCTGGATCTTTCAGCATGGCTTCACTTTCATTAAAAGAATTTTGCACATTTCATCTCAATCTAAAGTACTTAATCTTGGCTGCAATTTAAAAACAGATTTTCCTGCTTTACTTATACCCCTTTAAACTACTTAGAAAACCCCCAGTGATCATGTGTTTGTCTCCAATCAGCACCCAATGATCATGTGTCTGTCTCCAACCTACTTTCAGTGAGCATGTGGCTGCCTCCAATCTCATCTCTGTGGTTCAGAATGGTTTTTGAAAACGAATTGTGTTCATGTTTCTTTCCACATCATTTAAATTCATTTTTCTTAAGATTAAGATGGAGCTATGAATTGGAACCACACAGATTTTTATTTTCTGGTCCAGAGAGCAACTCCTCTAGCAATTTTCTTTTTCTCTGTAAACTTTAGGCTATCAAGTTTTCTTTTTATGTGGTCCTTGTATCTCCTATTGTGGCATTCCTATGTGATTCACCATTATCCTGTTATCAAGCAAATTCTTGCCCACCTACCTGTATTCAGACCTAAAGCCAGAAACCTCAAACTTATATTTCCCAATCTTTAATTAGTTTGAGGCCTTCTTCCCACATGTTGGTGAGATCTACACTGCTTTGCAATCCTGCAACTGGAGCTAAACAGTATGTTAAAAGGTAGCTTATACATGTTACACAGTAGCTTCATGAGGGAAAAGAAACTGTAAGGGATTTGTTGTAGAGTTTTATACCTTAGAGATTCTGTTTGAATGAGGATCAGGAGTCAGTTTTTAAAGTAACTAGCATTAATTTGTTTTGAATTAGACATATTATAGTTATTGATAGGAGAATAATAAATGTTTTATGATATATTTGAATAACAAAATAATCATTGTATCTTAAAGAGCTTCTGTTGATGTTTAGGTATACATATTTAGAATTGATTATAATTTCAACAGCTCATAAACACTTTCAGCAATGTAGCAGGATACAACATTAACTCAAACAAAATCAGTAGCGCTCCTGTATACAGATGATAAAAGGGCTGGGGAAGAAATCAGAGAATCAACACCCTTCACAATAGCCACAAATAGCATAAAACATCTCAGACTAACCAAACAAGTGGAAGACTTGTATGACAAGAACTTTAAATCTTTGAAGAAAGAAATTGAAGAAGACACCAGAAAGCAGAAATACCTCCCATGCTCTTGAGTAGGCAGAATTAATATAGTAAAAATGGCAATCTTACCAAAAGCAATCTACAGATTCAACGCAATGCCCATCAAAATCCCAGAAAAATTCTTCAAAGACTTCAAAAGGAAGGCACTCAACTTCATTTGGAAAAGAAAAAACCAAGGATAGCCAGAACAATCCTGTGCAATAAAAGAACTTCTGAAGGCATCACAATCCCTGACTTCAAACTCTAGTAGAGAACTACATTACTAAAAACAGCCTGATACTGGCATAAAAACAGACAGAAGGACCAATGAAACTGAACAGAAGACCTGGACATCAATCCACATATCCTCAAACACCTGATATCTGATAAAGAAGCAAAAAATATCAAATGGAAAAAAGAAAGCATATTTAACAAATCATGCTGGCATAACTGGATATAAACATGTAGAAAAAGAAAAATAGACCCATATCTATCACCATGCACAAAGCTCAAGTTCAAAGGGATCAAAGACCTCAACATAAAGCCAGCTACACTGAACCTTATAGAAGAGAAATTGGGGAAGTACACTTGAATGCTTTGGCACAGGGAACCACTTCCTAAATATAACCTCAGCAGCACAGGCACTGAGAAAAACAATTAATAAATGGGACCTTCTGAAACTGAAAAGCTTCTGTAAAGCAAATGGAATGGTCAACAAGATAAAACGACAGCCTACAGAATGGGAAAATATCTTCAGTAGCCCCACATCAGACAGAGGTCTGATCTCCAAAATATTTGTTTGCTTTATTATTTGCCTGTTGGTTTGCTTTAAAGAGAGATAAAGATGATTTGGAGTTGGGTGGATAGGGAAACCATGACCAGATTGTATTGTATGAAACAAAATTATTTTTTAAAAAATCAATCAAATTAAAAACAAGAATATATAAAAAAGAAATTAGACAACAAAAGATCACATAATCCAATAAAAGAATGGAGTATAGACCTAAACAGAGAACTCTTAACAGAGGAATCTAAAATGGCTGAAAGACACTTAAGGAAATGTTCAACATCCCTAATCATCAGAGAAATGCAAATCAAGACTACTCCATCTTACATCTGTAAGAATGGCCAAGATCAAAAACACTGATGGCAACTTATGCTGGAGCGGTTGTGGGGAAAGGGGAACACTTCTGAATTGCTGGTGGGAGTGCAAACTGGTACAGCCCCTTTGGATATCAGTCTGCCGATTTCTCAGAAAATTAGGAAACAATCTTCCTCAAAAGCCAGTAATACCACTTTTGGGTGTATATCCAAAGGATGCTCAATCATGACACAAGGACATGTGTTCAACTACGTTCATAGCAGCTTTATCATAGTCAGAACATGGAAACAAGTAAATACCCCTTGATCCGAGAATGGATAAGGAAAATGTGGTACATTACACAATAGAGTGTACACAGCAGAAAAAAAGTAATGACAGCTTGAATTTTGCAGGAAAATGGATGGAGCTAGATAACATTATTTTGATTGAGGTAACCCAGACACAGAAAGACAATTATCACATGTACCCACTCATAGGTGGCTTTTAAACATAAAATAAATAAAGCAAGCCTACAAACCACAATCCCAGAGAACTTAGGAAACAATGAAGATACTAAAGGAGACTTACATTGATATAATCTACATGGGAAGTAGAAATAGAAAAAGACAAGATATCCTGAGTAAATTAGGAGCATGGGGACCTTGGGGGAGGTTTGAAGTGGGAGGGGAGAGGCAGGGAGGGGATCAGAGAAAAATGTAGAGCTCGATAAATATCAATTAAAAAAAAGAAAGAAAAGATTGATGAAGTTGAAAAATAAATAAATAAAAATTTAATATGCATTAATATATAATTTATATCATTTCATGGGATTTTATTTTATTCTTTTCCCAGATGATTGCAATTATTATAAATTTTCCTTAACTTTTGGTTTTTTTATTACATTGATTATTATTAATATTTTTATTTGATGTCCCAATTTTATATAAGATATATTTTATATTCAGTCAGTTTCACTTAACAATTTACTTTTGTTTTTTTTCCCTTAATTTCTCTACTGTCATCTCTATAACTTGTATATATAATTTTATTTCTATTTTCTTCATTTCACATCAATTAATTAGACCTCATTACATCCTATAATTGAAGATATAAGATAAAGTTAGACAAAATATTAATACAAGGGACTGCATAAATACATTTGTTTTATGTTAAAATATTTAAATGTATGGAAAATGTTAATTCAAACTACCTGTGATTTTTATGTTTAATTATTAATTTGGCCCTAACTAGAGGCACCTTAAAGAGAGCTTCAATGAGAAATTATATGCATTAGATTGGCCTATGATATGCACGCCAATGAGAGATTTTTTTTCTTAGTTGCATTATAACAGAAGCTTTTCGCCCAATGAGAATATAGATGGCACCAATTCATGAACTGAGTCCCATATTATATCCTGTATTTTGAGAGAAGGAGTGAAGCCTAAGTCAGTTCATGTCCATTCATTACTCTGTGCTTTTGATTGTGGTTATAAATTCTGTTTTGATTTCACCACAATGGTAGATGTAAGTGGGAAATGTGAAATAAAAAACCTTCCTACTTTAAAGTTGCTTTCTCTCATAGTGTTTCATTACATTAACAAAAATGAAACTTGGATACTACATAAGTAAAGCGTATTAAAATTTGCAGTATCAGTTCAAAATGTATAATAATTATTTTATGAATTTCATTTTATGTCTCCATCATGTGTTATACAACCAACAATTTTCAGGCAGAATAGGATAAGTAAAATTCAGTCTCCATCATTGGTTTCTTTACATTATTTAATTACATTTGAAGAGGTTAAAATTATGTTTGCTTTAGACTGGTTGAAAGTACCTAAAATAAAATTTTGTTTCATATTCACATGGACACAGGTGCCCATAAATAAATGCAAACACATGTAGATATAAACATTATTCTATAATGGAACTGATTCTTGACCAACATGTGATATAATCATCCTGATATAAAATACTGAAAAACTTTGAAGCCATGAAATTGCATATTATAAAACTCTCTTATTGTTTTGAGCATTCTGAATTTCATGAAAGGGACTTCTAAAGAGATGTACTATGGTGAACATCATATTAAGTATCAACCCCCAATGTGTAAATGCACTTCCACTTGCAGCCAATAATTTACTCATTCCCAAAAGATATCTACACATTAACATGTGCAAGCAACTGTTAAGCACAGAAGAGAGAGTTTGGGTATAAGCAAAATTAAAAAAAGCATAGTAGCTTATGTGATATATCTTATGATCAGAGTAATCATAGTATGATTAATAGAAGCTATAAATGGTGTCCATTGAAGTCTCCTGGAAGGAGTAAAACATTGGGTCTCAATAGCATTCAACTAAAGCTATACCAAAGTGGGAGGCAAATTTACAGAGCCTGGCGGAGGAAAAAAAAGATCAAGCCCAGCAATAACCTCTCAGGTAACTGAGAAAGAAAATGGATGAAGAATAAGAAACCAGCATGTACATAAGGCACACTGAAGAATTTTGCTTCAATCAAAATTTAAGTGGTAGACATATATACTTCTTTGCAAAACTGAAACTAAGTGTTTCAGAAGGAACATAGCTTGAGTCAGGAAGAGCAGTGAGGAGTAAATACATTAGTAAGCATAATAACTGATAGTGCTCAGGGTTAGATTGTATTGGCAGGATAAAAGAACAAAGTTGTCTTAGTATGTTGAAGCCTTCTATTTTTTAAAAAAAGCCAAGAGAAAAGTCCAGGACAGTAGCCCAGCTTCTGGCCTGAACATCTGGGTAAATGTCAGCCATCAGCAGCCATCAGCAATATATAGACATCTGCTGACAAAAAGAAAGAAAGTAAGACAGAGATTCTATTCAGGACTAGACAGATTCTTTGAAATTTTGCCAGCATCTGTCTAACTAGTAATCACGTGGGATTTGAGTGCTTTTGTTGGCAGTAAGGCTTAAATGTAGAGGAAAGTAATTGGACCACATGGGACTGTCACAACTAATAGGAATGATCTTCTCTGGTTTAGCAAGATGTGCCTGGCATCAGCTTTCAATTGCCAAAGCAATTGTCGCACTAATTAAAGTAGAAGAGGATGATACGTTAGAATTTGGGATTATATAAAGGATCGTCTGGAGGCATTACCATCCCTGACCTCAAACTCTATTACAGAGCCTCAGTATTGAAAACAGCTTGGTATTGGCATAAAAACAGAGAAGTCGATCAATGGAACCGAGTAGAAGACCCTGATTTTAACCCACAAACATATGAACACCTAATTTTTGATAAAGGAGCTAAAAGTATTCAATGGAAAAAAGAGAGCATCTTCAACAAATGGTGCTGGCAGATCTGGTTGTCAACGTGTAGAAGAATGAAAATAGATCCATATCTATCACCATGCACAAAACTCAAGTCCAAATGGATTAAAGACCTCAATATCAGTCTGAACACACTGAACCTGATAGAAGAAAAAGTGGGAAGTACTCTACAACATATGGGTACAGGAGATCACTTCCTTCGTTTATCCCCAGCAGCACAGACATTAAGGACAACATTGAATAAATGGGACCTCCTGAAACTGAGTAGCTTCTGTAAAGCAAAGGACACTGTCACTAAGACAAAAAGGCAACCCACTGACTGGGAGAAGATCTTCACCAACCCTGCAACAGACAAAGGTCTGATCTCCAAAATATATAAAGAAATCAAGAAACTAGACTTTAAAATGCTAATGAACCCAATAAAAAAATGGGTCACTGATCTGAACAGAGAATTCTCAACAGAAGAAATTCAAACGGCCAAAAGACACTCAAGGTCATGCTCAACCTCCTTAGCAATAAGGGAAATGCAAATTAAAACAACTTTGAGATACCATCTTACACCTGTCAGAATGGCTAAAATCCAAAACACCAATGATAGTCTTTGCTGGAGAGGTTGTGGAGAAAGGGGCACACTCATTCATTGCTGGTGGGAATGCAAACTTGTGCAACCACTTTGGAAATCAGTGTGGCGATTTCTCAGGAAATTTGGGATCAACCTACCCCAAGATCCAGTAATACCACTATTGGGAATATACCCAAGAGATGCCCCATCAAATGACAAAAGTATCTGTTTAACTATGTTCATAGCAGCATTGTTTGTAATAGCCAAAACCTGGAAACAACCTAGATGCCCTTCAATGGAGGAATGGATGAAGAAAGTGTGGAATATATACATATTAGAGTACTACTCAGCAGTAAAAAACAATGACTTCTCGAATTTTGCGTGCAAATGGATGGAAATAGAAAACACTATCCTGAGTAAGGTATCCTAGTCCCAAAAAGAGGAACATGGGATGTACTCACTCATAATCGGTTTCTAGCCATAAATAAAGGACATTGAGCATATAATTTGTGATCCTAGAGAAGCTAAATAAGAAAGTGAACCCAAAGAAAATCGTATAGTCATCCGCCTGGAGAGGGGAAGTAGACAAGATTGCAGGGCAAAAGCTGGGAACTTGCGGGTGAGGTGGCAAGGGGCAAAGGGGAAATGGGATGAGAAACATGAGAAGGGGAGGATGGGAGGAGCTCGGGGGATTGGGATGGTTGGGATATAGGAAAGGAGGATACGGGAGCAGCGAAGTATATATCCTAACTAAGAGAGCCATCTAAGGTTGGCAAGAAACTTGACTCTAGAGGGGTTAGCAGGTGTCCAGGATTATGTCCCCAGCTGGTACCTTGGGCAACTAAGGAGAGGGAACCTGAAATGACCCTATCCTATACTGATGAATATCTTGCATATCACCTTAGAACCTTCATCTGGCGATGGATCGAGGTAGAGACAGAGTCTCAGTTTGGAGCAACGGTCTGAGCTCTTAAGGTCCAAATGAGGAGCAGAAGGAGGGAGAACATGAGCAAGGAAACCAGGACCACGAGGGATGCACCCACCCACTGTGACAGTGGAACTGATTTATTGTGAGCCCACCAAGGCCAGCTGGTCTGGGACTGAATAAGCATGGGTTGAAACTGGATTCTCTGAGCATAGCGGACAATGAAGGCTGATGAGAAGCCAAGGACAATGGCACTAGGTTTCGATCCTAATACATGAACTGGCTTTGTGGGTGCTTAGCCTGTTTAGACGCTCACCTTCCTGGACATAGATAGAAGACCTTCGTCTTCCCGCAGGGCAGAGAATTTGGACTGTTCTTCAGTATCGAGAGGGAGGGGGAATGGTGTGGGGGGAGGAGAAGAGGAGTGGGGATAGGGGGAGGGGAGTGGGTGGAGGGGGCAATATTTGAGAGGAGGGGAGGGAAATGGGAAACGGGGAGCAGGTGGAAATTTAATTAAAAAAGAATAAAAAAAAAGAAAATACTATCCTGAGTGAGGTAACCCAGACCCAAAAAGAAGATCATGGGATGTACTCACTCATAATTGGTTTCTAGCTATGGATAGGGGGCCTCTGAGTCTATAATATGTGGTCCTAAAGAAGCTAAACAAGAGGGCAAACCCAAGGAAAAACATATAGTTATCCTCCTGGCTATGGGAAGTAGACAAGAGCGCCGGGCAAAAAATTGGAATCTTGGGGGTAGGGTGGGATGGGGGTAAGGGGAGATGGAGAAAGAAAAGTGTGAAGGAGAGGATGAGGGGAACTTGGGGATACGGGATGATTGGGGATATAGGAAGGTTGGATAGGGGAGCAGGGAAACTCATGTCTTAGTTAAGGGAACCACCTAAGGGTTGGCAAGAGACTTGAACTTGGGGTGGCTACCAGATGCCCAGGGCAATGTCCCCAGTTAGTTCCTTGGGCACCTGAGGATAGGGAACCTGAAATGAACCTATCCTATAGCCATACTGATGAATATCTTGCATATCACCATAGAACCTTCATCTAGCGATGGATGGAGATAGAGACAGAGACCCACACTGGAGCACCGGACTGAGCTCCCAAGGTCCTAATGAGGAGCAGAAGGCGGGAGAACATGTACAACGAAGTCAGGACCACGAGGGGTGCACCCACCCACTGAGACAGTCGGACCGATCTATTGGGAGCTCACCAAGGCCAGCTGGACTGTGACTGAAAAAGCATTGGATAAAACCGGACTCTCTGAACATGGCGGACAATGAGAGCTGACAAGAGGCCAAGGACAATGGCACGGGGTGTTGATCCTACTTCAGGTTCTGGCTTTATGGGAGCCTAGACAGTTTGGATGTTCAACTTCCTAGATCTGGATGGAGGGGGGAGGACCTTGGACTTTCCACAGGGCAGGGAACCCTGACTGCTCCTGGGACTGGAGAGGGAGGAGAAGAGGAGTGGGGGGATGGGGGAAGGGGGAGAGGGGCCGGAGGAGGGGGAGGGAAATGGGAGGCAGGGAGGAGGAGGAAAATTTTTTTTTCAATAAAAAAAAAATTTGGGATTATAGTCCCTTCTCTAAAATGCAAGTGTCACACCAGAAATAAACTGGCTCCAGTCCCTTTTCCTCAATTATGTAATGAATGAATCATATAAAGTAAAGAGTTACCAAAAATGTTTCTGTTATTGTGAGCTTTGTTACAGTCCCAGTGACGGTGGCATCTCCCATAAGTAGATGCACTTGACATGCATTGGCTATACCATGCAATGCAACATCACATCTCTGTGCACTGCTAGAAAAAAGATTATTCATATAGTTTTTCATTCATTAATTTATTCCATAAATATTTATTGTATATCTAATTCATTTGTATGCAATGATCTAGAAGCAGGAATTAAAATAGTGGATGAAATAAACTCCATTCCTGATATCTTGAAGACATATGCAAATAAGCAAGCTAGATAGTGATGATTATTATCGTTATCTAATGAAATATTAATGAAGAAAAATGGGAGGTGTGAGGTGTTATAGAAAAGGTGTCAGTAAGAGCAGCAGTTCTGGAAAGCCTCTTTGATAAAGGAATGTTGGAGCCAAGTAAAGCCTGGGGAAAAGGGCCCTGGGAGTGCCATGAAATCACTTTAGGCAGAGTTACCAACATTGGCAGGGCCTGAGCAAGGGAAACAGATAAAACAAAAATTGTCACTGTCATTATACAACTTGCACCTTAATAGAAGGCAAAAAAGAGAAAAAGAAGGCATCAATGTAAATAAAGTTACAGTATTTCTTCTCACGTAACAGATTGTAGGAAAAAAGAAAAATCAAAACACTAGGAACTGAAACAAAAATGTCATGCATGTGATCAATCATCACACAAAACGAACAGTCACTGAGTTTGTGCTTCTGTTTAGTAAGGCCATATGCTACAAGCGTTCTCTAGAGAGCACAGCTGATTTCCTGAGTAATCCAACCATCTAATTGAAAGGCAGTCTTCAAAATCGAAGAGCAAGTTTAATGTAGACAAAAACAGTTCTAGGAAAGGGTGTGACTTAATGGTAATCCTTTGTCCCATAAGTACTTTCCATATGTATTATTGAATGCAGAGAACAAAATTCCTCAATGCACAAACAGTATGCATGAATGTTGTAAGAAAGGTCGCTTGTTGGTTCCTAGCTTCTCAGCCCTGAAATAATCACACAGAAACTATATTGTTTAATACACAGCTTGGCCCATTAGCTCTAGCTTCTTATTGGCTAACACTTATATCTTTTATTATTATTATTATTATTATTATTAAAAATTTCCACCTTCTCCCCACCTTCCATTTCCCTCCCCTCCCCCCTTGCTTCTTCCCTCCCTCTCCAGTCCAAAGAGCAGTCAGGGTTCCCTGCCCTGTGGGAAGTCCAAGGTCCTCCCCCCTCCATCCAGGTCCAGGAAGGTGCACATCTAAACAGACTAGGCTCCCTCAAAGCAAGTACATGCAGTAGGATCAAAACCCAGTGCCGTTGTCCTTGGCTTCTCATCAGCCCTCATTGTCAGCCACATTCAGAGAGTCCAGTTTGATCCCATTCTTTTTCCGTTCCAGTCGAGCTGGCCTTGGTGAGCTCCCATTAGATCAGCCCCACCATCTCAGTGGGTGGGCGAACCCCTCGCTGTCCTGACTTCCTTGCTCATGTTCTCCCTCCTTCAGCTCCTCATTTGGGCCTTGGGAGCTCAGTCCAAAACTCCAATGTGGGTCTCTGTCTCTATCTCCATCCATCGCCAGATGAAGCTTCTTTGGTGATATGCAAGATATTCATCAATATGGCTATAGGAAAGGGCCGTTTCAGGCTCCCTCTCCTCAGCTGCCCAAGGAACTAACTGGGGATATCTCCATGAATACCTGGGAACAACTCTAGAGACAAGTCTCTTGCCAACCCTAAAATGGCTCCCTTAATTAAAATATCTTCTTCCCTGCTCCCATATCCACCCTTCCTCCATCCCAACCATGCCATTCCCTCAGGGTCTCCCCATCCTCCCCTCCTCACTTTTCTCTCCCCATCTTCCCTTACCCCCATACCACCCCCACCCCCAAGATCCAAATTTTTGCCTGGCAATCTAGTCTACATCCAATATACAGGAGGATAACTATATGTTTTTCTTTGGGTTCACCTTCTTATTTAGCTTCTCTAGGATCACGAATTATAGGCCCACAGACCTTTATTTATGTCTAGAATCCACTTATGAGTGAGTACATACCAAATTCATTTTTTGGGTCTGTGTTACCTCACTCAGAATAGTGTTTTCTAGCCGGGCGGTGGTGGCGCATGCCTTTAATCCCAGCACTTGGGAGGCAGAGGCAGGCGGATCTCTGTGAGTTCGAGACCAGCCTGGTCTACAAGAGCTAGTTCCAGGACAGGCTCCAAAACCACAGAGAAACCCTGTCTCGAAAAACCAAAAAAAAAAAAGAATAGTGTTTTCTATTTCCATCCATTTGCATGCAAAGTTTAAGATGTCATTGTTTTTTACTACTGAGTAGTACTCTAATGTGTATATGTTCCACACTTTCTTCATCCATTCTTCCATTGAAGGGCATCTAGGTTGTTTCCAGGTCTGGCTATATAAATAATGCTGCTATGAACACAGTTGAACAAATGTTTTTGGAGTATGATAGGGCATCTCTTGGGTATATTCCCAAGAGTGGTATTGCTGGATCCTGGGGTAATTTAACCCATCTCTAGTAACTTGGATGTGACTTACTAGGTAAATTTCTGGCATCTGTCTCTGGAGGAGATACATGGCTTCTCCCTGACTCCACCTTTTTCCTCCCAGCATTCAATTTAGCTTTCCCTGCCTAGCTAAGTTCTGCCCTGCTATAGGTCCAAAGCAGTTTCTTTATTCATTAATGGTAATCACAGCATACAGAGGGGACTCCCACATCACACGAAAGAAAATAAAACTTATCATTGCAGCACTAATAAACAGCACAACAGAAACAGGAAAAAATTGGCAGAACCTGGTTCTACTTCCAAGTCACATGATATATTTTAAAGAAGTTGAGGGTTACAGCATAGGTGACCAGAATGGCACAGATCAGAAAAGATTCACAACCAGTTTTACAGTTAAATGTCTGCCTTCCAACATCAGTTTGTCTATGAATAGCAGTCGCAGCTGCAAGAATCCTTCCAGCATGTGCAGCAAAGAAACTTTGCTGGTAAATAGCGTTTTCAGGTGCACTTGCACATGGATCATAATTAGGATCTAGTATCATCATCATATATGAGACAACACATGTTATGTGCACAGTGATGTCCTCATTTCCAAGGCAAATATGGTACTTCCATAATCTTTGCTTTAACAATAGATTACACAAAGGAAATTTTCATCAGTTCCTACAGTATACTTATGGCCACAATTTATTTCATGTTGATTTAATTGAAGTCTCCCCTTGTGTCTTATTGTGAATCAGGTTCATGTAACTAGGGAAACAGACCCAAATCTGAGTGTCAATGAATGGCCAAGAGAATTAAAATGAGCTCTGACTTCACCTTGGTTCACTTGCAGCCACAAGACTACACGCTAAACCTGAAACTTCCTTACACACAGAGAGAGTCTAAAAGGAGTCAAGAGATATCACAGTGGGCTCCCAAGGTTCAAATGAGGAACAGAAGGAGGGAGAACATGAGCACGGAAGTCAGGACCGTGAGGGGTGCGCCCATGCACTGAGATGGTGGGGCTGATCTAATGGGAGCTCACCAAGGCCAGCTGGACTGGGACTGATGGAGCATGTGATCAAAGCAGACTCTCTGAACATGGCTGAAAATGAGGACTGATTGAGAAGCCAAGAACAATGGCACGGTTTTGATTCTACTGCATGTACTGGTTTTGTGGGAGCCTTGTCTGTTTGGATGCTCACCTTCCTAGATATGGATGGAGGGGGGAGGACCTTGGACTTCACACAGGGCAGGGAACCCTGACTGCTCTTTGGACTGGAGAGAGATTGGGAGGGGGGGTAGGGGAAGAGGGAGGGAAATGGGAGGAGGGGAGGAGGTGGAAATTTCATTCTTAAATTACTGGATATGTATTTTTTAACATGATAAAATAAATTTTGAAATCTTATTTAGGTGAAAATAGTTTGATTAAATTTTAGTAAGAAAAGGTATACCAAATGATAAAAATTTCATAATTTTATGTGTTTGTATTATATACATGCCTACTGTTATTAAATTTTAAGGGTCTTAAAGAGACGAAATTTACTTTGATACACAGAGACTACATTAGTAGAACACTTATTTTATTTCTATATTTGAGGGAAATGTTTAAATCTACTTGAAAAATATTTACTGAGTTCTGTTGTTAGACTCCTTGTGAGTATAAGATTTGAGATACAATAAAATCCTATC
Organism: Chionomys nivalis; assembly: GCF_950005125.1. Lineage (NCBI taxonomy): Eukaryota > Metazoa > Chordata > Mammalia > Rodentia > Cricetidae > Chionomys > Chionomys nivalis. The sequence goes on from NC_080089.1 coordinate 5,787,475, forward strand.
ATGTTGTCAAGGTGACACTCCAATGTTGAATAAAATCAAGATAGTGTGGGATAAGGAGACTCACTCTGGGGGCAGAATCACAAGCTGAGGTCAAGTGATAAAAGTTTTACTGAGGGTTAGGAGAAGATTCAGAAAGAAATAACATTTAAACTCCAAGTATAAGAAGCATAAACCTATGGAGACAGAGGAAAGTGCATAGGAGGTGACCAGTCAACTAGGCAGTAGAGACCATCAACATAAAATTTCAGACAATGGCAGGCAGGTTGGTTCCTTGATGAAAAAACAGGATTTCTTCAGGGCAGATAAACTCCATTGTCTTATCTTCTATGATATTTCAGAGTACCTTCTCATCCCTACCCCACAGTATAGTAAGGATTTGTCAAGAACTTAAGCTAGGATACAAACTAGATGCAAAATTGCACATTTTTGTGACACTAAAATGTTAAGATTTCACTCATAAGATGGAACTAGTTCAAATATTCAAGTCTCTGAAATTTAGCTCCTGCACTCCTCACTTTAAAGAATATCATCCAGCCAAGAACTCAGTAGAATAGGAAAGCAAGAGGAAACAAACAAACAAAAAAAAACCCCAAAATTCCCACTTTCTGCCAAAATATAGCTATTCAGTAACAAAACCAGATATAGCTATGAGGAATAAAAAACATTATGACAACAACAGTACCCTCTATTCACGGATAGATTGGTTCCTTACAAGTTAAGATAGAAGCAGTTAAGTGATATGGTTTAGGAAAAGAGGCAGCAACACTTTTATTTTTCCAAATCATAAATACTGCGAGTAGCAAGAAGGCAATACTCCATCCTCACACATGCTTTATGCTCACATAAAGTTTGGCTAAATGAGGGAAGATTCAGTCAAGATTACTAGGGTCAAGCTTGGCTTTGGAACAATGACTGGTAGACTCCACTGTAGCATATAAGGGAATTGGTTGCAAATAGGTTGCAAAATTGGCAGACATAAAACTGTATTCAAGCTTTTCAAAAGTAATGCACAAAATTAAAACAAAACTACATCAAAAACTTCTCAAATATCACAAAACCAAAGAGTATTCTGCATGGCTAGTGTGCACAGAGAGAATTTACAGGTATTGTTTTTTAAAGTCTTCAGTTCAACTTACATATTGGCTTTTAGAAGATAAACATGCATCTATGCCATTTGAAGAAAAGCTGAAATTTGAGGGAAGATCTGTTTCATTTCTGCTTAGCTATGTAAACTTGGACAAGTCTCTTTGTAGACCTTAATCTCCAGATGCCACACCCAGATGTGTACACTGTGGCACAACAGTCATGGACAGTAGTTTTTACTATTGTTAATAAGAAAATAGTAATGCAACATCACCAAAAATTTCCTGGGCAACACAATAGACATTTTTTTGTAATGGGGCTTGTGTGCTGAAAGTATTAAAGTATACATTTTATATCACTTTAAGTAAATTAGAAGAACTGATACTCAATGTAGGTCATAGAAATATCTAAGAAAATGTGTTAGGAAGCATACGAGAACTCTGAAAAACACTGTGTGTCTGCAATAATTTAAGTACCTGAATATACCTTTTAATGTATAATTTTTATGAAACCTAATTTTAGATTCAAAGTTAAAAACATCGTTCATGTAGTATTAAAATGTAGTATTAAATTTTAATACATGTGGTATTAAAATGAACACCATTTAACAATATTTAATATGAAGAAGATGAATTAAATTTTTTCATTAAAACTGCTTATTGGATTGTTACACTTAAATAATTAAACATTATGCTGTTTTCTTACCATATGATTAGATGACATTACAATTTTACAGTTTGCATGTGTGCGTGAAGCATATGTACTTCTTTGTGTTGATGTGTTGATGTGCATGTACAAAGGTCAGAGGAAGATATTGGGTATCCTGCTCTGTGACTGTCTTATTCTCTTGAATACCTTCTCTTACTAAGTTTAGAAGTAGGGTGGCAGCTGGTAAGCCCCACAATCCTCCTGTCTCTGTCTTCTGTAGCACTAAGTTAGGAGAGATCCCACCAGGCTTTGTGTAGGTGTTAGTGTTTGGTACTCAGGTTCTCATGCCTGTGAGGCAGTCCTTCTTACCTGATGAGTCATTCCTCCCAGCTCCACTATTAGTTTTTGTTGTTGTTGTTTGTTATTGAGTCTACTTAAAATTAATACTATGCCTTTTCTTGTTTTGCATATACAGATTCCATGCCCACACTGGAAAACTTCCCTTATCCAGGAGACAAAGCCAACTATTTATACTTTAAGACTACTTTTGAAAAGTTTTTGACATTGAAGAAAATTAGCAGAAATCATTATTTTTCTATTATGGAATGCTAAAAATGATTCTCTTGAAACAAGTTGTCATAAAATGTCAATGTTACTAATCTCCAAATGAGAAAAGAAACTAACTACAGTTGCATTTATAGATGAAGAATTGAAAACCATGTTAAAAAATACACATTCATATAGCAAAAGAGTAGTAATAAAACTGATTGGAAAATTAAGTCACATAATTTAAATATTTACTATTGATGTTGATTGTGGTTCTTTAATAACTTGTGCCTTTATTAAAATTGAACATTATCCAATATGTGATTTCCTTTTAATCCCTAGAAAAGGTCATAAAGATTATTCTTCATCGAACCTTACAGAGAAATGAGTGCCCATTGATAGTGTGTGGTTATAAGAAAAAAATCACATTTATACTTTTCATATTTTGTATATTTGAACACTTTAATCAAGGAAATATTGAGGATTTTATGGAATAAGCTTAGTTCTAAACTGTTTCAAATACTTATATAAGAAGTTTGACTTTTATTCAGTCAGTCCCAATGACTCCCAGTCAATCACATGACAATTTTCAAGAGAATCCCTATTGGACTATCTTATTTCATTTTGAAACATAATGTCTATCTGTTACCTAAAACATTGGGTACCTATCTTAGTACTGTCAGAAAGTACACTCGTATAGTCTCACTAACATGAGTGCCTAAACACAAACAGAATAAGAACAATAATAGTTATGCTAAAATCAAAGGGAAAAAGCCCATGAGGACTCAACCCTACACACACATGAACACTCCACAACAAAACAAAAACAAACAAACAAACAAACAAAAACTACCAGAAAGTAAAAAGTGCTAATAATGGGAGAAATAGTCTTCTTTAAGGAAAAGCACACAAACTGGTTATTCAATACCAAATAGTCACCGCTGAAAACGTATCTGCAAATACCAATATACATACTGAGCAGGTTATATTTAGTGATGTATAGAAATATACATATATTCATACAATAACAATTAATTGAAAAAAGGTGTCAAGAATTTGAAAAAGAACAAGGTATTTCAGAGGATTTAGGGGGTGGAAAAACAGGATGAAACGATGGCACTTTTAATCTCAAATATAAGTGAAATAATTTAAAACAATTAAGTCAAATACAAAAAAATGTTATTGCATATAAAATTCAGATCAGATAAATATTAAACTTGCACAAATGCCATTAAGAACTTAAAATAAATAATAATAAAAGAAGAATAACTCATTTTAAACCAAGAATATGACTTGGGTAATTGAGTAAGAGAAATAAGGAAAAGGGGAAGACAAATGTGAGCTTGCAAATCTTTAAAAATTAAATTAATTAATTAATAAAAAAAATCAGCAAGAAAAAAAAAAGAAAAATACAGATATTATAAAAAAAATAAATAAATAAAATCAGGAGTAGGGGGATTGTCATGGAAACTCAGGCAGTTCCAGGTGTACAGAAAAGTCGTGGTTCCAGATGGGTGGAGGCATTACTTTTCTCACTCTAACATAAAAACAACTTAATAGCAAGAGCACCAGAGGGAAATGCAGTACAATGATTTTCAGATACTGTAGGGACCAGAAGAAGGATATGCTAGACAAAGGAAGCTAACAAGTTACAAGAATTACCCATTAATGCCCGCAGATTCCTTATAGCTTTTAAGTAGAGATAGGCTATGCTTTTAAACAAGAACAAAGTCTGCCTCCTGGTATCATTAACTTACAGACTTTTCTGAAAGAACTGACTACAGTGGGGCTGGATTTGGAACTAAAAAGCCAAGAGTTAACATGAGATTTGCTGACCTTATGGGAAAATGGTAAAGAAGGAACTGTAACACTCATTAAGATTAGTTAGGTGATGAATGCTTGTCATCCCAGCAGTAATATCCTACTATGGCCACTTTTGCATTTATAGTTTGTTGAGGTGGTATAGAGGATATGTTTTCCATGACAAAATGGAACACACATATGAACACACACATATACACACACAGAGGAAACTATGAAGTTAGGAGAAAAGAGTAGGGGAATAGGGAGAAATTGGAGGGTAGTAAATAGTTATAGATTGAACCTTAATACATATTTATGTATAAACATTAAATACAATACCTAATAAAAGCATGTTGAGTGTATGATTTTTTAATATATACATTAAGTAAATATAGTTTTGATCAGGAAGCTACAAGGGATTTTTTTTTATTAGAGAAGCAGGAAAAAATAGAATACTCTGATTTTAAAAGTTAGGTGTGATAGAACTGTTTAACAACTTAAAAGGATCAGGAGGGCAAGTGTCAAAAGGTAAGCAACAGTGTGCACCGAGGGGTTTACTAAGAATGAGAGTAGACTTCAGCAGCTAATCTTCTTTCTAAATTATACACACCTTTCTAGAAATAATTCCTTATTTCCATATCTCAATTTGACACAGTCTGACACAGCAGATGAAAATTCTGCTGAACTCTGAGTCAAAGGCATTGAAACAAAACCTCTGTGGTATCTTTATGAAATTTTCTTTAAGGTGTAAATTAGTAACATATGGTTGAAGTAGAATACACCCAAGTGTTTATATAGGCCCATATTTGTTATATATTGAATTCAGCTACATAAACTTTTCCTATTTTAGAGCTAAAAAGTATTAGTCACCAATGCTCCTTCTACAAAGTAAGCCTTACCTCTGTAATTAAACTCATCATGTTAAATTTTACCTTTGCTATTTATTTCTAATTAAAGTGATGTTACACTGTCATGACTTCACTTCCACAAGTCGCTGTTATCCAAAACACAACTGCTCAATATCTTCAAGGCATTTTCATATACACAAGTGCATTCACACTCCTCCGCAGCTGCCGAGTCCTTATGCTGGGGGATTTGTAATTAAAGTATTTCTTAACAGTTTAAAATTTTTGTCTATTTTTATTTTATGAACATGAGATTTTTGTCTGTATGTATGTATGCACACATACCATGTGCAGGCAGTGCCTGTGTAGAACAGGGAGGGGAAGGTATCCCTGGAACTGGAATTCTAGAGGGTTGTGGACTGCCATGTGGAACACTGGGCTTCTGCAAGTATAGCAAGTACTCTTGACTGCAGAACCATCTCTCTAGTCCCACCAAATATTTTTAAAATGTGATTAAAGCTACATGTAAGCACTCATTGTTATGTATGACATTTCAATAAGAACAGTTTTTGTTTTATTTATTAACATGTTTCCTGGATAATGACTGTAAATTTTGATAATTATTGCAGATATTACCCTCAGGATGTCAAATCCTTTAAATTGAGTTCTAGTTGGGGAGAGGTGTGTCAACTAAGACAGAATTTTTAGGTGTTAAGTGATGATATAAAACACTGCCTCCGAGCTGTCTATTAAAAATCAACTAAGAGAGGAAGTCTTTAGGTGGAAGTTAGCATATATATTAAACTGTCCTTTGATCCCTAAATATATTCTCTTATAGGGTCTCAATATGCAGATGATCTGAGTATTTAAACTCTTATGGAATTCAAAATGTGTGAACAATTTTAGTGAAGTTGTATAAAGAGTCACAAAGTCATGTGGAAGTTTTCGTCATTTTTAATATAAATAAATGTTATATTTATTTTTTTCAGAGGAATTTCTAGTAAGTTGCCATCATTTTCATACCTCCAATTTAAAAGTAGAGCTCTACCCAAAACATGTGCCATTAATTGACCACCCTTCCTGAGTTTCAGCTATGGTAGAAATTTTACAGACAGGAGCCCTCTAGTTTCAGCTACTTTGAAAGTGTCTCCCCGAAGGAGCCTTGCAGGGAAGTATATATCTTAATCAAGGGAGCCATTTTAGGGTTGGCAAAAGACTTGACTCTAGAGGGGTTCCCAGGTGTCCAGGGAGATGTCCCCAGCTAGTTCCTTGGGCAGCTGAGGAGGGGGAACCTGAAATGGCCCTATCCTATAGCCATACTGATGAATATCTTGCATATCACCATAGAACCTTCATCTGGTGATGGAAGCAGATAGAGACAGAGACCTACTTTGGAGCACTGGACTGAGCTCCCAAGGTCCAAATGAGGAGCAGAAGGAGGGAGAACATGAGCAAGGAAGTCACGACCACGAGGGGTGCACCCACCCACTGAGATGGTGGGGCTGATCTAGTGGGAGCTCACCAAGACCAGCTGGATTGGGACTGAAAAAGCATGGGATAAAACCGGACTCTCTGAACATGGCGGACAGTGAGAACTGATGAGAAGCCAAGGACAATGGCACTGGGTTTTGATCCTACTACATTTACTGGCTTTGTGGGAGCCTGGTCTGTTTGGATGCTCACCTTCCTAGACCTGGATGGAGAGGGGAGGACCTTGGACTTCCCACAGGGCAGGGAACCCTGACTGCTCTTTGGACTGGAGAGGGAGGTGGAGAGAAGTGGGGGGGAGGAGGAGGGAAATGGGAGGCCGGGAGGACGTGGACATTTTTTCAATAAAAAAAATTAAAAAGAAAAGCAAAATAAAAAAATGGTCTCCATGCAGAAATTCACTTTTCACAAAGGCACTTGAACCTTCAATCCTGAGAAGTCTCTGAGGAGTAAGATGACACAGTTGGCTTCCGTCTCTAAGATGGCAGCATAGTCCCAGCAGTAGTATCTTTGCGTCAACTGCAGAAGCACGTCAGCAGTTCATATATCTTACCTGAAAGTCTATACCAATCATTTTCAGCATATACATTTCTAATTTGTTGGAAAAGGGAAGTCCTGTGGGTTTTTTTTTTGTTTGTTTGTTTTTTGACAGTGACTGGGAACTAACACAGCCAGCATTTTCCCACAGGACTGCTATTTTTTTCATTTAGTTCATTTTCTTTTAATCAAGCAGTATGGACGTTATATGTTTTCTAAGTGCTGTTTTTTTTTTTTTTTTATGTATGAAGACCTAAACTTGACCAATTGAATGAATTTAAAGATCGACCTATCTACCACTTTTTATCAGAATGTTCACACACATATAATCTATTTTTGCAAAATACACAGTGGATTTAAAATTCTTAGAAAAAAGTCAATACACTATAGAATATGCAAGGAACTAAAATTATATATGTATGTTTATATATGAACTCATATTTGTATTTTCAAGTATATTAATTATTAACTAACTTAAATATTAGGTAGAAGAAATAACTATCTGCAGTATTCATTAATCAGTTCCACAAACATCGACACTACACGATTTATAAACCTTTCAGGTAATTGAAAAATAGATCCAAATGTAAAACATGACTTCAAATTAATTGTATATACAGATGGTTATTTAAAATTACATCTTTGGTTTTTGAGTACATTAAAAGTGTCTGGAAGCATATTAAAAGTGAAATACTTTTAGATATTAGTCTCCAAATAAAAATTGATATTATAATTAGATATAAAACATATTCAATAGATTGTTTTCATATTAAAAATTACCAATTATTGTAAGCATTTCAAAGACATTGTGTTATTGTTATAGTTTCTATTTTTTGCTTAGATGTTAAACAAAAATTATAATATATATGCATGTATTTTGTTTTGTTTTTTTTTTTTTTTGAGAATGGGATTCTCTGTGTAGCTGTGCTAACTATCCTGAAACTAGCTCTTTTAGAGCAGGCTGGCCTTGAACTAATGGAGATCTGCCTGCCTCTGTCTCTGAGTGCTGGGATTAAAGTAATATGCCATCATTACTCGGCAAAATTTATATTAATTTTTAAGGAGACTATGAACTTCAAATATATAAAATAGAGGTCTTTCTGATAAAATAAATGTGAAAAATGAGTGGTAAATTATGAGATATCATCTTATAATTCATAATATTGCTACTGAGTGAATATAAGCATTCCATAAGTCCTATTAAAATGAGGAATAAAGAATACTAACGTCCCTTGGAAAAGGAGAAAAAGTTCTCCTTCAAGATATCAGTTTAACAGGGTGTTCAGTCTAGCTTTACCCACTACCAACTTCCTGAAGTTGAAGCCGTGCAGGATGGAGCACCCTCCTTTACATAGTCATCACACTCTGTCCATGCCCTGATTTCAGAATTCAGCATAGGACACTTTTATAATTATTGTTTTAAATAAGATATATTTACATCATTTCTCTCCTTGCCTTCTTAAGCTGACAATCTAGTTCTTCTCATTTTCCCTTTCCCTAACTTGTCCTATGCTTTCCCCACCCATCAAATTGATGACATTTTTTTTTATTATCACTGTTTCACATTCCTACTAATGCATATATAAATGAAACCTGCTGAGTCCATTTAGTGTTGTTTGTAAGTATAAAATTTCATGGCTGACAATTTTGTGTCGAATAACAAATTAAAAGCCTTGGCCCTAGGAGAGACAAATTCTTTCTTTCTCTCTCTCTTGAAGTTATTAGTTGCTGTAGTTCTTTGTCTATGGATACAATCATGTGAGATTTACCCCTTTTTGTCCTGGAATTTCTATTGGTGTTGATATTGTTTGGGTCTTGTTTAGGTAGCCACATTTACTTTTTCATTGTTTAGAGTCAGGAATCTTATCCCTAGGGTTTCAATGCATAGCACTACATTTATTTTATTTAATCCTTTGGATGCTACTTTAAAACTTATAGTACAATGACAAAGTAGGCCATATTGTATAATGAGTTAGGTAATGAATATGACTTCATAAGAAATTATAAGCTGAGGCATTTATGTGGACAGATTATGTGCTGAGGAGAGCTTAAGAAAATAAGTTGAGAATAAAAGACATGTATCAGGTATCCATGCACAATGAGAAGAAAAATGAACATCTTAGTGCTACATAGCTGTTTCCCCAAAATTACAACATGAATTCCTAGAGGGAGGGGATTCATAAGACTTGGAAAATTCAGGAAGATCCTAAATCTTGTAAGAGTTCGAAGACCCTCAACAAGATCATAAAGGCAATCATTAGGAAGACAATACATGCCAAGCTTTCTGGAATTTGTAAAGGTAGTTTGAAGGCCATAGCTTTCTTTTGTATCAATGCACACTGAAATATGACAGTAAAGTAGGCCACCATCATCTATGCACCTGTAAGAAACCACAATAAACTCACGGTTTTATTAAGAAAGATCTGGGCGGCATTCTTTTTTGGTTTGTCATCAGTGACTCAATGAAGTGAACAGACATTTGTTTATGTGCTGTAACGAAAATTTATGTAACATTTAAGATAGAAAAGCAGGCCTATAGATTGAGAGAGGTGGCAGCACATGGCTCCCAGAACTGGATTATAATCTCCAATCTCCGGGTATAATCTCCAGTGGTCAAAGGGAGACTAATATAGTAGAATTCATGATGTAAGGAAGATTTGGGAGCATTGAGTTTTCTAGCAATGTTAAAGAGCACAGATCAAGATTTATGCTAAGAGAATGTATTTTAAAAGAGTACAGAGATTATCATAAGAACATTAAACTAAATTAGATCATTAAATTAGAGGAATGAACTATCCAATCTGATTTCAAATAAGATTTGAATTTGAATTTACGTATAATAGCATATTGACCATCCTGCTAAATGGGAGTTGTTACAGACAAAAAAAAATATTTGTTTTTGTATGAGTAGGTATAATAAACACTAAGAAATGATTTAATTTCTAATTATAATAATCTTTAGATTAACTTGCATATATTTAATAGTAATCAGAGGAGAATTTGAATTGTGGAGATGATGATAATATTGTGCTAAGATGACAGGTGTGCATGCAACAGAATTATAAAAAGTTTACTTTTGAGCATGCTATTATTATTGTCAATGCAGATTAACAGTGAGCTGAGCCCTGCATATAAAACTGCTCTCAATTCATTTCAGAAGCGAATGTGTTTCTGGAAGGGTAACCAGATTTGCCTGGGTGATGGAGCTTTATAGTCACACATTAACAGTACTGGGGACCATTTTTCAGTTTATATCATAGTTATAGTAAATGGAATATGGTTGTTTTAAAGTAACACTTTTCTTTGTGAATTATGTACAGCATTGACCTTATTTTGTCCTTACTTCACAGAAATTGTATCCTTTCTAATTTGAAACAAAAAGGCAAAGGCTAGGCATAATTTCTCAGGGCTGAATATGCTCTTTTCTCTTCTAGCAGTTACCAGCCTAGTGGCAATCAATGACTCTTTTAAACTAGAAAGAACAAATATCTAATTCATTTTAATTGTATACTTTATGAAATGGCAACCAAATTGTCTTAACTGATTTGAAAAATACATTTTCATGAGCCACAATCACTTTTGTTTAACCTAAGTTAACTCTGTTTTGTGCTATCTCATACTAAATGTCAATGTTGAATTATAAATATGTTCGAGTCAGTATTCAGATACCAGGGTGCATGATTAAGCTGTTTTAGTGTGATAACTTTATAGTTGCTGTAGCGCATTTCTTGCTGTATGGAAGTAAACAGCATCTTAAACATCTGATGTGCTTGTCAAAACACAACCATGAGCACCATTTAAAGTCCTGAGAGTGAGCATATGGCTCAAGTATGGGAATATTCTTTCTTTCTCTCTATAAATTTTTGAGTGCATGTACATGTGGTCATGTAAGTAAGAGTATGTCATCTTGTGCATGCAGTTATGGAGGACATAGAACAACACTGGGTATATTTCTCTACCACTCTTCACCTTCATTTTTGAGACAAACCCCTCACTGATCTCTACAGCTATGTTAGACTCTTCAGAGGGTGCTGTGGATCCAAACTTAGCTTTTCATGTTCCTGCAGCAAACATTTATCCATTGAGTCATCTCACCAGCCCCATAACACTCAGTTTTAAAGAAATGTCTTAATTTCTATTGTAAGAATGGGATTGAAATTCATCAATGTTAAGAAACATGTTTTAACATGTCAGTGCTTATCTTGTACATCCCTTTCATGTTATAGTGACTCGACCAAGTAATCCATGAATATTATTTCTAACTCTACCTGATATATTGTAAAAGTCAAAGAAAAGTCTTTATTGATCACCTGATGTGGGAGTGTCATATCAATCTGTTGATTTCATTGGTTAAGTAATAAAGAAACTGCTTGGCCCTCATAGGTTAAAACATAGGTGGGTGGAGTAAACAGAATAGAATGCTGGGAGGAAGAGGAAGTGAGCTCAGACTCAACAGCTCTGCTCTCTGGAGCAGAGGCCATGCTCCCCTCTCCCTGGCAGATGCGATGAAGCTCCGACCCAGGATGGACGTAGGCTAGAATCTTCCCTGTAAGCGCACCTTGGGGTGCTACACACATGAATAGAAATGGGCCAAGCAGTGTTTAAAAGAATACAATTTGTGTGTTTTTATTTCGGGGCATAAGCTAGCTAGGCAGCCATGAGCCGGGCTGTGGGAAGAGGCCCACAGCTCCTACTACAATCACCTGTTCTCTGCAGTGTATTTAACTCTTATCCCTTCTAAGCTATTTCTCCACCTCTTTTGTTCTAGTCCCAGGAACCTGTGAATATGGTACCTTACATGACAAATGGGACTTCATTGATGTGATTATCCTGTATTACCCATGTGTGTCTAATATCACACATATCAACTAAACTAACGATGACTGAACAGCTGTGGTCAGAGAGAGGTGGACAGAGAAATATAATATTGTTATTTTTAAGAATGAAGAAAATGGGAGATGAGACAAAGAATGTCAGAGACCTATAGATGAGGACAAAGTGTGAAATAGACCCTTATCTAAGGCCTCTAAAAGAATGCGGCTCTGCCAGTAAACTGAGTTGTAGCAAGGTGAGAACTCTGTCAGATCTCCATCCTCCACAATTACGTTGGCATCATTTTAAGTCAAGTTTTTGGCAACTTGTTATAACATCTAGAAAACAAATTCAGAAACCACTGATTTTGTTTCCACCTAAGCATTCTTTATCTATTTACAATGCAAGTTCTTTTGTGATCAGCAGCTGACACGAGGAGAATAATACACTTATTACCAGTTTTACTTGTTTTAATGTTAGTAAAGCCTAGCATGAGGTATTTAAAGACTGATGATGAATACACGTTTGTACTTTAAGACAATATTTTCTACCAAATTATGCTTGCTGTATTCACTTTTGTCCATTCAGAATTTAATATAGATTAATGAACTGGAAATAATTTTCAAGAATGTCTAGATGATAAGCCTCTCCTTAACTCTTATAGTGTCTTTGGACATCATTCCTTACATGGGGAGTGGATATCATCATGAAGAGTCCTTTTCATCACAGTTTTGTTTCACTAAAATGTAATGTAATAAAAAAGTTACTGAACTTTAAAATATCCTATGAATATAAGATATAGGTGCTATCAATTTAAAACAGTCTGATTTAGAATCTGAAAATTTTTCAATAGAGTGAAAATTATAAATGTTAATGAGAAACAATGACACAAATATTGTGTGTTGTCTCTGCATGTGTTTGTGTATGTCTCTGTGTCTGTCTGTCAGTTCCTGTGTATCTGTGCTTGTATACATCTGTGTGTGTATGTGCATCATTCTGTCTGTTTCTGTGTGTGTGTGTGTTTGTGTATTTCTTTGTGAGTGTGTCTGTGTGTGTATCTTTGTGTGTGTGTGTGTCTGACTGTCTATGTGTATGTATGTGTGTCTGTCTCTGTGTGTGTAATTTGTGTATATGTGTGTGTCTATTTTTGTATACGGATGTTTCTGTGTGTGTTTGTGAGTGTGCCAGTCTCTGTATAGATATGTGTGTGAGTGTTTCTAGCTGTATCTGTGTATGTGTGTGTCTGTCTCTCTGTGTATGTATATGTGTGTACGTGAGTATGTGTCTGTCTCTCTGTTTGTATGTGTCTTTGTGTGTGTGCATGTATATGGGTGTTTCTTTTTCTTTCTCTCTATGTCTTTTTGTCTATCTGTCTTGGGGTGTGTGTGTATATGTTAGGTTTTTAGGTGTCAAAGCTTTATAGATGTTTGTAAAAGTTGTTACTCCTTGCCGCTGAGTTACCTCATATCTTTGTACAGGGGATGTACTCACTCATATTTGGTTTCTAACCATAAATAAAGGACATTGAGCCTATAATTCGTGATCTTAGAGAAGCTAAATAAGAAGGTGAACCCAAAGAAAAACATATAAGCATCCTCCTGAATATTATCCTTCATCAGGCGATGAAAGGAGACAGAGACAGAGACCCACACTGGAGAACTGGACTGAAATCTCAAGGTCCAAATCAGGAGCAGAAGGAGAGAGAGCACGAGCAAGGAACTCAGGACCATGAGGGGTGCACCCACACACTGAGACAATGGGGATGATCTATCGGGAACTCACCAAGGCCAGCTGGCCCGGGTCTGAAAAAGCATGGGATAAAACCGGACTCGCACAACATAGCAGACAATGAGAACCACTGAGAACTCAAGAACAATGGCAATGGGTTTTCGATCCTACTGCACGTACTGGCTTTGTGGGAGCCTAGGCAGTTCGGATGCTCACCTTACTAGACCTGGATGGAGGTGGGTGGTCCTTGGACTTCGCACAGGCCAGGGAACCCTGATTTCTCTTTGGGCTGATGAGGGAGGAGGACTTGATCAAGGGAGGGAGAGGGAAATGGGAGGGGGTGGCGGGGAGGAGGCAGAAATCTTTAATAAATAAATTAATTAAAAAAAACTTAAACTTTCGTCTTTCCATTGGCCAGTGATATACTGCACAATTTCCTGTATAGATGCTGTGGAGTGGGAGTAAACAATATTTGCCCTCTTCGGCCACAGAATCATAAGATAAAAGGCTATTATTCTGCGGATATTGCATTGCTAAACTGTGATGTTTATAGTATACGTAGACACGAGATATAGTTTCAACAGGATATTTTCAATAGCAATGGATGAGTATTTCAGACAGCAACCACTTCTTAAGTATAAGAGAAACTATATTCTACAGAGTTAATAAATTATCTGTGAGAATAAGGATATCTCAAGCTAATTCTACTTAAAAACAAACAAAAAGATTGTGTGAACACGCTCTATGGTATACAGAAGCACTTTATATATTAATACTCTGCAAGTAACCCCTGCCTATACTCATACAAGCAATCATACTGAAAGTTAGAGAGTCATGAAGACTAGAAAAGAAATTAAAGTAGGGTAAAACTAATTAGCATGAAAAGATTCAGAGAGAAAGAAAATGGGATATTAGAGCGCAATATCAGAGTAAATAATCACAATACTTTGCATATATGTATGAAACTATCAAACATAAATAAATAAAAAAGTTTAGATTATTTTTCAGAATCCAGAAGCAAAATTATTCAGTAAAAGAGATTTAAATTATCTAATTATCCCAAAGGTATCTTATGTTCTTACTAACTTACAATTTATTTATTAATCATTTCTGATGCAGAGGGAAGAACAGGTAACAGGTTCAAGAGTCTACAGTTTACACATGTAATCCTTTGTTTTCTGAATTCATGTGGTGTGTCTGAATATCTTTGACATGGGGTAAAGATGCACAGAGGTCAACTTACAATAGACATGTTTTACTCATCTAAGATTTCTGAAAAAACAAATTTTTAAAATTTAGATTTTGCCCCACTTAATTCCTGAATAAAATGGCATAGGTGGCTAATGGGAATCATGTGATGTTAAGCACTTTTGCATACAATGTTTATTAAATCATGAAATTAGTATCTTCATAATTTAAGCAGGCTGACAGCTGTGTAATTGGGATATGGAGGACAATATGAACACCTATCAGGTCTCGGGTTCTGTATTTTGTTGACCTGTGCTGTTTGGTGGAGAGGTATAAGTCTGGGAGATACTGAAATCTCTGGTTTACTGTTATTGTTTTAAAGATGATCAAACACTAGAAAGAACAACAGATAAACCCAAAACCTGACATGCTGAAAATAGTTTCTTTATAGAGAAACAAAAGGGGTGTGAAAATATGTCATAGCAGCATACAACACTTGTGAAAAAGCTAACACCTGGGATGTGAAATAAAGCATGATCATTTATTTGTTCATTTAAATACACTGATTAAAGGATCCTCATTGAGGAAAAACTATATCAATAAAGGCACAGAGTTCTGACTGTATGTGCTGAATGATGGAAGATAAAGAAAATATTTGGGAAACTCTCCTATGGAAAATATATAGTTTTTAAAAAGCCATTGAAAATATTTTTTTAAAAGACAAAATTGTGAGTATATATGGTATATGATCATGATTACCCATCTGCATTTATCTGTGTATTTATATACATTTGTAATTCATAAACTGTTATAATTGTGGTGTGTACAACTGAGTATCTAGAGAGATGAATGTGAAGCTGCTACATGTAAATAGATTACTGTGACTCTCCAGGAATAAGAGAATGTGGTAATGTAGAACTGGAGCTGAGTAAATAAAAGGACAAGAAAGAGAAAATGTGAGGCTCTACTGGCAGGAACAACCAGGGTTCTGCTCAACTGAGAGGCACTATGAAAACAACAGTAGATAAGGGTGGCAGAGCACTGGGGGTGAACTCAAAGTACATTATTTTCTCTCATGAATGTGAAATGACCTTTGACCCCAAACAGTAATGAAAATATAATAATACTCAAACATAATGATTTCCTGAACATGTGGTATCTGTAGTCATGACAAACTGAAGGCAAGATCCAGTAGCATGGAACCCAGAACAGGCATACATAAGGTTGTCAATTTCAATTTATATCTTAGGTAGCTACTTAATGGTATTGGCTGATAAAGGGGGACAAAGGCTGAATTATGGGATTGTATCAAATCAAAAAGAGTTTCTCATCATAATGGAAACAACAGAGTGATGATAGAATCTATAGAATGGGAGAAAATCGTGCAAACCATATATCTAATTAAAATGGCTTGTGTACTTGTAGCATGAGTAATAAAAAATCCAGAGATAGATATTGAGGTTCAGCCTGAAGATAAGAAAAACAGAGCATCCAGAACTGGCTCTTTATATCTACAGACCAAAATGGTAAAGCTACCTTCATGAATCCTCAGAATGAGACTGAGCCTGACACCCATCTCCTCATGTTTTATATTTCTCGCTAGTACTGGGATTAAAGGTGTGCAGCACTACTAACTGGCTTCTATGAGGAACTAGTGTGGCTACTGGGATTAAAGGTTTATGCCACCATTTGATGTAGGTGGGTCTTCTTTCTATGTGTTGCTTTCATTGGTTAATTAATAAAGAAACTGCTTGGCCTGATAGGTCAGAACATAGGTGGGTGAAGTAGACAGAACAGAATGCTGGGAAGAAGGGAAGTGAGTCAGATGCCATAGCTCTCCTCTAAGATGGATGCAGGTTAGAATCTTCTCGGTAAGCCACCACCTCATGGTGCTACACACATTCATAGAAATGGGTTAATCAAGATGTGAGAGTTAGCCAGTAAGAGGTTAGAGCTAATGGGCCAAGCAGTGTTTAAAAGAATACAATTTATGTGTTGTTATTTCCGGGGCTAAGCTAGCCATGCGGGAGCCGGGCGTGAATGCAGCCTGCTGTTCCTTCTACAACCACTGCCTGGTCTATATGGCTGACCACTGTGGGTGTTAATTGGATGATGGGATAATAGATTGGTATTTGTGAGTTATTGTTTTTAGACAATTAAATTAGTATAGATTCTTGTATACTGACACAAAGTTAAATTTATTGAATATTGTATACATGTATGCTTCTACCTCTGTTTAAAACATAGTTTATGTATTGATAAACATTACTACCTTTGATCAAGATACTTCTACATTGTTTACATTTGAAGGTCATTGTCCTCAATTATTGCACAGTTGTTTATTGTCTTAGTCTTTAAGTTAGATAGGTATTGAGAATTATAGGTCAATAGTCATCTATGTTTGTCATATTTATAATTAGGCTAATCAGATTCTTTAGATACATAGAGATTATATTCAGTATAGATAGATAATCTTCAACCTCTTCAAAGAGCTGTGGAAAACGGCCTTTAATCTAACTTAGTTCCATGGTAGTGAGACACAATCGCTCCTGGCAACACCAATCTATTCCCGAGAGAATGTTGAGCACCAAAGACACTCCACCTTTCTTCTTGGCAAAACTGGTCTTTGGGCAAAGAAATGCCTATATCTCAACCACTGACAGAGATACAGAGTATCCATTAATGGATAAAAGAGGACTGTCATATCCTGCCAAGACAGGGTAAGTGTTTCAGTGGATGAAACCCTCATGGCCTTGACCTTTTTGCTCATGTTCTCATTTCTTTCATTCTTCAAGTGGACCCTGAGAGCCCAGTCCATTGTTCTGATGTGGGACTCTGCCTTTGTTTCCATCTGTTGCTGGATGAAGGTTCTATAGTGATATTTAAGATAAGCATCAATCTGAATACCGGGTAATGCCAGTTCGGGCACCCTCTTCGCTATTGCCTAGAGTCTTAGCTGGGGATATCCCTGTGGACTCCTTGGAACCTCTCCAGAGCTAGGATTCCCATCAACCCCACAATGGTTCCCCAATCAAGATATCTCTCTCCTTGCATTCATATCTGTCCCCCCTCATATCAGCCATCCCATTCTCCCAAGCTCTCCTCAACCCTTCTTTCTCTCCTCCTCCTCCCCTCTTCTACCTCTTTCTACCACCCTGTTTCAATGCTCCCAATATTATCAGGTAACACTGTCTGACTTCAACCCCTAGGTGGGTCCATATATGTTTTTCTTTGAGTTAATCTTATTAAATAGCTTTTGTAGGGTTATGAACTATAGGTTCAGTGTCCTTTGTTTATAGCTAGTATACACTTATGAGTGAGTACATACCATATTCATTTTAAACAGAGAATTTTCAACAGAAGAATTTCAAATGGCCAAAAGATATTTAAGAAAATGTTCAACTTCCTTATCTATCAGAGAAATGCAAATCAAAACAACTCTGAGATACCATCTTACACCTGTCAGAATGGCTAAGATTAAAAACACTAATGTAGCTTATGTTGAGAAAGATATGAAGTAAGGGAAACACTCATCCATTGCTGGTAGGAATGCAAACTGGTACAACCACTTTGGAAATCAGTATGGCAGTTTCTCAGAAAATTGGGAATCAACCTACCTCAGGATCCAGCAATGTCACTCTTGGGAATATATCCAAAAGTTGCTAGCTCATACTACAAAAGCATTTGTTCAACTATGTTCATTGCAGCATTATTTGTAATAACCAGAACCTGGAAACAACCTAGATGCTCCTCAACTAAAGAATAGATAAAGAAATTGTGATACATTTATACATTAGAGTATTACCCAGTGATGAAAAACAAAACAAAACAATGATATCTTGAATTATGTATGCAAATGGATGAAATTAGAAAACACTATCTTGAGTGAGATAACCCAGACCCCCAAAAATGAATATGGTATGTACTCACTCATAAGTGGATACTAGCTATAAACAAAAAATGTTTTTATTTATTTATTTATTTATTTATTTATTTATTTATTTATTTATTTATTTTTTCGAGGCAGGGTTTCTCTGTAGCTTTGGTGCCCTTCCTGGAACAAAAACAAGAAATACAGGAGAATTCCAAGGGCTGGCTGACTCTTTAATATACTAACCATCTAGTTGCTACTGTACCAGCTGTCCTAAAATCTGCAGTTTCTCTATTGCTAAAGGCCATTGATTAACCCATTGTTTGTCATTGAAATATCAACAGCTGTTGTGCCCTGTTCTTGTACAGTCAAAATTGTCAGTGACTATTCTTTATAAAATCTTCTAATATTTTCCCTAAAAACATACATTAATTTATATTTTGTTTTATCTTTAGGGGATTATTTATCTGAGTATTCTATTTCTCTAAAAAAAATCACATCCCCACAAATTTATTGCTAAGTTAATCACATATGGTTTTAAATTCCTCTCTGTCCTTCATTTGACTGACTTCACACTTTGCTTTCCCAGAGATAAAGTTACAATCCCTAAAAATTGAACTTTTACATGCAGAAGAGGCCAATTTCGGTGGACAGATTATGGTGAAATTATTGTTAGATCCATCCCTGTGCCTACCAGACCTTCAATGCCATTGTCATTTATTCATATTTTTAGTATTTTTTTTTCATTTACAGTAGTTTGCCAGAATGTTTGCTTTATGCTTTCTCTGAATTCTTGTTCCCTCTTCTACAGTGGTTCTATTACCCAGAATAGTATGGTTTCTTACAATAGGCAGTAAGTTCTTTAATTGCTCTGGCAAGGATTTTGATCCTGCAGGAGGCCCCTCAAGGAGTTTTCCAACAGCAAAGGATTACGATGAATATCCCTCACTGACCTACTTTCGTTGCCACACCTTCTTCATAATCCAGAAGAAAAGGGTATTCTGAATGGATCGCTCTTTAAAAACAAAACAAAACATTGTTTCTAGGAATGCCCTGTCTACAATCCCTTTTAAGGTAACCTTGTTTGCCACAATTTCAATTTACCTCAAAACTCTGGAAATCACCTCTACTATCCATGCATCATCATAGTCATTAGATTCAATATTAATTGTATCCTGCATCCGTTCCTCAAAAGGTGCTGATCTTGCCTTTAATGGACTAATTATACTTTTGCATAGAGAATTGGCATTTTCAAAAGCCAGAGATTCAGTTACTATTTGTCTAGCCTTTGAGTTTGTTATCATTCTATTTCCTGTTGATGTCAGTAATTTTAGGAACCCTATAAGGGCTTCCTTTGTGCCCTGATTAGCTTTAGTAAATTACTCAATTTTATTTCCTATTTCTCCAATTCTGTCCAAAACATTCAAAGATGATGCATGCACAAATCCAGGATGTGGTCATTATATACAGCTTGCCACTCTATAGTAGAATATTCTACTTCTCCATGAATTTGATCTTGGGTGATTTCCCTATCACTAGTTTACTTCATTGTTCAAAATTCTTAATCTCTTTTCTGAACCAGATACTCGATTACAATTGTGGACCATGCTCTAAAACACCTTTAACCAAATCTATCCAGTTATTAAGGATAATTCTATTACACACTGGTCACAAGTTGATCATTTGCTTCACAATAGGTAAATGCATGGCAAATGAGACTATTGCTTCTTTGAATCTTCTTAAATCTACCATTGGTCCAGGAGTCCAGTTAGCTGTAAAAAAGTCACTGCAATTTGGCAATTCCTGTAAGGTTACTGGATATATTAAGTTTGGTTGTCTGAAAACCTCAGGTTATTTCTCTCTATTCTTACAATGCAATGCTAAAATGCCTTAAATAATATCCATGACAGGTTTTCCTAATTATATTTTCATATCAAAGAGCTATAAATAAAGATACTATATCTTTTGACATATAACAGACAGATAGATGATGGATAGATAGATAGATAGATAGATAGATAGATAGATAGATAGATAGATAGATAGACAGACAGACAGACAGATAGATAGATGTGAGATAGATAAAGAAAGTCATAGGCACAGACAGGTATAAACATAAGACATGCCCCCTTAGTTTTAATGGTTCTAAAGTTTATAAATTAATACAATTATATAAACTACTAAGATGACAAAAATGGAGAAGAGTGATAACTTTAAAATGGGTTGGATACTTAAAAATCAAGCTGATATAAAATGGGTATCAAGAGAAAGGCATTTGGCAATGAATGTGTTTACACACTGGCGATATTTGTATTTTAATAAATAAAGCTTGTCGGAAGTTCAAAGAGTAAAATGGCTGCACTGGTCAGGCAGTGATGGACATACCCTGAATGCCAGTATGAATAATTAATAAATAAGAATAAAGACAGAATATTTGCAGGCTTTGTGGTCCAACACTCAACAGAGAGCCCAGTTAGGAAGACATATAGAATGTGCCAATTTAAACATGAGAAAATTAAGTGTAATTTTAAAAGAAAATGTGAAAGGTGATATTCAGAAACAAAAACCCAAATAAATGGATTAAATAATGTTTTAGATAAGGCATGAAGATGACTAGCTATTTTTATATATCATTTCTACTTGTGTGTCTCCATCATTTTTGTTTTGTTTTGCTTTTAGTTTTATTTTTGTTTTTCTATTGATTTTTTTTATTGTGCTCTACATTTTTCTCTGATTCCCTCCCTGCCTCTCCCCTTCCCCATTCAACCCTCCCCCAAGGTCCCCATGCTCCCAATTTACTTAGGAGATCATGTCTTTCTCTACTTCCCATATAGATTAGATCTATGTAGTCTCTCTTAGTGTAATCATTGTTGTCTAATTTCTCTGAGATTGTGGTTTGTAGGCTGATTTTCTTTGCTTTATGTTTAAAAATTACCTATGAGGGAGTACATGTGATAATTGTTTTTCTGTGTCTGGGTTACCTCACTCAAAATGTTTTCTAGCTCCACCCATTTTCCTGTAAAATTCAAGATGTCATTATTTTTTTTTCTGCTGTGTAAATTGTGTAAATGTACCACATTTTCCTTACTCTTTTTTCAGTTGAGGAGCATTCAGGTTCTTTCCAGGTTCTGGCTATGGCAAACAAAGCTGCTATAAACATAGTTGACCACATGTCCTTGTGGCACAATTGAGCATCCTTTGGATGCATACCCAAAAGTGGTATTACTGGGTCTTGAAGAAGGTTGTTTCCTAATTTTCTGAGAAATTCCCACACTGACATCCAAAGGAGTTATACCAGCTTGCATTCCTGCCAGCAATGCAGAAGTGTTCCCTTTTCCCCACAACCTCTCCAGCATAAGCTGTCATCAGTGTTTTTGATCATGGCCATTCTTACAGGTGTAATATGGAATCTCAGAGTTGTTTTGATTTGCATTTCTCTGATGACTAAGGATGTTGAACATTTTCTTAAGTGTCTTTCAGCCATTTTAGATTCCTCTGTTGAGAGTTCTCTTTTTAGGTCTGTACTCCATTTTTTATTGGATTATGTGGTCTTTTGATGACCAATTTCTTGAGTTCTTTGTATATTTTAGAGATCAGATCTCTGTCTGATGTGAGGTTAGTGAAGATCTTTTCCCATTCTGTAGGCTGTCATTTTATCTTGTTGACCATGTCCTTTGCTTTACAGAAGCTTTTCAGTATCAGGAGGTTCCATTTATTAATTGTTTCTCTCAGTGTCTGTGCTGCTGGGGTTATATTAAAAAAGTGGTCTCCTCTGTCAATGCATTCCAGTGTGCTTCCCACATTTTCTTATATAAGGCTCAGTGTGGCTGGCTTTATCTTGAGGTCTTTGATCCATTTGGACATGAGTTTGGTGCATGGTGATAGATATGGGCCTATTTTCATTCTTTAACATGTTGATATCATTATGCCAGCACCGTTTGTTAATATGCTTTCTTTTTTCCATTTGATTTTTTTGCTTCTTTGTCAAAAATCAGGTGTTTGAAGGTGTGTGGATTAATATCTAGGTCTTCTATTTGGTTCCATTGGTCCTCCTGTCTGTTCTTATGCTAATACCAAGCTATTTTTAATACTGTAGCTTTGTAGTAGTGTTTGAAGTCAGGGATTGTGATGCCTCCAGAAGTTCTTTTATTGCACAGGATTATTTTGGCTATCCTGGGTTTTTTGCTTTTTCATATGAAGTTGCGTACTGTTATTTCGAGGTCTGTGAAGAATTCTGCTGAGATTTTGATGGACATTGCGTTGAATCTGAAATTACTTTTGGTAAGATTGCCATTTTTACTACGTTAACTCTGCCTACCCAAGAGCATAAGAGATCTTTTCACTTTCTGGTGTCTTCTTCAATTTCTTTCTTCAAAGATTTAAAGTTCTTGTCATACAAGTATTCCACTTGTTTGGTTAGAGTTACTCCAAGATATTCTATGCAATTTGTGTCTATAGTGAAGGGTGTTGTTTCTCTGATTCTTTTCCAGCCCTTTTATCATCTGTGTATATGAAGGCTACTCATTTTTTTTTTAGTTAATCTTGTATCCTGCTACATTACTGAAGGTGTTCATGAGTTGTAGAAATTACTTGGTAGAATTTTTGGGATCACTTATGTAAACTATCATATCATCAACAAACAGTGAGAGTATGACTTCTTATTTTCCAATTTGTGTAGCCTTGATATCTTTTTCGTGTCTTATTGCTCTAGTTGGGACCTTAAGAACTATATTGAATAGATATGGAGAGAGTGGACAGCCTTGTCTTGTTCCTGATTTCAGTGGAATATCTGGGAGTTTCTCTCAATTTAGTTTGATGTTGGCTGTTGGCTTGCTGTATATTGCCTTTATCAAGTTTCCCATAATATCTCTGATATTGGACTATTGCCCAAATCATCAAGCTGGGCATAGAGGTGGCTCAGTGCATACAGGCCCTTCATAACATGCCCGAAGACCACAATTTGATCTCTTTGACCCACATTGTAGCAAAACTTCCTGATGTAGTTTCCTGATTATAAGTGTGTTGTGTTGCGCACACATGTGCATGCACACACACTTACAAATATACATGTACAAAGTAAATAAATTTCATTTACAAATTTTAAAAGAGGGTATGAAGTAATCAAGTCTCTCTAATACTTTCATTATTACCATATTTCTTCCTCTTCCATGTTCTCTCTTCCTTTACCATTTAAGCCTTCCTGTTTCATTATTTTCTTTATACCAGTGATTTCTACTGCTTTTC
Source organism: Chionomys nivalis (assembly GCF_950005125.1). Lineage (NCBI taxonomy): Eukaryota > Metazoa > Chordata > Mammalia > Rodentia > Cricetidae > Chionomys > Chionomys nivalis. The sequence continues at coordinate 5,811,268 of NC_080089.1, forward strand.
TCTTGGCAGTCCTTCTCTGTTGTCCCTTCATAATTTCCTGGCTTCTGTGGATATCCCAAATGAAACACACATATCTGAAGAGTCAAAGCTAGTATCCACAAATGGGAGAAAACACATGATTTATCTCATTTGGGGTTTTAGTTCCTTACTCAGAATAATTGCTTCCAATTCCATCACTTTACTTGTGAATTTTATTGTTATATTTTATTTTCCTCAAGAAAGGGTTTCTCTGTTTTATTTTGTTTTTTTAATAGGAGGGCAACTTTCCATTGCATAACTATGGAATATTTTTATCATCTATTCATCAGCTCTTGAACATCTAGGCTGTTTCCATTTCCTGGATATTATGATTAGTGGTTCAGTGATTATGACAGAGCAGGTATCTATATAGAAAGATGCGGAATTCTTTGGGGGGTATTCCCAGTAGTCACATTGTAGATTGATGCTTGCCTTTTTGAGGAACTTCTGCACCGATTTCTATAGTGCCTGAGCTATTATTTCCTCTCCATGTTGATTTTTCTAGTGCCTGCACTTGTTTTTATTGCCCTTTCCCACCTACACATTCATGCCAATAATCATCACTTATTGTTAGTTTTGCTATTAGCCATTCTGCCTTGGGTAAAATAAAAGATTAAGTAATTTTAAATTGCATTTTTCTGGTAGTTACAGATGTTGCAAAATATGTTGCTTGACTTTTGTTTTCCAGTTATTACAAAAAACACACTTTGTACAAATATAGTTTAACGTATCATAGGTCCTGGCCCATACAAGCATATACTTTTGAATGGATCAGTGCATAATAATCAGTATCCATATAAATTAATAAATTGTTTTTGTATTTAAGGGGTTTCCCTTTTTCTCTAAAATAAAGAGCTGAGGTTGTGAATATACTACCATTAAAGCATTTAAGACATCCTGGCTCATGTTCAAGGTTATCTCAAAATACAAAGCCTGATTAATGAACAGCTATCACTTTTGATCCATACAGAAAATCATTAAAATTACACAAATACAGATGATGGAAAAGCATGTGACTTTGATAGATGACTGAAAGTCACGTGACTAACCACTCACTTTCTATTCAGCTGAAGACAGAATCTGACCTCAGATCCAACATGTTCTGCAAGCAAGAAGTTCTGCAACCAAGCAGAACTGCTTTCTGATGGTGGATGGAGATAAAGCTTGACATTTATTTTCATTAAAATGTTTTATATATATGAAATTTATTAAAGGGCATGTTGAACAAATAGATGTTACATATTTATATCTCTCAATGTTATGTTATTTTGACAGAAATATTTCTCTAAAGAAAAGTTTTTAATTCCAGTGATGACTGGAAAAGTAGCAGCTCTTAATACATTTAATTTTTGCCCTATTGAAAGTGGAGCTATTAGTTTGTGTATTATGATATGTCACATATTTATGTACTAGTGTTTCTACTTCCAGAAGTTCCCTACTTCCAGTTCCTGACATTCCTGTTTCTATATCTTGCTTTTTGTAGACTCCTCCCCGACTTGGCAGAACCCCACGCTCTATAGTCAATATAACCCTAACATCGAATCAGAATTAAATGTCTGGAATCAAAGATAGACAGATCAGGTACCATTTGTATAATAAAAGACTTAGAATCTTTACATGAAATGCGAATAAAATCATCTACCTCATGACATGCTAATAGTTAAACATTTAGACGTATGTTTGCTAAAGATTATGAACCACAGACTTATGGTCTCCTAGCATCCATTCTTTTATTCTTTTTCATGTCGTTTAACAATTATTGGACAAAGTACTCTGACTAAGATATTTTACCATGTATCTGCAATGGAGTGTCTATGAGGCTTTTTCCATGTGAAGGAAACAAATTTCTTGGAAAAGTTCTGAAGTCATGTGTGATTGGGATGTTCCCTTTAAGAACTTTCAAATGCAATTGCAGTAGTTACTGCCTATCCTGGATGCCTGCTGTAATGGACATTGATCACACATTTAATGCCCAAAGACTGCCACAGTGCACAGGCTATCATAACCCTGAGCAGCCTCAGAGGGATTGGCGAATGTGCTGTGATAGTTCAACAATCTTGCAATTCTGTGATAATATTGAGGCAGTTCATTTTTTATATTGGCATAAGGACTAAGAAATACACTAGTTTATATTACAATTTTACCTTTATTAAATCAAGCCTGTATGTGAATAACTAAAGAAAAAAGACGACACAAAACATACCCAAAATGTACACTCATAAAAGTAAAATTTGTTTTCTTCTTAAGAGAAAAAGTTAAAATATTTGCTAAATCAAATTACAGACAGGTAGTTTGGCATTAGCTTAATTCTTTTGTAAATTATCTCTCAAATATTGGCAAATTATCTCCCAAATAGTGCCAATTTGAATGTGAATAAAATAATTGAAAGTGCTCTTATAATTGTTTGTCTTTTTGGAGAGACAATGAAGTTCTTGGATCCTTGGGGTATCATTAAACAAAATGAAAGTTAACCAATTGACTCTTTTGTGTTCTGCATATTAGAAAAATGGAACCTCAAGGATATTAGAGCTAAGCTTATTTCTCAACCTGCAGGAACTCTTATTTGAAACACTATTTACCTAACAACATTGCTAAAAAGAATAAAATTATCTATCAATCACATACACACACATTTTAGCATTACAGAACATATATATTATATAGTATGGGCTTATACAATTGCACAACAAACAAGGCAATATGTATCTATGATGTGAGCACTTTGGGGATTCAATAAAAATATAATTAAAAGGCACATTCAAGCAGATGAAAATCAAGATATAGATTATGGTACAAGGTCCAGACCACAATCAACATTAAAAGAAGAGACAAATTCAGAGAATTTCTTTTACTGATAACCAAAATAAGATCTAGTTACTAAATTGATGGAGTTCAGTGAGCTTTATAGCACAATGATGCTTATTTATAAATTATTTTAATTAGACATTTATTTAACTTGATTTTATAAACATTTTCATATTAAAACACTAGGACAGAGCTCAGTAACAGAGAACTTGTCTATCATATGTAAGGCTCTAGCTTTAGTCTCTAATGCCACAGGCACAGAAACACATGCAGCTGCACAGATGCACACATACTCACACAGAACCATGCACACACTGACAATTTTAATGAGTGTGGTGGCTCATGCATATAAATCCCAGCACTTGGAGGATGAAGGCAGGAAGGTCAGGAGTTCAAGATCATGCTCAGCTACATAAAGAATCCAAGAGTATCCTGGGCTACGTGAGATTGTATCACAAACCAAAACCAGGAAATGAGGGGATACTAATGGTCACTCTTTTCACTTGTGTTCTGCAGAGGTAGGAGTTTAGAATAAATTAATGATAAAATTGCCTTATAAGGTAATAATGAAATCTTAATCATCTGCCATGTAAACATTTTGATGAAAATGTTTGCCAACATTAAATATCAATGGTGCCATTATATGAATTATCCTTGTATGCCCCATGACTCTAAAGCAGCAGGCAATTTGGCCTGACAGACTGTGAACAGGGTCTGTCATACTATCTTGACATCAGAAGAGAGAGGGCCCATTGGCCACTCTCAGTCAGCCAAAAAAACTTCAGCCTGGGAACTCCTTAAGTCAGCTTCATTACTTCTTTTTTCTAGAATGTTTAGCACACTGCTGCATTCTTTTCTCAGTGCATCTTTCTGAAACCTGAGGAGACGCTCTGTCACCTAACATTTATTTTGTTATGTAATATCTTCCCTTTCAAAATTCTCCAAGATGAAGAAATAAATCCCCCTTTTTTCTCTTAATTTTCCATGCCTATATTGAGATATTTTAATATGCTTAATATGGCTTGTCCCGCCTGGCTTGCCGATTTTTCTTCCGTAGACTGCAACACTTAATACTTCTTAAATTTTTATTTTAAATTTATTTGTGTGTACGTGTGTGTGTTAAGGAGTTTCTCTTGCCTGTTCCACAGACCCCATGTGGAAGTCAAGGGACAACTTTCAGGAGTCTCTTCTCTTCTTGGGTATCAAACATATCATCAGATTTGAAGACAAGTACCTTTACTGAGTCACCTGGACCTCTTCAGGTGACCTCTGTCAGCCTGCTAACTTCCTACTGTTTCACAGCACAAATGCCAATTGTATTCCTGATTGTGTGTCAGCATCTTCACCTTTTGTCTTCTAAAGAACATAATATTTTCTTTATTTCACATGTTATTTTGTTTTTAAAGTGGAAAGACATCCAGTGTAAAGGGAAGCAGACTGGGCTCGATTTCCAGATGTGCTTCCTGGAAGTGAATGCATTTGGGGAGTTTATTCAGATTTCCCTAGCTTTCTTATATGAAAAACATATCTTAAATGGTTAAATAAGATAAGTAAAGGCATGGACTATTATCACTTCATTGCTAAATCAAATCTTACTGAAATAATTTCCCCTTCTCATCTCCAACTAGGTTTTCAAAATTACACAATTTCTCCCTTCTCTTTTTTCTCCTCAAAACCTCCTATATTATACTCCCTTTCAAATTCATGGCCTCTTGTTTTCATTAATTGATTTTACACACACACACACACGCACACACACACACACAAACACACACCCTAGACATATATATACCATGCTCTGACCGGATTATTTCACTTGTATGCATGTTTTTAAGGGTAACTCCTTCATACTAAATAACCATGAAGAGAACAAGACAACAGCAATATAGACACGCAAAATTTATGGGAAAAGCCTAAGAGGCCTCAACCCTACACAAAGAACTACAGGCAACTAAGGAATTCTGAGAGCTGTAGGAATAGTCTTTCCCCAGGGAAGAACATACCACAGATTTTTATTTTTAACCATGCATTTAGATTATGTACATACATATACAGGCACAGACAGACAGACAACTTTCTTGTTTGAAGAATGTTTATATGTTTAAATCATATCCCTGATTTAAAGACTCTTAATGGCACTAGGGAATCAATAAGTTCATTGAAATTTTCTTCTTCCTCTTTCCAGGACAAATAGAAATTGAACAAAACCAGGCAACAACAGCAAAGATAGGGTTGGGAAGATTGCTCAGTTTAAAGTATTTTCCATACTAGTGTAAGGACCACAGCTCATATAGTTAAATGTGTAAAAAACTGTGCAGGCTTTGCTGCTATCTTAGCACTGGGGATACAGATAAAGGGGATCTCAGGATAAACTCAATAGACTTGCTGGAGTCGGGGAGCTGTAGGTGCACCTGAAATCAGTTTCCCAATGTGAATGCAAAGGAGAAAAACACCCAGTGTCAACTGCATGACTTTTCAAGCACTAGGACTCAGATGCACAGGAATCTGTGCATGAATGTGTACCAAATGCCAGAAAGCATCTCTACTCACACATACACACCACAGACATACATATGTATTTTTAAAAATTAAGTACATATGTAGTTTTTGTAAAAAGTCCTCTAATTTAGATGATTTTTAAAAACATCTAATAAAAGCAATCCCTTTCCCTGTTTATTTCTGATTTCAACCCAGTTCCTAAGGCAAAAATAAAATTGTAAAAACTGAAAGTCACAAACCCAGTCTTCAACTTTGATACGTATTAAGAATTGACTATGTTTTTTGCATAGCTATTTTTAACTTCCCTCTGCATATCATCTGGAATATTTAAAAGAAGTACCCAGATATATTATTTCCTTAGGTTATATATTACTTTACATAAAAATAAAGCACAAAATTCTGCAAAATATATGGACCCTTCCTTAATGCTTCATTTTGCCTTTATTTTACATCTAACAATTAATTGATTTAATCTTATTGTCAGTATGCATAGTTTTCTCTTGAGTTAAAAGTAATTAGTTTTACTCACAGTTTCATATGTATATCTATCTGCAGTAAAGGTTAGGATCTGTACATGACAGAGAACATGTAAGATTTGTCAGAGCAGGGGCTATCTGTGGGAGCTGATAAAAGTGACTCTGGTCCATCTTGACTTAAGGTCAGAGATATCAAGTTTGCTTTGCTTCTTCAAGGTCAAACAACAGTCCTAAGGTGAAGTTGCTGCACATCTTGCTTAGATAACAAGATATTTGGCCTAAGGTGTAGCTACTGGATATTTTGCTCCTCTATGTTTTGAACTTTTGTTTGTTCCTTAAATCAAAAATAGCCTTTTGCCTTTACTGGCTTGGGGTATACAAGGGTAATAAAAATTAAGCTTGAGGCTGCAGCTGTCTTCACTGACAGTCCTCCCAAATCTATCCTTAAAAAATGTAATTAGTTTTTCACCAGTGTTATCTGAATCAGTACCTAACTTAGCTTTAGGTCTCAATTAAGAGCAATCTACAGAGGGAAAAGACTTAAATTCATGTCTGCTCTGTCCTAATTCTGGCTAGTTTTGCACCTCTATATAACATGGTTCTATTTCATCACATATAAAAAGGAAGTTTTACCTACTACAGCACTAAATAGAAATACAATAAATAGAAATACACCTCTGTGTTTGTCCTCCCACATCCCTCTCCAAACTCTGACAACATCGTGTTTGATTTTTATGGCAACTATTGGCAAACTGTGTCATTTGATAATATTCTTAAACTTTAGTTAACACTCTACAAAATATTTTATTCGACTTTTAAAACTAATATTAACTTTTGTAACCAGTGATGTTTCCAAATCTCTCGTTCAGTTTTGATATACAAAGTTCTATTCTTTTACAAAAAGATTTGTTTTATTTGATTGTATATAAATATGTGCCCATAAATGCATGTTTTCTTGGATAACAAAAAAGGATGTTATATACCAGAGCCAGAGTTTCAGGCAATTGTGAGCAGAGGGAAGATGAGTGTGGAACCCAAATCAGGTACTATTAACTGCTGAATCATCTGTTCAGTCACTGAATTTTAACTCATACATCACCCAGACACATTATTTACAGTAATTATGACTAAGTCTTATTTGTCTTCTGCACATATATTCAGTTTGATCTTCAAATTTGATAAGAAATCTGTTTTATATTATTATAATAATGTAACTAGCCACTGAGGTGACAACAAATAAAATTACAATTTTACAGCTTCCATTGCCTTTGTTTTGTGTTCTCTTTTCATCCTTTTCTGATAGCCTGCCCCATTCCGTCCTCTAAGATTAGCCTGAAGAGCTTGTCAAGGGCAGTTTCTCTTCTTGTCTGACCTTCTCTCTGGAAAAACAGGTTCTAAGAAGTAGGTGAACCTTGATCTGTGCATACAGCATCCTGAGAATTCTTCCCAGTGCTCTCCTTACTTCCTGGTCTCTGTACCTCAATATGTGTTTATTTGCTCCCTTTTCCCAGTCAGTTTTTAAAAGAAATACAGTTATGGCACCAACTCTTTGTGTCCACAAATGTCTGGTAATACCCTGGCTCTAATTCATCCTTCAGGGATGGATGTCCTGCTTGTCATATGTTAAGCATATAGGTACCTAACATACATAGATACCTAAGATTTGTAAGTTTTCACAAAACTGGTCCCCAGTCTATTACCTGGCATTCACAGCTGATAAGCAGCAATCTGATGCCATTTTGAATCTTATTCTTTGTGCATAACCTTTATTCCTTTCTTTAACTTTTGCCATTTGCTCTTTATCTTCAGTTGCTGAGTGATTTCTAATCATCTTGGTTTCATTTAAGGCATCTTCCACAGGAAAAAATATGCATTTTTGTTCTATAAATCTTGTCAAAAACCCATGGTTGGGATATTATCTACTACAGTTTTGAAGAAAGATGAAAAGAGCCAAAGGGAAGAGTGTTGAGCTAGCCTTCCTACTTGAGGTAGAAATATAGAGTTATTTATATTCTTCTACTTTCTAAAAGCACTTCACAAACACTTTCTTTAAAATGTGTCAAATAATTTATGTCCTCACTCACTAAATTCCAGTGTTTCTGTTGTGATATGATACTCTACCATTTTCCAGTGTCCATTAGGGGTTTAAAAAGAAGCAAAATTCAACTATTTTATTGTCTTTATGCTATAAACTCATAGAAAATGAAAATTTGCCCAAATTTTTGAATATTAAAAATATATTCACCAGTTTCTACACTTTTATCAGAAATATTATTGATCTTTGTAATGTGTAAAGAGCAGAACTGATACCTTATCAAAACCGTACTCTCAACTTTTTAAATTCTAAGTGAGAAATTCTTAGTAAGCAGTTTAAACAGTGACAATTAATGTAAAGATAAAATTATTTTAACAGATTTTAAACTTAATCTTATTTTCTCATTATTTTTTAGATAAGGAAGATAATCCAAGCTATCTGCAAAGACAAAATGCAGTGTGTAGTGACTGCCAGGCCCACTTAGGAAGAAACAAATGACTCTTCCTTCCTGAAGAAAGGGGCTGTTTTCTGTATTGAATATGAAATAATCTTTCCTTAAATTTTGTCCTCTAGATCATATATGATCCATACACACTCATGATCACACTCCATTATTCCAATGAAATATAAAACTACTGTGTTGAATCAGTGGAGTGGTTTTCCGACATATGGATTCCTATTTAGTAGAAAACTTCAAAAATATATCAAAGTCATATCAAAGGCACACTGTTGAAGATGTGTAATCCTGAGAAATGGAAGCAAACAATTCTATCCACTCTGAAGCATCAGTTTAGCTATGCACACAACTGCTCAGGTCAAACTTTAGGATGGCTGAGTCTTATAAAGTCACCATAAAAGTACTTTGAAAAGAACTGGTAGTATCCATAAATACAATGGAAAGGTGCTAAGTAGGTCCTTGATAAATAAAATCTACTTTGAAGATTTTTCAGCAGGTTTTCTACTCTCTGAACAACAATAGTCGTCTTTAGTTTCAAATTTCCATCTTTTTGAAAATGCAGTGCTTTTTAAAATTTCATCCTCATTCACTTTATTAGAAAAATATGTCTGATTTGTCTGAGCTCATGGAATTTTTGTGTCAGATACTATAAAAATTGAATGTCTATTCCGGTCAGATAAAACTAGGAGCATTGGAGAGTATTTTTATAGGTGGCTGATTATATAACTCATGATGCTATCGCAATGAGACAATAACCTGAGACAGTTTTCCAGTTTAGTCTGACAGGGAGTCAGCAGAGTTTTTAAAGAGATTTTGCTGAGTGGTCACTGTGTCAATCAACCATTCAGGTTTTGGTGATAATTTCTAACTTCAAGGCCCTGCCTTCTTAACGCATAGCATAAAGAAATTAACCCGCAGAGATCAGTTGCATGCATTCAAGAACTGCTCCATTTATAATTTTTAACTAAGAAAAGTTAAAAAATTCACGTATTTATGAAATACGTATTTAGTATTGTATTTAGTAACTGTTGAAAATTCACGTATTTAGTAACTGTTGAAAAGTATAATTGTGTCAGATAAAATAGGCAAGTGAAGTGTAAACTTCCATCAATTAGCAGTAATTCGTTTTTGTTGTTGTTCTTGTTTTTGGTCTTTTGAGACACAGTTTCTCTGTAGCTTTGGACCCTATCCTGGAACTAGCTCTTGTAGACCAGGCTGGCATTGAACTCACAGAGATACGCCTGCCTCTGCCTCCCAAGTGCTGGGATTAAAGTCGTGCACCACCACCACCCAGTTTAGCAATAATTCTTTCATTAGCATAGATATGCTGCTTCTGAAGCTAAGTGACACAGTTTCAGGGTGATCACATACATCTCTACTGTTTCCCTGAACTGGTTCTCTGTACATTTTCTAGTGCATTTAATCTCTCTTATGATTAAAAAAAAAATGCAGGAGCAAGGCAGAGGAGTTACTCAGTAAACTGCTTTTCTGCACACGCATAAGCACTTAAGTCTAAACCCCAGAACCCACATTGTATATGTAAACAAAGGCTGGAAACACAAGAGAACTCCATCATGCAGTGAAGAGTAGATGTGGTTAAGGTCATAAATGCTACAGGAGAAACTAATGCTACCTTTTTATCCATTGTAATTTCTAGCTACATTCTAATTATTTCTATTTGTGCTTGCAAATAACTGTAGCTCTCATATTCATCAAAGAAGGTTCTTTTTGCAACAGAGACCATTAGGGAAAGCCATAGCTACTCAAATGCAGAGAGCAACTGATTGTGAGGTGCCCAGTCCCACCTAATATTTTACAACATAGCTCGGACACCTCAAACTCAGTGAACATCATGTAAAGACTCTAAGAACAAGAGAAACAAGGAGTCTGCTGTGAACATTTGTCTCCTACATGTGACAGGGAAGCTCCACTCATGAAGCATCAGAAATATGACAGTATAAGACTTTAAAAGTGACAATGCCAGTTGATATGACAATGTGGGAGACTGCACAGAACCATTTCCAGGATGAAGAGTTGCAAGGCATTAAAGACTACTAAGAGAAGAAGAATTTGTGGATGTGTCCCATGAATGGTTATCCAAATTCAAGTGATCACCCCTAAAATATATATAATTTAATATATAATATGACATAATCATATATACAGAGAGAGAGACTTAGCAAGTTGCACATATATGATTTTTTTGTATAGTTATATGTAGTTTAATGACTTAGGAGGGAATTGGAGTGGTTAAAACAGTGGTTCTAACCCTGAGGGTCACAACCCCTTGGGGTCAAATCACCCTCACAGAGGTTGCATATCAGATTTACATTACAGTTTATAACAGTAGCAAAATTACAGTTATGAAGTAGCAATGAAAATAATTTCATGGTTGAGGGTCACTACAACATAAGGAACTGTATTAAAGGGTTGCAGCATTAGGAAGACTGCTCATCACTGGATCAGAGGAATTTGGAATAATGTAATTGTATTTCAATTAAGTAAAATAAAATTTATGCTTTAATTGTTAAAACTATCTTATTAATTTATATGTATGTGTTTTGCCTACACATATGTCTATGCATGCATTGCTCTTGGAGGCCAAACAAGACTGTTTGACTTCTTGGGATGGGAGTTACAGAAAGCTGCTAGCCTCCATGTGGGTGGTAGGACTCAAACCCCGGTCCTCTGGAAGAGCAGGTGATCTTAATCTAGGGAACAACTCTCTAGATCCAAACACAGGAATATAAAAAATAAAACTAATAAATAAAATCTTAATGGCAATAATAATAATAAATAATAGTGGGTGTCTTCATACCACTAGAAATGTTGAAGGTCTGGCTAGCAGGCAATTCTGGACAACACAGGGCATCCTTAATTTTCTAATTTGTATTTCTTGCTTACATTTCTGCTCCTGTCTACTTGAACTGGAACCTTATCATTTTTTTTTTTTTTGTGTGTGTGTGTGTAAGAGGTCCTTCTGTCTATGTGTTGCTTTTATTAATGAATAAAGAAATTGCCTTGGCCTGTTGATAGGGCAGAACTTAGGTAAGTGTGGAAGATGGAACTGAATTCTGAGAGGAAGAAAGGAGAGTCAGAGACACACCATGGAGCCGCCAAAATCAGACATGCTGAATCTTTGCCAGTAAGCCACTGCAATGTGGTGATATACAGATTAATAGAAATGTGTTAAATTAATATGAATTAGCCAATAAGAAGCTAGAGCTAATGAGCCAAGCAGTGATTTAATTAATATAGTTTCTGTGTAGTTATTTCGGGGTAAGCTAGCCAGTGGCTGGGGCAAACAGGCGGCCCCCTCCTCCTACATGTTTTATATACTCATTATTTATTGGTCAGTCATCCTAATAAAAGGAACCCTTAATGTTCCTTTTCAATGATAACTACACTATATTTTAATCCATTTTTATGGGCACGAATATTCTGATTATTTTATTAAAAGGAGCTTTTTTGTTAGTAGTAGAAATAAAACATCTCCAATATTAATCTTTCACTGACAGAATAAGGAATTCTGACATTTTTGTTTTCTGAAATCCCAGATCAAAAATCATCAAAGAGATAATTTGGGGGATGAAATGTGACCCTATACCATCAACAATCCTTAACTGTTATGTTGGAGATGAAATGGAAGAGTCCCATCAGTTAGCTAAGGACATGTATTACTCATTTCTTTGGCACTGAAGCCATTTTCATTACAGTGGAAAGGAAATGGGAATGATAAATGACAACAGGCAACTACAGGGGTTCTTATGTATATACCAGATTAATGCAATCCCAGGTAAAAGTGTACTGAGGAAAAGGTGCAGTTACATGAAAACAGCATCAATACTCATCATTGTGTATTAGAAACACTCCTTGGTATTAGTGAAGCCAAATGATGGGTCTTTAAGATAGAACTTTCCAACCTTCAGTGCAATTCACCAGGTACCATGAGTAACAAAACTGAGTATGGTAGTCACTTAGAGAGAACACTTAAGAGTGTTAGAGGGCCCTGCCCATGCCTTCCTTTACTAAGGGCAGCCGCTTATGTAAGAGGCATGTGCCAGTCAAAGCATGGTGTTGTTTGAGGAAAGTATTATTTGAAGAAAGGTGTTTTCTTTATTGCCATTCCGTAATAGTATTAGTATTTTCAGTGACCATTGGAATGGAGCATGAACAATCATCTTTATATCTTTGTGAAATTTGACATTTACTAGAATTAAATGAGCTATTTCTTCTTCAACTTTCTTACATTTAACCAGTTGCCTGAAAAATTGATAAGAAATATCTATGATGGCATACCTATATTTCAGACACTTTATTTGAATATTAAAATTATTATTGAATACGTTTCATTTCCTGTTGCTGTAGTAAAATATTCTGACAAAGAGATTTGAGGAAGAAAGAGTTTTATCCTTCCACATCATGGTACAGAAGTCAGATGGTAGGAGCTGAATCAAAGAGTGATAAAATTCATGCTACTTCCAACTACCCTTCTGCACTAAAACAGTTCAGGAACCCATCTAGAAAATGGTGCTGCCCTCAGTGGGCTGGTCATCTCCCACAGGTACACCCCAAATCATTTCTCCTAAGTGATGCTGTGAAGGTAAATGTTAATGGTAAATATCGCATATGCTGAAAGGTGAAACACTTGTCTTCATGTTGAAGGGGTTATGTTGTTGTAAAATGTTCAGTTAGGCAAATGTTTTTTTTTTTTAATTAAAGCTTTTTGTTTTTTTTGTTTTTTTTTTGTCTTAAATATTTTTTTTTATTCTTTTTTACTTAAAATTTCCAACTGCTCCCCGTTTCCCATTTCCCTCCCCCTCCTCCCACATATTGACCCCTCCCCCCGCTCCCCTCCCCCTATCCCCACTCCACTTCTCCTCCCCCTAGTCCACTCCCCCTCCCTCTCGATACTGAAGAGCAGTCCAAATTCCCTGCTCTACATGAAGACCAAGGTCCTCCCACTTCTATCTAGGTCCAGGAAGGTGAGCATCCAAACAGGCTACGCTCCCACAAAGCCAGTTCATGTATTAGGATCGAAACCTAGTGCCATTGTCCTTGGCTTCTCATCAGCCTTCATTGTCCGCCTTGTTCAGAGAGTCCAGTTTCAACCCATGCTTATTCAGTCCCAGTCCAGCTAGCCTTGGAGAGCTTCCAATAGATCAGTTCCACTGTCACAGTGGGTGGGTGCACCCCTCGTGGTCCTGTTTTTGTTGTTTTGTAATAACTTACTCAAGTCTTACATACTGCCACAACAGACACCCACAGAAAATTCCTACTGCACAGAAACAGCAAGCTACTCTATTAAACAGACTTCCTCAGAGAAGGTGTTCTCCCCTTAAGAGTTCTATAATTTTCAAGATCTTATCATAGGAGGAAAAATGATAACCTCCTGAATAATATTATGAAATCAAAAGTATAATTATTATAATTGTAATTAGTATATAACTTATAATTAGTACACTTTTACACAGACTATTTATTGTAGTATAGCAAGAAGAAGGGTTAAGTTCCTTGGCAAAACAAAAGCTAGTCCTCAACTCTTATCTCAATCCTTTTCATCAGATAATTTTCAGACCAATGTGATGATTAAAAACATTATTATGATTAAATTAAAAGCCAAGGCTTGACTGAGATAATTTCAATAGCACACATTTCTCTTAATGAATTCGAACTTTATATAAAACATTGAGAGACCATGTAAAAGAAAATGCTTAAATCTTTCTCCAAGTATTTGATTAACATGAACATATGAACCAAAGAAATGATGATGTTTCTCAAATAGGACAACTTAATTTTATTTTTTGAGAAAGGGTTTCTCTATGTAGTCTTGGCTGTCCTGAAACTGGCACTGTAGACAAAGATAACCGTTTTATAACAAACATCTGCATGCCTCTGCCTCCTGAGTGCAGAAATTAAAAGCATGCATCACCATGTCCAGCTAGGACAGTTTTATACTAAGGAGGATACTTGTTTCCTGACTGCTCAGGTCCCAAATAATCATACAGAAACCATAGTAATTAAATTGCTGCTTAGCCCATTATCTCTAGCTTCCTACTGGCTAACTCTTACATCTTAATTTAACCCATTTCTAGTAATCTGTGTATTGCCATGTGGTTGTGGCTTACCAGATACCGGGTCCTGTGAGCCTACATGGCTTCTCTTCTCTACTCTGCCTTCCTTTTTCCCAGCAGTCAGTTTAGTTTTCCCCGCCTACGTAAGTTCTGCTCTATAAACAGGCCAAGGTAGTTTTCTTTATTAATTAACCAATTGTATTCACAGCATACAGAGAGGAATCCCACACCACAGTTCAATCTTTAACTCTCTGATTTATTACGGTATAAAATCACTACTGCAGTTTTACTGAGTCCCTACTAATATATGTTATAGATTTGCTTTATAGATGTCATTAATATATTTGGTACATATAAACAGACTGCTCATTCATTCCCAGCTACCCAGACCCAAATAATTGTACAGAAACTATTTTAATTACAACACTGTATGGCCTATTATCTCAGGTTTCTTATTAACTAACTTTACATCTTAAATTAACCCATTTCTATTAATCTGTGTATTGACATGAAGTTGTGGTTTATCAATAAGTTTCCAGTGTCCTTCTCCTTCAGCAGCTACATAGTGTCTGCCTGACTCTGCCTTGTTTCTCCCTGCATGCAGCATAGTTTTCCTTCCTAGCTCTATTCTTTGTATACATTTCTAAAATGTAAATTCCTGAAAAAGAATACAGAGGGCCTATTATGAGGAGAGTTATGCCCCCATATGATTCATATATTGAAGTCCTCCTCAGTCTAGGTACCTCAAATTATGGCTATAGTCAGAAACATAGTCTGAATAATGGTGAGGTGATTAATTTAAAATTAAATTAAGTCATTAAAGGAGGACATAATGTAACAAGACAGGTGTCCTTATGAAAAAAGAACAAGATATAAATGACCCTCTAGAGATGGAGGAGGTGACTATCTATACACCAAATGCAGGAAGAAGTCTAGACCAGAATCACTTAGTAAGAACATTCTTCAACCTGTTGAGTTGCCTGCTCAGTGTTTCTCAGTTTTTGTGATTCAGCTTTAAGGTTTTATTGCCCCTATAAGTACCCACTCACCCATACTGTTATAAGTAACCCCTATAAAACTCATGGTTCACCAAGTTGGACTTTGATGGTAACTGTATTTTCATCTGTAATGGGCTCCCTATGTGGATATGTATTGCATCTACCCAGGAGCAGTTTTGTTATACAGCAAGTGGTGATAATAATGATCATGATGATAATGATGATGGTGATTACTTTCTAGAGTTGGCATTGAAGCTAAGGTTTCACCATTCTGGAAAAAAATCAATAATTTATGTAGCTGTAACCCGTCCAATCAAGTAAAAAATATTATTTTAATAATGTCTTATAACTGTGTTTTCAGTTGCCTATCACTATTGAATTTTTTTCTGATGAAAATTAAAATGATAAATGAGCAGATAAAAGTACGTTGCAAAGAAATCCTAAGAATAAAGGAAAGTAAACTGATTTTTTGTTTTTCTTTTTGTTTTTTAAATGGTTTGAGATCTTTATGAGACACATACCCAATTTTATGAATAAAAAATAATGACTTTCCTTTTAAATATACTAAGGGAAAGGAATATTTACAGCATTCTTTCAGTAAGACATAAATCCATACTGCATTAAAAAGAACCATCATTTATTTTGTACCCTTTTTATTATTGCTCACTTATTTAAATGCTGATTTGACAATAATGATAGCTAACTGTGTTCTTATAAGCATTTAATTGAAGGGTGTCATGATTTTTAAAATCTTCATGAAATGTCAAAAAGCTGTAAAATCTGTAATTGTTGATAATGCCCCTATATACTTTCCAAGAAGCAACCTAAAAATATTTTTAAAATGGTATTATTTTAATTTTCACATTTTGTTCAAAATTCAAGAATAATTTATAAAAGAAATCAGATATAGAAAGCAGAACATACAACATATGAACCCTAAGACTCTCCTCTGTGCTTATATTAGAGAGGTTATTGATGAGTCATTAAAAGACTCTGGATTTCCACAAAAATTACATAGATTAACATTCTTGTTTTGTCCAAAGGAGCATTGTGTATTTATTTGTTTCTTTATAAGTATCTTCTGTGTTAGAGATAGAACTTGGGGATATGCAGACTAGGCAAGGTTTTATCCCTGAACAACACACACACACTGGGTCTTTGGAGAGGGTATTCCTCAGCATCTCAGACTGACTGTAAATTTGAAATTATCTCAGCTCATCCCTCAATTATAGGCTTCTGATGTCATTCTTACATGATTTATTGAGCTATTTCTATTTTTTATTTTATTGAACATATATTTTTTCTCATATAATATTTCTTGATTATAGTTTTCCTTCCATCTATTCCTCCCTTCTACTCCCATACAGATTCATTTCATTTCTGTCTCATCAGAAGAGAACAGACTTCAAAGAGAGAGCAACCAAACATAACAAAATAAAATATGTTAAGACGAAGCAAAAACTAATTGATATTGGATACAACAAACTCTATAGGAGGAAAAGTCTCAAGAGCTGGCATAATGTGAACTGAAAGTATGACTATCATCAGATGGATCATGTGAACTAAGACTTTAAAGTAAATATCACAGTGTACAATTTTAAGTAAGGTACTTCATTTAATTGTTTAAGATGATTATGAATTTTCTAAGATGAAATTCCATCTTCAGTATTATTTCTTTTATTCTTAGAAATATTACAAAGCATAAGAAATGATTGGCTCTGGTAAGAAATGATATTTAAAAACTATGACACTGTGATTCTTAATAACTAAATATCCTGATTCCCCTACTATTTTATTCAGATAATAACATGAGTACATTTGATCCAATGAATTAATTCCAACTAAATCAGTATAACTTAAATACATTTACATTTACTGGGTACTGTCCATCTCTTAATTTTCCTTTGTCTTTTTTCCTAAATCTGAACCAGTAAGCACAATAAATATTAAAAAGCTTCACCCAGAATTGCAATATGTACCATACTTTACATTGGTATAACATAAATATCTCCTCTTCTTTACGGATTATTCTTATGGAATAAGCATTTTATTTAAAAGTTAGAAGAAAACAAGATACATTTTCTCTGTCACTTTTCCCACATTTCCTTGTTTGGTTTATTGCTTTAAAGATAAAATGAAGACCCTCCTCCCTAGGAGGGAAATGGGAGGTGGTGGTGGGGAGGAGGCAGAAATCTTTAATAAATAAATAAATAAATAAATAAAAGAAATTACACCAAAAAAAGAGAAAAAGATAAAATGAAGAATTTCTATTGAAATATTGACATCATACTAAGCATTGCTGGTTTTCTACTATGTGTATGCACTGATTTCAAAGCTGAAAACAGTGAAAGGGACTTGTGAGCAACTTTTGAAATAAAATCTTTTTTTGAAAAAGCAAAAGTAGAAAGATAGAACAAGTGTGATAGAGCACCGCAAAGTGAATATCAGCAGTGACAAGATGTGCAATCAAAATAAAACTTCAAAAAACAAGAATCCCTGAAGAATCTGTGCAATAGACAATCGGACAAAATCTGATCTTTAATAAAATACAATCTGAATATCAAAACTGTTATTTTAGAGAGGGGGGGGAAAGAGAGAGAGACAGAGAGAGACAGAGAGAGAGAGAGAGAATAAGTAGGATGATGCATAAAACACACTCACACTCTGTTGTGAAAATTCCCAATGGTAAAATTTGTATTGGGAAGGACTACTGCTTTACCCCCATCATCACCGTTGTTTGAAAATCATTGATATTTTATTTATGGAATATTTTTTTCTGATCGAAAGCAACATGTTTTTATGGGATGCAGGGTGGTGTGCACTCTTGCTTCTTGGGTAGATTCCCCAGGTCTGGAAGTCTCTATGGTAACAGTATTCCGAGCTTGTACTCTGCCTCTCACTGTTAATAGCTATGTGGTTTATCTGCTTTCACAGTTGTCCATTAGTGACCATGCATGGCTTCCATTACTGTTCCAATACATGATTTCAGGATTTCTTTGCAACAGCTTTCATTTATACTAACAACTATAGTCATTCACTTCTCAGGTTGATAACTACCTTAATTGGCGTTAGGGAGACAAGGTCACGAATACTTGCCTTTCAGGTGATGCAACTGTGAGACTGGGTCACTGATACTCCCTGCCTGTCGGGTGATGCAGTGATACTAGTCTGTGTGTGCAACAAACATCAGGGTTTTTTTTTTTTGTTTTTTCATAAAAATACTGAAACTATTCATTGGGGAAAAGACAACATCTTCATCAAATAGCATTAGAAAAACGATATCCATCTCGATAAGAATGTCAGTAGAGCAAGTTCCAGGACAGGTCCCAAAGCTACAAAGAAACTCTTTCTCGAAAAACAAAAACAAAACAAACAAACAAATAAAAAGAATGTCACTTGATTGCTATGTCTCATCCTGTACAAAGAACAATTCCAAATAGACCACTGTAAGATCTGAAATTCTTTAGAAAACAAAACACTTTAGAATGAAATAGATAAACCATTTAAAGATATAAGCAGAGGCAAGGTAATGGGGTCTCCTAAATTTCAAAAGTGTCTGCAGAGCACAAAACATAATCAAGTGAAGAGACAGCCTGTAACACATGGGAAAAATGCTTGCCAGCTATACATTTGACAGATAATTAATACCTAGAACATACAAGTCACTAAAAACTAAATATCATTAAATCAAACTATTCATTCAATAAATGGGCCAGCAAAATAAACAGATAGCTATCAAAAGATCTACTACAAATGGTCAATAAATTTTGAAAATGTTCTTCTTTAATAGCTATCATTAAGTACAGATTAAAGATACATTGTGGATCTATCTCACTCTGGTCAGAACAGTGGTCATTAAGAAAACAAGTAATAAATGGTAGACAAATGGGAAGCTTTATACACTGTTGGCGGAAATGTGAATTAGTTAGCTTCCATGAAAATCAGAACTGAAGTTTCTCAAAAAACTACAAAGAGATCTACTATGTGTGTGACTAAGCTACTGCACTCCTGAGTTGATCCTTGGTGTTAGTTTCAATAATTAATTTATAGAATTAACCAAGAAGTCTATCAACAGAGAATATATACAGAAAATATACTATTTATACACAATAGAATATAAGGCATAAAGAAGAATAAAGCTATGTTCTTTGTAAAAAAAAAAAAAAACGGATGCAACTGGAGAAAATCATGAGCATTTTAAACCAGTCTCAGAAAGAGAAATATGTTTTTCTCATTTTTGCTTCTTATATTGTGTATAGATTTATTTTATCATTGTATATATATACACACATATGCATGTATGTATCTCTCTCTTTCTCTCTCTCTCTCTCTCTCTCTCTCTCTCTGTGTGTGTGTGTGTGTGTGTGTGTATGTGTGCATGTGTGTAGTAGAAGTCATGCAGCCAAGCTGTTTAGGAGACATAAGGGAACTAGTTTTGGGGTGAATAAAGGAAGTATAGAGCTTTTACTTTATTTTGCTGCTGTTTTGATAAAACAACTTAATGAAGAAAGAGTTTCTTTTGGCATTGTTCAAAGCACAGTCTATTATGGCAGGGAAGTTTGAACCAGCTGGTCACAGGAAACAGTGCTGAGTGCATTGCTGGGGCTCAGTTCATGTTCTCCATCTTACATAGTCCCAAATTACCTGCCATAAAATGGGTCCACCACCTTTGAGGTGAATTGCCTCACATCAACTGGAATTGACAAAAATGATTCCCCATAGGTGATTCTAGTAATACTAACATTTGCAGAAAGTGTAATGGGAGTATGCTAAATGTATATCACATACTTGAATGAAAATGTACTTTGATAATACAGTACTATATTATGTATAAGTACCATACCCCAAAATTTAAAAATATATACTCTTATCAGAATTTAGAAGACATGTTCAGTATAAAAGCATGCTGTCACCAATGATAGATTATGCTGGAAAAAATGTAGAGTAAGCAGAATACTCCTCCATTGCTAGGGGGAATGCAAACTTGTACAAACACTTTGAAAATCAGGATGGCAGTTTCTCACAAAATTGGGAATCAACCTACCTCAGGACCCAGCAGAACCACTCTTGGGCATATGCCCAAAAGATGCTCAATCATTCTACAAGGACATTTGTTCAACTATGCTCATAGCAGCATTATTTATAATAGCCAGAACCTGGAAACAACCTAGATGCCCCTCAACCAAAGAATGGATAAAGAAAATGTGCTACATTTACACATTAGAGTACTACTCAGCAGTAAAAGCAACAATGACATCTTGAAATTTGTATGCAAATGGACGGAACTAATAAAAGCCATCCTGAGTGAGTTAACCCAGACCCAGAAAGATGAACATGATATGTACTAATTCATAAGTGGATACCAGCTATAAAGCAAAGGATATTGAACCTATAGTTTACGATCCTAGAAAAGCTAAGTAACAAGGTGAGTATTACAAGAGAAACATACATAGATCCACTCAGAAAGGGGAAATAAATACACAAGATTGCCTGACAAAATTGGGAGCATGGGGGTGGAGAAGTAGGGAGGGCAAAAGGGGAAGCAAAGGGGAAGGGGAGAAGAAATTAAGAAAATGGGATAGTTGAGGAGGAGGAAGGACAGAGATGAGAGTAAGGAAGGAGATATTTTGATTGAGGGAGCCATTATGGGGCTAGCCTAAAAAAACTGACACTAGAGAATTTCCCAAAAATCCATAAGTATGACCCAGTTAAGACCCTCAGCAATAGAGGAGAATGCCCAAACTGACCTTGCCTTGTATTCAGACTGATGAATATCTTAAATCACACCATAGAACCTTCATCCAGCAACAGAGGCATGCACTGGAGCACTGGACTGAGCTTCCAAAGTCCGGTTGAAGAGTGGGAGGAGTGAGAATATGAGCAAAGAGCTCAAAACCTTGATGGGCACACCCACTGAATCAGTGTACCTGAGCTAATGGAAACTCAGGGACTCCAGCCAGGCAGGAAAGGAAACAGCATAGGTCCAAAACAGACCCTCTCAATGTGGGTGACGTCTGTATGCCTGGGGCAGACTGCAGGGCCACGGGCAGTGGCACCAGGATTTATTCCTACTGCTTGTATCGGCATTTGTGGAACCCATTCTCTTTGGATGTATACCTTGCTCAGACTAAATAGAGTAGGGAGGACATTCCCCAAAGCAAATGTGCCTTACTCTCTCTGAGGAGTGCTTGGGGGATGAATTAGGGGGGTAAGTGGAAGGAATGGGAGGATGGGAGGGAGTAGAAACTGGAATTAGTATGCAAAATGAAAAAAGATAGTTTTGTTTTCTTTTTAAAAATAATAAAATGTAAAAAAATGCATGCTATCATACTTTTTTGATAACGTGTATACAATGTGTTCTGATCACCATTCCTTCTACCATCTTTTATTTCTTCCCATTCCTATCAACATTTTCTTATACCCTGCTGTCATTTTAATGGATTTATAATATTATTTTAATATAAAATATGTAGTTCATTTTTACCAAGAGGATTTAGAATCTCTAATGCTGCCTTGAAACTGGGACTTCCTTGGTATTCAAACCCCTTTTAGAGTCAGTCATAGCTCAATTACTCTTAATAAATCTTCATGATTGTATATTGTTTTCTTTTACCTTTTTAAAAAATGTTCACATGTCATGTTCCTCAAATATGAGTTACTAAAACTCAGTGTTGACTTTTCTTTCAGTGCTGTGCTCCCCTTTCTTTGAGATTTCTCAGTCTTTGAAACATGCAAAGCTGCAGAACACAACTATGGTGCTTTGCACACTCTAGTTTATATACCAGTTTCCTATTTACATAAATTTGTTCTTTTACTTGACTTAACATATCAGAAAGGCAGAGCATTTATGTGGAGTTTGTTTAATATTACATAATGCTGTGATACACAGCCAAGGCAGCCAGTAAATATTATAAATAATTTTGCTGAAGAATGTAGATGTCTGCAGATGATTCACATCACACATTATAAACTAAACCTATATTGTTTCCTAGAGAAAATCACCACAATTTAAAACTATTCCTTGTAGCATGACAATGATATTACAATAGATTTTATAGTGCTCTTATGAAGAGGAGCTATTTATAGGTGACAGGCATGGTAGGGTGCATTATTAGTAAAATGACAAGCATCAATATTTTGTATTCACATCTGTACCATTCAGAAATGTAAAGCTTAGATACATATTTGATACTATTACAATTATCTATATTTCCTGAAAATATTTTCAAATTGTTGATTATAGTCTAAACAATAACCTAGAACATAAAAAAATCTAAACTAAGCAGCATTTTTGTAGATTTTACCTTTAAATATTATCTAAACTCTTTAGTGTCTACAGTTAATATTTAGATTATAAAAATTAATATCATCAGTTTCAACATCTATGTTTTGAGAATTGTTCCATTAAAATAATTGGAAGGTCAAGAGATTGATGACTGTGTGATACAATTCAAACACAGCTCACTGAGAAAATTGAATGGCAGGGTTAATTTTGACCTAGCCAAATGAAGTTAGAATTAGGCATTTGTAGTTAAGGGATCCTGTCCCTCCATGCTTCCACTCTATGGCTGTTCTCTACTAAGATCTCATGGACTAACTAAACACACTCTTTCCAAAGCATATGTGTACAGTGACCTTGTCAAACCTTAGAGGAGTTACCATATGGTTTCAAAATGGATTTAGGGACCAGGAAAAAGAAGATGGTACTATCTAATCCTGCTACTACTCATGTACATTATGTAATTCTATTTGTGGAGACATTGTGATGAAGATACAGGATCGTTTCTGTTGGTATGTGTGCCAGCGGGCTAAGGAAAATAAGTGAGATCCTGAATAAAATATTAGTGACCTTTAAAAGGGTCTGACCTTGAACATTATGTAAAAATAAAAAAGTATACTTAAATGATATTTTAGAAAGAAGTGGTGACTATAAAAGACCACACAATACACAGGTTTGTGAAGCTCTTTAGCATGGGCTTGAAGTACATACTTTATGAGCAATAGCTGTTTTTATTTAAGTGAAAAATTTACACTATTAGCTCTCCCATATGAGAGACCACACAGTCAAACTTCACTTAAGAAACAAAAGTTTGTCTTTTACATATGGCATTGGAAGCATCTCGCATTGCTTTGCAAAGCTCTTTTTTTACATTCATGACTATAAATGTACTTGAGAGCTAAGAGCAAGTATTTGAATTCTTGCTGTGCATTTGCATGGTAAAAGGTCCTCTGAGTCCAAATGGAATTCCAGACCTCTGGGACTCGAGGCAGCATTCTACATCACCACAAAAATACTCAATTCATGACTTTTGTTTTTAAACCATATTAGGACATTGTTTTGTCAGACTTTGATTTTATAGGAAAAGACTGGAATAAATAATATTAGTATTTACTGTCATACTTAAACAATAAGGAAAAGTACAAAAAGATAGTTCATATTGTTCTATATATAAAGCCAAAATCTGCAGTTCAGCACCATGCTTCCAGTGCAGTGATGGTAAGGGTCCCTGGAGGGAACAATTTGGCTTAAATACTCGTAGATATGTTTGGCTTAAATACTCTGTCTGGCTCCATCCCTCTGCATGTGGAAGAAAGAATTTTCTTCTTGGGTCTTTAATGGTCTGTGAAATGACAAGAATTTAAGTCTAGACTCAACCTGTTGAATCCCACAAATATGCCCTTAGTGGAGCATTTCTTTTGTTAAAAATTTTATTTCCATAGAGCCGATAAAGAAAACACAAACTGGGTGAATTCTGTAAATAGAAAAAGGGGCAAACAATCAGGAACCACAAATGCAAGCATAAACTGCAGAATATAAGACATGGAAGAAAGAATCTCAGGTATTGAAGATACGATAGAGAATTCATCAGTCAAACAAAAATTTAAATCTAATAAAATTTAACACAAAATATTCAGAAAATATGGGACATCATGAATAGACCAAACCTAAGAATAATAGGGATAGAAGAAAGAAAACATCAACTCAAATGCGCAGAAAATATATTCAACAAAATCACAGAAGAAAAATTTCCCAACCTAAAGAAAGATATCCTTATGAAACTACAAGAAACTTACAAAACACTAAAGACTGGCTCAAAAAAAAGTCCCCTTACCACATGATCATTAAAACACTAAATATACAGAATAAAGTCAGAATATTAAGAGTGGCAAAGGCAAAAGGCCAAGTAACATATAAAGACAGACCTATCAGAATTACATCTGACTTCTCAGTGGAAACAATGAAAACCAGAAGGTCCTGGTCAAGCATTATGCAGACATTATGAGACCACGGATGCCAGCATAGAGTACTGTACAAAGCAAAAACTTTTAAACACCATAGACAGAGAAAGCAAGATATTTCATAACAGAACCAGATTTAACCAATACCTAGCCACAATTCCAGCCCTACACAAAAAGCAATTTTCATAATTCCTACCTCAATTTTATTATACCTATTTCCTAAAGTAAAACCAATGAAGTATAGAATGCAAACTTTTGTACTGGACACTTATGACAAGCTTTCATTTATCTACTGCAAGACCTCTGCTGCATTATCTTCCCTCTTTAAAAGACAAACAAACAAACAAAAAAAACTAGATGTTTTTTTCTTCCAAGTCACAGATTGCACATTTAAAGATTTTCAGAATGCTTGTAATTCAAATACTAGCATTTTATTTTCCTCAGAAGCAGTTAATTTTCTAGAGAAGTAATCTTCAATTTCCCACTTTTTTTGTGTTCCATAGAAAATTAAGGATAATTTCGACTCTCTAGTATCATTATTTCAGAGAATATTTCAAATAAGATGCTATAATATTTGATAAAATATATACTTATTACAAATATATAAGAAGGGAAAGATAAAGGTATAAGAATTAAAATTTTATGTCCATGTACTTTAAAACCTTCTATGTTGTTGAGGTCCTTGATGACTATTTAAAAAATTCTGAACCAATACACATGTACACAGCTACTTTCTCTTTTTCAGTAGCATTTTTCAGTTTGATATTTTTAGTAATTTCCCATTTTTCACTGTTATCTTTATTAAGATAATGGTAATTATTCTTTAGTATCTATGGGTAATGATTTGGTATGTCTATAGACTGTGTAGTGATCAGTGGAAGCAGTAGGAATACCATTGACTCAAGCATCTTTTACCTCTTTGTAGTGAGCAGTGAGTGTGTTCAAAGTGTTCTTTCCTATCTGTTTGAACTCTATGTTTCAATACTATCAGCTCTTCTCATTCTTCATGTAGAGCACCAGAACTTACTGGTCCTGATTGGCAGTGACATTGTTCCCTTTATCTCATATCTCTTACCTTCTCCTTCCACCTTTAGCCTACTGTTTCTGGAGCTCACTCCTCTGCTCCTGTGTCTTCTTATGGTAGTGACACTGTCTTTAAAATAAATAGGTTGAAGTGCCAAAGAGAAGAGGCTGGATGTTGAATGACAGATGAAGAGCTGTGACCAAGAAAGATTCTTAAGAGCAGACGAAGTGGGGTTACTGTTAACTGTAGAATGGAGCCAGGCATTGTGCTTGAGAAATGAGCAGCCCCAGTCTGGGCTACATAGTGAGTATCAGGACAGCCTGGGCTACAGAATGACACTTTGATGGTTAGTGTTAATTCTTTACTTGACAGAATCTAGAATCTCTTGAGAGATTGGGCTCTGGGTATACCTGTGAGGAATTATCTATTTTAAGGGCTATCTCTGAGGATGATTTTGGATATTGTCTCAACCCTACACAACAAACTATAGGCAGCTGAGGAAAGCAAGAAGAGGGAATGGTGACCCTCCCCAGGAAAGAGCACACCAGACCAGTTGACTGCCCAGTGTCAAATCATCAGCCCTGTAACAAGTAACATGGTATGAAATTAACATGTTATATTTGCTAATATATGTATATACAAATACACATATTCATGCAATAACAATGAATGACAAAATGAAGTCATGAATTTGAAGGGAAGAAGAGGGGTATGTACAGAAGAGTTTTAAGGGACAACAAGGAAAAGAGAAATGGTCTGTGTGTAATAGGGAGAGGGAGGTAGAGCGGAAGAGAGACAGATAGAGAGAGAGAGAGAGAGAGAGAGAGAGAGAGAGAGAGAGAGAGAGAGAGAGAGAAACTTAGTAGAGCATGTTGGCTTTTTCTCAATGCAGCCTAGGGTTTGTCACATGATGGCGAGTTTGCTGATGGTCTTCACTGGGTTATACACCACTTAGGAACAAAGAACCCTGCAGTAGATTTTTATTCAGTACTGCATACAAAGATTCACAGAAGTGAGGGTATTTTAGAAGGTCCTAGTGATTGTTAGTAATAACACAAGAGGTAAGAATGAGAATGCTTTTGCTTTTGAAACTTGGATCATAATTTTAAATGGAGACCTGGCATATATTCTCCATGTCCAGAAATCTTGTCAATATCAGGAAAATAGTTTCAAATAATCCTCATGAGCCAAGAAAATCCAAACCAAGTTTAATGAGTGACCTTCTGACTTGCAAACTTTCATTACAGGTCTTTGTGGTTCCAAATTTTCCAGACAACATATTTAAATTGGTACTGTCACTTAGTCTTCCTCACCATTCCTCTAGTCAGATGTAGAAGCTCATGAAAGTTTGCTTTTCACTTCTTGTATAACAGTGCTAACAGATAATCTGTTGTGATTAATACCTTCAGAGGGCACATAACATTGTATCAAAGCAGTGATATCTAACTGGTGGGATTCAGATGCTCCCTGGATCCTTTCTCAAGCTTGTGACTGAGAAACACTGCAGGTACAAAACAGAAATTAAGACGCATGTCCTCTGGAACAAAACAAGGTCACAAGAGCAGGGAAGTACTGAAGGAAGAACTCAGTTAAGAAGTCAAAGATACTGTTTGATCAGGCTCTAACTGCAATGCTATCTCTAGCAGCTATCTAAACAATATATAAACAACAAAGGGAACAATAAATATTGTTCATTCTTGAAGTGACCCCAGAGTCTGGTGTCTCTATTTATCATTACCCTCCTTTCCAGGTACTGTGATGACCATGGCTAGGTTGGCTGCAGCATCTAACCAAATACTAATTTCCTCCACCTTCTTTCTACATATTTACTGGGTATTAATTTAGTGTTATCATTTGTGAAACACAAGGAAGAAATTCACTATGAATGCATTATCATCTCTTTCATCAAGCAGTTCACATTAAAGAGGGGTTAGAAAACTCAATGTAAATATCACAGCAATACAATCTCAAAGTGGCATAGGGCCAGTCAAAAGTGGAACCTCAAATATCCAGGTGGTCACAAAAAACTCCCCATAGTAAGCAACCAGGTATCCATAATCCATCACCTCATTCATGGGCTGTCCTAGAGAATAAAAAAAAAAATACATGGAAAGTCAAGGCTAGAACCCAAGAAAGCTACAATTTTCAATTGGCAATGACAAATGTTTTGATCCTAATCTTTATTTACTTATATTTTAAACCTGAGCTAACATCAGTGAATGACAATAACTTCATTTCATTAATCCCAGTTTTGGCCAGAACCTGAGAATATAACTCAGTAGCAAAGCACTTACCCAGCACCCTCAAGGCCTTAAGTTCAATGCACAACACCACACACAAAAACTGCTATTTGTGTTTTGAAGTGAAAGATGTATGTAAGCAGAAACAGTGCTATGGTAACTGCTAAGTGAGCAACACATTCTGTCATATAGCCCTAATACTGGTTAACTGAGATGTCTCTAATAATTAGAAGCATTAGAGTCTAATTCACTTTCCCTTGTTGATAAAGCAAGATGAACAATATTTATTGGCATTGTTAATTTTTAATTTAGCCATAATTAATTAAACGAAGTATAAATACATACTTTTTGTAAACAAGTAACAGATTCAGAAATGTATGAAATGAAAAACAAAGAACTGTGAATCAAACGAATTGTTACACGCTTTTAGAATTTTTCCATTTTTCTATATTCTTATGAAATTAGAACTCAAAGACAACCTATTTTTCTATTCACCAACTTATGCTATATATTTCTAACATACTCAAAAATCTCAAGATTGCAGTACTTATATTCTGATTTTTCAAAAAAGAAATTGTAAATGGGACCTCCTGAAACTGAGAAGCTTCTGTAAAGCAAAGGACACTGTCATTAAGACAAAAAGGCAACCTATTGAATGGGAGAAGATCTTTGTTGTAATAGGAGCGGCAGGGCTGTGTCCCCGGCACCCGGCCGTCCGCATGGCTTATGTCCCAAAATAATTACACGGAAACTGTATTTTTTTGAACATTGTCTGGCCCATTAGTTTTAGCCTCTTATTGGCTAGCTCTTACATGATATATATATAAATACTTTACATTGGTATGGATTTGAAGGTCAATTTTGTTATATGCATATGTATTTCTGATCTTGATTAAGGTATTGTGATTGTGTAGTTCATTTAAAAATGTAATGTATAATTAGAAAATATAGGTTGCTAATGGATAATCATCGATAATAGTAAAGCTTGTAGTTATGTTAGTTAAATTTTCTAGATAAACATAAATATATTTCAGTTAGATAGGCATTCTTCATATCTTTCAAAGGCTACAAAATATGACATTTAAATGTTTTAATAACTTAGGACTGTTATAATGAGATACGTCTGCTCCTGACAGTACCAATCTACTTCAAAAAGAAGATGGGCATCAAAGAGGCTTCTTATGGAGTTGGTTAGCCATTTGGGCAAGAAACTACTCTTGCCTGGACTGATACATAAACTGGACACAGAGAACCCACAGAGAGAGGACTGTTAAACTTGCCTAAAGGTGAGATGATCTTTTGGGGTTCCTGATTTATAAAAGAGTCTACGAGACATTCTACAGGACACAGCAAAAAGTGACTGAACTGTCTTTAAAATTTCCTGCTTGATAAAAATGTCTGCTGGATACTATGGGCCTAACGGCTGAAGATGGATGCCCCAACGGTACAGAGAAACTTTGGGTGACTGTCCAGGCAGCAAGATGTCTCTGTCATTTCTAGAGTTTTCTTATTTCTTGTTTACTTAGGTAATATTATATCCTTCTGGAGTCTTTGATAAAGTTAAAAAATAAATAGATAGTTATAGTTTTCCTTAGTTATGATAAAAGATAAAGTAGATTTAAATATTGTCACTGTAATTCTTGCTTGATAACTGTTTTGTTTGTAATTTTACTATGTTAAAGTTAAAGCCTTCATTTTTGTTTAAACAGAAAAAGGGGAAATGATGGAGGTGGGTCTTTATCTATCTGTTGCTTTCATTGGTTAACTAATAAAAAAACTGCTTAGGCCCATTTGATAGGCCAACCCTTAGGTGGGTGGAGTAGACAAAACAAAATGCTGAAAAAAAGAAGCCGAGTGAGGAGTCGCCATGATTCTCCCACTCCAGACAGACGCAGGTTAAGATCTTCCCTGGTAAGCCAACTCGTTGTGCTACACAAAATATTAAAAATGGGTTAGATCAATATGTAAGAGCTAGCCAATAAGAGACTAAAACTAATGGGCCAGGCAATGATTAAAAAAATACAGTTTCCATGTAATTATTTCGGGGCATAAGCTAGCCATGTGGGCGGATGGGTGCCGGGGATGCAGCCCCACCGCTCTTATTACAACAAATATTCACCAATCCGGCATCTGACAAAGTCCTAATCTCCAAAATATATAAAGAAATAAAGAAACCAGACATTAAAATTCTGAATAACCCAATTAAAAAATGGGGTACTGAACTGAACAGAGAATTCTCAACAGAAGAAGTTCAAATGGCCAATAGATACTTAAGGTCATGTTCAACTTCCTTAACAATGAAGGAAATGCAAATCAAAACAACTTTGAGATACCACCTTACACCTGGCAGAATGGCTAAAATCAAACACACCAATGATATCCTATGCTGGAGAGGATGTAGAGTAAGGGGAACACTCATTCATTGCTGGTGGGAATGCAAACCTGTGCAACCACTTTGGAAATCAGTGTGGTGGTTTCTCAGAAAACTGGGAGTCAACCTAACTAAGGATCCAGCAATTCCACTCTTGGGAATATACCCAAGAGATGCCAAATCATACTACAAAAGCATCTGTTCAACTATGTTCATAGCAGCACTATTTGTAATAGTCAGAACCTGGAAACAACCTAGGTGCCCCTTATGGAAGAATGGATAAAGAAGGTGTGGCACATATACACATTAGAGTTCTACTCAGCAGTAAAAAACAATGACATCTTGAATTTTGCATGCAAATAGATGGAAATAGAAAACACTTTACTGAGTGAGATATCCCAGACCCAAAAAGATGAATATAGTATGTACTCACTCATTATTGGATTCTAGCCATAAACAAAGGACATTGAGTCTATAGTTAGTGAATCTAGAGAATCTAAATAATAAGGTGAACCCAAAGAAAAACATATATTTATCCTCCTGGAAATTGGAAGTAAAGAAGATCGCCGGGCAAAAGTTAGGATCATGGGAATGGGGGTGGGGTGGGGGGAAGGGAAGATGGGGAGAGAAAAGGGAGAAGGGGAGGACTGGGGAGAGCTTGGGGGAGTAGGATGGTTGAGATGGAGGAAGGGTGAATATGGGAGTAGAGAAGAAGATATCTTAATTAAGGGAGCCATTTTAGGGTTGGCAAGACACTTGGCTCTAGAGGGGTTCTCAGGTGTCCAAGTGGATGTCCCCAGCCAGGTCCTTGGGCAGCAGAGGAGAAGGTGCCTGAAATGGCCTTGTCGCATAGTCACACTGATGAGTATCTTCACTATCACCATAGAAACTTCATCCAACGATGGATGGAGATAGAGACAGAGACCCACATTGGAGCACTGGACTGAGCTCCCACAGTCCAGATAAAGAGCAGAAGGAGTGAAAAGATGAACAAGGAAGTCAGGACCGCGAGGGGTGCATCCACCCATGGAGACAGTGTGACTAATCTAATGGGAGTTCACCAAGGCCAGCTGGACAGAGACTGAACAAACATGTGATCAAACCAGACTCTCTGAATGTGGTTGACAATGGGGGCTGACTGAGAAGCCAATGATAATGACACTGGGATTTGATTCTACTGCATGTACTAGCTTTGTGGGAGCCTAGTCTGTTTGGATGCACACCTTCCTAGACCTGGATGGAGTGGGGAGAGCCTTGGACTTCTCACGGGGCAGGGTACCCTGACTTCTTTTAGGACTGGAGAGGGAGGGAGGAGGAGGAACGGGGGAGTGGAAGGGAAATGGGATGAGGTAGACATTAATAATAAATAAATAAATAAAAATAAAAAAGTGTAAACAAGTTTTAAACTAAAAAAATATGTTCATAGGAATTTAATTTTAGTTAATTTTCTCTTCTTAGTACTCATTTTAAATATTTGAAGAGTTCTGTATTTTGCTATAAATTAGTATTCTAAAAGAAAAAAAATGTTAACAAATTTTAAAACTTGTAAGGAAATTGAAATATTTATAAGCAATAATTATGAAAGTAAAGGGCAAACACAAGTTTAAAACATGACAAAAGCAAACGTATGCTTAAAATGAAAGCTCGTGCTCACCCTGCACTCTGCTCCCTTGAGTAAAGAACTGCCCCAAGAAGACATCTTACTCTTTCACATAAGTACTGTTCATATTTTAGAAAGTATTTGTTAATGTACATCCTGGAAAAAATCTCAAAATGATCTGAAACAACTCAGGAATTTTGGTTAAAATATAAATCAAAACAAAGCAAAGAATATTTACATATATCTTCATAGGTCAAGAGAAGAAGCTCCTTGGAAGCTAACCATTCCTGATAGAAACGATCATTAGATCTTTTATAACTTTACTTGTACATACTGTGGTGGTACATGCCTTTAATCCAAGCACTTGCAAGGCAGAGGTTGGCAGATCTTTGTGAATTCAAGGACAATCTGATCTACAAAGTGAGATCCAGGACAGCTGTAGGAGGTTCTTCTATTCATGTGTAGCTTTCATTGGTTAATGAATTAAAAAAAAAAAACCTGCTTTGGGCCTGATAGGGAAGGACTTAGGCAGGCAGAGAAGACAGAACTGAATGCTGGGAAGAAGGGCAGAGTGAGAGACGCCATGGCCATGAATCTTCTGCCTGAGATGGATGCTTGTTAGTATCTGGCCGGTAAGCCACAGTCACGTGGTGATACATAGATTAATAGAAATGGGTTAAATTAAGATGTAAGAATTAGCCAACAAGAAACTAGAGCTAATGGGCCAAGCAGTGTTTTAGTGAATACAGTTTCTGTGTGGTTATTTTGGGGGCTAAGCTAGCCAGGAAGAACAAAGGGGCCCTCCTTGTAACAGACAGCCAAGACTATACAGAGAAACCCTCTCTCAAAAAATAAAAACAAGAATCATATCTAAATATAAAAAAATCAATATACAGCAAGCCAACAGCTAACATCAAATTAAATGGAGAGAAACTCAAAGCAATCACTAAAATCAAAAACAAGACAAGGCTGTCTGCTCTTTCCATATTTCTTTAACATAATTCTTGAAGTTTTAACAATCGCAATAAGACAACAATAAGGAGATCAAGGGGATTCAAATTGGAAAGAAAGAAGTTAAACTTTTGTTATTTGCAGATGATAAGATAATGTATATAAGTGACCCCAAAAACTCTACCAGAGAACTCATACGGCTGATAAATACATTCAGTGAAGTGGCAGGATACAAGATCAACTAAAAAAATCAGTAGCCCTCCTATACACAAAGAATAAAGAAGAAGAAGAGGAAAATCAGAGAAATATCACCTTTCACAATAACCACAAATCACATAAAATATCTTAGAATAACACTAACAAAGGTGTGAAAGACCTATTTGACAAGGACTTTATGTCTTTGAAGAAAGAAATTGAAGAAAATAGCAGAAAATGGAAAGATCCTCCATGCTCTTGGATAGGAAGGATCAACATAGTAAAAATGGCAGTCTTACCAAAGGCAATCTATAGATTCAATGCAGTCTCTATCAAAATCCCAACACAATTCTTCACTGACCTTGAAAAAATGACACTCAACTTCATAGGGAAAAACAAGAAACCCAGGATAGCCAAAACAATCCTGTACAAAGGAACTGCCAGAGGCATTACCATCCCAGACATCAAGCTCTATTACAGAGCTACAGTAATGAAAAGAGCTTGGTATTGGCATAAAAACACAATTATCATGAGTGAGGTAACATAGACCCCAAAAAACCAAATATTGTATGTACTCACTCATAAGTGGATACTAGTCATAAACAAAGGGCAATGAGCCTATAGTTCAGGATCATAGAGAAGCTAAGTGATAAGGTGAACACAAAGAAAAACATATATAGACCCACCTGGAAATGGAAATCAGACAAAAATTTTAGAGCAGGGGGACACGGAGTACAAGGAAAGGGAGAAGGGGGGTTGAGGAGTATTTGAGTGAATGGGATAGTCAAGATGGAGTAAGAATAGATATGAGAGCAAGGATTGAGATATCTTGATTGAGGTAGCCATTATGGAGTCAGCAAGAAACCTGACTCCAGAAAAATGCCCAAGAACTCACAGGGATGACCCCAGCTAAGACGCTAAGCAACAGAGAAGAGGGTGTCTGAACTGACCTTACCCTGTTGTCAGACTGATGATTATCTTAAATATCACCATAGAACCTTCATCCAACAACAGATGGGACAGAGGCAATGACCCACATCAGAGCACTGGACTGAGCTCCCAAGATCCAGTGAAGAGTGGAGGGAGAGAGTATGAGCAAGGAATTCAAGACCATGAGGGGGTCATCCACTGAGACAGTTTGCTTGAGCTAATGGTAGCTTAACAACTCCAACTGGACTGGGAGTGAACGAGGATAGGAACAACCAAGGGGGTTGACAGCTGGGGCAGACTGAGGGGCCACTGATAGTCACACTGGGATGTGTCTCTACTTGCATATACCAGCTACATGGGATCCTATTCTCTTTGGATGTAATCCTTGCTCAACCTAGATGTAGTAGGGAGGGTCTTGAACTGTCCACAGGGTGGAGTGCATGGCACTCCCTTAGGGTTGGAGAGGTGGGGGAAGGATCTGTGGAGGGAGGTGGAGGGGATTGGGAGGAGGGGCGGGAGGGGGAATTTGGATTGGTATATTTTAGGTAATAATAAAAAAGAAAGAAAAAAACAAAAAAAGGAGATAAAAA
Organism: Chionomys nivalis; assembly: GCF_950005125.1. NCBI lineage: Eukaryota > Metazoa > Chordata > Mammalia > Rodentia > Cricetidae > Chionomys > Chionomys nivalis. The sequence continues at coordinate 5,845,771 of NC_080089.1, forward strand.
CAAAAACAACAAAAAATGCATGCATATAAGAGCTTTTTATGGTATGTATGTGTGTCTTTATATATACGAATGTAAAGTAATTTTCAAATGTATATATACAAGCTCATAGATTTATGTATATATTTTCCATTTTCTAAAAAAAGCATTGGTGAGGATGTTAGTCATATTCTCCTCTCTCTAAGGACTTAGAGGAGATCATTATCTTTAATGATACAGCCACTGGTAAGTTATCCGTTATTAGGTTCCTCACAAGCAAAAAGAGGACATGAAAGTAGAGAGGGTTCCATTTCAGAGGAAGTTGAGAAAGATAATTGGGAGATAAAAGTGTAAAAGAAAAGATAAATACTTTGGTCAAAAATACAAACATGAAAGAATTTATCCATGTGTTTGTGAACAGGGTTTTGCTATATATCCCTGGCTATATTGAAATTGATTATGTCGACCAGGTTGGCCTGGAACTAACAGAGATCCACCTGCCTTTGTCTCTACCTCCTGAGTCCTGAGGTTAAAAGCGGTATCCAATCTACTCTGCTAACTCATTGCTATTTTCAAGAAATGAACCTTACAGATTATATGTATGACTATGACCAGGTAATTGTTCTCTTTTGTGGGCTGCATGCACGTGTAGATGTGGTATTGTATATACACACAAAAAATAACTGCAAATTTTATTATTATTTAACTCATTTATTTAGAAATTCATTTTTATTTCTATATAATATGTGGTGATGTAGTTAAGTCAATATCATGCCATACATTGTTTGCACCAGCTAAAGAAATGATTATTTTCCAGCAAAACAATTCAAAAGATCACACGAAATTTAATACTTGTGGAGTTTGCTGCATTCTCCAGCATCTATATTACGTTGTAGAGTATTTGATTATATTTCCACTTTTCTTGCCTTTGTCTTTATTTCTTCTTAACACAGCCAGATCCCTTACAGTCTGTGTGGTCTGAAAAGTCCAGGCTTGCAGTTGCAAGGACGCACAGTTTGTGTTACAAGCTAAGTATTGGTTGTTGGTTGTTACAGTTCTCACTGAAAAATTGTGAACATAATACATACAGTAACAGCTCTCTGAGAAGCAACTGAGTAGCAAAATTACATTTCTTGTACAGGAAGGTGTTGCTTAGTGCAGTAGATTGTATGAGAGTGGAGCAGGCCTTGCTATACACATGAATGACGAGCAGAGCAGAGCTGTGGTGACTCCTTCTAAAACACACACGTAATTATTTTATGAACTGCTTAAAATGACTCTAGTTTCCTGCTCTAGGAAAAAGAATCACATCGTCTCCCAGCCTGTAGAGCAGTCCACAATCCTCCACGTTAAACCTCTCCCCTAAGCAGTACTATCTTCTCTGGTCTACGCAGTCTGCCAATCCTCCACCCCCTCCTTACTCTCTACACACATTTCTCCTCTTCAGAGTCATCCAAAGTACCTCTGCACTTTACCTTTTACCCTTGTTTTGTTTGCCTCCAGTACATATTGTATCCTCATGTCATTTTCAAGGCTTAAATGTATCACTATATAATTTCTGAATTTTCTTCCCCCAAACTTTTGTGCTTCAGAGAAAAAAAAAAGGAGTGGATTACAGAACAGTAGGATTAGGACCAACTAAACATATTTTTAAGTAACATTCATCAACAAAAATTGCAAAGTATCTTCACAGAGTTTAGAGACACGGGGCCTCCATGATAACCCAATGTACCTGTTTTTAACTGAATGTCAGCCAGAACTGTTACGTGAGATCTATATGCCACTATATTCCTGAAGCATTTAAAAGGCATTTAAACATCAATCAGCTTCATATATCTTTGGAACATTTTGATAACAGCCTTCTTGCATCTGTCTGGAATACTTCATTCTTTCCACTACTGTGGCACTAGCCCTTGCATTAAAAACAGAAGAAAGAGGACAAGGGAGTGACTGCTGATGGAACAGGTCAGAGTCAGAGACCTCTACAGGACCAGGTCTAATTCAAGGACCTCTGCTAGAGCTGGCCCTTGAAAGCTCCTCAGAAACAGGTACAAGGAAGCAACTGCCAAAGGAGCAGGTCTGAGCCAGAGAAATCTGCAGTAACAGGCCCAAGCGAGCTACGTTCACTGAAGTAGGTACAAGGGAGCTACTGCCAAATAAGCAGACCTGAGCCAGAGACCTCTGCAGGACTAGGCCCAAGCCAGGAACCTCTTCGGGAGCAGGTCAGAGCCAGGGACATCTGAGGGAACAGGTCTAAACTAGCAAGCTTCACCAGAGGAGGCCTGAGACATCAACCTCCTCCTGAGCAGGCCTGAGGCAGAAACCTCTGTAGAAGCAGGTATGAGTGAGCAGGCCTTAGTCAGAGATCTCTGAGGGACCAAGTATGAGTAGGGACCTCTGTGAAAACAGGTCTGGAGCCAGAGACCTCCATGGGAGCAGTACTAAATTTCCTCTGAGATTGCAGAGCAATCCCCAGGAATGCTGAGCAATGTGCAGGGTAATTGGAATTGTGGTCCTGACTGCACCATGAGGAGCAACCATCTGAGCCTTGGATCCACTGGTACCTGGAAGATTGACCACCAGAGGCACAGACCCAACTGTACCAATCAGATGAAAAGATGGGTAGACAAGGTAAGAACACATTCAACACCACAAAGAGCAGTACTATACCAACAAAAACAAGTGGTTCTATAAAGGCAATACTTGAACATGCCAATATATATGAAGCAGAAGAAAGACATAAAATAATAACTTTAGGAGAATGTTTGAATCCCTTAAGGAGGAAATGAAAAATTCTCTCAAAGAAATGGAGGAAAAAACAAACAAAAAATTGGAAGAAATCAACAACAAAAACAGAAACCGAGGGAATTCCAGAAATGGAAAATATGAGAAAACAATCAAGAACCACAAATGTAAGCATAAAGAACAAACAGCAGAATACAAGAGATGGAAGAGAGAATCCCAAGCATTGAAGATAAAATAGAAGAAAGAGACTCATCGGTTAAAGAAAACATTAACTATAACAAAAACCGAACACAAAGTATCCAGGAAATATTGGACACCATGAAAAGATCAAACCTAAGAATAATAACAATAGAAGAAGAAGAAGTCCAACTCAAAGGCAGAAAATATGTATAACAAAATCAGAGAAGAAAACATTCCCAGCTTAAAGAAAAATATGCATATGAAGATACAAGAAGTTTACGGAACAACAAATAGACTGGATCAAAGAAAAAAGTCTACTTGCCACATAATGATCAAAACAATAAATATACAGTATAAAGACAGAAAATGAAGAGCTGCAAAGGAGAAAGGTCAAGTAACTATAAAGGCAGAACTATCAGAATTATACCTGACTTCTCAGTGGAAACAATGAAAGCCAGAAGGTCCTGATCAAGCATTATGCAGACATTAAGAGACCACATATTCCAGCTCAGACAACTGTATTCAGCAAAATTTTCAATCACCATACAAGGTCAAAACAAGATATTTCATAACAGAACCAGATTTAAGCAATACCTTGCCACAAACCCAGCCCTACACAAAGTACTAGAAGAAAAACTCCAACCCAAGGGAGTTAGCTACATCCACAAAAACATAGACAATAGATGATCACATAGTAGGACATCCCAAAGAAGTAAAAAAACACACACAATAACATCAACAACAATGAAAACTAAAATAACAGAAACTAGCAATAACTGGTCATTAATATCCCTTAATATAAATGGACTCAACTCACCTATAAAAAGACACAGGCTAACGGATTGTATATGAAAAGAGAATCCATCCTTCTGCTGCATACAAGAAACACAACTTAACCTCAAATGCATTCATTGTCTCAGAGTAAAGGGTTGGAAAATATTTTCCAATCAAATGGAACTAAAAAGCAAACTGCTGTAGTTATCCTTATATCTAACAAAATAGGCTTCAAACTAATATCAATAAAAAGAGACAAAGAGGAACATTTCATATTAACCACAGGAATATCCATCAGGAGGAAATCTCAATGCTGAATTCTATGCCCCAAATACAAGAATACCCTCAAATGTAAAAGAAACAATTCTAAAGCTTAAATCACACATTGAACCCCACACACTAATAATGGGAAACTACAATAACCCACCCTTACCAGTGGACAGGTCTACCAGACAAAAAATTAACAGAGAAATAAGGGAACTAAAGATGTTATGACTCAAATGGACATAATAGAGATCTGTAGAACATTCCATCAAAGCATAAAAGAATATAACTTTTTCTCAGCATCTCATGGAACATTTTCAAAAATTGACAACATACCAGGTAACAAGGCAGACTTCAACAGATTAAAAAAAATGGAATAACCCCATATATCTTACCGGAACACCATGGTTTAAAATTAGAATTCAACAGCAACATTAATTTCAGAAAGCCCACCAACACACGGAAATTAACCAATGCTCATCTAAAACATCAATGGAAAAAGGAAGAAATAAAGGAAGAAATTAAAGTCTTCCTAAAATTCAATGAAAATGACCACACAATATACCCAAATTTACAGAACACAGTGAAAGCAGTGTTTAGAGGAAAGTTCATAGCACTAAATGCCTACATAAAGAAGCTGGAAAAATGCAACACTAGTGAGTTAACAGAACACCTAAAAACTCTAGAAGAAGAGGAAGCAAATTCATCCAGGAGGACTAAACCAGAGGAAATAATTAAATTGAGAGCTGCAATCAGCTTTTGGGACTTGGCTCCAAGATGATCAAAAAAAGGAGAAACAACAGTCATGTCAAAAAGGGCCGTGGCCATGTGCAACCAATTCGCTGCACTGACTGCGCTCACTGTGTGCCCAAGGACAAGGCCATTAAGAAGTTCGTCATTAGGAACAATGGAGAGGCGGCTGCTGTCAGGGACATATCCTAAGGAAGTGTCTTCGACGCCTATGTGCTCCTCAAACTCTATGTCAAGCTGCATTACTGTGTGAGCTGTGCTATTCATAGTAATGTAGTCAGGAATTGACCTTGGTAAGCTCGGAAGGACTGAACACCCCACCACGATTTAGACCTGCTGGTGCTGCCCCATGACCTCCACCAAAGCCCATGTTAAGGGGCTTCATAAAGACAGAACACCTTGGAAAAATAAAACAGGACATACACTTTAAAAAAAAAAAGAGCTGAAATCAACAAAACTGAAGCAAAGAAAACAATACAAAGAATCAATGAAAGAGTTGGTTCTTTGAGAAAATCAACAAAACAGGCAAACCTTTATCCAAACTAACCAAAAGGAAGAGAGAGAAGATCCAAATTAACAAAATCAGAACTGAAAAGAGAACAGACGAGAAAACCCAGAGACTCATCAGGTCACCTGTTTTTTGACAAAAAAAGCAAAAAAATATAAAATGAAAAAAAAGCATATTCAACAAATGGTGCTGGATTAACTGAATATCCACATGTAGAAGAATAAAAATAGATCCATGCACAAAACTCAAGTCCAAATGAATTAAAGACCTCAACCTAAAACCAACTACACTGAACATCATAGAAGCGAAAGTGGGAAGTACACTTGATTGCAATGGCACAGGAGACTACTTTCTAAATATAACCCCAGTAGCACAGACACTGAGAGAAATAATTAATAAATGGGACCTCCTAAAACTGAGAAGCTTCTGTAAAGCAAAGGACACGGTCAACAAGACAAAACAACAGCCTTCAGAAAGCAAAAAAAAATCTTCACCAACATCACACTGGACAGAGGGCTGATCTCAAAAATATACAAAGAACTCAAGAAATTTGTCATCTAATAAACAAATTATCCAATAAAAATGGGGTACACAGCTAAATAGAAAACTCTCAAAAGAGGAGTCTAAAATGGTTGAAAGACAATTAAGAAAATGCTCAACATCCTTAGCCAGGAGTGAAATGCAAATCCAAAAAATTCTGAGACTCCATCTTACACCTGCAAGAATGGCCAAGAACAAATACACTGATGACAACTTATGCTAGAGAGGTTGTGGGGTAAAGGGAACACTCCTCCATTAATGGTGGGAAGCAAACTGGCAGTTGCTTTGGATATCAGTATGAAGATTTCTCAAAAAATTAGAAAACAATGTACCTCGAGACCCAGCAATTACACTTTTAGGTATGTATCCAAAGGATATTCAATCATTCCATAAGGACATGTGCTCAACTATGTTCACAGTAGCATTATTTGTCATAGCCAGAATGTGGAAACAATCTAAATGCCCCTCAAATGAAAAATGGGTAAGGAAAATGTGGTACATTTACACAATGGAGTAATACACAGCAGGAAAAAAAATGACATTCTTAAATTTGTGGGCAAATGGATGGATCTAGAAAACACCATATTGAGAGAGGTAACCCAGACTCAAAAAGAAAATATAATATGTACTCACTCGTAAGTGGCTTTTAAACACAAAACAAAGAAAAAACAGCCTAAAATTTACAATCCCAGAGAACCTAGACACAGAGGACCCTAAGAGAGATGCACATGGATCTAATCTACATGGAAATTAGAAAAAGACAATATCCCCTGAGTAAATTGGGAGCATGTGAATCATGGGAGATGGTAGAAGGGGAGAGGACTGGAGGAAAACATATAGCTCAATAAAAACAATTAAAAAACAGAAGAAAATATCAATAAAGAAAACACATAAACAATCTATGTGTAGAAAGAAAACACTTAGAGTCAGAATTGTTGTCATGAGTCAGAGTTCTCATGTAGCACAGTCTTTGTCCAATAGTCTTTACTAATCTAATGATTCATTCTTCAAACAAATACTGCCAAGTAAAGCTTTCCTGAACACTTTCATGTCTAAAATTTTTAATGGATTTGGATCAATTATGACAAGTTGATTTTTAAACTGTTACATCAATTTTAAATAAGCTTGCTTGTTTAGGGTATATATCAGTGTATCATATATCATATATGTTACTACATTATCTGCAAAACATATATATATATATGTATATCCCCATTTATTACATATGAATCTATCTACCTATCATCTATATATCAGTTATATAGCTACTGCATATTATCTGTCAGTATATAAACTACCAATAAAATATGTGTCTCTATTTTTGCCTTTTGTTTATTTACCTAATAGCTAGCTATAATATGCCATTTCTTTATTTCTATGATGCAATCACCTATCTGACCTCTGCCTGCTAAGGAAGACAAAGAATTTAGTCTCATTATAGCTCATATTTCCAAACAAGATTTATTTGAGATGTGTTTGCCCTATACTTCCTCGTGCTATCTCATCTCAGACTACCACCTTTCCTTTCACGGATCCTTTTGTAGTTTTCCAAAACCTCTCCTGCTCTTATTGTCACTTATAGCTTTATAGACTACAGGCATCCTCACAAACATGCACAAACAATGCAAGTTAGGATATACATAACAGAAAAAATGTGTAGTGTTGCCTTCTCAAATCAAGGAAAAACATTAAAAAATTTTAGTGGCTAATGATGTCATTAAACAGTAGATATGAATATCAATTAGTCTCTCAAAAGCTGTCTCAGCAATAAAAGAAATATTTTTGTACTGAAGGCTTCTCTTCAAGAAAGAGGCATGCAAAATTTCCAAAGGAAAATTAATATACTTCTTTTGGATCTAAATCTTTTGTAAGGAAGAAGAGGTAAATGCTTCTAACCCTGACTAGGTAAAATGGACACCTCCACAGACATACTTAGAACTTATTCAAGAATAAGCTCATTTCAAACAACAGGGGAATAAAGGATTATAAAAAAAATTAAAAAGTAAGTTGTCAGGAAATATATGCCAAAAGTTGCTATGGAGGTGATGAAATGTTGTACATTTTAAGAACATGCCTTTATTTCGGAAATCTTCTACTTCCATGAACTTTCAGATGTGCTGAGGGAAGAGGCAGTGTCTGCAAAGTGGGTTTTCCAGTGTGTGCTCTCTAGTTCACCTGACCTTTCCAGCTGGGCTCTTTCAGTTTTTAAAGTGGTTTCAGTCCACATTTCAAGTTCTGTTAGCCAGATATCCAATGTTATAAATCAATTTGAAGTGCTCATCTATCAGTTTCAAATTTGTCAAAGAATGATCTGACTGATCCTGTATGCCAATGTGCATTAGAGTCCCAACTACTCCCCCTCAAACATATTCCTTTTCTTACCTCACTCTAGAAGTCAGATGGAATAGAAACAATAGAAATGAATACGTAAAACAAAGAAAATGCAGATCACCTCTCTGTATCAGCTTAATTCTTTTTACCCCTTTCTCTTGCTTTATGAAAAGCGCCTCATGAAAATTCCCATTGAGCTTAAGAGTGCCCTGCAAGACTAGCGAGGAGATCACCCACCCATGTATGCATATTCTCACTGGTTCTCACACTGTGCCAGGAACTATATGAGATGTGCTTCCATCATTTAACAACATCCTTTGCTTTGAAAGATCTTATTCTGGTGTGAAATGTAGATTGCAAAATATAAAAATTTTGAACTAATGCTTAAAATTTTGACAAGTTCCGGTAGCTATTAGGTTAATGTTCTGGTACAAAGTGTAAGTGGAGTTGTGATTTGGGGCATATGCTGGGCAGTATTTCTAAAAGTCCCATATGCTCTGAATCTTGAAGGTTCATAAGAATGTCTTTAAGCAAACAACTGGATAGGGGATTCCAGGAAAGGAGCAGAAAGCTCAAAGACAGAAGAACTGAGCACCCAGCACTAAAGAGAACAAAAGATAAAGAAAAGCTGTGGGTGGCCTTTGATTTGTAAATTAAGATGGCTCTCTTGACCTTGGCTTATAAAGTAGATTAAGAGGGCTGGGGAGATGGTTCAAAAGATAAAGTGTGAGGAGCTGAGTTTGAATCACTAGCACCCACATGAACCTGAGGCAGTAGCACATGTCTATAACTCAAGTGTTTACATGTGGGAGCAAAGGTAGGAGATCCCCCAAAACAAGCAGTCCAGCTCTCTTGGCAGGCACTTCTGATAACAGAAAAGGCCCTGCCTTGAGTAAGATGGAAGGCAAGGACTCACACTCAAGGATGTTCTCTGACTTCTACACACATGCTTGGGAACATGTGGGTAGTTACACTTTCACACACAAACATACACATGGACCTGAACGCAAGAAGCAGATACATGGACACAAATGTATAAACATTCACACAATACATATGCACATTCACAAAGACACATGCACATACACACAGACACTTGTATGTTATTGATGCAGGACACAATGTAGAAGCATGTAATTAGCAATGAAAGCCACAATGATGCAGCATTGACTTGGTCATGGTTGGTGGAATTAGAGAAGAAGTTGAAAATATGTGATAAACTTGAGTGTAGAAGCAATAGGATTTAATCAGATGACAAGTGAGAATCATAAAGAGAAGAAGAAATCAAGGAAACATTAAGGTATGGTATAAAATATATGCTACAAATATCCAAAACCACAGTATGGTCCCTATGCCTGTTGGGAAAAGAGAAACAGATGACAAAACCATTAGACGAGCTTTCCAAGAAACACAGTGCAGAAATTTAATCTGGGTTCTCCTTCCCTAAAGGAAGGAAATGAATTCTGCACTGATGCAACAGTTCAAAGTTTTTAATCTAAAAAAATCGCTTATTCACATAACAGTGCAGAAAAACAATGATTTTAATATGAATAAGGAAATAACTCTCAGAGTATTTAATATAGAGATACAAATTTTAAAACCATAAATATCCTAGGAAGCAGAGGATAAATATTTGTGGTTTTAAAAAGAAGAGTGCATCTTAGAATTACAACACAAAACAGAAAAGCCAAAAAGAAAATGACTCATAAATTTGAAAAATCCAAATTTATAATGTCTGCATGACAAAATACCTTTGTGAGGAAGCTGAGGCTGAATGAAATGTGATGGCCTCATGTATAACATAGCAGCCAGTTAATTATTAGAATATAAAAATGTTTTTTTTTTTAAAGAAGAAAGCATGGGACAACAAAGGAAAAGACCAGACAGTTCACAAAGAAAGAGGTACACAAGGCTTTGAAGTATAGAACAATTTTCCTTCTCACTATTAAAATTATGCAAATTAAAGTAGCAATTAGTTGTCATTTTCACCTCACAGGATGAGTGATGATTTAAGAGACCAATAATGACTAGTGCAGGCAGGTCAAAGAAAACAATTATTCTCACATACTGGAGAATGTATATAGCATTTGTTAAAGAAGAAAATATGACCACATCAATTAAGAGCTCAAATCCACATTGTTTCATGTGGTCATTTCATCACCAGGAGTTCCTGCTATACGAATTCACACCAGTTCCCAGTCATAGTGCTTATGGTTATATTAAAATGAAGTAATAGCCAAAATATTGAGCCTGAGGTCCAAGTGTGCTAATTCTTTAGATTCTGAAATCATTTGATCATTCACAAACATATGTTTCATTTAAATAGAAATATGAAAATGAATATAACCTAGGGCATAATGTATTTAGCATCACTGATGACAAAACTGCATTTTGGAACAAGTACCTGCATAATAAAAGGAAGTGAGCGACAACTACGTGAGCCAACACTGACTAGTTTACAGAATGTGTTTTCTACAGTTGAAGAAATGGAATGTATTATTAAAAAGAGGTAAACATTTTTAAATACTTTTTCTTTGTAATTCCTAATATACCACTGAAAGTTTCATCGATGACATGGAAGCTTTATGAAGTGAGATTGGGTAATGGTGCTTGAAAAACTCATCAATTCAAGCATAGGTCAATATACCTTAACTACCACCCTTCGTTTATTTCGAAGTGGAAAGCCTGTCAAAGACAACCATGGAGAACTTGCCTGACAGATAAGAACATCTCAAATCAGTTTACTGGATAAATTAATCATGAATATTTATATTCTTAAATGAAATAATTCACCTGTAGAAATATGTAGGCTTGCCAATTAACAGAGCATTGGTCCCTGAGAATCAAACAGTTAAAATTCATTTAGCTATGTTATATATGGTGGCATTTGCGACATAAAATTGGCATTAAAAAGTAATAGGAGTGTCAATTGGCAACAGTTAAACTTTTGAAGTTATGTTGCTACAACTTATGTTATTTTACAAGTTTCACTGTAATGTGAAATTCTAGGCATGTTTGCTGGTTTGAATTAAAATCATTAGAAATAAATTCTTGATATTTGAATTAGGGTTCCAGAAACCTGCAGTCACACCAGGTGATGATTACTTTGTTGATCTTGTATTGAGAAAGATACTGCAGCAAAAATAGCTGTCAAATAGTGTAATGGATTTGAAGAAATGGCCTTAATCCTACAGCAATGCTATTTTGTAGCCTTAGGCAAATTTTGTGTTTTTAAATGTTCTTTTTTTATATAAAATAATCAAAAGTTGTGTTTACCTTTCATAGTTGTATAAAACTGAAGGTAACACAAGGGCAAAGCTTCCTTTAATAGCTCTTTAATACAGTGATTATTATCATCAGGGACTGATTGAGTGTCAGAGAACAGGGAGTCCTCAGAATTGACTACTGTAGATTATGCAGACACTGAACACCAAGAAACTGGATTGAATCCTTTGTAAGTCACTGATGACCTTCAAAAACCCAGTGTTTCAGAAGTAGTAATTATAAAAAAGAAGGTAAATTGTGCTTAAAAAACATAGAGGAGGGGACACAAAGTATGTGCCTTCTAGTAAGTGAAGCATTTAAGGCTATAAGAGTATAGTAGGAGATTGGAGGGTGAAACCAAAGGTGTTCCCTTTAAGGATATGCTCCCCATTGGCTCAGGATGTAGATGGATTATGCAGAAAGATTCCAGTTTGGCTACCAGGATAAAACCTAGTCTACTCACTGACAAAGGTACGAAAAAGAATTCTTACATAAGTGGTAGGAGATTCCTTGAGGGTTATGGAACTAGGCCTTTTGTGTGACGAAAAACTCACTGAAAAGCTGCCTAAACACTGAAAATCATCTCTTTGTAAATGTATGCCGCACATGATGCACTAGCACCACACCTGTGTAAAGAAGGAAAATTCTTTTCCTTCTGCCAAGCCAAATATAAAATAATCATCCTTAAAAGGATTCCCAAAGAACATAGATAACAATGAGGACCCTAAGAGGGACATACATAGACCATATCTACATGAGAAGTAGAAAAAGACAAAATCTCCTGAGTAAATTGGGAGCATGGGGACCTTGAGAGAGGGTTGAAGGGAAGGGGAGAAGGAGGGACGGGAGGAGAAAAAAATGTAGAGCTCAATAAAAATCAATAAAATTTAAAAGAAAAAGTATTCTCTTTTAGGATTTTCTAAATAGAACCTTGGATTTGTGTGTGTAAATTTAACAGCTATATGGGAGATCAAAACACATGTCTATGAAGTAGCAACAAAATATATAAAACCTGTATAACTTCTCTGAAATATAAAATACAAGTACATTGAAATATTAATATTTACTGAAAAATGTTCAGTTATAAAATTTGTGAAAACGTTTGGTTATGAAAATTTCTTTTTTTTTTTTTTTGGATTTTCGAGACAGGGTTTCTCCGTAGCTTTTGGTTCCTGTCCTGGAACTAGTTCTTGTAGGCCAGGCTGGCCTCGAACTCACAGAGATCCGCCTGCATCTGCCTCCCGAGTACTGGGATTAAAGGCATGCGCCCCCACTGCCCGGCTTCATTAAATTTTAAAGACGTGACTTTCTCTTCCACTAATCTTCATGCTTTTCACAAGAATTCCTACTTGGGTGGGTATTTGTCTCTTGTGATGATAGATGAAGGAGTTGTGTATAACTTTGTCTTCCTTATTTTGTAAATTTAATCTCCCTTGTTCAAAAGCCTGATAATTGTACCTTCCTACATCTAATTAAAAGATAAGAAGGGTTTGACCAGCATATACAGGAAATTATATATTAGTAGAACATTTAAAAGTTAATAAAGGAGACTATTGTAACATATCTCTTGATCAAAAGTACAAATGAACACTCTAAAGAGAACAGATCAAAATACCTCCCATGGGTGTTACAGTTCTCTCCATAGATCGTGATTCCACAGCATTTGACAAGGCTAGTCCTCCTTTAATTGAAGTATTACCACATTTTTTCTTCCAAACTCTCTGACTCATTTTCCCCCAGACTCCTTTGCTTGACCATTTTTCTCTTCTCACTTTGTAAGTATTGGCACATTTGGGGAGACTGATGTTCCACAGTCCTTTCCTGCTCTGTGGGTTCAGGACCTCCACTCATGCCCAAACTTTTACTGTGTATCTTCTTTGGGCGCCTTCAGCAGCTCATAATCAATCCATCCCCATGAAGCTCTTTATCTTCACGCAGATCTCTGACCATGTACCTACTTCTTCTGTTAGTCAGCATCACCAGTAAAACATTTTTCTGCCTCAGGCCAAAGACATCAGCTAACAATTTTGACTGTCACTATACTTTTCTGGCACCCTTCCACACAAATCTGACCAATCAGCAAGTCCTAATAAAAGTTCTGTATTTGTGGTGTGTGAGCTTTATTCTCTTCCTGTTGCTTCTACTCTAATCTAAGCATCTCTTACTTTAAATCATATCACTCTGACATTTAACTAACAGGACTTCTGCTTCCCATTATTTAATCTTACAATATGTTTTTTTGTGCCACCATATTGCTTTTTGTAAAAAGCAAATCTATCTTTATTGAATTCATATAATTTACATATCCTCTTTTTTCTTCCATGAAGTCTCCTTACAACTGCCATAGAGTTTCTGTACATGTACATAGCCTTGTCCCTTAGCACACTGATGCCCTCTTAATACTTTTCATACTCCTCCTAGACCATATTAGTTCAAATAGACTTCGCTTTCCACACCTTCATGTCTTCTCACGTACCATATACTCATACCCTTGTGCTTCCCTCTCCTTTAAATGACTCAGCAAGAGGTTGAAACCTTGACTAAGCAACATCATTAAATGTGCCAAGCTTGGTGTTCCTACCATTCTTGTGTTTCTCCATATCACAGCTATATTTTCTCTTCAGAGCTTTGCCATAATTTATACGTTATCTGAATTGTCTCTTACCCCCACACTAAGAGCTTATGGAGGGTAACAGCTACTTTTACAATGTTTTGTATTCTGAATTTCTTCCATAGTATCTTAAGAATTTCTCTTCCTGAATATGTTTAATAAATAAATACACAAATCCATTATCTTAATCTCAGGAATGAGTAGATAAATTCTTTACATAATATGATTTTAACCTTTGCTCTATTATTCACTGCTATATGATTAATGAACAAATTGCCCAGAAATGCCTTGCTCTATTTTCTTCAAAATACTGCAATTATGGAAAGGATAAATGGAAATTCTTACTTATGTCCAATTCAACAAATCTCAGTAGGGATATATTTTTCATAATTTGAGGCTTCTTGATAAAATCGCTGGAGTAGTTCCTGGTAAAAACATTAAATCTCTGACAAACAAAGAAATTACTCTGAGCCTAATGATATAAACCTAAAGGCAAGGCCTGTCTCCTTAGACTGTTTATGTAACATTAGTTTGGGACAAATTAAATTTATGCGATGTGGTTGCAATCCTAAAACTAAAGCATTCTCATAACTTTAAAATTCAGATAAATGTTGGAGGAGCCCCACTTATTCATCCCAGCCGTCCAGAACCAAAATAATCACACAGAAATTGTATTAATTAAAATACTACTTGGTCCATTAGCTCTAACTTCTTTTTGTCTAACTCTTATATCTTAATTTAACCCATTTCTGTTTTCTGTGTATCGACATGTGGCAGTGGCTTACTGGGTAAAATTCCCAGAGTCTGTCTCTGGCAGCTCCATGGTGTCCCTCTGACTCTGCCTCCTTTCTCCCAGCCTGCCATTTAGTTTTCACTGCCTAGCTCTGTTTCTCTACAGCTCTGCTAGATGCCCAAAGCAGTTCCTTTATTAACCAATGAAAGCAACACATAGACAGAAAGACCACCCACACCAGATAAATGATAGTGTTCCTCTGTATATAAGATATAGAGAGATGAATTATCAATAGGCAAATGATAACTAGACAATGAACTTTCTCATTGGAAGGAATTGAACATATTTTTCCTCTTCTCCCCAAAAAATAAAACTTGGAGAATACCTATTTGGGAAAAAAATAAGGAATTTTCTGACAATTTGTAAATGGTCCATCTTGTGGTCAGTCAGAAACACATCAGTGGAAATTATAAATCACTTACTGTCTGCAAAAGGACAAAATGAAGCAATGGCTCTCACATTTTTGTCATTAATATTAGAACAGGAAATTACAAGGGAGATAGAAAATCATAAAACTGAACAGTTACTTCAGATCAATGTAGGTTGTTTCTATCAATTCCAAACATGAAAGCCCAACAAATCACAGTCTGCTGATTTTTTAAAAACCAAAAGCAAGTATACTTAATTCTATTTTCTATTCTACATCTTTCCTTTGAAGAATAAAGCTTTATCTTTAGCCTGCTTAGGAATATTGCTGAAGCCCAATGCAGTCTCTTAGTTTTCACAAGGCCCAATATTCCTAAAGGAAAGCATATACAACAGTATTTAAGCATTGTTGAATTTTACTCCAGACATGAGAGTTGTGCACCCTTAATATAAGTGAGCTTTTACTACTGTGTAAGTGGGAACTCTTATGGGCATATTGTCTATAATTTTATATTTTCTATGGATTTAAATTAACTAAGCAATTACATTTTATATAGCCAGTTACTTTTATCATTGTCATTGGATATTTTAATTTGGCAAGTAAATTATCAACCAAAAGAAGTTAGATTTACCTTCTATAAAAGAATAGAGATGTGATTGATATTGGGAAAGTTAGTACACACCTCTAATGCTAGTACCCAGAAGGACTGAGGCAGGAGAATCTTAAGTTATAAGTTACCTTGTGCTTTATAGTGATGTTTAGGCCAGTCTGGGCTATAGGAGTGTTATCCTATCTCAAAATCAAACCACTCTCATTGTTACTATAGAATAATATAAAAATTTTCAATGACTGTAACTTCTCTGCCATCATCTGATAAATAATTGAGCAAATTGTTTAAGGCAGACAATTTGAGCAAGATAAGGACATCATTAAAAAATACATTTACAAACATGCTCACCAGTTAGTCCTCGTACAGATTTTAAAGAAGGAATCAGTCTAGAAACCCTTTAACTCTCTTTCCTATTTTGACCATGTATCTGGTTTATCATGTACTTCCCACAGTTCATCTTAAACTTAATGCATCATTCCACAGACTGGATGGTAGTACGTGATATCACAACAGCTGATTCATTGAGGGATTGATCATGTGATAAGGAAGCTAAGAAAAAATTTAAATTCATAATTTCTCAAATATTATTATATTTAAAATTTGGTGATAGCTTAGTATTTTGTTTACTAGTTTTGCTTAAATTTAACAAATATTATTCTCCAAGCAAATATCTGTTAAGTAGCCTGCTATATTAAAATCTATATAAAATATATTAAAGGATTCAATTAAAAAACATTGACCATATTTATTGTTTATCCCTGAATATGTTTTCATCAGCTTGTGTACTTCATATAGGATACAATAACAAAATGTCAATATCCCATAACACTAAATGGCTGCATGAAAGGGCTACTTACACTTACTTTTGTTATTAAAAATGGTTATAGTTTTTATTATCTGTACTTTTTCTAATTTCCTTTTAACATCCTGTAAAATTTGAATTCTTAGCAATATGAATAGCTAAAAAGTAAAAATATTTTAATTTAAAGATACGCAAATACTGCTGAAGAGAAAATACTATTAGCAGTAATATTAGAAGTTCAAATTATTGCTTCCTCTAGTGAGAGGATATTGATCCCCAAAATTGCTCTTTTTGAATTAACCATATCCAGATTTACAAGCTGGTAAACTCTATATAGAGAGTGGTTTATTGATAGACATACTTTTAAGAGAGCTGATGTTAATTTGGTCCTGATAATCAGCATTGGATTATGTCTTTTCAACAGAGAATCCACACTTTATTATTGTCTTTTTTTGTGTGTGTGTGTGTGTGTGTTAGTGTAGTTTTCATAAAAGCAATTAACTATACCCTGGCTAATATTCTTTATTCATAGATAGAGGAGATTAGAAGTGTATAAAGATTCAGTATGGGAACATTACAATTAAAATAAATTGAGTGTAACACACATTATTATTTATATGCATTCCAAGATAACAAGTTTGAAAATCCACTCTGTGTCACTACAAAGAAAAAAACCCCATGTTAATTTTCCAAATACTAAATTTCAAGACTATTTTTATCCTTTTGTACCCAAAGGCATAAAGTTTGATAGTTGAGATTAACTTATAGTTACCGTTTATGGTTTATGTTTATGTAATTACAGTTGAATCGTGTCTGTGTGTGTGTGTGTGTGCGTGTGTGTGTGTGTGTGTATGTGTGTTTTGGGTCGGTCTACCCAATCCACCTGACTCACACTCTCCATGGATTGTTTCCAAATGGATCTTGGGTTTATCTTAAAGAATTCACTATAGAAATCTCTCAAAAATAAGAAATATCTTCACTAAAATTATTTTTGCTTATTTACAATTTGCTTTTAAAAGTATTTTTAAACATCTATGCAGAGCCAATTATATATGAGTGTGGAAACCATTGTGTGGTACTCGGGCACATCTAAAGTTACTGTTTTTATTGCACATTAGGAGAACATCCTCTATATTCCATTCTTTGGAATTCTTTTCTTTTCTGTGTAACCAGCTGTCACAGTCTCGGGTTAACCAATGCTTTACCACAATCACTTTGTTTCATACATGTTTTGTTACATAAACAAAATAAAACTAATTAAAATGATGATAAATGAGGTTAACTGGTGGTATGGAGTAAGAAAGGATTAGCACTTTCCAGTTTACAAAACTGAATGTCATTGTGTAACCATTTCAATTCTTAAGGTCTTAATTTGTGAAAATATAAAGCTCATTCAAAACTAAGTGATAGTATTCAAATGTAATTCACTGTGGACAAAAGTCCTTACTTTGAATAATATATTTGCATAATCAATTCGTTTACAAGCTCTTAAAAAACAGACTCTTAGGAGAGACACAAGATAAATGTAAAATAAAGTAGAGTAGCCATTACTCCTTACTGAGAATGCTTTGAGTAGAATTGTGTGAAATGTTGATATTTCATGTGTTACTTGGTGTATGAACAAAATAACCCCTAAAATTTATAAATGATTATCCACAAGTCTAGCTATACTTTTTATGAACTTTGGCTTAAAATAACACCCTTTTGCTTTAATATTAGTTTCATTCCCAAATAAAACAATATTAGTTTCATCACAAAGTAAACCAATTTTAATTTTGTAACCAAGGAAAACGAATAAGCAATAATCATGAAATAGTAGTAGCCATAAGAATCATGACAAATATATAACCACAATATTTTATAAAACTGTCAAAAGCTTCAACACCTTCGTGAAATTAAGTTCTACAATATAGAAGTAAACAGACCTCCAAAATAATCATCCTCTTATCTGGTAAGTGAATTAAGTATAAATAATATGAATGCAAGCACTTTAGCTCATGAAATAGATACATACCTTCCTTCTCTTAAAACCCCTTTTTATGTTTATCTCTTTTCAGTTCATTTTCTTGTCCTGACAATTTTAAATTAAAAGATTTTCCAACTTGGTGCAATAGAAACAAACCACTCACCATTTTACGTAGAAACCACTTCTTCACGTCTCAGACAAGTCAGAAGCATTGTTTTAACATGGCAGTAGATATGCACAGAAAACAGAGGAAGCGTCTGAAATATCGCATGCATCACCAACTGAACTAAAAGCCAGCCCAATGCCATGGATGGGTTACATATTAGTGATTTATGTTAATGCAGTTAGCTGGCAGTTTTTTCCACATCAATTTACATAGAATCTTGATGGGGGACTTCTGTACAAATGACTGCTTGTAGCATTATGTGAAGTCTCTCATGTGGTTTCATTGTGTAGAAATTCAGCTGGGTGTATTTTAAAACTCCAGTTAATCAGAGACTAAAGTGACTGGTAACACGGTAAGGCCTCATGAAGTTTCATGGACAGCCAGGTCCATAAAGACAGCAAGAGGTAGTTACAAACTAAAATAGAAGGGCAGAACAGCCACAAAATGACATCACTGCATCTTATGTTTTGTCTACCAGCTGGACTTAAATATATTTTCTCCACATCATCACTCCTCTGGCCTTTTCACCATGGCCTTTCGTACTGGGAAGAGCTTGTGACTTCTTTAAAAGGGACACAGGAGGTTACTCTAGTAAAACTCAAGACAGAAAAACCAAAGGATGGGATAAAAACTAGACCGAGTACAGTTTTCACTGGCATTCAGAAGATACAATACTAAAATGTTAAAGGAGAACTCAGCTTGTGTGATCTAGGCAGAGAAAATTAAAAGACAGGAAGGAAGGAAGGATGACAGAAGAGAAGGAGGGAAGAAGGGAACAGGCGGGAAGGAGAAAGATGTATCAGCTGAAAATCCCAAAGACTAACCCTTTTGAACTATGATTTTTCTCTGACATCAGGCAATTGTTGAAATCCTGAAATATTTTCCTAGAAAATTTGTAACAAAGAAGGGAATCGACTACCTCGTTTCAGTTCTCTTCAATTTAGCTGTAACTTATATTTTACTCACAGGCATTCGTCACAGCAAAACTGTTGGCTGTCTCGATGTTATCCACATGAGGTACCAGATTGAAAGGAGCTTCGGAGGCATTGGGGCTGGTGTTATGAAGAAAGATTGCCAATCTGAAAGCAGTGTATTCCTGGTCTGTGTTTCGGATGAAGAGACCACCTGTGAAAGACAGCAGCTTCACAGTGTTTCCTGCTTTATATGTTAGACCCAGCCCCAGGACTGTCAAACCTCTCAACAGCAAGCCCATGCAACTAAGGAGCTCTGTTGCCATATCCTATGCACTGCTTTTGTCCCTGCACTGCATGCTTAGTGTTTTAGTCTTCAGGGCAGTCCAGCCTTTTCTTGATTCAATCCATCATGATCCCAATGACCTCTGAGACCATTCAGTTTAACTGGCTTTCTTTCACTTGCCCTCTTCAGGAAGCCAGTTCAGGAAACCTCTCTGTAACCAGTGAGGATGCAGATAGAACGAAAGGAGATTTCCATCAAAATACAGGACAGGAACGAAGTAATGTGGATGCACAGGACAGTAGATTTAGAAGGGAGAGAACTTAGTTCGCACCCGTGTTTGTGTGTACCCAGCCCAATCAGTTAGGTTTTGTGCAGAGTACACACATTTAAAAAATGATGCAGTGTTTGAGGCTGGGCTTGGCTGGGCTGGAAGAAATTCAATAGCTGAGACCCATCAACAGACAGAAGAGGAGAATGGCAAGCAAAGGGAGGAAGGGGGGTCGTTAGAGACAGAGTGGGGTGCCCAAGAACATGAAAGAGCAAAAGCATAAGTCAAAAGCAAAATAAAACCAGCAAAGGTTCCTAGAAAAGGATCTAACTTTTGATTCTGTCATTTGGAAACAAGACAAGGCAAGAGGTGTGGAGAGAAAACGCTTTTGTCCCAATCTCTTCCTGTAATACAGAGAATGCTGCAGTTGCAGAATAGCAAGAAATGGGTTGAAAAAAAATGAAATTTGATATTTCCTTTTGCTCTTGGGGAAAGAGTTTAATTAAAGAAATGTGCTATAAAATACAACCAAAGGCCACGGAACTCTCTCTCTCCTCTCTCTCTCTCTCTCTCTCTCTCTCTCTCTCTCTCTCTCTCTCTCTCTCTCTCTCTCTCTCTCTCTCTCCCTTAACTTCTTCCAATCCTAATTTATCATATTGGCAAGCAAGATGGAAAAAGGGTCAAGGCTGGGCGTACTAGCCTATGCCTACTATCTGAACTTGCAGGATCTGATTGTAAAGGAAAGGTGCCTCTGTAGGATTCCCTGGATTGCTTATCTGCAACTCATTTAACTCTCTTCAAACAGAAGCACCCCTTCCCCAGTCATTTACTTACCTATTTGAACGCTGCTTGGAAAGGCTCCCATGGCGAGTCCCCAAAACACAGAAAACAACAAGACAATCTGCTTGCAAATAATCCTCATCTTCCTTGATCCTCTCCCTGGTGCGCGCTCTCCTCTCTTTCTCTCACACTCTTGCTAAAAGCTCTTCAGAGAGGCATTGAGGACGATGGCGCTAAAATTAAAAACAAAAACAAAAACAAAAAAAAAAAAAGAAAAGAGAAAGAAAAGAAAAAAAATAAAAAGAAAAAAGGAAAGAAAAAACGAGAAATAAAAAGAGAGAGAGGTTTGGGCGCTTTGAGGTTATGATTGCTTCCCCTCAGCAATCCATCGCCAGCTGCCAGATGTTTCCCGCAGTCTCCATAGCCCTGGGGGAGGTTTTCTGTCCTGCTGATAATGTTCATGCAGAAGATGGTGGTGGCGGGTCTAGCTACTGCTCTGCTCGCAGGGATGAGACATGCGCTCTGTCTGGGGCTCACTTGCGCTCGCCTGCTCACATCCACACCAACGCCGGCGCCACACGCGCTCCACAGCTAGCACACGGCCCCCACCCCGGCCGCAGCATCCCCGAACCCCGCACCTTGGTATAGGATACCGGAATGCGCACTCCCGCCACGGGCCTCTCGTCCCTCCTCCGTTTTCGTTCTTCCCTCTCCGCTTCCCCCCCCCACCCCCCGCCCCTCGCCCCTCGCCCCACGCCGCCTCCTTCCCCGAGAGGGTGCTCACCAGAGCGCCCAGGTCTTCAGGGAGGCTCCTGAGCCAGTCCGCAGACTGGGGTTTTCGTGTCCCCTCTCCAACCTCTGACCCCCTTCCTCCTTTCTTCGTGGGTTTGCGGAGGGACCGGCTCTGGTAATCAGTACCCCTCTCCAGCACCCTTGTCTTTTCTTTTTGCCTTCCAAAGCTCCTTTGGCTTCTTGGATGCGCTTGGCAGGAAACTAGCCCAGGGGGCCGGGTATGCCAGCCCGGATCCCCGGCTGGGGGTTTGGAGAGGAAGTTAGCACCTCCCCATGGTCTCAGTCCCCTGCCGCATCCTTGCAGG
Organism: Chionomys nivalis; assembly: GCF_950005125.1. Lineage (NCBI taxonomy): Eukaryota > Metazoa > Chordata > Mammalia > Rodentia > Cricetidae > Chionomys > Chionomys nivalis. The sequence goes on from NC_080089.1 coordinate 5,867,760, forward strand.
CTCGCAGGAGGACAGGATGCCTCCCCGCTCCCAGCCCTTTCCTCTCAGCCTAGCCCAGCCTAGCCCTCTTTTGCCACTGGGCTATGCGAGCGCGCGCGCGCGCGCGCCAGAGAGAGAGTGCGCGGTGGGTGGGGGTGAGGTGGGGGGGACTCTAGTCCTTGCTGCAGCTGCAGCAAAGATTTCTCACCAGCAAACAGCCCGGGAATCTGCAAAGCCCTGGATGAGAATGAATGCGGTGAAGGTGCTCAGTGAAGGAGAGGAGGGAAGAAGGGCACAGGGAAGCCTTGGGATGAAGAGGTTGGGGTCCTGGAGGGAAGAATTGGAGGAGGTAAGGGTGGTGAAGAGGGTCAGAGAAGTTTTCACTTGCTAGGAAATGGAGATGTACACGTGTGTGTGTCTGAGAGAGAGAGTGAGGGAGAGAGAGAGAGAGAGAGGCGAGAGAGAGAGCGAGAGAGAGAGAGAGAGAGAGAGAGAGAGAGAGAGAGAGAGAGAGAGAGAGAACAGGGATAAAAGAGAGACAGAGATGAGACAGAGAGAGAAGGGAGGGAGGGAGGGAGGGAGGGAGGGAGGGAGGGAGGGAGGGAGGGAGGGAGGGAGGGAGGGAGGGAGGGAAGGAGGGAGAAAGAATTTAATGCAGAAAGTAGTTACTGGCAAGAAACAAAATGAAGAAAGAGATGAAAGCTGAGAGGCTTCTAATATGATCTTCAAAAGACAGAAATAAAAACCGAGAGAGGCTTCTAATATGTTCTATAAGAGACACTGAACTGAATTAGGAATTAACTTTGAGAAGTTAACTGTAAACTAAGAAACATGCTTAAAGGCTGCGTCCCTTTCTGTTCAGTGATTATTTAAAAGGATGTTTTCCAGCAGTGTGTGTGTGTGTTCTTCACATACATCTTTTTTTCCTGTGTGTGTGTGTTCTTCACATACATCTTTTTTTCCTGTGTTTGTGTGTGTGTTCTTCACATACATCTTTCTTTCCTGTGTGTGTGTCTGTGTGTGTGTTCTTCACATACATCTTTCTTTCCTGTGTGTGTGTGTGTGTTCTTCACATACATCTTTCTTTCCTGTGTGTGTGTTTGTGTGTGTGTTCTTCACATACATCTTTCTTTCCTGTGTGTGTGTCTGTGTGTGTGTCTGTGTGTGTGTGTTCTTCACATACATCTTTCTTTCCTGTGTGTGTGTTCTTCACATACATCTTTCTCTCCTGTGTGTGTGTGTGTTCTTCACATACATCTTTCTTTCCTGTGTGTGTGTTCTTCACATACATCTTTCTTTCCTGTGTGTGTGTTCTTCACATACATCTTTCTTTCCTGTGTGTGTGTTCTTCACATACATCTTTCTTTCCTGTGTGTGTGTCTGTGTGTTCTTCACATACATCTTTCTTTCCTGTGTGTGTGTGTGTGTTCTTCACATACATCTTTCTTTCCTGGGGTTCAGAAAGCTCGTCTTATCAGATGTCACCTCAAAGAAGACTTATGCCTTTTGTAGATGATGTAAGCAGTTATTCTGAATGTGTAGAAGAAACTGAAAAGGAACTAGCCTAGGGTTTTAGGAATATTGTCACTTTGTCCACAGAGTTACCTCTAAAAATGTCATTCCACTAGATGTCATGTCATGGAAAGAAGCTGGGACACATCCATAGGTTGGGACACTTTCGTGATTGTTGTAACTGTAGACCCCATGGAGGACAGCTGGCTAATGTACTATGTGTTTTGATACCTCTCAAGTAAATAACACGTCTTAATGTCAAATGACAATAAAGTGGGTCTTTAATGGTGTCCCTTAAAGGCCAGGGAGAGCCCAGGAGTTTTCAGATCCATACAAGGCATTATAGGCAACTGAGAAAGCTGGGAATGGGAGAAGTGGCCTTCCAGGGAAGAGCGCACCAACTGGTCATCCAACGGCAAACTGTAGGTACTGAGAATATACATACAAGGGACATTGCATGGACCTAGCAGGTTTTATTTAGAATGAATAATATATATGCATTTGATAAATATTATCACAGGAACATACTTATATATGCATGTGATAATAACATATTGGCTCTCATCACACTTTTAAAAGAATAAAGCTAGTCCCTACGTGTATCTAATGTAATATTGTAGCAAGAACACTATTTGTCACCTGTATCCTTTCAGCTTCCTTTCCCTCAATTTTTCATTTCACTAAAAATGGACAAAATCTAGACACATGTATTTATGGAGTTAAAGTAATGTTATGATTCATTAATACAATTTTGGATGTTAAATAGCTAATTTATATATTCACCATGTTGGTATGTATTATTTTGTGCTTTGTTTTGAGAACATTTAAAGTTTTCTTTTGGTAATTTTGAATTGATATGGACATAGCTAAAAGGGAACCTTGACTACTATTGGTGGTATATGAATCACTGTGGCCATTTGTAGTAAACTTGAGTAAATGGAAATTACTCAAGCAACTGAAAATTAAATTACCATATCATTCAGGATCAGAACTCCTGAATATCCACGTGGAGTCCAGACATCGCTCCTACACATTTGTTTCAGATTTCAGGCCTTTCTAGTGCATGTGATCAATGACCTGTTTTTGTAGTTCATAGATGATGTTTTAAAACTCTTGTTAAAACTCCAGAATATTCTTCTGCTTCCTAAATTTTTAGCTTTGCTTTTAAAATCACATCATTCTTGCTGTTGTTTTTCACTCACATTCCTGTTACATCTCAGCACAGATTGTTATGACAAAAACAACCAAATTATGACTAATTGGATCACACAAATCATACAGTCATTTGGGTTTATAATGTTTTAGTCTTGCACTTCAAGAGAGATTTGAAATGTCTTTTTATCTTTTCTGTCTATATGAAAACTAAGACTGAAAATAATAGAATCCTGTGTCTGTTATAAGAGATAATAAGATAAGCCACACAAAATTTAAGTTTTGTTTAAATTAAATTAAAATTTCAAAACATGCTGAATGGTTCAACTCATTTTGTACTTGGTTAACTTTGCATTTCTCCTGATGGGTGGAGGGCATTGTTGACTTTTATTTTCAAAATTGAAAAATTGGAGCTTCCACACATTTGAATAGCAGTACTGATCTGGATGGATGTAGGGCAGGCTTTATTTTTGTAGAACTGGCATACCTGGACTGGTATGCCTGTAGGCACCATAGTTACATTCTTCTTACATAGTAATGCATGCTATTTATTTCTATTTTTCAACTAAATAGCACAGCCATTTTACTTTATATGTCTAAACTCTTCTTATGTGAATATATTATATACATACACTAGTAACATATAGGGCACTTGAGTATTTGTGACATGAAGGCAAACAACAACAGATTTTCCATTGTTATTTGAGGACCAGTAATGTTTAAGAGTCCTTGCTAGGTCCAAGCATTGAATTGAAGTCTTATTTGTAACACTATAGATCTATAGAAAATGTTACATAGGATTATATTGATTATTAGTTTTGTTGTAAGAAACTGTATTATCTCTGTGAAAACCTACAGGATCAACAAGTTTATGTGGCAACAAGGTATAGGGAAGCAGAAAAGAAAAGAGGAAATCCACAGTGTTAGGAAAAAGTGTGGCCTCCCACAGTCCTGTGCAGTAGTAAGGGTTTCCTGGCTTCAGACATAAGGCTTTCAGTTTGCTGGGTATGTTAGCATTGACATGTTTTCTGTTCTAACAAGATATATTTAAATTTTTGCCATAGTTATTACATGGAGAAGGCAATTTTTCCATTCAAGTGGGTCATTCTTTTCCAACTGCTCAGACCTGAATAATGACACAGAAACTATATTAATTACAACTATGTTCAGCCAATGATTCAGGCATATTTCTAGCAAGCTCTTACATCCTTAACTAACCTGTTTCTATTAATCTATGTATACGCATGAGACTGTGGATTACTAGTAAGGATTTGGCATCTCTCTCCGTCTGCAGCTTTATGGCATCTCCTTGACTCTACCTACTCTCTCTATATCTCTTCCAGCCTGGCTATATTCTGCTCTGCTACAGGCTGAAACAGATTCTTTATTAACCAATGTTAATAAAACATATTCATAATTCATAGCATAGAGAGGGGAATACCACATCAAAAGTGTACCTGCAAAAATGTGACCAAGGTTTTAAAAGAGAAAGCATGAACATGACAGGTGAGCAGCTCATGGTTTGGCGGTGGTTCCTAATAGGTTCAAAGAGCAAGAGAATTTGATTTGCAAAGACTATCAGGTCATATATTGAACATGAATGAATCATAGTCTTTCTGGACACTGATAATTCAAGCTATTTAAAGGAAAGTATTGGAAGTGAGGCCAGAATGCAACAAATGAGGTGATTCTAAAATATCTCTCAGCAGTTTTTTCTGTCTAATATATGGGGAAGTATGGAGAGGTTGCACAAAACTAGTAAAGATGATACTTTTGATTTAGACTAAAAACATTTATGCCAATGTGGCAAAGATATATAACGAGACTGAGGGGCATAGAAAATAAATTGAGAACTTTTGACATGGTCTAACACGAGAAGATACTATTTGAATAAACTAATAACATTTGCTCTTTCATCCTAAACACTGTCTTTAGTTTTCCGTATTGAAAGGAATACTACCCAAATTACAAATTTTTGAGGCACAAATACATTTTTAGCACTATACATCTCCACAAAACACAAAACAGCCAACAAGTCCATTGATTAGAGGACATCTGTGATGGTCAGTGTTAACTGTCAGTTTGGCACGATCTAGAATCACCTGGGAGATGGTTCTCTGGGCATGCTTGAAGGAGATTAATTTTTTAATAATTTCTTTAAAAAAAACAAACTATCCTTTTCATTTTACATATAAACCCCAGTTACCACTCCTTCCCCCTCCCACTTCTTCCACCTACTCTCCTACCCCATCCCCATCTATTCCTCAGAGAGTGTAAGGCATATTGCTTGGAGGAAGGTCCAAGGACCTCCCTACTATATCTAAACTGATCAAGGTATCCATCCAAAGAGAATAGGTTCCAAAAAGTCAATACAATCAGTAGGGATAAATCCTGGTGCCACTGCCAGTGACCCTGCTTTCTGCCTAAGCCATAAAACTATCACTTACATTCAGAGGGACTAGTTTGAACCTATGCCTTATTACTTCCCAGTCCAGCTGGAGTTGGTGAGACCCCATTAGCTCATGTAAACTGTTTTAGTGTGTGTACCCATCATGGTCTTAACCTCTTTGCTCATATTCTCACTCCTCTCTCTCTTCAATTGGACTTCAGGAGCTCAGCCCAGTGATCTGCTGTGAGTCTCTACCTCTGTTTCCATTAGTTGCTGGATGAAGGTTCTAGGGTGACATTTAAGATATTCATCAATCTGACCACAGGACAAGGCCACTCCGAGCACTATTTCCTCTATTGCATAGGGTCTTTGCTGGGGTCATCTTTGTGGATTCCTGGGAATTTTTCTAATGCCAGGTTTCTTGCTAGCTCCACAATCAAAATATCTCTTTCCTTGCTCTCATCTCTATCCTTCCTACATCTCAACTATCCTGTTCTCTCAAGGTCTCCTCCCCCCTCACCTTCTCCCCTACTCTTCTTCCACCCTCTCTTCTCCCATGACCTCCATGGCTCCCAATTTTGTCAGGTGATTTTGTCTTAATTACATCAATTGATGTGGAACAATCCATCTGTAGTGGGCAGAATTCCATTCTAGGCAGGTTTTCTGAACTGTAAAAATAAGAAAGAACATTTCTCTCCCTGTTTCTGGATTTGTGGATGAAATGTGACCAGATATTTCAAGCCCCTGTTGTTTGTCTTGAATGCCCAAGGACTATACCTTTAAACTGTGACCCAAATAAACTCTTTCTTTGTTAAGTTGCTTTTTTTTGCTCTTTTGGCATACAACAGGAATATAAAATAAGAAGTATTTTATTAGGATATGGTACATCTGTTGGTATGGTGGTGCACTAGGAGATACATATATATATATATATATAGATAGATAGATAGATAGATAGATATAGATAGATATATACATATATATGGATAGACAGAGACAGAGACATATCTTTATGTACCATCATGGAATGATCATCAGTTTTGGATACTTGGAGCCAGTGTTATGTCTTTATTCCATTTTATAAATAAAAATACAAAATCATATTATTGTCACTACAAGATACTCTAGAGTCATCTTATATGTTACCTGCCCTGATAATATTGTAATCATTTTTGCTAGAAATCCTCTTTCTCCTTATTGGAGAAATGTATGTTAATATATATGTATGTATGTATTATATATATATATATACACACACACATGCTCACACACACTCACATGCTTGCACTGAAGTATTTGTGTATATGGCAAGTGATCTATATGTCTTACATGTATATAACATACGTATAATTCTTTTTCTGTGTGCATATGATTTATGTTAAAGCTGTTAAAAGTGGTATCTTCTATCTCCAAATGAATACCAGTACTGAAATACTCATTATCTCTCATTCAGTCACCATTATTCACAAAAAATGATTTTGCTTATGATATTAAACATAAACTTAAGGTCTCCAAGAAACACCTTTTGGGAAGCAAAATGTTTTTCAACTTCTTATCTATTATGGTTACTTATATATCTTCTTGGAAAACATTGACTTTCAGAGCTGTGAAGATGTATGATATTGTTTATTATATTCCATTCTGTTAAGTGGAAACTACATTTTCCACACAAATACCAACAGTTTAATAAACTTACTTTGGCATTTATTAACTAAAGCCTTTGTTGCCAGGGCCTGTTTTAGTATTGCTTATTTCAGTGTGCATCTATTTCTCCCACTGAGCTGATACTTCTTGATTTTCATCCCTTTTTTCTCTTGCCACTCAAGCAGTAAGAGCTATACCTGCCAAACTCCGAGTGCACTGTTTCACCTTTTCATCTGGCTGATCTGGCAATCAGCACATAAATCTTAGTTCATAGTAGTTGCTTGATTAATCTTCTGCCATCTACCTACCTTACATGATCTCTGTGATTGACTTTTTGTGGGACTTTAATACTGATAAGTTATCTCTCTTCTTGGACCACAGAATCTTCATTATATCAAAAATGATAACTTTTCTGGTTTTACACTTCTAATTCCTCTCCAGAGTCTTGGTGACTGATGAGATTCCTGGAGGAGAACTTGGCAGTCTTTCTCTGACCAGCTCTATCATTCAGTGTGGATTTGAGATTATTTTCTGTGAATCACCATATCATGACAAAGTGAAAAGTTTTATCAGGGAATTTATTTTAACTGAAAGGATTTCAAACAAAATGCAGGTGTGAAAATAAATTCACATAGCTATTCACAAAGAACCATTGCAAAAGCTTAATTCAGTATCTTTCTACGTAGGAAGTTTGATTTTAGAAATCTGCAGGAATTCCATTGGTTAAAGAATGTTGTACCATTTAGACAGAAGAAAGTTTCTAAATCATGGTGGGGGAAAAAGAAAGAATCATGGTGGGAATCCTCATACTCAAAAGAACAGGGTTTAAAGAAAGCAAGGAGGGGTTAATGGGAGGGCTTGGAGGGAGTAAAGAGAGGGATAAATGGTGTAATTATAATTTATAATATAAAATAAAGAAAATAATCTAAAGTTTGCAACATAATTTAACAAGTGATATAAAATAGAAAACTGAGGTATACATTTTGCTCATAATTATGAAAGTTAATAGTATTTTTCTAAGAAGTCATAGTCCGTTTTTTTTTTTTTCTTAATTCCAGTTCATGCTTAGATAGTTGATAGGGACTTGGTAAAATTATTAACACCATCTAAGAGATATTCAATGTTTTCTTAAATTCACTTTTAGTTTATAAAATAAAATGATGGTTATTCTAACTGTCTCATTAAAGCAAGTACTACTACACAAGAACATAGTTTTGGGAACAATTCATCTGTTTTGGGAACAATTCATCTGTTTCAGAAATGTTTCCGTTTTCATTTCCTTTCTGTTGCTCTGATAAAACCTAGCAAAGGGAAGCTTAAGCTTAAGACTCCAGTTCCCAGACCATAGTTAAAAGAAAGCAAGGCAAGGACACGAAAGAAGGCAGACTTACTTTCTGTTCCTCACTGTGCAGTCTCTGACAGAGGAACTCACCTCATAGAAGAGAATATTGCGAAAGTAAATTTGCTACTTGTTATCTAGTTTACAGGCCAGATTACACTCAGCTAGCATTCATAGAAAATGCAGGACCACCTGCCTAGAGAATGGTGTTACTCCCAGTGGACTAAGCCCACACACATTAACTAACAACCAAGAGGATCTTCCACAAACAAAATCATGGGTAGCCGGGCGGTGGTGGCGCACGCCTTTAATCCCAGCACTTGGGAGGCAGAGGCAGGCGGATCTCTGGGAGTTCGAGGCCAGCCTGGGCTACAAAGGGAGTTCCAGGACAGGCTCCAAAGCTACAGAGAAACCCTGTCTCGAAAAACAAAACAAAACAAAACAAAAACAAAACAAAACAAAACAACAACAACAAAAAAAAAACCATGGGTGAATCTTACCCAGCCAATCCCTCATTTGAGGCTCCATTCTCAGATGACTGTAGCGTGAACTTCCTGTCAGATTGCCACAACTTTTCATTCCTTCCAAAGGCATGCTCACAGGCCAAATTGAGACGCTACTCTCAGAAAACTCTAAGCTATGCCAATGGTAAAAGTTAATCAGGACAGACAGCAAGCCTGTTTGTTTTAGAAATCATAAAACGTGCAATAAGTAATCTAAACCAAACAATTAGCCAAACACATAGACACCAAAAGTGTAGCAGGTTAGGCTGGATATCAGTGGCAGTTATCCCAGTTTGCATGATGTTTAGTGTTTATCTTTTAGAGAGCTTACGTAGGCTACTGTCAGGTTTGTGTTTGGTAAGTAGCAGTGAAAAAGAAAAGGAAACAGGGAAGAAAAGGATAGGAAATAAAAGAGTTGAATAGAAGAGAATGAAATTTATTTAGATGTCAGATTGCATGATATATACATGGACTCTCTCGTGTATGTGTGTGTGTATGTGCATGTGTGTGCCTTGTGTATCTGTGTGATGTGTGTATGTGTAAAGCCAAACACTTGCCTTGTGTAAATTATACTTTTCTTGTTTCTGATATAAATAGGAGAGAGAATGATCAAGATTAGAAAAATATCTATGTTTGCATTTTTGAAGCAATTCTACTAATGATTGAGACATTGTCAGTGCTGGAGTAACAATACTATATTAATACTTACTTCTTACAGCTTTAACAAATGGGAACATTTGTTTTCTTGCCCCAGAGAAAGAAAGCAAAATGAAAGTAGATACAAAAGTTGTCTGCCAGTTCTAACTTGTTCATAGTTAATGTGTTCATTTGTTGCCAAGAATTCATTGTTAATCTTATATATTCTAGGTTGCTGGATTCAAATCTTCTGAGTTTCCCTCCACTGTCCACTGCTATTGTTTTTCTCTCTTCCATTTTCAGCTCCTTAGAAGATTGAATTTTATGTATTTAGTCACAGAGCATCTTACTGCCTTCTCTTGAAAATATCCTTGGCTGTGACTGATCACATTTTAAATAGCCTGTTTTACCTAAAATAATGCCTCAGAGCAGTATTTGCTTCAGTCTCGAGATGGTTCTGCAGACAAAGACCTCTGCCTTTCTGGCAATCTCATGCGATGTATATTTTCTATGCACACCCCTCCTTCGTTACAGATTATGGACAAACCATTAATGAAAATGTTCAGTCACTACTACCTGCAGATACATAATTCAAAGAGACTTTACCTTGGAAGAATATGAAAGAAAGTGCTACTAAGAAGACATGATCAAATGAATTACAGGACTACATATAAAACTAGATGCACAGCAAAGAACATGTTAATAGTAGTTATTTGGGGAAGTTAAAATTACAGGTGATTTTCCTTTTAATTTGCATAATTTTGTCCTAAACAGCAATGTTCAAATAAAGCTTGTCGTACAACTGTATTGTTCTGCTGCTGTAAAGAAACTCCATGGCCAAGGCAACTCTTATGAAAGAAATAATTCAACTAAAGTATTTCTTAGAGTTTTCAATGATCAGTCCATCACCACCATGGTAGGAAGCAGAGAAGATTGGTGCTGGAGCAGTAACTGAGAGCTTTAGTTTCCAATCTACAGGTAGCTAGCAGCAGACAAAAAGTGGGCAAGACATGGCCCTGGGTTTTTGGCAACTCAAAGACCACTTTAAGTGACACATTTCTACACACACAAAAAAAGTTCACAACAACTCCTAATCCTCTAATTTTCAAACATTTCTACTTCCTGGTGAGTAAGAACTGCCATACATGAACCAATGGAGCCATTCTCATTCGAACCATCACAGGGATGGGTGCTTTGAATGCTTTATGAAGGCTTTAAAGTCATCACTGTAATTGATGAGTATACGATTTAAAAATATAAATTTTAATGTTATATCCATGAAGAAATTAACAACAATATTCTTTGTCAGAATCGTATAAAGACAGGTAATATATTGTTCAAATACTAATAATACATGAGCAATATTTCATTAAAGTTACATTGAGTGAAGATGAGATATGACCATCGAAAAGAAAAACTTCACATATAACTAGGGAGAATATTTTCACAGATTCAAAGAATTAATTTTATTAAATTAAATTAAAACTAAAGGTTTAAATAAAAATACTATAACTTCACTTTATATTAATAAATTAAAATATATTTATTATTTTATTTTAAAATATCATCGGTCTTGCAGGGTATTGCAGTGGGTCAAGATACTTACCCCAAAGCATCAAGCTTTGAATATGAAGCCCTAAAATCATATGGTGGAAATTTACTCCACAAATGTGTCCTCTGACATTCACATACACTCCATATTAGGGGTGTATATGTGTACATACACATGTACACTCATGCATATGCTTACATTTCCACTTGTGCTCCATAATAGGGGTGTGTATGTATGCATACATATGCACACACACACACAACCACATGTGACCCATGATAAGATGTATATGACTACTTACACATGCATACCTATGCACACTTGTGCAATCAACATCTACTCAATGATAGGGATGTGTGTGCATGCATATACATGCATACCCATGCACACTCATGCACATCTTCATGTGCTCCATGATAGGGATGTGTGCACATGCATACACATGCTTACCCATGCACACCATGCCCACAAAGAGAATAAATAAGAATTAAATGTCTAATAAGTGTGTTATTTTAATAATTTTCTTCTTATACTATGTTAATAAAGCTCAATAACAAACTTTATAACATGTTTTCTAGTCACTGATATTTTCTTAAAGAGGAGTATAGTCAAATGTTTTTAATTTTTTGATGATGTGGAAAGTCCTTCTGTGTATGTGTTGCTTTTATTGTTTAATAAAGAATATGCTTTGGGCCTACTGCATTGCATAATAGGGCAAGGGGGGTATTCAAAGCAGATAGAGGAAGAGAGAGTAGGCAGAGTCAGAGAAGCCATGTAGTCACCATGGGAGACAGACAACAGGCACTGGACAGAACCTTACTGATAGGCAACTACCATGTGGCAATACACACATAGAAATGGGTTAAGTTAAGAAGTAAGAGCTATCTAGAAATATGTTTATGATATTAGTCAAAAATATTGCAAATAATATAGTTTCTGTGTGATTATTTCAGATCTCGGCAGCTGGAAACAAACGAGCAGCCTCCAACTACAGAATGGTGTACCGTTGTGGTCTGACTGAATGCACATAAAACTTGAGAAAGCTTGGAAAAGATTTGTAGACATAAAAGAACAGAGTTAAGCATGGCTTTTTGGTAGCTAGCAGGTTTTTTTTGTTTGTTTGTTTGTTTGTTTTTCAGATGGGCTCTGTTTATTGGTTGCAAGCAGGGTTGCTGGAGCTCCTTTAAGAGAGGGCTTCCTTATTCAGCATTAGTAGCAAGAAAACATGTGGTTTTGAAACAGCAACTTCCTGGTTTATGCTAGTTGCACGAACAGTTCATGCTCTTTCCGGAGTGTTATCATTTATCAACAGGTGCTGGGGGATCAGTCCCATGAGGGGTGGTGGCAGGTCAGCAGAGGCCTTGGATGGTTTCCTGCCAGGTGACCTGAGGCCAGGCAGGAGGCAGAAAGATAGATATGCCATGCAGAGAGAACTGGGGTACAGAGTTTATTTAGTGGGCTATAGAGGGGGAAGGGAAGGGGAGAATGGAGGAAGGAGGGGGGAGAGAAGGGAGAGAGGCAGAGGTGCATCTCCAAGAGAAGTGCAGACAGAGAAATAGAGAGAGGGGGAAAGAGCTGGAGAGGAGGTAGGAGAGCAGAAGGGGGAGGTTGGGAGTGGACAGGGCTTGTCTCTTAAAGGTGACAGACCAGGCCAGCAGATTACAACACAGAGGTCAAGCAATTAAATGGGGTCTGTGAGCAATGTCTTACAAATTGCATAATGGTGACATAGGCTTGTTGCAACCCTGGAGCTGGGGCAATATGCATAGCTCTCAGAGGCAGTGAACATGCCTCCACCATATTGGACTGGGTAGAGCCAACCACAGAGTTGGTCCTAGTCATGCCCACTTAGCATTTTTTAAAAAGTGCTCTTGATCAAAAGATAATTACAGGTAGGTATGCAATAAAGACAAATCAAGATGGAAAAGACCTCTAAATGGGTCACAGTGTTGGTTAAATGTACATAGACTTGGAAAAGAGAAAAAAAGAATATAGACAGTTATAAAAAGAAGTAAATGGCTTTAAAAGAAAAGTAAAGCCTTTAAAGAGACAGGGTATAGACAACCATAGATTAAAGGAGTAAAAAAAAAAAGCCATGTAAAGATAGATAATGTACAGAGAGTCTGGATTATATATATTTTGCCTGTGAATAAGCTAAGTACAGAGACAAATTTCATTGTGCAGACTACTAAACTAGTCCAACTTATACACTTTAAAGATATTTTGACTTAAAAATTTGAATCTAAGGATATATTGCTGTGGAAAAAGAGGTTCTTCTTTTGTTTCCACAGAGAATGAGAACCTGTAGAATCCTTCCAGACAAATGTGGTTTGATGGACCAAAACTCCCTGAAAAGTCTCTGTGAACCACCCCCCCCCAAATAGTTCACTTAACAAAAAGCAGGAAGCAGTTTGGAGAGAACTATGCCCAAATTCTCTAAGTGATTGTTTATAAATATTTGTTTACATTTAAAGGGGAATATGCTATGGAGGTGAGTACTTTGCATTGGTATGGATATTGGTTTATTGATATAAATTTAAGGTCATTTTTGTTATATGTATTTCTGTTCTTGATTAAGACATTATGTTTGTGCAGTTCATTTAAATGTAATGTATACTCAAGAATACAGGTTAATAGATAGTCATCTAAGATAGTCAAACTTGCAGTTATGTTAGCTAGATTTTCTAGATGTGCAGAGATATATTTCAGCTGGATACTTATTCTTCAAATCTTTCAAAGACCTTCAAAATATGGCATTCAAAATATTTTCATGTTTAATCTCCATGGACATAAAATTCCACAACCCCCTGATACACTGCACAATACATATGGCACTTGTGGCTACATAAGCAGAAAGCAAATGCCAGGTCATTTTTATTGTCATTTTTAGTACCATGTAAATGAATGAATACTTATTTTATTCATTGTGCTCACAGAACAGAAAAATACTACAGCTCGCTCATATCTTTCTGACCAAAGCTAGAGACAATCTGATGGAGTCAATAGAGAAATGGAAAAAGTGAGCCCAGAGCTCCATCTCCCATATGTCATCAAAAGGATGGAAGGCAATGTTTTATGAGTAGTGTTCAAAAATAGTAATATTAATCTTTAAGACCTTATGGTAAAGGAAGCAACATTCATACACATGCAATACAAAAATGTAGACATACTACAAACAGCAATAACAGCAGAAAAAAAACAGAAAAATAATAAGGAAGACAATAGAGGTACTGTTGCAAGGAGAGGGCTGCTTTAGTTTTCCACCTTGGTAAGACTTCTTACAGCACTTTTGTTTAACTAAGGTACCCAAGATTATGTCCTTGAATATTCATGCATAAGTAAATAAGAGAATAAGCAATGATCCTATGAGCAATGCACCCTCCAGCACACATGGTTTTTATGATGTAATTTTAAGGGTTAGCTGCTAGTTTATAAGCTTAGAAGGAAAAAATTTATGATCATGATACCAGGTCAGATTTATTTTAGATTTTTAATACCATGCTATCACAACTGGCACCAGAAAAAAAAACACTGCATTATAAATATGATTTAAAGTAATTAACTAAGTGGTAGACTGCATGGTGTCAATGTATGCCTTTCCATCTTAAAATATGACACCTTTACATGAACACAATGATTCATTCACTAAGCTGTTACAGTCTCGCTGTGACCAGAGCTTAATCACTGGGGAGATAAAAGTTTTTCAATTATTCAAGAATTCTCTGGAGACCCCATAGAGCAGGTAACAATTAAGAAATAGATAAGGCATAGAATGGAGAATTCAGGGCATCAGGGATGAAAATGGCAGTTTTCAGTATGACTGAGGATTAAAATAAATCATCTTCATTTTATCCCAGCCTGGTTATTTATGTTCACTTAAAATGGTATCTGCTAATTCCTCTCTGACACTTTGAAATCAACAATTTATGCTGACAAATATTCACCATTCTATTGAAGATGCACACACTATAAATATCTAATTTATATGTCTCAACTAAACTCTCTAGAGCAAACACTCTATCAAAACCTAAACAATAATGGACTCAGATGGCTTTTTGATTTAACGACCTGAATGGTGTGTGCTGACATTTTAGAGTTGAAGTGGAAAGGAGTGACCCACACCATACTATTTCTTGAAGGTGTGCCTCTCACTTTTGTGTATGATTTTCAGTGCCTTCATATGTTTGTTTGTTTACAATTACTGTAGTGACTAAGGTTAAAACAGTCTGAGGTCAGTTTTTCAAATTTTTATAGGTTTTTCCTTTGTGTTGTCATTGCTACCCTTTAGAGCATGAGAGGAATCCTTCAGAGAGGGATCTAGAGATGAGAGAATACCTGGAGGCCAGTTAGAGAAGCTGACTGGCACACCTGATCTTTGGCATTATCCAACTGCATTTTCAGAATTCTAGATTGCTTTTTTCAAAAGTAAATGTTTTTCATACAATAAATTTTAATCATGATTTGCCTTCCCCAATTCTTCTGATATTCCTTCCACATTTCCTCTAATCAGATTTCATGCTTTTTCTGTTCCTCACCAGAAAACAAATAGATATCAAAACAATACCAATAAAATAGACATAATAAGACAAAAAAGAACAAATAAACCAGAATATTTCACAACAAACAAACAAGAGAAAAAAAAAGAGCCAAAGTAAAAGCACAAGATATACATGTAGGTGGAGAGAAACACATATTCATATACTCAAATTCCATAAAACCCCAAAGCCATATATACGCAAAGACATGAAAAGTTAAAAAAAATGCCCTGTCTAAATCTTATGAGATAAAACCTACAAAGATGTTATTGAGTTGTTTGGTGCTGTGCATCTACTGCTAGGCATGGTGCTTACTCTTATGAATAGTTTCTATCTTCGTGATGCTACTGAAGAGAACTAATTTTGATTTGCAAGTAGCTTTCCATTGCCCATGGCTTCTTGGTTAGTGTTCCTTTCCCCTTTCTATGTGCTACGAGCCCACCTGGAGCAGACCCACACAGGCCCAGTATGTTACCACAGTCTCTAAGAATCCAGATGTGCCTTGTTCCTGTGTGTCTAGAAGGCACTGCTCCTTTGGTTTCTTCATTCTTACTAGCTCTTACAATCTTTCTGCTTATTTTTCTATATAATTTCTTAGCCCTGAAGTGGATGGATGTAGTGAAGACATCCCATTTAGGGTTAAGTGTTTCGAGGTTGCTTACTCTCTGCGTATTTTCCACCTGTCATTCTTTGGAGTTGTTCTCATTTCCTGCAGGTAGAATCATCTCTGATGATGGCTGAGAATGGTACTGATCTGTGAGAAAGGCAGAATATAAATCAGAGTTCTTATTGTGATGTTCCTTTATTAGAAGAGTAATGTTTGGTTTCCCTAGTCCCTAACCTATCTGGTCTCTAGTTCTTGCCTCATCAAACAGGGTTGAATATCGGTTCCATCTTACAGAGTGAGCCTCAAATACAATCCAATGATGGCTGGATATACCCAGAGGTTAATAGAACTATTGCATCAGTGCATTTTCAGGTAAACGAGCCACAAGTGTATATCAAATGCTTTTTAGCTGCTTTGATGTTTACCTTTTTCCTCTGGTAACATGCAGAGAACCTTCCAGTACCATGAACACTAGTAGGAATGAAGGCTCTAGGTAGGCACCAACTAAACTTCTCCATGTTCAATTTGTTGTGTAAGTGTTATCTTCAGCAATAGGTCCAACCTTTAGTTTTTGGACAGCAACCTTTAGTCTTGTCAACAGCCTGAATTGACTGGACATTTCCATGGGACTCTTTGTCCAACAAATCAACTAAATGTAACCCAACCCCAGTACTGGAAGCTTCATTTGGTAGCAGATGTATGTCCAGTTGGGACTTTCTGTCCCTTGTTATTTGGTAATTTCATTCAGATTGCCTTTATATGTGTGTATATTTTAGAAAGCTTTTACTGTATTAGTTTTCCATATGACCCCACTAAAAGACCCTAATTTTAGCATCCTTTTTCCATGTTCCCATAACTTTTTATCATCCCCATCCTTGTTTAATTCTCCCATTTCTACCCTCCCATTAATCCATAACTATTCATTCTACTTCTACTTCCTGGGGATCCTCCTAGAGAGATCCAATCTCCTACCTATTCCTTCATCTATGCATGACCTCTGTGATTAAATGGATTGTTGCACACATATTGAAGACTTAATACCTAACATCTACATTTGAGTTTATTCTTATTTTTGTCTTTCTGGCTCTGAGTTACCTGATTCAAGGTGATTTTTGATAGCTCTATCCATTTGTCTATGACTTTCATGATTTCATTGCTTAACAGAAGATAAATATTCCATGTATAGATGTACCACAGTTTCTTTATCCATTCTTCATTTGATGGACATCTAGGCTCTTTAAAATTCCTGTCTATTATAAGAATAGAGCAGCAATGAAAATGGTTGAGCAAGTGTCTCTGTAGAAGGGTAAAGCTTCTCTAAGTTTTATGCCCAAGCATGGTTTAGCCGGATATTAGGGTAGATTTGATTGCCAGCTTCCTGAGAAATAGCCATACTGTTTTCCACAATGGATGCACAAGTTTGTACTCCCACCAGCAATGGATACATTGTTACATGTTGTCCTTACTCCACATCCTCACCTTCATGACTTATAATATATTATTTATAATATATAATAAATAATTCATATAATAAAGTAAATAATTTTATTTCTATTGGCCATTTTGAATGTGTCAGATGACATCTAGAAGTAGTTTTGATTTATATTTCCATAATGGCTAAGGATGTTGAACATTTTTTTAAGTGCTTCTCATTGACATTGTTAATTATTTTGAGAATTTAGATATGTATCCATTTTTAAGAGAGTTGTTTGTTTGTTGATGTCCTGTTTTGAGTTCTTTATTTTAGATATTAGTCCCCTATCTGATGTGTAATTAGCAAAAATCTTTTCCCATTATCTAGGTTACTGCCTTGTTTGAATGATGGTTTTCTTTGCCATACAGAAGCTTTTAGTTTCATGAAGTTCCATTTATTAAAAGGTGTTCTCAATTCCTGTGCTATTGGTGTTCTGCTCAGAAATTCTTTCCTTGTGCTAATGAACTTAAAATTATTCTCCATTGTTTCTTTTATCACTTCAGTGTATCTGGTTTTGTGTTGTAGTCTTTAATACACTTGGAGCTGAATGTTGTAAAGGGTATTAAGTATTGATCTATTTGTATTTTTCTACAAACAGACATCCAGTTTCACCAGCAACATTTGATGAATATTCTGCCTTTTCTCCAGTATGTAATTTTGTCTCTTTATAAATATCAGGTGACCGAAGGTGTATTAACTTATGTCTAAGCCTTCAGTTTGATCACATTGATCAACATGTGTGGTTTTATGCAAATATGCTTTTTATATTGCAATCACTATGTAGTTTAATTTTATAGCAGATGGTTGTGCCTTCAACAATTCATTATTATTTATATTAGTCTTAGCTTTTGAGTTTTTTGTTTTTCTACATGAAGCTAATATATTTCTTTGCAAATTCTGCAAAGAATTATTTGGAATTTAAGGTGATCACCCTGGATCTGTAGATTGCTTTTGATAGGATAGTCTTTTTTTTTTTTTCTTGCTGATTTTTTTTAGTAATTAATTAATTTAATTATTAAAGATTTCTGCCTCTTCCCCGCCACCACCTCCCATTCCCTCCCCCTCCCCCAATCAAGTCTTCCTTCCTCCTCAGCCCAAAGAGCAAGCAGGTTTCTCTGCCCTGTGGGAGGTCCAAGGACCACCCACCTCCATCCAGGTCTATTAAGGTGAGCATCCAAACTACCTGGGCTCCCACAAAGCCATTACATGCAATAGGATCAAGAACCCATTGCCATTGTTCTTCAGTTCTCAGTAGTCCTCATTGTCCATTATGTTCAGCGAGACCGGTTTTGTCCCATGCTTTTTCAGTCCCCGGCCAGCTGGCCTTGGTGAGTTCCCGATAGAACATCCCCATTGCCTCAGTGTGTGGGTGCACCCCTCGCCGTCCTGAGTTCCTTGCTCGTGCTCACTCTCCTTCTGCTCCTCCTTTGGATCGTGAGACTTCAGTCCAGTGCTCCAATGTTGGTCTCTGTCTCTGTCTTCTTTCATCGCCTGATGAAGGTTAATATTCAGGGGGATGCTTATATGTTTTTCTTTGGGTTCACCTTCTTATTTAGCTTCTCTAGAGTCACGATTTATAGTCTCAATGTCCTTTATTTATGGCTAGAAACCAAATATGAGTGAGTACATCCCATGTTCCTCTTTTTGGGTCTGGCTTACCTCACTCAGGATAGTGTTTTCAATTTCCGTCCATTTGTATGCAAAATTCAAGAAGTCATTGTTTTTTACTGCTGAGTAGTACTCTAATATGTATATATTCCATACTTTCTTCATCCATTCTTCCATTGAAGGACATCTAGGTTGTTTCCAGGTTCTGGCAATTACAAACAATGCTGCTATGAACATAGTTGAGCATATACTTTTGTTGTATGTTTGGGCATCTCTTGGGTATATTCCCAATAGTGGTATTGCTGGGTCAAGAGGTAGGTTGAACCCGACTTTCCTGAGAAACCGCCACACTGCTTTCCAAAGTGGTTGCACAAGTTTGCATTCCCACCAGCAATGGATGAGAGTGCCCCTTTCTCCACAACCTCTCCAGCAGAGGCTATCATTGGTGTTTTTGATTTTAGCCATTCTGACCGGTGTAAGATGGTATCTTAATGTTGTCTTGATTTGCATTTCCCTGATTGCTAAGGAAGTTGAGCATGATCTTAAGTGACTTTTGGCCATTTGAACTTCTTCTGTTGAAAAGTCTCTGTTCAGCTCAGTGCCCCATTTTATAATTGGATTGATTAACCTTTTACGGTCTAATTTCTTGAGTTCTTTGTATATTTTGGATATCAGACCATTGTCAGTTGCGGGGTTGGTGAAGATCTTCTCCCAGTCAGTGGGTTGCCTTTCTGTCTTAGTGACAGTGTCCTTTGCTTTACAGAAGCTTCTCAGTCTCAGGAGGTCCCATTTATTCAATGATGTCCTTAGTGTTTGTGCTGCTGGGGTTGTACGTAGGAAGTGTTCTCCTGTGCCCATCTGTTGTAGAGTACTTCCCACTTTCTCTTCTATCAGATTCAGTGTGTTTGGACTGATATTGAGGTCTTTAATCCATTTGGACTTGAGTTTTGTGCATGGTGATATATATGGATCTATTTTCATTCTTCTACAGATTGACTTCCAGTTTTGCCAGCACAATTTGTTGAAGATGCTCTCTTTTTTCCATTGTATACTTTTAGCTCCTTTATCGAAAATCAGGTGTTCATAGGTTTGTGGGCTAAAGTCAGGGTCTTCTATTCTATTCCATTGGTCGACTTCTCTGTTTTTATGCCAGTACCAAGCCGTTTTCAGTACTGTAGCTCTGTAATAGAGTTTGAAGTCAGGGATGGTAATGCCTCCAGACAATCCTTTATTGTATAAGATTGTTTTGGCTATCCTGGGTTTTTTGTTTTTCCATATAAAGTTGATTATTGTCTTCTCCAGATCTGTGAAGAATTTTGATGGGATTTTGATGGGGATTGCGTTGAATCTATAGATTGCTTTTGGTAGAATTGCCATTTTTACTATGTTGATGCTCCCAATCCAAGAGCAAGGGAGGTCCTTCCATTTTCTGGTGTCCTCTTCAATTTCTTTCTTCAAAGACTTAAAGTTCTTGCCAAATAGATCTTTCACTTCCTTGGTCAGAGTTACCCCAAGGTATTTTATGCTATTTGTGGCTATCGTGAAAGGTGATGCTTCTCTGATTTCCCTCTCTGCTTCCTTATCCTTAGTGTATAGGAAGGCAACTGATTTTTTGGAGTTGATTTTGTATCCTGCAACATTACCAAAGGTGTTTATCAGCTGTAGGAGTTCTTTGGTAGAATTTTTGGGGTCGGTTATGTATACTATCATATCATCTGCAAATAATGAAAGCTTAACTTCTTCCTTTCCAATACGGATCCCCTTGATCCCCTTATGTTGTCTTATTGCTATTGCTAGAACTTCAAGCACTATATTGAAGAGGTATGGAGAGAGTGGACATCCTTGTCGTGTTCCTGATTTTAGTGGGATGGCTTTGAGTTTTTCTCCATTTAATTTAATGTTAGCTGTCGGCTTGCTGTAAATAGCTTTTATTATATTTAGGTAGGCCCCTTGTATCCCTAATCTCTCCAAGACCTTTATCATAAAGGAGTGTTGAATTTTGTCGAATGCTTTTTCAGCATCTAATGAAATGATCATATGGTTTTTTTCTTTCAGTTTATTTATATGGTTGATTACATTGATAGATTTGCGTATGTTGAACCAGCCCTGCATCTCTGGAATGAAGCCTACTTGATCATAATGGATAACTTTTCTAATGTGTTCTTGGATTCGGTTTGCCAGTATTTTATTTAGAATTTTTGCGTCGATGTTCATGAGTGAGATAGGCCTGTAATTCTCTTTCTTGGTTGGGTCTTTGTATGGTTTTGGTATCAGGGTAACTGTAGCTTCATAAAAGGAATTTGGCAATGACTCTTCTGTTTCTATATTGTGAAATACATTAAGAAGTATAGGTATTAGCTCTTCTTGGAAGTTCTGGTAGAATTCTGCATTGAAACCATCTGGCCCTGGGCTTTTTTTGGAAGGGAGATTTTTGATAACTGTTTCTAATTCTTCGCGACTAACAGGTCTATTTAGATCGTTCACCTGGTCTTGGTTTAGGTTTGGTATATGGTACTTATCTAAAAAAGTGTCCATTTCTTTTGCATTTTCCAGTTTTGTGGCATACAGGCTTTTGTAGTAAGATCTAATGATTCTCTGAATTTCCTCTGTGTCTGTGGTTATGTCCCCCTTTTCATTTCTGATCTTATTTATTTGCGTGTTCTCTCTCTGTCGTTTAATTAGTTTGGATAGGGGTTTGTCAATCTTGTTGATTTTCTCCAAGAACCAACTTTTTGTTTCATTGATTCTTTGGACTGTTTTCTGTGTTTCTATTTTGTTGATTTCTGCCCTCAGTTTGATTATTTCCAGTCTTCTACTCCTCCTGGGCGCGTCTGCTTCTTTTTTTTCTAGAGCTTTCAGGTGGGTTGTTAAGTCTCCAATGTGTGCTTTCTCCGTTTTCTTTAAGTGGGCACTTAGTGCTATGAACTTTCCTCTTAGCACTGCTTTCATTGTGTCCCATAGGTTTGAGTATGTTGTCTCTTTGTTTTCATTAAATTCAAGGAAGACTTTAATTTCTTTCTTAATTTCTTCCTTGACCCAGGTGTGGTTCAGTAGTTGACTGTTCAGTTTCCATGAGTTTGTCAGCTTTCTGGGGGTAGCTTTGTTGGTGGCTTCTAACTTTAATCCGTGGTGATCTGATAAGACACAGGTGGACACTGATATTTTTTTGTATCTGTGGAGGTTTCCTTTGTTTCCAAGTATGTGGTCAATTTTCGAGAAGGTTCCATGAGCTGCAGAGAAGAAGGTGTATTCTTTCCTATTTGGGTGGAGTGTTCTATAGATGTCTGTTAAGTCCATTTGATTCATTACCTCCAACAATTCTCTTAATTCTCTATTAGTTTTCTGTCTGATTGACCTGTCCATTGGTGAGAGAGGTGTGTTGAAGTCTCCTACTACTAGTGTGTGTGATTTGATGTCTGCCTTGAGTTTAAGCAATATTTCTTTTACATAAGTGGGTGCTTTTATATTAGGGGCATAGATATTCAGGATTGAGACTTCATCCTGCTGAATCGTTCCTGTTATGAGTATAAAGTGTCCCTGTCGATCTCTTCTGATTGATTTTAGTTTGAAGTCAGTTTTGTTAGAAATTAGTATGGCCACACCTGCTTTTTTCTTAGGACCATTTGCTTGAAAAACCTTTTCCCAACCCTTTACTCTGAGTAGATGCCTGTCTTTGTGGTTGAGATGAGTTTCTTGCAAACAGCAGACTGTTGGATCCTGTTTTCGTATCCAATCTCTTAGCCTGTGCCTTTTTATTGGTGAATTGAGACCATTAATATTAAGTGATATTAATGACCAGTGGTTGTTAACTCCGGTTATTCTTACTGCTTTTGGTAGAAGAGTTTGTGTGTCTCCCTTCTTTGAGTTGTGCTGTTGAAGGGTCACTAGTTGCCTGGGTTATTGTAGGCAGTGTTGGCAATGTTGGATTCCTTGGGTTGTGATTTTCCTTCTATTACTTTCTGTAGGGCTGGATTTGTGGCAACGTATTGTTTAAATTTGTTTTTATCCTGGAATGTCTTGTTTTCTCCATTGATAGTGAACGATAGCTTGGCTGGGTATAGTAGTTTGGGTTTGCATCCATGGTCTCTTAGTTTCTGTAGTACCTCTATCCAGGACCTTCTGGCTTTCATGGTTTCCATAGAGAAGTCAGGTGTAAGTCTGATCGGTTTACCTTTATAAGTTACTTGGCCTTTTTCCTTTGCAGCTCTTAATATTCTTTCTTTAATCTGTATATTTTGTGTTTTGATTATTATATGGCGAGGGGATGTTTTTTTTTGATCCAGTCTGTTTGGTGTTCTGTATGCTTCTTGAATATTCAAAGGAATATCTTTCTTTATGGTGGGGAAGTTTTCTTCCATAATTTTGTTAAAAATGTTTTCTGGACCTTTGAGCTGTGCCTCTTCTCCTTCTTCTATCCCTATTATTCTTAGGTTTGGTCTTTTTATTGTGTCCCATATTTCCTGAATGTTTTCTGATGAGAATTTGTTGGTTTTGGTGTTTTCTTTGATCAGTCCGTTTATTTTCTCTATGTTGTCTTCAGAATCTGAGATTCTTTCTTCTATCTCTTGTATTCTATTGATTATGCTTGTTTCTGTAGTCTCTGCTCGTTGACCTATATTTGCCATATCCTGCTGGTCCTCAGTTTGTGTTTTCTTCCTTGCTTCCATTTCAGTTTTCAATTCTTGGACTGTTTCCATTACCTGTTTGATCGTTTTTTCTTGGCTTCCCAGGGTATCATTTACGTATTTACTCATTTCTTCAAACTTTTTGTTATACTTCTCATCCATTTCTATGAGGGTGTTTTTTACATGTTGTTTAAGGGACTCTATTGCTTTCAAAAAGTCAGTTTTTTCCTCTTCTCCTGTGATAGGGTGTTCAAGTCCTTGTGTTGTAAGATCATTGGGTTCTGGTGTTTTCATGTTGTTTTTCAGATTGTTGGGTGAATTCTTGCCTTGGCATCTGCCCATCTCCTCTTACCGATGCTATCTATTGGGTTTGATTTAATTGTAGCGGGACAATCTGTTCTCAGTGCAGGCTTCACTGTTTCTTGCCCGCACTATCCTGCATCCAGTGCCTCCGCCGCCCGGGCCTGCCTGCCGGTGCCTCCGCCGCCCGGAACTGTCTGTGCGCCGGAGCTTCCGCCGCCTAGGCCTGCCTGCCGGGCCTGACTGCAGGTGCCTCCGCCACCCGGGCCTGCCTGCACGCTGGTGCCTCTGCCGCCCGGACTTGCCTGCGTGCTGGTGCCTCCGCCGCCTGGGCCTGCCTGCGCGCTGGTGCTTCCGCCGCCTAGGCCGGCCTGCTGGTGCCTCCGCCACCCGGAACTGTCTGTGCGCCGGTGCTTCCGCCGCCTAGGCCTGCCTGCCGGGCCTGACTGCCGGTGCCTCCGCCACCCGGGCCTGCCTGCACGCTGGTGCCTCTGCCGCCCAGACTTGCCTGCATGCTGGTGCCTCCGCCGCCCGGGCCTGCCTGCGCGCCGGTGCTTCCGCCGCCTAGGCCTGCCTGCTGGTGCCTCCGCCACTCGGAACTGTCTGTGCGCCGGTGCTTCCGCCGCCTAGGCCTGCCTGCCGGGCCTGACTGCCGGTGCCTCCGCCACCCGGGCCTGCCTGCACGCCGGTGCCTCTGCCGCCCGGACTTGCCTGCGTGCTGGTGCCTCCGCCGCCCGGGCCTGTCTGTGCGCCGCTGCTTCCGCTGCCTAGGCCTGCCTGCCGGGCCTGACTGCCGGTGCCTCCGCCACCCGGGCCTGCCTGCACGCCGGTGCCTCTGCCGCCAGGACTTGCCTGCGTGCTGGTGCCTCCGCTGCCCGGGCCTGCCTGCGCGCCGTTGCTTCCGCCGCCTAGGCCTGCCTGCCGGTGCCTCCGCCAGCCGGAACTGTCTGTGCGCTGGTGCTTCCGCCGCCTAGGCCTGCCTGCCGGTGCCTCCACCACCTGGGCCTGCCTGCACGCCGGTGTTTCCGCCGCCTAGGCCTGCCTGCCGGGCCTGACTGCCGGTGCCTCCGCCACCCGGGCCTGCCTGCACGCTGGTGCCTCTGCCGCCCGGACTTGCCTGCGTGCTGGTGCCTCCGCCGCCCGGGCCTGCCTGCGCGCCGGTGCTTCCGTCGCCTAGGCCTGCCTGCTGGTGCCTCCGCCACCCGGAACTGTCTGGATAGTCTTTTTTAGTATGTTAATCTTAACAATCAATGGGCATGAAGGATCTATCTGTCTTCTGATATCTTCTTCAATTTCTTTCTTCACTATCTTAAAGCTTTTACCATACAAGTATTTCACTTGCTTGGTCAGATTTATCACAAGATTATTATATATTTTTGTTTTCTTTCTTAATCCATTTGTCATTTATCCATAGGAAGACTACTGATTTTTATGTACTACTTTTGAATTCTCCTACTTTGTTGAAAGTGTTTATCAGCTGTTGAAGATTCCTGGTAGCATTTTTAGGGACACATATATAAAATCATATACTGTAGAAATAAGGATACTTTGATTTCTTCCCTTCCTGTTTGTATTCCTTAGGTGCTTTTCAATTTTCATAACCATTCTAACTAGTACTTCAAATACTATATTGAATAGGTATGAAGAGAGTTGACAACATTGTCTTCTTTCTGGGTTTTGTGGTAATACTTTGAGCTTGTCTCTATTTATGTTAATTTTGGCTGTGGGGGTTGCTGTAAATCAACTGTATTATTTTGTGATATGTCCCTTGTATCTCTAATCTCTCCAGGAGTTTATCATGAAGGGGTGTCTGGCTTTATCAAAGGCCTTTTCTCGATCTAATGACATAATAATGTGCTTTTTGTCTTTTAGTCTATTTATATGGTGGATTGAATTTGTTGATTTTTGTATGTTGTACAATCCCTGCATCTCTGGGATGAAACCTACTTGATTATGATGGATGATCTTTTTGATATGTTCTTATATTATTTTTCTGTGTATGTTATTGAGATCTTTGTATCTATATTTATAAGAGAAAATGATCTGTAATTCTCTTCCATTATTGGCTATTTATATGGTTTAGGTATCATAGTACCTGTAATCTTGTAAAAAAGAATTGGGCAATTGTGGTGATACTTTATTTATGATCAAACAAATTAAGTTTGCCTGAAGATCCGAGTGCAAAGCCAGCCACATTAGTAAGTCATATAGGCCAGACAGTGGTGGCATACACCTTTAAATGTACAAGCCACACTAAATAACCATAGGGGCTGGGTGGTGGTGGTGCATGCTTTTAATACAAGCACTATAGAAGAGTATAAGGTGGTATGAGACAGAAACTCACTTAGTTTTCAGTCTGCAGATTTTGTAGATATAACAACCCTCTAGAGGTTTGGCTGTATTTCTTTTCTGACCATCAGCATAAACCCCAATATCTGTCTCTGGTTTTTCATTATTCATGCTACATTTGGTACCCAGCATTTGGGGTATGAATTTTTGAAAAAGCTGTTTGTTTGTGGCTTAATAACAAACATGGGCCAGAGCCACACATGGCTGGAGTCACCATCCTACTGGCTAGGTTTTCCTTTCCTCTCTCCTGGTGGGCTTTCCATGAACTCCCTTATCAGGCTTCTACCAAACAAGATAGTTTCCTTGAAATCTAGGCAGGTTTTTACTGTTCTACGAAACAGCAAAAAGCTTAATATTTTCATCGTTGGTATCAGATTAGGTGAGAAAATTGGAAATTCTTAAGGAAAGAATTATTCAAAAGGGAGAGCTTTTCCCCCACATTAAAAAATGGGAAACAAAATTATGATAGAGAAAGTTAGGTTTCTATATGATTATGTAATGCGTGATTTAAAAATAGAACAACTAAATGAAGGGAAAATCAACTTAACTGGGATTGACATACTGTTAATTGTAGTAAGGAGGCCACTAGTTAGTTCCAGGCCACTTATCTCCAAACTAATTACACAGAAACTGTATTATTTAAATCACTGTTTGGCCCATTAGCTCTAGCTTCTTATTGGCTAATTCTTACATATTAATCTAACCCATCTCCATTAATCTGTGTATTGCCACATGGCTGTGGCTTACCAGGTAAAGTACTCAGCATCTGTCTCTGGTGGCAGCTTCATGGTTTCTCTCTGACTCTACCCTTCTTTCTCCCAGAATTCCGTCCAGTCCTCCCTGCCTAGTCCTGCTATGCCCCACCCTCTTCTGCTATAGGCTCAAAACACTTCTTTATTCATTAACAGTAATCAGAGCACACAGAGGGAAATCCCACATACTTCTACTTTTCTGTTTAAATAAAAAGAAGGTTTTAACTTTAACATAATAAAATTACATATAATAAAAAAGTTATCAAGCAAGAATTACTGTTACAATATTTATATGTAGTTTATCTTTTATTATAAGTAAGGAAAACTGTATCTATTCTTCAACTCCATTAAAGACTCCAGAAGGCTATAATATTACTTAAATAAACAGGAAGTGCATTGCAAGCAACTCCCAAAATTCTAGAATTGACAGAGACATCTCACTGCATGGACAGTCACCCAAAGTTTTTCTGTACCCTTGAGCATCCATATTCAGCCTACAGGCCCATAGTATCTGGCAGACTTTTCCATGAAGCAGGAAATTTCAAAAACAGTTCCAATAATATTGGCAGTTTGTCAGTCACTTTCTTCTGTGTCCTGCAGAATGCCTGGTAGACTCTTTCATGAAGCAGGAATCCTAAAGGATCACCTCATCTTTAGGCAAGTTTAGCAGTCCTTTCTCTACGGGTCCTGCATTTCCAGCTCATGAAGCAGTCTAGGCAAGAGAAATTTCTTGTCCAGATGGCTAACATACTCTATGAGGAGCCTTTTTGGTACCCATATTCCTCTTGAAGTAACTTGGTGATATCAGGAGTAGATATGTCTCACTATCATTAACTGCCATATTCTGAAGGTCTCTGAAAGACTCTAAGAATACCTATCTAATTGAAATATATGTCTATACATCTAGAAAATCTAACTAACATGACCACAAACTTGACTATTATAGATGATTATCTATTAACTTACATTTCTTAATTATACATTACATATTTTAAAGGAGCTACATAAACACAATACCTTAATCAAGAGCAGAAATATATATACACAGTATGACAAAGTTGACCTTAAATTTATATCAATAAACCAATATCCATACTATTGCAAAATATCAATCTCTATAGCATATCCCCCTTTAAAAATAAAGAAACATTTACAAGGAATATTTAGAATATGGGTATAGTTCTTTTTTTAAATGGTTTTCTGCTGTTTATTGGGTGAAGTAATTTTTTGAGGGGTGTTTAAGGAAACCTTTTAGGGGTTCTTGGTCCATCAAACCACACAATCCAGGAAGGATTCTATGGGTTCTCATCCTCTGTGAAAACAAAAGAAGAACCTCTTTTCCAAAGCAACATAGTCTTATACTCAAATTTTGAATTTAAGATACCTTTGAAATATATATGTTGGTTTAGCTTAGCAGCACCTAGAATCAAATGTCTCTCTGCAGTCAAAAAATTAAAGATGACACAATAATAAACATAATCCAGACTCTGTGAATTTTCCATCTTTACGTGGCTTGTTTTTGCTTTATTACTGTTTTTACATGTTTAATGTTTATTTTATTATCTTTACTCCTGATGGAGGTGGGTCTTGTATTTATCTGTTGTTTTCATTGGTTAATTAATAAAGAAACTGCCTAGGCCCATTAGATAGGCCAACCCTTAGGTGGGTGGAGTAAACAGAACAGAATGCTGGGAGAAAGAAAGCCGAGTCAGTGAGTCGCCATGATTCTCCCACCTGACACAGACACAGGTTAAGATCTTCCCTGGTAAGCCACCAGCTCGTGGTGCTACATAGAATATTAGAAATGGGTTAGATCAATATGTAAGAGCTAGCCAATAAGAGGCTGGAACAAATGGACCAGGCAGTGTTTAAAAGAATATAGTTTCCGTGTAATTATTTCGGGTAAAGCTAGCCAGGTGGCAGGACACCCACCAACATACTCCTTTAATCTATGACTGTCTGTACTCTGTTTCTTTAAATACTTTTATTTTTAAAAAAAAATTATTTACTTTTTAAAATAACCCTCTGTACTCTTTTTAGTCTCTCTCTCTCAAGGCTATGTACACTTACCCAACACTGTGACCCATTATAGGTCTTTATCATCCGGATCTCTCCTTATTACATTATCTGTAATTCTTTACTGTCTTGAAGAGCTTTTAAAATGATAAACACCTTGTTGCAGCTTCTCTGGATGTTGGCTTGGCCTCTCTCCACTTTAAAATGGTGGGGGTATGATTACTGCCAGTTCTGGGGCCACTCAGCACTTTAACTCTGAGAATGAGTGTGCAGCACATAAACCCTTTTTATCTGAATAATAAGTAAATATGCCACTCAGCGCAGCCTGGAAATATCTCTGTGTATAGCAGCAGGAATCTGCCATGCTCTCCTGCCTGTGTGTGCCCAGTAGACCTGATCCTGCCACCTGTGCAGCTGGGGAGCGCTGAGCCATAGGCAATGTCTCAGCTACTTTCCTTGTGATCCTGAGTGAGCACACAAACACCCAAAGCCACAAGTGCCATTCAAATGCTCCATAGTTAGCGTTTGCACTGGCAGCACAGCCTAGGATGACATGTTTTAAAACCACTGGCTTTTTTTTTCTGCTATGGCTAAGTCAGGAAAACCTCTCTTAAAGGAGCCATGCCTCTGCTTGCTTCTAGCAAACAAAGTCCATCCAAGAAAATGTAGCTACCAAACCATGCTTAGCTCTGTTCTTTTGTGTCTAGGATTACTTTTTAAGCTTTCAGGGTTTTATGTGGATTTAGTTCCCCACGTTGGCATGCCAATCTGTAGTAAGGAGGCAGCTAGTTAGCTCCCTGCTGTTTAGCCCCAAACTAATCACACAGAAATTATATTATTTAAATCACTGCTTGGCCCATTAGCTCTAGCTTCTTATTGGCTAACTCTTACATATTGATTTAACCCATCTCCATTAATTTGTGAATCACCACGTGACTATGGCTTACTGGGTAAAGATCCCAGTTTCTTTCTCTGGTGGCAGCTTCATGGCTTCTCTCTGACTATGCCCTTCTTTCTCCCAGAATTCAGTCTAGTCTTCCCTGTCTATCTCTGCTCTGCCCCACCCTGCTCTACTATAGGCTCAAAGCAGTTCTTTATTTATTAACAATAATCACACCATACAGAGGGAAATCCCACATCAGTTAATTATCATTGCAATACTTGTTGTCATTTTGATAATTCTTAGTTTACCTCTTAGACAGCTGTTTTGTTTGACTATCAAGATACAGGCCTTAGAAAAATTTAATAAAGCATGTCATGGAGATATTCAGATCCAGACAGAAGAATTTAATGGAGAACCAATTTCAGCATTGCATTATAAGGTTAGAGAAAAATAGCCTATGATTTTTAAACAACCAATACAATATATCAACTAACCTTAAAAGAATTGCCAAATTATAGAAGCTCTGTAAGAGCAAATTGAGCTCCTCTCTCAATTTTAGATTTAAGGAGATTCAAGGAAGCAATAGTCTTCTTTCACATTTTGTGAAGCAAATGATAAACACATAGTCAGTTTATAATAGAATTATCCATATAGACTGGATATTCTTGATTAAAATTGTTTTAGAGCTGGATCCACAATTCTTATAAAGGATATGGTTTACCTAAGAGGCTAAGACTATAGAACAATGGAGTAAAGCCAGAGGTATTAAAGTCTTCCAAGCCTGTCCTGGAACTCACTCTGTAGCCCAGGCTGGCCTTGAACTCACAGAGCTCTGCCTGCCTCTGCCTCTGAATGCTGGGATTGGAGGCAAGCGCCATCAGCGCCTGGATCCCTGGAGATTACTTTAAGAGAAAAGCCCCAGTTGGCCAAGACACAGAATAGAAAAATTTTACAGGAATGTGGGAAACACAAAGTCCAGTTAAAGCCCCATACACATTAAAGCCAAGTGTTGATGGTGCACTCCTTTGGTCCCGCCACTCAAGAGGCAGAGGCAAGTGGATATCTGAGTTTGAGACAAACCTGGTCCTCAGAGCAAATTCCAGGACAGCCAGTGCTATGCAGAGAAACCATGTCACGGAAAACAAAACAAAACAAAAGCAACCCCCCCCCCCAAACTTAAGTATTTTAATAAATGATTACTGAGAAGCCTGAAAAAAAAAAGAAAGTCTTCCAAGAACAAATTCTTGGAAAAGGAGATTATGATACTATAGAAAGGCAATCTTAATATGATGATCACAGCCTGGATTTATGTGATACAGGAGCTTTGAACACTTGGGACAGAATTGGAGAATTAGGAAAGAGAAAATTGAGTCATTTATTAATGTTATATGAGGTCCACAGGAAGTCTGTGGATTTCTTACAAAGATCGACTTCAACAGTAAATAGAATGATTTCAAATTCAGAGGCTAGACAAATAATAATTAAAACTGTGGCTTTTGAAAATGCCAATTCTCAATGCCCAAAGATAATTAGGCCTCTAAAGGCAATGTCAGTGCCCTTGGAGGGATTGATCTGAAATACAATCAATATTGAATATCATGACCATGATTATGTATGAACAGGAGAGGTGATTTCCAGAAGTTTTTAGAAAAATTGAGATGTCAAGTGTTATAATTGTAGCAAAAATTGTAACAAAAAAGATAACCATAAAAGGGACTGTAGTTAGGGCATACCAAGAAGCAATGTTTTTTTGTTTTTTTTTTTTTTAAAAAGCATAATTCAAACAGAATGGTTCTCTCTTCTGAATTGCACAAAAGGTGTGACATAAGCAGACATTGGATTAAAGAATATAAACAAACAAGAGATGTTCAAGGTAATTCTTGGCTGTCTGGAAACTCCTTGAGGGCCTTTTGACAGCCCCCATTGCTAAATCCATTTCATTCATTTCCTGCTATCTTAGAGGAAATTCCTGAGAACAGTTAAAGAATTTAATGCCTATTGTAAGAAACCATACTATTCTGGATAATACAACAGCTATAAATAAATTTTATAAGCCTATTTTATAACTTAAATAATTAGTAGAATCTTCTTCTTGCATTTTTTTCAGGAGCAATTTATAATCCTCAACAAGAAAAAAATTTCTTTACTTCTTCAAACATTCTTTCTAAAGTATCTGTATTTGAATCAGTATAAATAGTATCTCAACATTCAATATGTGTGTGTGTGTGTATCTTAAACTTTTTGTTATGATATTAATAGTCAAATAGAGTACTAATGAATTCTAGAAAAATGTTTCATCTGCCTTCCTGTTTTTGATTTTGAATTTGAGTCTTTATTAGTTTTCGTCAATGAGCCATAAGCATGCCTAACTGTGACCTTT
Organism: Chionomys nivalis; assembly: GCF_950005125.1. NCBI lineage: Eukaryota > Metazoa > Chordata > Mammalia > Rodentia > Cricetidae > Chionomys > Chionomys nivalis. Next base: position 5,899,995 of record NC_080089.1, read on the forward strand.
GAAGTCTTGAAAAGAAGAATGGGGCCCCACAACCATGATTCCTCCATCACTGTGATAACACCACTAAGCTGAAAAACACAACCTAAATTTTGTCTTTAGACTACAAACTGGTCAGGACAACCTAGAGTTGGCTAACGGAGATGATCCAGCCTCAAAGACTGCTCTGGCCAGGACTTGAGACAAGCCCTGCACTTTTGTTTACACAGAGACTGGACAACAAATGATACAGCTACTCCTCCAAGGACTTGAAAATGAACCCAAATTTTCCTTTTCAGGAACCCCTAAAGATATCATCGCCCCAGACAGAAGGAAGCAAATTTAAATTAAGATACCCACATTCCCAAGAGCTGGGGTAAGTAATTTTTTATCATTTGATGGGCTATGACTATTTGTTATTCTTTAGGGGAGGTTGTTAAAAGTTGTTATTGGTTATGGTCAAAAAAAAGTTGAACAAAGGAAAATAGATTCAGAGTTCTTGCTTTGAAAAAAAATGGGGTTATAGATAGGATATAAGGGTAGATTATTAGATCTACTCTGAAAAGAAGTAAGGGATAATATAGAAATAGGATTAAAAAGTAGATTACTGAATCTAATTTAAACTAGAAAAACAACTACTAATTTAAAATTTTTCACATTGGTTTGGATTTTCTTACCAAGTTGAGATTATTTTTATTAGAACATACTGTACATAGGCTAGTAATCTTCATAAGTACCATATGTACACAAGTCATTTAATAATGTCATACAAATTTCTATCTGTTGAAAGTCATTATTATCAACTATTTAACATAATAAGTAAACTAATTAGCAATTAGCCACCTACTATAATTAAACTTGTCATATTAGGTATGTTTTCAAGGTCAAATAGAGATTTATTTTAGGCAGGTTGTTTTCAAACACTTCAGAGATCAACAGTATGATATTTAAAGCATAGGTTCATTTATTTATTTGTTTATTTTGGCAGTGAGACATGTCTGTTCCCAGTAGCACCAATCTACTTAAGAAAAGACAATGGGCATCAAAGAAAGGTTAGGCACCAGACAAGAATGTACTCTTGCCTTGAGTGCTGACAGTATGCTGTACAGCATGGACAAGCAGGACACAAAAAGAGACTACCAAACTTTGTGAACTGCCCTTGAGAATATCCTACTTGACAGAAAAATCTGTCAGATTTGCGAGGTTGTTGTGTGAACTCTGTCAGCCAATAGTCTTTAAGGTACTGGCCTACAATGGGCATGATGTCATGCACTATAAATGCAGACAAATGTGTGTATGGGCCCCTTGCCTGCTGGATTCAGTTCCATTTCCCTACTAGCACAGAGGAATGTTGGTTATTACTTTTATGTGAGTCTAACCATAAATAAATAAACTTTTATTATACTCCATTCTAGGCTAGAGTGGGACTATTCTATTATGAATTGCATCAGGTTAGTGCCCACACGGAGCCTGTGCCCATGCTATCACTGGGACTTGTGCAGAAATCTGTTGCATTTTCCCACCTCCACCCACGGAACTTGATCCCTCCTACTAAGCAGGGTTTTTTGTTGCAACCACTCAAAGGCTTCTCTGATTTCTGCCAGGCATGCTTTTCTCAGGCTTAGCTTGTGTTCCCAGTTTGGGTCTATGAATGCCTGACCTGAGCCCAGGTCAGTAACCTTGTAGCTCACAACTCCCTGAAAACTCTAGCCTCCACTCAAACCTTCTCTATTTATAAAAATGATATAATTACTCTAAATTATTAGTGTTTAAGCTGCCACCACCAAGAAACCATTTTGGGATTCACATTGCCCTGCACCCGCAATGGTGACACCTACTGGCTAATATAAATAATTACACATACAATGATTTTCTAAAAACTTTAACTGAGGTAAGATTATTTGGTTAGTAAATATATAAATAAAATTGAAAATTGCAAACAACCTAAAGAAAATTGAGGACAATATCACCATTTAGAAATTTAGCAACCATGTTGTTTGTACTACGGATGAAAATCTGCAAGAATTGCAGGAGTTTACTATGTACATTGTTTCTGTGATCATGGGGCTCAGCTTTGTTTTTATGTTATACCCTTAAAATATGGTTTGATAATAAAGTCAAGAATGGGAAACTTGTAAAAATAATACAGTCTTTAGAGATGATGATGAGAAGTTAGCTTAAAGAATTCATTCCATTTAAAAGGATAGCATTAATTTGGCAAACTACAATCCATGTCAATGGGTTATGAAACCTTACAAAAGAGTACTGAGAGATTATCTGAAAGGATTCATGCTGTTGAAATTGACAATAAAATCTATTAAAAAGTTATGATGTTAGCAGATAGAGCATCTCCCCAGGAAGGCAATCTGCATGCCATTCACATAATATCCAAAGATGAAATGTTCTCATTAATGGAAAAATTTAATACCTTGGAATCACATGTGTAGGATGAGAACCAGAAATTAATTGATTTGATGAAGTCATTAGAAATATTCACAAGTCAAAATATTCAGGCTTTAAATAAGACAGTGATGAAAGATTTGAATTGATTGAGGAAATGGTCAAAATTGATGAGCAAGGATAGGAGTTTCAGGCAAAGTATTTAGCATTGCCAGTACCTTTCAGAGTCAGAGATGACTTACCAAAAAGTTTAGTTACTTATCCCATTATTACCTCTGACAAACCAACAAGTACTCAATACCCAAATGGATACAAAATGTGTAAATAGAAACACACATGTATGAAAGATATAAAAGAAATCAAGCAAGCAGTAGTATCTTACATCATGCATCATCATTTGTTAAGGAGATGGCGAAGACATGGGCTTCAATCAATAAGGTTACTCCACATGATTGGCTTCAATTAGTCTCAGAAGTCCTTGAAGATTGGCTACAGTTACAGTGGGAGTTCTATTGGAGAGTAGAGGCTAATACTTAGAACAAGAAATAAGGGTCAAGGGATTTGAGGCTTTCCAAGATCAAATTCTTGGAGAGGGCTATTAAGTTGATTCACCAAGTCAAATCATTTATTTATTTATTTATTTATTATAGATTTCTGCCTCCTCCCCGCCACCGCCTCCCATTTACCTCTCTTTCCCCCAACAACTCCCCCTCCCTCAGCAGCCCAAAGAGCAGTCAGGGTTCCCTGTCTTGTGGGAAGTCCAAGGATCTCAGATTCTGAGGACACCATAGAGAAAATAAATGCACTGATAAAAGAAAACAGCAAAGCCAACAAATTCTCATCACAAACATTCAGGAAATATGGGACACAAGAAAAAGACCAAACCTAAGAATAATAGGGATAGAAGAAGGAGAAGAGTCACAGCTCACAGGCACAGAAAATATTTTCAACAAAATTATGGAAGAAAACTTTTCCAACATCAAGAAAGATATTCCTTTGAATATTCAAGTCAAATCATTTATAATGAGCACATCTTGTCCCAAGGCCATACAGCATCCTTAAATGCTTGAAACAGGATGAAATAACTTAACTAGGAAGAAGAATTGAATCATATGCTAAGGTTAAACAAGGCCAAAGAATTCTTTAGTAACTTTTTACAAAGATTAACAAAGGCTGTACAAATAGGGGTAACAGATCCAGAAGCTATATGAGTACTTACTGAATCTGTGGCTTTTGAAAATGCTAACTTGAAATACAAAAGAGATACTTGGGCTGTTCAATGTCAAATCAGTACCAATGGATCCTGTACACAGTAAATGTTGAGTCATTTAACCATAATACTGAGGTTTTGGTAGGGGAAAAAATTTCCAAATGTAAGAGGAATCAAAATGCCAAGTAGAAAAGGACATATGGAAATGATTGTAGACAAAGCATTCCTAGAAATAAATTTTCTGCTAGAAAGACAAAACTAGAAGGTTTTGAATTTCTGGATTATGTAGAAGATGTGGCAAAAGTTGATATTTTATCAATGAAAGTAGATCAACAAGAGACAAATAGGGCAACCCATTACCATCTGGAAACTCCTTGGGGAGCCTCTTGCAGGCCCCTAGGTCAAACATGATCCAGTTACTTCCAGTCACTGTGGAGGACATGTTTCCCCAAGAAAATTAAAAATCTGTTGTAAAATACCGTGCTGCTCTGGATGATAGAAGAAAAATGGAATATGATTTAAAAAATCTAATTGAAAATAGGAAATGTAGATTTTGGCAGACTTCTATAAATGATCAAGGACCAAAACTGAGAATATGAATAAATAACATTGTAATTCATGGATTACTGGGTATGGGTGTAACTACTATTACTTCAGAATATTGGCATCTGAATTGTCCTATTTAGGAGGCAGATGTTTAATTCCTAGGAATTGGAATCTTATCTCAATTAAACCAAGCACAATATGGGTTGAATGCATAGAGCCAGAAGAGCAGAGCAGAAGGAAAAGGCTATATGTGACTAATATTGCAGCCAATCTATTGTGCTGTAAAATACTGCAGCAATGGAATACCCCGATTAACACTCCTAAAGTCACAGAAGCAAAACTAAAAGTAACTCTTGTTTCTGAGAAGGATATAGTAAGGCACTATAAAAAACAATCACAAGCCATTCAGGCTATATAAAAACACAAAACAACTAGCAAATCTTCAGAGGTACCAATGGCCCTAGCTTTTAAATGATTAACTAAGGAACAAATATGGGTTAAACAATAGCCTTTAAACAGAAGAGAACTTCTAGGATTTACAAAAGATGGTACAGAGCAACTAGATGTCTACCATATTGAAGAATAAACCAGACCTTCGAATTCTCCTGTATTTGTTGTTAAAATGAAATCTGGAAAATAGATAATGGTGATATATCTAAGAGCTGTCATTGTGGTAATCCAACCAATGTACCTTCTACAATTTGGAATTCATTTGCCTTCCCTATTACCTAAAGGATGGAATCTTATAGTAATTGATTTAAATGAGTGTTTCTTTACTATACCTTTATAATAAAAAGACAAAGAAAAATTTTCCTTCACAGGGAATGCTAACTATCCCCAAACTGTGCCAATATTTTGTAAGTCAGCCTTTGGAAATAATATGTAAACAATTTCCTAAATCTATAGTTTATAATTACATGAATAACATTTTTCTACCTAATTGAAATGGAGATACATTAGAATGTTTAAAGAGGTAAATAAATTTTTCCCTAAGTGGGAATTAAAAATTGTTCCTGAAATAAAATACAAAGAGGAGATTCTATTACCTATGTTATACAATACATTTACAGAAAATTAACACAAGAAGCACAAATTAGGAGACACCAAATGTGTACTCATAATGACATTCAAAGATTACTAGGAAACGTTTCCAATCTACAGCCCACTTTTGGGATAACAGCTGACCTAATAGTTCATTTAAAAAGAAAACTTTAGATGATGACAAAGACTTAAATGGTCCCAGGGAATTAACAGATGAAGATGAAAAAGAATTGACTTTGATTGAAGAGAATTTAAAGGAGGCACACATGGATTGGGTGCAACCAAATCCTAACTGTATTCTAGTCATATACCCTCCAAATTTTCCCCTATAGGAATTTTAAGGCAGGTGGAAGATATAATTTTCGAATGCATCTCTTTACAACAGAAACTGAGTGAAAAATTAAAAACTTATGTGGAAAAGATCTTTGAATTAATTATAAAAGGAAAATTGAGACTTTGTCAGTTATCAGGAATAGACCCTGCAGAGATTATAGTACCTTTTTACTAGTGATGAAATTAAAAGTTTATGGGAAGACAATGAACTCTGCCAGTGAGTATGTGCTAATTTTTAGGAGAAATTAATAACAAGTATCCCAAAATTTGACTGAATTAACCTTATAAAAAGTGCTACTTAGATCCTTCCCCACATTGTACATGACATACAAATAACGGAGCCTATACATTCTATACTGATGTAAATAAATCAGAAAAGGCAGGTTACAAATCACAAGAATTAATTAAGGTGGAACAAAGCCCTTATAATTCTGTTCAAAAGTCAGAATTATATGCTATTTAAACAGTACTAAGGGTTTGTAAAGAAGCTCTCAGTATAGTTACTGATTTACAATATGCAAAAAGAGTTGTTTGCGTACGGAAACCACTAAATTTGTGCCAGATTTTGATACAGCATTGACTTCATTTATTCATTCACATTGAAGATATAATCGGGAATAGTCATTGTCCTACATACATAACAAACATCTCATACTATACTGGTCTGCCATGTCCTCTAGAACAAGGTAATGCTGAAATTGATTAATTACTGATCAGAAATGTGCTGAAAGTCTCAGAATTTCATAAAATATTCATGTCAATAGCAAAGGTTTAAAGAAAGAGTATTCTATTACAAGGAACAAGCTAAAGAGACTATAAGGAGATGCCCTACTTGTTCTTTATATATCCAAACACCTACACAAAGTAACCCAAATATGTACTCAAAGGAATGAAATCTGGCAGGTGGATGGATGTGTTACACTTTGAAGAATTTGGAAAATTAAAATATGTTTACCACACAATTGATGCCTATTCAAAATTTCAATGAGCAACTGCTTGAGCTCAGAAAAGGCTGATTTGGAAATCATGCATTTACTAGATGTTATGGCCATCATTGTTATACCTAAACAAATAAAGCCAGATAGTGGTCAAGCATGTCTCTAAGAAAGTGAAACACGTTTTTGCTTAATATAATATAAAGCATATTACAAGTGTACCAAACATTCCTACAGATCAGGCAGTAGATCAAATCAAGCTGGGCAGTGGTGGTACACACCTTTAATCCCAGCACTTGGGAGGCAGAGGCAGGCAGATCTCTGTGAGTTCAAGACCAGCCTAGTCTACAAGAGGTAGTTACAGGACAAGCTCCAAAGCAACAAAGAAAAACCCTGTCTCGAAAAACAAAACAAAACAAAAAAGAAAGATCAAATCAAAATATAAAAGATATGTTAAACAAACAGAAATAATGTGAAACAGATTGCATAAAGTTTTACTAACCTTGAATTTTCTTACCACTAATGAGAAAGGAACAACAGCATCAGAGAACATTGGTAAAGAGAAACTTCCTGAATTAAATCAGCCTATTTATTTTAAGGATGTGTTAACCTCAGAATGGAAACCAGGAGATGTTCTACATTGGGGAAGGTGTTCTGCTCTTGTTTCCACAGGAAAAGAAAAATCTATGGATATCATCAAAATTAATAAATATTTGGTTTGAAAAAGAGAAATCTCTTGAGAAGAAAAAAATGACAGCTCATCCACTGAGGTGGCAATCATACATGTGGCAAGGAAACTTCTTAAGTGTTGGGGCAGAGTTCTGTTCTTATTTTTGCAGGAAAATACCCATCTTCAAAAAGTCGAGAGACCTTAGACATCTAGATGCCTAAAGAAGAAAAGATAGATATCCAGAATCACCAAGTAAAGAGAAATTTGGCTTATGGTACCAATATCCTTTGCATGGTAAAATTTCACTATGTAAACATACATATTTCATGTGTAATCATAATTGCAACTCACTTATAGTTCCAGGACAGGAACCAAAAAAACTACGGAGAAACCCTGTCTCGAAAAATTAAAAAAAAAAAAAATCAAAGCTTGCTTTGGAGTTGAACAATAGCTATTCTTCCTTAAATCCAAGCATGTTATAAAGGAAAAATTCACAGTTTCTGTCTCATATCAGGAGTTATTTGGTATAGGACAGAAAGAAGAAAGAATTGAGGAAATCTTTTACATCTACCCACAGCTATTTTTCCTTTCTATGGTACTTTTTGTTGAATATATGTCTATATGAATATGTTTAAGTTTTCCACAATGAACAATAAATTTTCCTACAGTAATCTTTAAAGTTTCCAGGAAGAAGATGGGCCCCACAACAATAATTCCACCTGTTTGACACTATGTCAGGATGCTGACAGAAATACTTTCAGATTGTTTTTGGGTTACAAGCTGTACAAGATGATTCCAACTTGATTAGCTGTGATGGTGCACCTTCTTACAATGTTCTGGCCAGTACTTCAAATAAGAACATCACAAAAACCCTACCAACTACTCCAAGAATCCTGGCAATTATACCAGACAGTAATCTTGAAACTTAACCATCATTTTGCTTCTTATAGGATCCCATAAAAATGAGTCTACTCCCAGGCCAGTTGGAGGTAATTCTAGAAGACAATATCCTCTCTTCTAAAAAATATTGTCCTCAAGGTTAAGGTCATCTATTTACGCGTTGTGTTTTTTCAGGGTCAGTTTGTGATCTCCAACAAGGCAAATTTTTCTTTGCTTCTTGAAACATACTTTCTCATGTATCTCCAGTTGAATGTCATTCATACAATGGCAAATATAGATTTAAAAAATTGGTTATGTATTATTTCCAATTGCTGATTTACAAAATATTGGCACATAGCAAGGCTATTTAAAATTCCCTTTGGGAGAATCTTCCAATGATAACTTTTAGCAGGCTGAGAATTATTGTAAGTAGGCCCTATGAAGGCATTTTTTTCTGTGTTTTTCTTGTAAAGGTAAAGTGAAGAAACAATCTTTTAAATCAAAAGCTATAAGAGGTCATCCTTTAGGCAATAAAGAAGGCTAAGGAATGCTAGACTATAGAGAGCCCATGGATGAATCACCTTATTATCAGTTCTTAGATCTGCCACCATTCTCTTTTTTTTGCAGATTTCTTTTAACAACAAATATAGGAGAATTTCAAGGTCTAGGTGATTTTTCAATGTGCTGAGTATTTAGTTGCTCCTGTACCAGTTGTGCTAAAGCCTGAAGTTTCTCTATTGTTACAGGCCACTGTTTAAACCATATTGGTTTATCTGTCAACCATTTTAAAGGTAGGTCAGTTGGTGTCTTTGAAAAACCAGCAGCTGTTGCCCCCTCTTCTTCTACAACCTGAATGGTCTGGAAATGATTTTCCTTTACAATTCCATAAAATGACTAAAACAGATTTGACATAGGGGCCTGTAAGAAACTCCTCAAGGAATTTTCTGATTGCAAATAATTACCTGGAATATCCCTTATTGATCTGCATTCATTAGTCCAATGACTGCTGTTGCTATACTTTCTGCATAATCCAGAAGGGAGGGGCCATTTGAATGGATTATTCTCAGAAAAAAAAAAGTTGTTTCTAGGAATGACCTGTCTACAATCCCTTTTAAGGTGGTGACTTTGCCAAAATTATAACAGTTGACTTTGATTTTTTTCTTAAACTTCTGGAAAATCTCTCTCTTATCCATGCATTTTCATGGTCATGAGATTCAATATTAATTGTATTATGAATCCTTTCCTCCAAAGGTCCTGACTTTGCCTTTTAAGACCTAATTTTCTTTTTTCATAGAGAATTGACATTTTCAAAAGATACAGTTTTAATTATGATTTGTCTAGTTTCTGAATTTGGTATATTTCTATTTATTGCTGAAATCAATCTTTGTAAGAAATTGATAAAGTCTTCTTTTAGGCCCTGCATAACTTTAGTAAATGACTCAATTTTCTTTCCTATTTCTCCAATTCTCTTCCAAGCATTCAAAGCTCCTGCATGGCTTAAATTCAGGGTTTGGTCATCATATACAATTTTTCTTTCTATAGAAGCATATTGTCCTTCATGAATTTGATATTGGGAGATTTATCTACCTCTAGCTTTATCTAATTGTTCAATATTCTTAGCTTCTTCTTTGCACCAGGTACTCCATTATAATTGTGGAGTTGGCTCTAAAATGCTTTTAGCCAATTCTATCCAGTCTTAATGTTTAATTATATTACAAACTGACCACAACTTTAACATTTGTTTCACAAAAAGGAAATGCACACATATGAGACTGTTGATTTTTTGAATCTCCTTAAATCAACCACTGGCCCAAGAGTCCAGTTAAATGTAACAGAGCCTCTTCCATTTGGCAATTCATGTAAGGTTACTGTATATACTGAGATTTGCTGCCTGAAAATCTTAGGATATTTCTCTCTATTCTTATAATGGAATGCTGAAAGTAGGCTCTCCATTAAGTTCCTCTGTGTGCATTTGAATATCTCTGTGATCTGTTTTATTAGATTTTTCTAAGGTCTATATCTTAGCACTCAGATTAACCAACATTTTTAACAATAAGACAAAATGATAAAGTTGACAGTGTTTGCAATTAACATTATAAAAATCCCATCTAAATTAAATACCTTCTCATTAATTACTCCATATTCAAAATGTCTAGCAGATTATCACATAGATACCCAATTGCTTCCATAGGAATGGCTTTCCCATTATTTTAATGTGTGAAAAATTTTCACTTCAACTAATTCCACCCTTTAAGAATTCCCAATTATCTTACTAAATCTACTGATGAAGTTGATAAAGATGTGAGACTTATTTGTGCTGAATAGAACAGTAAAAGCCTGAGTAGATTTCAAGGCAGCAGCCCAAGAGGAATTTCAGGGACAATCCACAACTCATGGTTGAGAGAGAATGAGAGAGAGAGAGAGGAGAGAGAGAGAGAGAGAGAGAGAGAGAGAGAGAGAGAGAGAGAGAGAGAGAGAGAGAACTGTCTGCAAAACATACAGTTAATTGTTTGGAAATAGCACGTGTGTGACAGGAAGCTGCCTGAAGGCAGAAACAGTCTAGGGTAGATGAGTCCTGTGATGTTTGAAGATCATGTGCTTCTGGAGTTTTGGTGGCAGTTGGAGATTGTTTCACGGAGGCTATAATAGTAAAATCCCAAATTTGCTCAGAAAAAAAAAGAATAGAAAGCATAACCAGCTGGGATTGAAGTCCCACATGCAACTCTAAACTGAGCCAGTGACTTTTTCATGAATTAATACACCAAAAATTAGTGCCAAATTTAGCAAAGATAGTAAAAACACAGAGACATATATTGGGGTTCACTCTGAAGATCAGAAAAACTAAGTAGCCAAGCCATTAGAGATCTCTTAACAACTCTTCAGACTGAAAGAGAATGACTTCCTGTCTCATACCTTAATGTATTCTTCTCTAGTGCTGGAATTCACCACCACTGCCTCACCTCTATTGCTAACTAGTGTGTCTCCTGGGATTAAAGATGTGTGCCATCACGGCATGGCTTGTGTGGTTGACTAGTGTGGCTGTTTTATGTTTGATCTTCAGGCAAGCTTGATCTATTAAAGTATAAATGAAATATTACGACATCTGAGGTCCCCTTGCTACAGTTTCTTTAATTTACTTATCCAAGTAAAAACAAACAATAAAAAAGTTTAGCAGGTAAAAACTTACATCTGTTTCAGTGGACCTGAAAATTTAATAATCCCAGTTCTTAAAGTCACAATTTCACCATCACTGTCATAATTAGTAGTTGTGTGAGACTTTCTATCACTCCGTAAATACTTTGCTCTTCTATGTTGAGTTTATTATTTGCTAGAGAGAAAATCCTGGCATCAATGCTTTGGTCAAAATCCTTTTCTGCAGACTCACTGTGAAAATATTGATAGTTAAACAAGTACTTAGTCATTTGGTTTCTTTTCTTGTTTATAAGGCAAAGATGCTAACAGTATTTGTGCCCTATTTTTAGGGTTGGGAAAATGTTTTAGTAGGATTAAAATAGATTTAAAAATAAGCATGTAATAAATATGTGGAACCTGACTAATTTTAATTGCTCCTGATACTGTGTAATAACTTGTGGTATACAAATAATGGAATATAGACAAGATTTTTATAAAATCACTGCATGTGTGTGTGTCCTATCATGATTGTGCATGCATTATACATATATATGTGTTTAATAAGCAAATATGGAAACAGTAATAGTACTTAGGAATAGTATACTGATATTTAAAGCAATTCATGAGGATTAACTTTAATATGTTGTTTCAGTTTTTCCAGATGCTTCACTAGAAGCATGGTAAGAGTGATGTTCTGTCATAAATATGATCTATTTTAAAAGACAACATAAACCAAACTTTAAAGTTTCACATCAATAGTTTCAGTACATGTCCTTAAATATTTATTTTCTAACAGGATTTAGAAATTTAAGTAATCCTTAAATTAATTTGACATAGTAATTTTTGTAATTTAGATTTTGAGTTATTATCATCAATGTTTAAGAATATTTAAATATATCTTCTAAATAACTTCTAACATATTTTATTCTCATGTAATTTCCTTATTCTTTTTATTTAAATTTATTTATTTTTTAAAACAATATTTTCTCATTTTACATACCAATCCCAGTTCCTACTTTTTCTCCTTATCCTTTTTCTTTTACCTTCCCCCCACCCCACTCCCATCTACTTCTCAGAGATGGTAAGATTTCTCACAAGGAGTTAACAAAGTCTAGGTCATCAATTTGAAGCAGGACCAAGGGCTTCCCCCTCCCATATCTAGACTGAACAAGGTATCCCTCCAAAGAGAATAACATCCTAAAAAGGCATATCAAGCAATAGACATAAATCCTTGCCTCACTGTCAGTGGCCCCAGTCTGCCCCAGCCATGCAACTGTCACCCACATTCAGAGGGCCTGGTTTGGGCCTATGCAGATTTCCCCACTGTCAGTCAAAACTCAGTGAGCTCCCACTAGCTCAGGCCAGTTGTTTCTGCAGGTATTCTCATCATGGTCTTGAGCCCTTTGCTCACATTATCACTCCTCCCTCTATCCAAAAGGACTTTGGGAGCTTGTTCCAGTGTTCTGCTGTGGATCTCTATATCTGCCAATGCTTCTGTGATGACAATTAAGGTATCCATCAATCTGATTAAAGTGGTAGGCCACTTCAGGCACCCTCTCCACTATTACTTAGAGTCTCACCTGGGATCATCCTAGTGGATTCCTGGGCATTCCCCTAGTGTCAGGTTTCTTGCTAGCCTGATAATGGCAATCAAGACATCTCTTTCCTTGATCTCTCTCTCTGTCCTTTCCTCATCACAACCATCCCATTTCCTCATCTTCTCATCCCCCATCCTTCCTCCTCTCCTCTTCCCCTTCCACACGCTCTTCTCTCCTCCATGCTCCCAATTTTCTCAGGAGATCTTGTCTATTCCCCTTCCCAGGGGGAGTCATGTATATCTCTCTTATGTTCTCCTTGTTACCTAGCTTCTTTTAGGTTATGGACTATAGATTGGTTATCCTTTGTTTTTTCACCTAATATCCACCTATCAGTGAGTAAATACCATGTTTGTCTTTCTGGGTCTGAATTACCTCACTCAGAATGGATTTTTCTTTCTAGTTCTATCCACTTTCATGCAAATTTCAAGATGTCATTATTTTTTTACCATTGAGTAGTACTCCATTGTATAAATGTACCACATATTCCTTATCCATTCTTTGGTTGAGGAGCATCTAGGTTGTTTCCTGGTTCTGGATATCAGAATAATGTTGCTATGAACAAAACTGAGCAAATGTCTTTGTGGTATAAGTGTGTATACTTTTGGCATATGCCCAAGAGTGGAACTGCTGGTCTTGAAGTACACTGATTCCCAATTTTCAGATAAACTGCCATCCTGATTTCCAAAGTGACTGTACAAGTTTGCACTCCCACCAGCTATGGAGGAGTGTTTTTCTTACTCCATATTTTTTCTAGCATGAGCTATCAACAGTGTTTTTGATCCTAGCCATTCTGACTAGTGTAAGGTGGAATCTCAGAGTTGTTTTGATTTATTTTCCCTGATGGCTAAGGATATTGAGCAATTTTTAAGTGTCTTTCTGCTATATTTGAGATTCTTCTGTTGTAAATTCTCTGTTTATATGAGTACCTCATTTTTAAATTGGATTATTAGACATTTTGATATTAGTCCTTTGATTTCTTCATATATTTTGGAGATGAGCTTTCTTTCTATTTGGTTGGTAATTTTTTTTCCCATTCAGTTGCCTGCCATTTTTTCTTATTGACTGAAGCCTTACAGAAGCTTCTCAATTTCAGAAAGTACCATTTATTTATTGTTGCTATCAGTGTCTGTGCCACTGGTATTACATTTAGGAAGTGGTCTCCTGTGCCCATGTGTTCAATGATACTTCCCTTTTCCTCCTCTATGAGGCTTACTGTTGATGATTTCAGTCCCCAATTTGTTTATTTCCTGTCATCTACTCCTGGGTGAGTCTGCCTCTTTTTGTTCTAGAACATTCAGGTGTTCTATTGAGTCACTAGTATGAGATTTCTCTACTTTCTTTATGTAGGCACTTAGTGCTATGAACTTTCCTTTTAGTATTGCTTTCATAGTGTCTGAAAAGTTTGTGTATGTTGTACCTTTTTTTCTTTGAATTCTAGGAAGTCTTTAATTGCTTTCTTGACCCAGGGGTGATGTAACTAAACTTTTTTCAGTTTCCATAAGTTTATAAGCTTTCTAGAATTTGTCTTTTGTTTAATTCTATCTATAAACCATGGTGATTTGGTATGGTACAGGAGTTATTATACTTTTGTGTATCTATTGAGATTTGTTTTGTGATTGAATATTTGGTCAATTTTAAAGAAAGTTTCATAAAGTACTGAAAAGAAGGTATATTCTTTTTATGTGTGTGGAATGATTTATAAATGTCTATTAAGCCCATTTTAGTCATAGTATCTGATAGCTCCCTTGCTGCTCTGTTAATTTTCTTCCAGGCAGACTTGTCCATTAGTCAGAGTGGGTGAGTTTAATTCTCCTAATCTTAGTGTGCAGAGTGATGTGCGATTTAAACTTTTGTAAGTTTTTAAACTATGTGGGGCATAGATTTTCAGAATTGAATCTTCACCTTGATCGATTTGATTGTTAATTCCTTTTCTTTTGTTTTCTTTCTTTTTCTTCTTCTTTTTTTTTGTTGTTGTTAGTGCTTGTGTATATCCCTTCATTGGGGTTTCCTGGTGTGAATTTATCTGTTGCCTGTGTTCCGGTACCTCCTGTAGGGCTGGATTTGCGGATAAGTATTATTTGAATCGGGTTTTGCCATGTAATATCTTGTAATCTTCACCTATGATGACTGAAAGCTTTTTATGGTATGGTAGTCTGGGCTTGAATACATAGTCTCAGTGTCTGCATAACATCTGTTCAGGACATTCTTTGCTTTCAGGGTTTCCATTGAGAAGCTGGGAGTAGTTCTGATAGGTCTGCCTTTGTATGTTACTTGGCCTTTTTCCTTTGTAGTTCTTTAGTTCTTACTATTGTTTCTTTATTCTTTATGTTTAGTGTTTTAATTATTATACAATGAGGGACCTTTTTGTTATTCCAATCTATTTGATTTTATGTAAGCATCTTATAACTTCAGAGGCAAGTTATTCTTTAGGTTTGGAAAGTTTTCTTATTTGATTTTGTTGAATATATTTTCTGTGCCTTTGAGTTGGAATTTTTCTCCTTCTATTCCTATCATTCTTAGGTTTGGCCTTTTCAGGGTATCCCAGATTTCTTGAGTGGTTTTGTTAAGAATTTGTTGAATTTAGCATTTTCTTTCACTGATGGATCTATTTTCTCTTGGTTCTTCAATGCCTGAGACTCCTTTCATCTCATGTATTCTGTTGGTCATGCTTGCATCTGTAGCTCCTCTTCATTTATGCAGACTTTACATTTCCAGAATTTCCTCAGTTTATGTTTTCTGCATTGTTTCTCTTTCATTTTCACGTTTTGAACTATATAACTGATTGTTTCATGTGTTTGATTTTTTCTTGGCTTTCTTGACTTTCTTTTAGTGATTTGTTGATTTCTTCCATTTTTTTTCTTTCCTTTAATTTCTTTAAGGCATTTTTCATTCCCTCATTAAGGATTTCTATCATCTTCAGAAAGCTATATTTAAGGATATTTTCTAATGACTCTTCTGACTTAGGGTATTCAGGTCTTCTTGTTGTTGGAAAGGTTCTTTTGTTGTCATCTTATTTTTTAGGTTGTTGAATGTATTCTTGCTTGGTGACTACCCTTCTCTTCCTCCTATTGGGATAAATATAGTATCTTTGCCTCTTAGTCCAATCCTTGAAGTTGGTGTCTATATCTCAGGGATCCTCTCTTGGAACACTCATTGCTGTTGCTGTCTTTGTAATAGGGAACCAATATTTTTTCTCTCTTAATTTTAAAAACTATTTTTTTCTCATTTTACATACTAATCCCAGTTCCCATTCCCTCTCCTCCTCCCACCTCTTCTACCTTCCTTCCCCATCTTACTCCCCCATGCACTCCTCAGGCTTCCCATGAAAAGTCAACACAGTCTAGCACATTACTTTGAGATATTACCAAGGCCCGCCCCACTATATCTAGGCTGAGTAGTGCTTTGAGATAGTACCAAGGCCCGCCCCACTATATCTAGGCTGAACAAGGTATCCCTCCAAAGAGAATGGGTTCCAAAAAGCCAGTAGAAGCAGTAGGAATAAATCCTGTTCTCACTGCCAGTAGCCCTGCAGTCTGCACCAGTTATACAGTGATCACCCATATTCAGAGGGCCTAGTTTTGGTCTTATGCTGTTTCCCTCATTCTTAGGCTGGTGTTGGTGAGCTCCAATTAGCTTGCATAAGCTGTTTCAGTGGGTATCATTTACACAATAGAGTATTACTCAGAGGTAAAAAACAATTGCATCTTTAAATTTACATGTAAATGGATGGACCTAGAAAAAACTATCCTGAGTGAGATAACGCAGACACAGAAAGATGAGCATGGTATGTACTCACTCATAAGTGGATACTAGCAGTAAAGCAAAGGATAAGGAGCCTATAGTCCCTGGCCCCAGAGAACCCTAAGAGACACATATGTAGGGGAAATAGACAAGGTCTCCTGAGAAAATTGGAAGTGTAGGGGTGGGAGAAAAGTGAGGGCAGAGGGGAGGATGATGGAAGAAGAAGAGAGGGGTAGAGAAATTAAGGGAATGGGATGATCAAGATAGGGGAAGGACAGAGATAGAGAGCAAGGAAAGAGATATCTTGATTGAGAGAGCTATTATGGGCCTATCAAGAAACCTGGCACTGGAGAAATTGCCATGAATCCAAAAGAATGACCCCAGCTAAGCAATAATGGAGAGAGTGCCTGAATGGACCTTTTTGTGTAGTCAGATTGGTGACTGTGTTAAATGGTATCATAGAACCTTCATCTAGCAACTAATGGAAGCAGATGCAGAGATCCACAGCAGAGCACTGGACTGAGTTCCCAAGGTCCAGTCAGAGTGGGAGGAGTGAGAATATGAGCAAAGAGATCAAAACCATGATGGGAACACTCACTGAAATGGTAGCTCACCAACTCCAGCTGTACAGGGAAGGACCAGCACAGAACCATACTAGGTCCTCTGAAAGGGGCTGACAGCTGTATGGCAAAAGTTCACTGGCAGCGGCACCAGAATTTATCCCTACTGCTTGTACGGACTTTTTGGAAACCTATTCTCTTTGTATGGAGACCTTGCTCAGCCTAGTTGTAGTAGGGAGGGCCACTCTTGGTCCACTCTGCAGTCACTGTATCTGGGGATTGGTTCATTTGGAGGCAGCAGCATGGGACTTGTAAATTATAGTGGTTGATGGAGGGGGTGGTTCAGGTTGCCTAATATACTGTATTCTGATAGAGATTTTACTACCTCAAATTTCTTTTACGTAGATAGGAAAACAAAATTGATAATTATCTATAAGCCAATTCAAACCACTGAAATATTTTTGGCTTCTCTGTCAAATTCACCATGGCACAGTATTCAAAAAATAAAGAGAAATAAACAATAATTTTATGTGCATTTGAGTTCTGCCAATCATCTCCCTATTCATTTATTTATGCATATATATGTTCATGTGTGCCCATAAGTATGTATCTATTACTCATTTATCTAACATTTTTTAATCTGTGTGTGTATGTGCATGTACCAGTCTATCATTCAATTAAAATTTAGAATCTAATTTTAGATAAAGAGATACAAATGTGCAGACCATTATTATGTCAGGTAGAACCAGATGCAATCAGATGATGCAGGGTCATGAACTTTAATATAGTAATACTTACTGAAAGGAGCCTTTGAGACTAGCTGTTCACATCTTCCTTCATTCAAAAACAAAAAGCATCTATTTGACTAGTATTATGCTTAAATATTCCACTATATGGTAGATGCACATTGACAAGACACAGATTCAGTTCCTGCCCCACAAGTATCTTAATGTTTAATTAAACATTACAGTGTTTTAAAATGTTGCTGAGTGACTAACATGCTGTAAAAATATACATGCATAAAACGTAGTTATCAATAATCATACTTCACAAAATGTTTATGTATATTCCAGTTCAAATGCAATTGATCTTATAATAAGAAAAACCCATTTACTTTTGATACTAGAGCATTTCCTGGATCCAAAGAGCATTATGATACATGAAGTGATGGAAATGTTTTCCTCTTAGGGGTGGAGAGATGGACCCACAGTTAAAGTAGCATAGCCCTTGCAGAAGTTTGCAGTTTGTTTGCCAGAACCCACTTCAAGTAGCTCATAAACACCTGTAACTCCAGCTCCAGGAACCTTAAACCCTCTTCTAGACTCCAAGAGCACCTACATTCCTGTGCCCATACCCTTTTATATACACAAATACTTAAAACAGTCATATTGTGTATAAAGAAAATTGCAAGTGTTTTCCATTGACATTTTTATAATTTCCAGATGTATGCTTCATTTTGAATAATTTATTTTAAGGATAATTTGCAAAAACCCTCTGAAACTTACATTAGAGAATCCTAATAGAAGGATATATTTTCAGCAAAAAATGAATAGCTAGATACAATTTTAAGAGAAATGGTTTCAAATATTTCATTCAAAGAAGGAACTACCAATTCACATAAAGTAGATGCAATATTTGTTCTAAGGTGATATTACCATGATTAATTTTTTAATTTTTTGAAACCATCAAATGACATTATTGACACTCACTGTCAAACACATAAAGATATGAAATTTAAAACTTGTTTGTTTTGTTTGAGATAGGATCTTATTCTGTAGTCCAGAATAATCTTGAACTTGGACAATTTTACTATCTCAGCTTCCTGTTGTGGAACATTCTTTTTGTACACTATGAAGATATGTCTTTGCCAAGGCACAATATGACTGCCTTAATAAAGAGCTAAATGGCCAATATGTAGGAAAGAGATGTTGGTGGGACTTCCAGGCACAAAAAGGACTCCAGGAAAACAGAGGCAGAGAACCCAGTAGATACAGAAAGGAATGAGGTGAAAGATGAAAGAGGTAAAAGCCATGTGGTAGAATGTCGATTAATAAAACTATGGAACAATTTAAGTTAAAAGAGCTAGTGAGACAAACTTAAGCTAAGGCTGAACTTTCATAATTAATAATAAATCTCTTTGTCATTATTCGGAAGCTAACTGCCCAGACAGAGAAAAACTCACTACAGCCTCCCAAATGCTGGAATTGCAAATATTTTCTATCACTGCTGGTATGAAAACTTCCAATCTTAGCAAGTTCTCTTTTGGCAAAAAATCAAGGAAGTCTTTGAACTGAAAGTCAGTGCTTATTAATTGGAAGGCTTTGCTAAGATTCATTTTATGTTTATATGTATTAAAATATTCCAGAGACAGAACAATACACACCTGTCAAGACCAGGAGACTGAAGCAAGAGGATAGACTACAAAAAATCCTGAATGGCTTGTGCCTATTAAGACACTGCAAAAAACTACAAAAAGAACTGAAGTATCCTTATAGTAAAGAATCAAACTGATCATTTTGAAATGATTAAAACAGGACTTCAAATGGAAGATGATGATAGTTCCTAATCTGCTCTTAACCATCTCATTTCAGTTAGAGGAGCTTGCCCAACAATAGTGAAAATTACAGGTACTTCATAAAACAATTTAAATTAGAGCAGATGTTATAATTTACTGTTGATTAGATATTAACCTTATCACACATTTCTCCTGGCAAAGTTAAGAAATCTCTGATTTAGCCTCCAGTTTAGCAGGATTATTGTGGGATGGAATCTCCCTTTAGGGCCAGGTAATTTAGGGGAATAGTCCTAATGGAAGGGTGAAGTGATAGCCTCAGGGTTTGAAGCTACTATTGACCACACACACACACACACACACACACACACACACGAACACCCTTTCTCTAACAGGTTTCCAAATCCAAATTTGAGATATACTATTAGAGGAATGAAGCACAGTAAATGGTGAATTTTGACATGGCAGATAAAATAATCGTCTTGTCACTTCCCCTTATAACACACCAAAAACATGCCATGATTCTATCTCTAACCGCTGTTATAGGAGGTGCTGGGGGTCTATCTAAAATTGAATTTAGATTTCACATTTCTCAAAGACAAATGATTACCTTTCAAAATTTGCTATCTGCTTTTAGATTCGAATTCATTACTTCAAAGTCAAATGTGTGACAGAAGACCTGCACCTGTCTCTCTCTTTTCACTGTTGTATTTTACCCCGTAAACACTGCTCTGATTCTGCTGTTTGTGCCACCTGCCGAGCATCATTCAATTTGATAAACTTGGCAGGCTTACAAACACACTGATTTGTTCTTTTTCTCATTCACTGTTGAGTCAGAATCTGGTAAATACAGCTAATGTGGAGATATTATAAGCACCTCTACTTTTATCCAACTGCAGAACAAAATTTAGCAACTCATGCTCTTTCGTGCCTTTAGTAATGTTTATGTGAGTTTTCTTAAATTGTTGCCCGAGAAAGAAGGGTATTATGTTGTTACAGTACTCTTTCCAATGTATTCTTTTTACCTTTTAACTGGAACAGAAAAATGTATGACCTTAATAAAATGAAGGCTTCTGTTACTTAATTATTAAGTAAGAAACTTCCATGGGGTTTTTAAAGGATTTTTCTTATTATTAGTGTATATTAACTATATATGATAATGGGTGCTATTATGACATTTTTACACTCATAAGCAATATATTTTGTATTCTCTCCTTTACCCTCTCTCATTCACCTTCACTCCTATTGGTTACCTTCTTCCCAACTAGTCCCACTCTATTATTTTAAGTGCATTGAAACTTTATACAATACTACAAAACAAGTTACTTTGTGGATAAAAGATTAAAACATAAACATTTGCATTATTATGTATAGTATCTACTAAAAAATAATGCCATGAATATTTAAAACTCTTAGCATTGTATGCACACAGCATGCTGTTCAATGATAGAATATGTGTGTCTTATTTTACAGAAACATGGAAACTAATACGTCTTTCTTTATATAAACATATATGTGCACAAATATGTGTATGTATACACATGTGCATATGTATTATGTACAGAAAATCATAAATATAGCTTTTTATCGAATAGCTCATATATTTTGTCTGGACCACCTCAGATCTGAATCTCATTACTAGTGACTGCTGAAGAGAACCCATATCTTTAAAAATAGTATTTTTCTTTGGGTTCACCTTCTTATTTAGCTTCTCTAGGATCACAAATTATAGGCTCAATGTCCTTTATTTATGGCTACAAACCAAATATGAGTGAGTACATCCCATGTTCCTCTTTTTGGGTCTGGCTTACCTCACTCAGGATAGTGTTTTCTATTTCTGTCCATTTGTATGCAAAATCCAAGAAGTCATTGTTTTTTACTGCTGAGTAGTACTCTAGTATGTATATATTCCATACTTTGACATCCTCCTGGATATTAACCTTCATCAGGTGATGAAAGGAGACAGAGACAGAGTCCCACATTGGAGCACCAGACTACAACCCCAAGGTCCAAACCAGGAGCAGAAGGAGAGAGAGCACAAGCAAGGAACTCAGGACCTCGAGGGGTGCACCCACATACTGAGACAATGGGGATGTTCTTTCGGGAACTCACCAAGGCCAGCTGGACTGGGTATGAAAAAGTATGGGATAATACCGGACTCACTGAACATAGTGGACATTGAGGACTGCTGAGAAGTCAAGAACAATGGCACTGGGTTTTGATCCTACTGCACATACTGGCTATGTGGGAGCCTAGGCTGTTTGGATGTTCACCTTAATAGACCTGGAAGGAGGTGGGAGGTCCTTGGACTCCCCACAGGGCAGTGAACCCTGACTGCTCTTAGGGCTGATGAGAGAGGGGGAGTTGATTCAGGGACGGGGAGGGATATGGGAGGCAGTGGCAAGGAAGAGACAGAAATCTTTAATAAATAAATAAATTAATAAAAAAATAAAATTGTGAATAAATGAAATTTCAGTAACATCTGCTAAGAATGAGATAAAATTTGGAGATGCTTAGAATTGTGTTCAGGGATAAAATTCACTATATATTGCATTGGTTTTTAAAATCTCTTCATTCTAGAAGACTTGGATGATTAGGTTCACAAGCAGAAGAAGTACAGAAAAGAAGCCAAACTTTTTTTAAAAAAATGCTGAAAATGAAATTACTCCTAGAAACTTTTTGGTTAATGTTTTATTTGTAAGATTGATTATTAAATATGTACAAATAATTTACTGCTTCACTTGTAAGATTTTATACCGGCATGTTGAAAGTATGCTAGCAGTTATTTTCTTTTTTTTTCTTATTTTTTTTATTGAAGAAAAAATATTTCCACCTCCTCCCCACCTCCCATTTTCCTCCCCCTCCTCCTGCCCCTCTCCCCCTCACCCCACTCCTCTTCTCCTCCCTCTCCAGTCCCAGGAGCAGTCAGGGTTCCCTGCCCTGTGGAAAGTCCAAGGTCCTCCCCCCTCCATCCAGGTCTAGGAAGGTGAACATCCAAACTGTCTAGGCTCCCACAAAGCCAGAACATGAAGTAGGATCAAAACCCCGGCTAGCAGCTATTTTCTATAGAATATATTTGTTGGACCAAAAAAATAAATAAATAAATAAAAATAAAAATAGTATTTTTCTTCTTTATGTGTACCTATGTGTGACTGCTTGTCTGTATATATGCCTGCATAAAGTGCCTACAGATCCCAGAAGGAGATGCTACTTCCCTTGGAGCTAGAATTACAGGCAGTTGTGAGCCGCAGACAAGGATTCTGGAAACACAATCTGGATCATTTGCATAAGTAACAAGTGCTTATAATCATTACTACATTTCCTAGTCTTACAAATAAGAACTCCATCTTATGGGGGAAAACAAATACTATTGTTCTGTTAAAGGGTATAACAATAAAATGGGTTGCTGTGGGAGTGCCTTCCACTACTTCAGCCAATAGCCGCTGAGATACCAGCCCACTAGCTGTGGTCTGTTTCTCTTTAAAAAATAACAGCCGACCTCAGCTCCCTCTCCTGCTTCTGGCTCTTGCTCCAGTGACTGGACTCCTTTCCTGGCTATTGGTTTTCTGTAAGTCTTTCCCCTAAAATAAATACCCCTTTGAATCCAAACTGGTGTGGGATTGTTTTGCGCATTATCTGGTGCCTAGCATTTGGTTTTAGAACCACCCTGCACCCCCCCCCCCCATCCTGCCTGCTTGGTTGCCTGCCTCTGGCTTCTGCCAGCCTGGCTTGGCCAGCTCAGCTTGGCATGAACCCTCCCTCAGTCATAAAAACTCCATGCCTCCTGGGATTCACAGGCCCAGACAGTCTAAGTGGGTTTTAAGCTCAGCACATGGGCAGCAGGAGTCAGAGTGCAAGCCGTTGCCACATCCAGCAGAAGTGCTACCCGCCACAGCTTTTGTATTTGCACCATCACCTTTACCCAATGGAATGAACGCTGGGTGGGCAGTCAGCCATTCTCAGTCTGCCGTTCTCACAGTGGCTGTGTCACGGTCCTTTGTATTGGGTCTGAGCAGAGCAGGCGCCCAGGGTGAGCAGTGCTGTTTATCAGCCGCTAGATTTTTGTACATCTAACTTCTTAAGTACCACAGGATCTATCTTGACACGGTTCCATTGATTCCAATCGTGACTCAGAAACAGTGTCATCTGCTGGCTGACAGGTAAAATGGCAGGTTTCATTTTTAATGGGACTCTAGCTGCGGCTTTTGCTGCCATTTTGGAAGAAATCACAAGAGGCCTATATGCCTATGGAGGTACCTCAATTTACTTGTTATTAGGCTTTAGTTTCCTTCTTAATATATCATTATGGAAGTATGTGGCATTAATTGATAGGATTAATACCATAATAGGCAAAATTGACTCCTTATTCAAGGGTACTAGGAACTTACCCGAAAGGGTCCAGGCTGTTGAATTTGACTTTCAGAAGTTATGACAGAGTTTTGATAAGGTAACAGACAGAATATACCTCCAGGATGGCAACTCACATGATATCCAGGTGCAGTTCAAGGAGGAGATGTTATCTTTGAAAGGAAACATTAAGGCCTTGTAATCACAGTTGCAGAATGGGAAACAGAAAATTAATACCATAGGAAATCACTAGAAACCTTTTCAGGTCAGGGAATTCAGGCCTTACATGAGACAATGATTAAGAGATTTGAAATGATTGAAGAAATTATTGGAGCTGATGAACCAGGTGAGAAGATACAAGGGCAGGATACAATGCCACCACCAGCTGTTAGAACTGGTTTACCTGGGGTTTGAGTGACATACCCTGTAATTTATTCTGACAAAGTGTCAACTTCTAAATGCTCAAAGGGAGCCAAAGAAGCTAGATGGACACCAGTAGGAATGAATGACCTAAAGGAAATTAAGCAAGCTTTTGTTAATTACAGCTTGCACTTTACATTTGTTAAGGAAATGATAAGGACTTGGGCTTCTAATGTCAGGGCTATCCCCCATGATTTCTCCCAGTTAGCTTCAGCTATGATCGAAGATGGACCTTTCTTGATGTTTGAAGTTTATTTCAGAGAAGAATCCAAACATATGAAACAGCAAGGAAGAGCAAAAGGTGTGGAGGTTTCACAGGATCAAATTCTTGGTGTAGGAGCTTATGTTAATCCACAGGTCCAAGCTCTTTATGATGATGAAGTATTGTCCCTATGCCACAAAGCAGACTTGAATGCCTGAGATAGGTTACCAGAGCCAGGAAGAAAGATAGAGTCATATACTAGGGTTAGGCAGGGACAGGGAGAACACTATGCTGACTTTTTGCAAAGATTAATTAAGGCTCTGAACACAGGAGTAACAAACCCAGAAGCTAGATAACTAATTCTTGAATTGCTCACTTTTGAAAATGCAAACTTAGACTGCAAAAAGATATTTGGACCTTTAAGGTCTAGTTCAGCACCTATGGATGAATAGATCCAGCATACCATGAATTTCCAGACCTTTAATTATGATCACGAATCTTGGGTAGGAGAAGAGATTTCCAAAGCAATGAGGGGACATAAACATGCCATATGTTTTAATTGTGGTAAATTGGGACATCAAAAAAGGGATTGCCGGCAAGGAGTTTCTAGGAATAGCACTTCATCTGGGAATGGCAGGAATAGAAAACCTCATCCTTCAGGTATATGTAGGAAGTGTGTTAAAGACAACATTGGACAAACAAATGCAGATCAACAACAGAGAGACAAGGCAACCCGATATCATTGGGAAACTTCCTGAGGGGCCTCTCACAGGCCCCCAAGCCAAAAGTGGCCCAGTCATTCCCAGTAACCATGGAGGATGTGTTGCACCAGGAAAATCAAAAACTATAAAAGCTTCTGTGAAAGACCATAAGGTTCTAAATGATGCAAATTTGGAGGATAATTCAGAAATTCAATTAGAAAATAAGAAGCATATATTTTGGGAAACTTCAGAGACCAAAGCTGAGAATACGTATAAATGGATTTGTGATTATTTGCTTGATAGACACAGGAGCAGATGTGAGTATCATCACTCCAGAATGTTGGCATCCAAATTGGCCTCTTCAAGAGGCAGATGTTCAATTACTAGGAATTGGAACCATTTCTCAAGTTAAACAAAGCATGAGATGGTTTGACCATATTGGGCCAGAAGGTCAAAGAGGAAAGCTAAGGCCATATGTAGCTGATATTACAATGAATTTATGGGACCATGACCTGCTACAGCAATGGAATACCCCGATTAACATTCCTGCAGTCCCAGGAATTCATAATTCTGGGAAGGATGTAATACGGTACTATGCACAAAGGTCACCAACCATTCAGGCTGTATAAGAACATAAAGCAACTAACAAACCTTTAGAGGTAACAACAGCCATACCTTTAAAATGTCTAACTGAGAAGCCAATACGGGTTAAACAATGGCCTTTAGCTGAAAATAAATTGCAGGCTTTAGAACAATTGGTACAGGAGCAATTAGATGCTTAACATATTGAGGAGTCAACTAGCCCTTGGAATTCTCCTGTATTTGTTGTAAAAAGAAATCTGGCAAATAGAGAATGGTTACAGATCTAAGGGCTATCAACAAGGTAATTCAACCTGTGGGCCCTCTACAGTCTGGAATTCCTCTGCCTTCTCTGTTTTCCAAAGGATGGCCTCTTATAGTTATTGACTTGAAAGATTGCTTCTTCACTATACCTTTACAAGAAAAGGATAGAGAAAAATTTGCCTTCACAATGCCTACTTATAATAACTCTTAGCCTACTAGGAGATACCAGTGGACTATCCTCCCACAGGGAATGCTCAATAGCCCCAGCCTGTGCCAATACTTTGTAAGTCAGCCATTGGAAATAATACATAAGCAATTCCCTAAATCTATAATTTACCATTATATGGATGACATTTTGCTATCTGATTCAAACATAGATACTTTAGAAAGAATTTTGAGGAAGTAAAGATAATTTTACCTAAATGGGGATTACAAATTCCTCCTGAATTGATTCAAAGAGGAGATTCTGTTAATTACCTAGGCTACAGAATAGGTTTACAGAAAATTAGCACACAAAAGGCACAAATTAGAAGAGACTGGTTACAGACTCTTAATGACTTTCAAAGATTGTTAGGAGACATTTCCAGTCTACTGGCTGTTGGGATAACACCTGATCTAATAATTCATTTAAACAAAACCTTAGATGGTGACAAAGATTTGAATAGTCCCAGAGAGTTAACAGCTGAAGCAGAATAGGAACTGATGATGATTAAGGAAAAATTACAGGAGGCACACGTGTATAGGGTGGATCCAAATCTTAGTTGTATTCTAGTCATATTGCCTTTCAGAATTTCTCCTATGGGAATTTTAATGCAAAGGGAGATACTGTTTTAGAATGGATCCCTTTAACACACAAACCAAGGAAAAACTGAAAAATTATATAGAAAAGGTCTCTGAATTAATTATAAAAAGTAAACTGAGACTTTGTCAACTAGCAGGTATAGACCCAGCAGAAATTATAGTGATTCACTACTGATGAAACAAAATAGTTATGGGAAGACAATGAACTATGGCAAAGGGCTTGCACTAATATTTTTGGAGAAATTAATAGCAACTATTAATTTAAGTGGTAGACTTAACCTTATAAGGAGAACTTCTTGGATTCTTCCTCGAATTATACATGATGCTCCAATAACTGGAGCCTGTACATTTTATACTGATGATAATAAATCAGGGAAGGTGGGTTTCAAATCAGATTAATTGAGTAAGGTGGAACAAAGCCCTTATACTTCTGTCCAGAAGGCAGAATTATATGTCATTCTTACGGTGTTAAGGGATTTTAAAGAACCTTTTAATATAGTTACAGATTCACAATATGCAGAAAGAGTTATCTTGCATATTGAAACTACTGAATTTATACCAGATTACACACAGTTTACTTCATTGTTTATTCAGGTACAAGACATAATCAGGAGTAGGCTTTATTTGATGTACATAACACACATCTGGGCCCATACGGGTCTGCCAGGTACTCTAGCACAAGGTAATACAGAAATTGATCAATTATTGATTGGAAGCATGTTGCAGGCCGCAGAATTTCATAAAAAAATCACATCAATAGCAAAGGTTTAAAGAAAGAGTTTTCCATTACATGGCAACAAGCTAAGGAGATTATAAAGAGATGCCCTACTTACTCTTTATATAACTAAACACTGCTACCTTCAGGGACTAACCTGAAGAGTACTCAAAGGAAGGAAATCTGGTAGATGGATGTGTTCTACTTTGCAGAATTTGGAAAATTAAAATATGTACATCACACTATTGACATTTATTCAGGCTTTCAGCAGGCAACTGCTTTAAGCTCAGAAAAAGCTGACTCAGTAATTACACATTTATTAGAAGTTATGGCCATCATGAGTATACCTGCACAAATAAAAATAGATAATAGTCCAGCTTATGTCTCTAGGAAAATGAAACGATATTTTGCTTATTATAATATTAAGCATGTTAAAGGTATACCATACAATCTTATGGGTCAAGCAGTCATGGAAAGATCAAATTGAACTATAAAGGATATGTTAAATAAACAGAAAGGGGTGGAAAATGCCCACAGAAATAGATTACATAATGCCTTATTAACCTTGAATTTTCTTAACAGTAATAAGAAAGGAACAACTGTGGCAGAAAGACATTTGATAATGGAAAAGTCTGCTGAACTAAATCAACCGGTTTATTTCAAGGATGTGCTCACCTCTCAATGGAACCAGGAGATGTGCTACATCAGGGAAGGGGTTGTGCTCTTGTTTCCACAGGAGAAGAAAAATTGTAGATACCGTTAAAATTAATAAAGGTTCTATTTGAAGAGGAGAAGACTCTTGGAAAGGAAAAATGACAGCTCCTCCACAAAGATGATATTCATATAGGTGGTAAGAAAAACATAAAGAATGGAGGCAGGGTTCTGTTCTTATCTCTGCAGGAAAACACTCATCTTTGAAAAAATTCAAGGGACCCTGGATGTTTAAATACTGACAGATGGAAAAATAACTACCTAATAGGGACTATCAAGAAAACTGAATAGGTTCTGTAAGTATAAAACACTAAGATATACTAAATTATATTTCTAAATTTATAGAGCTGGTTTTGGAGTTGTTCTCTGGCTCAGTCTCTCTCTAATTCCAAACTTATTGTTAAGAGAAAAACTCAGAGTTTCTGGAGTTTCTGTCTTTAAGAGCCATGATATGGGACAGAAAGAAATATGAGTTTAAAAAACATCATTGCTTTTCTTCATATCTATCATACCTTTCATTGAATATATGTATGTCTGTATATGTCTATATAATTAATGTTTAAGTTTTCCACAATGAACAATGAGTTTTTCCTGCAGTGACATTTGAAGTTTCTAGGAAGAAAATGGGGCCCCATAACAACATCTCCACTCAGTTGATATGACGTCATGATACTGATAGTACTACTACAAGTCCTGTTTCAGGTATCAGCTGCACAGATGGTATCAACTTGGTTAGCTGAAATGGTGCACATCTTGTACAATTCAGATTTGATCAAGGAAGACTCCCTGAAAAAATCTCCAATAGGAGTGGATGGCCCACATGTTTGAGTTCTATATCCATAACAGATTCAAAACTGTTGCCTGAGATGATCAAGCCTCACAGGATACTACAGTCAGGACTTGATCATAATTCTAAATTTTCTTCAGGTTCCCATAAGATTATTAGCACCCCCAATCAGCAAGAAGTAGCCTGGAAAACTATTCCCACATTCTCCAAAAATGTACAATGGATATTTTTCTTTGTTTAGAATGTTGGTTACAAGTTGTTATGGATAATGGTCAGGAGAAAAGCTAAACAAGGGATATTAGATTATTTTTTTAAAAGGAGTGGGAGTGTGTGGGATAATGGTCTTTTATTCTATCACATGTATTCGTTTTAATAAAATGCTGATTGACCAGTAGCCAGGCAGGAAGTATTGGTGGGGAAATGACAACCAGGCAGGAAGTAGAGGTGTGGCAATGAGAATTATGGGAAGAGGAAAGTTTCAGTTTGCAGTCATCACCAAGCCACAGAGGAAGCAAGATGTGATTGCCTTGTCAAAAAAGCTACCAAGCCATGTGGATAACATAGACAAGAATTATGGGCTAATATAAGTTATAAAAGTTAATAATAAACCCAAGATAATAGGCCAACCAGTTTATAATTAATGTAGACATCTGTGTGATTCATTGGACTTAACAACTGCAAGACTGGGTGGGACAGAAACCTCAGTCAACAAATTTCTATAACTCAAACACTTTTAGTAGATTCATGTGCACTTTCTTGTTTTGTAAATCTGTAAGTTCTTTTGTGTTATAATAGCATTTCAATTTGTAAAGAGAAATTTCAAAAATAATGTGCCATAGGACTACAAAATTAATAGTAATGGTTTTTAAATATTAATAATTTAAATAAACACATTATAATTTATTTTATTCAGAATATACAATATAAGACATTTTATATTTTAATGAGTTGTTTAGACTTTTATTGATTAAGAAAGCATTTAAAACTTGTTTTAATTTTCCCTTTCACAAACATTTTTAACAATCTTGAACAGAGAAAGCATTTGGATACAATATTAGTCATTATATTTAAATACTATAATAATTAGCTTTCTTAATTTTGATAGCAGATTTTCCTCTTAGGAAATTATTTATTTGTTAGGCTAGTAGTCTTACAAACACCACTCAAAGGTTGTATAACAAGTGTAAACACACTGGAAAGGTTAATTAATATATGAATTTTAAATCATACATAGATATTTCCAAAATTTAATTTGGGGACATTCCTATCTTAGTAGATTAAAAACTAGATCAGTTTAGTAATTAATTTTCCTTCCCATGTGCATTCTTCCTCACCAGTTCTTCCCTTGGATTGGCACTGTGCTGCCACTAAGGAAACAGAGAGGAGTAAGAGAGATCAAAGGAACTCTCACATAACTTCTCCTGCTAAGAGTCTTTGGTTTCCCGTGGTGAAAACTCTGTCAAGTTACAGGGAAGATAATTGTGTGAAAACTTTGCTGATCTCCACATTGTCTCTCAAGGTTTGTATATTACAAAACTGGGGCACACTTGAATCAATGGAAACAATGTTTCCTTTTAATATTTCCCTGGAAATCTTGCTTGGGTAAGGTGAGAATCCTAAAAGCATATTTAAAGTCAACTTCCTTAACTCTGACCAAGGAAGTGAAAGATCTATTTGGCAAGAACTTTAAGTCTTTGAAGAAAGAAATTGAAGAGGACACCAGAAAATGGAAGGACCTCCCTTGCTCTTGGATTGGGAGGATCAACATAGTAAAAATGGCAATTCTACCAAAAGCAATCTATAGATTCAACGCAATCCCCATCAAAATCCCATCAAAATTCTTCACAGATCTGGAGAAGACAATAATCAACTTTATATGGAAAAACAAAAAACCCAGGATAGCCAAAACAATCTTATACAATAAAGGATCGTCTGGAGGCATTACCATCCCTGACTTCAAACTCTATTACAGAGCTACAGTACTGAAAACGGCTTGGTACTGGCATAAAAACAGAGAAGTCGACCAATGGAATAGAATAGAAGACCCTGACTTTAGCCCACAAACCTATGAACACCTGATTTTCGATAAAGGAGCTAAAAGTATACAATGGAAAAAAGAGAGCATCTTCAACAAATTGTGCTGGCAAAACTGGAAGTCAATCTGTAGAAGAATGAAAATAGATCCATATCTATCACCATGCACAAAACTCAAGTCCAAATGGATTAAAGACCTCAATATCAGTCCAAACTACTGAACCTGATAGAAGAGAAAGTGGGAAGTACTCTACAACACATGGGCACAGGAGAACACTTCCTACGTATAACCCCAGCAGCACAAACACTAAGGACATCATTGAATAAATGGAACCTCCTGAGACTGAGAAGCTTCTGTAAAGCAAAGGACACTGTCACTAAGACAGAAAGGCAACCCACTGACTGGGAGAAGATCTTCACCAACCCCGCAACTGACAAAGGTCTGATATCCAAAATATACAAAGAACTCAAGAAATTAGACCGTAAAAGGTTAATCAATCCAATTATAAAATGGGGCACTGAGCTGAACAGAGACTTTTCAACAGAAGAAGTTCAAATGGCCAAAAGACACTTAAGATCGTGCTCAACTTCCTTAGCAATCAGGGAAATGCAAATCAAGACAACATTAAGATACCATCTTACACCGGTCAGAATGGCTAAAATCAAAAACACCAATGATAGCCTCTGCTGGAGAGGTTGTGGAGAAAGGGGCACACTCATCCATTGCTGGTGGGAATGCAAATTTGTGCAACCACTTTGGAAAGCAGTGTGGCGGTTTCTCAGGAAAGTCGGGTTCAACCTACCTCTCGACCCAGCAATACCACTATTGGGAATATACCCAAGAGATGCCCAAACATACAACAAAAGTATATGCTCAACTATGTTCATAGCAGCATTGTTCATAATAGCCAGAACCTGGAAACAACCTAGATGTCCTTCAATGGAAGAATGGATGAAGAAAGTATGGAATATATACATATTAGAGTACTACTCAGCAGTAAAAAACAATGACTTCTTGAATTTTGCATACAAATGGACGGAAATTGAAAACACTATCCTGAGTGACGTAAGCCAGACTCAAAAAGAGGAACATGGGATGTACTCACTCATATTTGGTTTCTAGCCATAAATAAAGGACATTGAGACTATAATTCATGATTCTAGAGAAGCTAAATAAGAAGGTGAACCCAAAGAAAAACATATAAGCATCCCCCTGAATATTAACCTTCATCAGGCGATGAAAGAAGACAGAGACAGAGACCAACATTGGAGCACTGGACTGAAGTCTCACGGTCCAAAGGAGGAGCAGAAGGAGAGTGAGCACGAGCAAGGAACTCAGGACTGCGAGGGGTGCACCCACACACTGAGGCAATGGGGATGTTCTATCGGGAACTCACCAAGGCCAGCTGGCCGGGGACTGAAAAAGCATGGGACAAAACCGGTCTCGCTGAACATAATGGACAATGAGGACTACTGAGAACTGAAGAACAATGGCAATGGGTTCTTGATCCTATTGCACGTAATGGCTTTGTGGGAGCCCAGGTAGTTTGGATGCTCACCTTAATAGACCTGGATGGAGGTGGGTGGTCCTTGGACTTCCCACAGGGCAGAGAAACCTGCTTGCTCTTTGGGCTGAGGAGGAAGGAAGACTTGATTGGGGGAGGGGGAGGGAATGGGAGGTGGTGGCGGGGAAGAGGCAGAAATCTTTAATAATTAAATAAATTAATTAATAAAAAAAATAAATAAAGTCAACTTCCTTGTCAGAGATACAAAGTTATAAAAAGCCATTTATATGACCTGAAGTAGGCTTATCACACCTGCACCAAGTCAACATGAAATTTTTTATATTAAGGCTCTACAACCCACCAATTGGAAATAAACTGGTTATCTGAACATCTAAGAAATGGGAGATAGATGGATAGATAGTAGATAGACAGATAGATAAATAGATAAGTAGGTTGAGAGATAAGTAATAAATAGATAGGTAAATGATGGATGGATAGATAGAGAGATGGACAAACAGATAAATTATAGGAGGATGGGTATATAGACAGGTTTCCTTCTATAACAGATCATTTTTAGCTATTGTGCATAGGACTTCCCTTCTGCTTCAGTCTTGAACATAAGGAAACCTTTTGCAGTCTTTAGCCCTTTCCTTCATGTAAAAGAACCTATAAGATGAACACTGCTCAATTTACTGGGGCACTCATTCATTTTCTTTTGTAGAACAAAAGATCACCAAGCCTTGGGACTGCAAACTAAAAGCCATGATAACCTTTTAGAAGCTTCTACATTCTCTGATTTATCTTTTGGCATCCAAATCCTTTGATTCTGTCAATTTCATCTGTCCACACTTACTGTTTTGTAACATGTTTAATTCTTTTTATGGCTCCATTGTAAAAAAGCTCAGCTCTGCCACTCCACAGAATTCATTAAGCATGAACAGGTCTTTTATTTAGAAAAGAGAAATGAAATACATTAGGTAATATAAATATACTAATTAGGTGTCTAGAAAATGTCATGGATAAGCATTATCACAAGACTGTCTTTGTAGTCACACACCCTGCCATCACTTAAGTACATTTGCAGATGCTAAGGAACATGTTACTGAGGAAATAAAGCTGCTGCAGGAGAGGATGACACTGTGTGTGTGGTTCTGTTTTCTGAGTAAGAATTCTGGAATGTGCCCTTAGAAGGCCTTGCACTCACCTTTTCTGTTGTAATCTTAGTTTTTACTACAATTTCTATGATTTGTAGATACTTCTTGTAAACTAATTTTGGCATTTTATGAAAATACCTACCAAAAGGGTGACAATGTAACTGAAATATTTAATGTCACTGGATATATTTGAGTTCCAAATGTAAATCCATCAAACTAGAAATAATGTATCCTACTCAGCCTCCACCTCCTTTTCCTTGCCCAGCACTCTATTGCTTTTGAATAAAACAAAACATAGTTCTCATTAGCAAAAAAAAAAAAAACATTGTTTAATAACAGGGTCTTTAATTGTAGAAAAGCAAATATAAGTTAACACACATTTTCATGAGAGTAAACATGCATAATTTTATATTTTCTATATTTTTGTTTGAAAAACCTCACATTGATCTGCCTTCACAGTTAATTCTTAAAATTTTATTCTTATCTATTAAAATGTTTTTATAAATAAATGACCCACAAAAGTCTCAAATTCAGTTATTTTCTAGAAAAAAATAACTAAATTGAATGATTTTAAATAGTTTTCTGTGCCTTTTAAGTTTCAGCATATTTTCACACTTTAATATGGAACAACGTTAAGATTTCGTGCTAATATAGGCAGAAGGAAATGATACACACCAATGCATTAAAATATTTTATGTTAATATTTGAATTTGTCAAGTTTCTACCTAAATTTTAAAGTAGGTTAATATAGGGCTAACAAAGTGATGCCAATTTTAATCTATAGATATTAACATTGATAACACAAAAATATGCACAACTTGTTTACCTTAAGCTTCATTGTCTATTGTCTAGCACACATTTTAAAAGTATTTCCTTAGTAGATGAATGTCAAAATAAATAAGGTTTTAAAGTACTCAAGAGAAAATGGATGATGGGTGAGTGGAAGCCAAATATATAGAACATTTTCTTCCTTTTTTATAAGAATAGTTTTAGTTTTTCTTCTTTTATTAAAAATAGTTGTTTTTTCATTCAATGTATCTTATTTATAATTTCTGCTTACTCTGCTCCTCCCAGATACTTTCTCTGTCCCCACCTAATCAGATGCATGCTCTTTCTGTCCTTTATTATAAAGAAACTCCTAAGGGATAATACAAAAAAATAAAATATTATTAAACAAAAAGAAATATATCAGAATAGGACTAGACAAACAAAGAGAGGAAAAGAATCAAGGAAAACCACAATAAGAAGATACAGACACAGAGACCCACTTGTTCCCCTATTCAAGAATACCATAAAAACACACAAAAAGTCATAATATGTACACAAAGAATGTGTGTGTGTGTGTGTATGCGTGTGTTGTGTGATGGAGAGAGAGAAAGGAAAAATAAATAAAAAATTTAAAAAGATACTATTCAAACCACAAAAAGAAAAGAATAAAAGAAAAAACCCTGACATGACATTATGAGACAAGGAACCTCCAAAGATGCTGCTGAGTTAAATTTTTTTTATTCTTTTTTAATTAAAATTTCCACCTGCTCCCCGTTTCCCATTTCCCTCCCCTCCTCCCAAATATTGCCCCCTCCCCCCAGTCCCCTCCCCCTATCCCCACTCCTCTTCTCCTCCCCCACACCATTCCCCCTCCCTCTCGATACTGAAGAGCAGTCCAAATTCTCTGCCCTGCGGGAAGACGAAGGTCTTCTATCTATGTCCAGGAAGGTGAGCGTCTAAACAGGCTAAGCACCCACAAAGCCAGTTCATGTATTAGGATCGAAACCTAGCGCCATTGTCCTTGGCTTCTCATCAGCCTTCATTGTCTGCCATGCTCAGAGAGTCCAGTTTCAACCCATGCTTATTCAGACCCAGTCCAGCTGGCCTTGGTGGGCTCACAATAAATCAGTTCCACTGTCATAGTGGGTGGGTGCATCCCTCGTGGTCCTGGTTTCCTTGCTTATGTTCTCCCTCCTTCTGCTCCTCATTTGGACCTTAAGAGCTCAGACCGTTGCTCCAAACTGAGACTCTGTCTCTACCTATATCCATCGCCAGATGAGGGTTCTAACGTGATATGCAAGATAATCATCAGTATAGGATAGGGTCATTTCAGGTTCCCTCTCCTTAGTTGCCCAAGGTACCAGCTGGGGACATCTCCCTGGACACCTGCTAACCCCTCTAGAGTCAAGTTTCTTGCCAACCCTAAGATGGCTCTCTTAGTTAGGATATATACTTTGCTGCTCCCGTATCCTCCCTTCCTATATCCCAACCATCCTAATCCCCCGAGCTCCTCCCATCCTCCCCTTCTCATGTTTCTCATCCCATTTCCCCTTTGCCCCTTGCCACGTCACCCGCAAGTTCCCAGTTTTTGCCCTGCAATGTTGTCTACTTCCCCTCTCCAGGCGGATGACTATATGATTTTCTTTGGGTTCACTTTCTTATTTAGCTTCTCTAGGATCACAAATTATATGCTCAATGTCTTTTATTTATGGCTAGAAACCGATTATGAGTGAGTACATCCCATGTTCCTCTCTTTGGGTCTGGGATACCTCACTCAGGATAGTGTTTTCTATTTCCCTCCATTTGCACGCAAAATTCGAGAAGTCATTTTTTTTTACCGCTGAGTAGTACTCTAATATGTATATATTCCACACTTTCTTCATCCATTCCTCCATTGAAGGGCATCTAGGTTGTTTCCAGGTTTTGGCTATTACAAACAATGCTGCTATGAACATAGTTGAACAGATACTTTTGTCATTTGATGGGGCATCTCTTGGGTATATTCCCAATAGTGGTATTACTGGATCTTGGGGTAGGTTGATCCCAAATTTCCTGAGAAATCGCCACACTGATTTCCAAAGTGGTTGCACAAGTTTGCATTCCCACCAGCAATGAATGAGTGGCGCACGCCGGTAGGATTTGCTGAAGGAGGCAGAGGCAGGAGGATCACGAGTTCGAGGCCAGCCTGGGCTGCTGAGTTAATTTTATGTTTGTTAACTAAGCTGGTCTTGTGGCCTGACTTTAAGAGTAGCTTGTTTCCCTAGTGAAACTCCACTTGAGAATGCAAACTTCCATTTGCAAGTGGCTATCAATTGTAGATGATTGCTTCTGGGTTAGGGATGGAGGCATTTGTCTATTAATTGTAGACTGTTCCTTTGTTAAGGTGGAGGCATGTGGCTATCAATTGTAGACTGGTCCTGGGTTAAGGATGGAGGCACATGGCCATTTCTCCTTCCAACCCTACAACCCTATTTTGTGCAGACCCATACAGATCTGAGCATGTTATCTCAGTCTCTGTGAGTTCATCTGTGTATTGGTTCTTAGAAGGTTTTCTATGCTTGGTATCTTCTCTTGCCTCTGGCTCTTACACACTCTCTCCCTCCTTTTCAGGAGGATTCCCCTGAGCCTAGAGTGATGAATATGATGGAGATCCAATTTAACAAGTAAGAGTTCCAACATCTCTCACTCTGTATATTGTCTTGCTGTGTGTCTCTATATTTGTTTCCATCTTCTGCAGGAAAAAGTCTCTCTGATGATTCTTGAACAATGACTCATCAGAGAAACTTTCTATTTTTACAACAGAAAATCATTACCAGTTATTTTAATGGTTTTGTTGTTATGTTCCTTTAGTATATAACAAAAACATTTGGTTTTACCTTAGTTCTCTGGACTGCCTAGTTTCAGGTTATTGGTCACCTAAGAAACATCAAGTATGGGTTTCAACTTGTTCAATGGGCCTTAAGTCAAATCCAATATTTGTTGGTTACTCTCCTAAGATTTGTGCTACCATTGTACTAGTATATCTTTCAGGCAGGACAATATTATAGATCAAAGAGTTTGTAACTGGGTTGATATTTATATTTATTTTTTGTGAGTGTGCAGAGTACTTTCTAGCACCCAAATCACTAGCTTGTAGGGGTAAAGGTTCTAGATGACAGGTTGACTTCTCTGTGTGTTCATGAATTGTGTTGGTATTATCTTCAGCAGTAGAACATTTACATAAGTTTGTGGAAAGCAAACTGTTGTCTTGGCAAAGACCTGGGCTGTTTGTGGATTTCCATGAGAACCCTTTGACTAACAACACAATTTGTTGGAACCCAATCTTGGTACTGGATGAATCATTTGGTGACAAGAGATTGCCACCCTATTATTTAATATATTCATTTAGATCATCTTCATATATATGTAAAGCTTCTACTGTATGAGGCTTTCATTCTACCCTCAAATGGCCTTAGCTTTAGCTACCATATTCCCTTGTCTTTCTCTTCCTGTGCTTCCCATTTCTAGTCCCAATCTTTATCCATAACAATCTATTTTATTTCCCTTTCCTAGGAAGAGCTGTCTGTCCCCACTCGGTTTTTACACTATGACTGAACTTCTATAATTATAACTTGCTTATCATTGACTTAATGCCTAATATCCATATGGAAGTGAACACAAGCCATATTTGTCTTTCTGGGTCTGGGTTATTGCACACAGGGTGATTTTTCTCCAGTTCTAACTTAAAACTTATAAATTTCATGATTTCATTTTTTAAATTAAATTTTCTTTAATGTCTTAGTAGTATTCCATTCTGTAAATGTACCACATTTTCTTTATTCATTAATCTGTTGAGGAACATGTAGTTTATCTTCAATTTCTGACCAGTATGAATAGAGAAGCAGTGAACATGGTTGAACAAGTGTCTCCTTTGTAAGATGAAGCATCCTTTGAGTATATGCCCAAGAGTGGTATTCCTCAATCTTGAGATAGAACTTTGCATCTTCCTAAGGAACCACTACACTGATTTTCATAGTAGCTATACAAGTTTACATTCCCAACAGAAATGACTGGGTGTTTCCCTTACTTTACATCCTTGCCAGCATGGGATGTGATTTGTTTTATTGATCTCAGCCATTCTGATTGCTGTTAAATGAAATCTCAAAGATTTGATTTGCATTTCCCTGATCACTAAGAATGCTGGATATTTCTCTCTTCTCTTCTCTTCTCTTCTCTTCTCTTCTCTTCTCTTCTCTTCTCTTCTCTTCTCTTCTCTTCTCTTCTCTTCTCCTCTTCTTTTCTCTCTTCCCTTCCCTTCCCTTCCTTTTCTTTCTTTTCCCTTCTCTTTTCTTCTTTTCTCTTCTCTTTTCTTCTCTACTGCATAGTCAGGGTTTCTCTCTGTAGACCAGAAATCTTAAACCCTAGAAATCTACCTGCCTCTGCCTCCTGAGTACTGGGATTAAAGGTGTGATACGACATCTTGATTAAGATTCCTTAAAGTGTTTCTCAGTTATTTGAGATTTCTCTTCTGAGAATTCTATGTTTAGATCTGTATCCTTGTTTTAAATTTAGTTATCAGTTTTCTTGATATCTATTTTTTCAGTTTCTAAATATATTTTGGATAGTAACACTTTCTAAGAAGTTTAATTGGTAAAAAGCCTTTTGTAGAAGGATACTGCTCTTTTGTTTCCTGATCATCCAGACCATAATAACATAGCAACTGTATTAATTATAACATTATTTGGCCATTAGTTCAGGCATTTTCTACCTAGTACTTATATCTTAGAATAACCCATTTCTATTATTCTATTTATCACCATGAGGCTGTGGTTTACTGGGTAAGGTTACAGTTTCTGTCTCCTTCAGCAGTTACATGGCATCTCCCTGACTCTGACTAATCTCTCTCTCTCCATCTCTTCCAGCTTGGCTATATTCTGTCTTGCCATAGGCCAAAAGAAACCTTATTCATTAGGTAATAAAAGCAACATATAAACAGAAGGACATCCTGCATCAAATATCATATAGGCTATCACTTTGTCTGGATGACAATGTCCTTTGCCTTACAAAAGATTTTCATTTTTGTAGGGTTCATTTATTAACTGTTCCTTTAAGACGCTCTATTCAGATATTATTTTTCTGTAACAATAAGTATAAGGCTAATCCTCATTTTCTGTTCTCCTAAGATAGTGTATCTGGTTTTATGTTGAAATCTTTAATCCATTTAGAGATGAGTTTTATATAGGGGGATTAAGTATTGATCTCTTTGCATTCTTCAACATGCAGCCATCCAGTTTGACCAGCACCATTTGTTGAAGCTGCTCTCTTTTTTTTTTTCAGAATGTATCCCTGGCTTCATTCTAAAAAAATAGGTATCAATAGGTGTGAGTATTTGTGTCTTGGCCTTCAGTTCAACTCCACTGATTATAGTGACAGTTTTTGTACCAAATATGATGTTGTAGAAACTTCAAAGCTTCCATAATGTAAAGCAATATCTCAGGAAGTAGTTTAGACCATGTGTACCTCTACAAGATTTTGACACTAAGTTGGGTATTAAAGAGATTCTTTTTCCTTTTATTGACCTTTCAATGTACTTGATTAATGAAATCCTTAAATGTTTTGACCACTACAAGGATTTTTACACACTAATTTTATGAATACAATCTTATTCATTCAGATAAAAGACTTTGAACTTTGTGTTTGAAATAAACAATCATTGCATCATTCTTATGTTGGAATTGCTTTTGAGATGCTGAACACTGAGTATAATTTTCACTTCCACTTAGATTTAGGGGTAGGATGTTTTGCTTATTAGAGACAGGTTTTTCTTTGTAGATTTGGCTGTCCTGAAACTCACTCTGTAGACCACTCTCGTCTTGAACTCATAGAAATCTGCCTGTTTCTGTCTCCCAAATGCTGGAATTAAAGGTGTGATTTTAATGGGATTTCTTGGAAACACTTCAGCTTGTTTCCAGTGCGAGTTTTCATCTGAAGTGTCCAACTTGACCTTGTCATCAAGGCACATGTAAAACTAAAACAGCGGTCACTTATCCAGATCTACAAATATTAGCTTAATTCTATGCTTTAAAAACTAGAGGAATACTGTGTTGTCAGAGGTTTCTGTTCTGCCAGATCCTATAGCCATCAGCCATTAAGTCCCAATGAATCACACAGAGGTCTTTCTAAGAATTGACCCATTAACTCATGCTTCTTATTAACTAATTCTTATAAAATATATTAGCCCATAATTCTTGTCTATGTTAGCCAAGTGGCTTGGTACCTTTTTTGGTTAGGCAGTCACTGATTAACAACAACAGACTGCACTTCCATCTTCCCAGAATTCTTGTTGCCCCACCTCTACCTCCTGCCAGGTCACCCTGCCTATGCTTCCTGCCTGGCTACTGATCAATCAGAATTTATTTAAAATATAAGTGACAGAGTATAGACCATTGTCCCCCAGCAATACTATAGAAGGATCTAGTGAGAATTTTGCAAAATGAATTCTCACTGTTTATTTCAAATGCTAAGAAGAGAGGATTTTCCTGGCTTCTATATACTATGCTCACTATAGCTTGCCAGACCAGTTGGACTGTACATTTGCTCAGTGATAAATCCAGTGTTATATCTTTAAGTTCTCTTTCCTAACCCACCCTCTTCCCTTTCCTCCTCTCCTCCTTCCTTTTTCTTACCTTACTCCCCACTTCTCCCACTCTCTATTGCCCCTTTTCTCTCTAATTCAATTAACTTAGATTCTTCAGATTAAAATATATATTTAATACATTATAATATATTTGAATACCAACAAAGCTATTTCATATAATTACATGTAAATTGGGCCATATCATTGTGTCAATTAATTCAAAAGTAGATATTAATCTTCTAAGATTTTCTTTAGCTCTCCAATTATATATGAATGAAATTTCCAAATTATTTACATAAAAAATGAGCTAATATAGTCATAGATGTAACAATGCAAAGAAAATTAATGATGATTAATTTTTGCCTATGAATAAAAATTAAAAGTAATTAAAATATAGTTCAATAATTTAACATAGTAGAGCTACTTAAATAATTATTAATTTGGTGTATATATAAAAGACCTGTCCTTCAGAGAATGAATGTTGATTGTTTCCCACCTGTTTGAGTGTGTCTTCTCCAGCTGGTGGCAGTGTTCATGAAGATTGTAGAATATTTCATTATAGTACTACTGAGGAACATATAGAGTACTGGGATTAGGTTCTGGAGGTTTCATAGCCTTGCCTTATTTTCTACTAACTCTTTGCTTGTTGAATGTATGTGGATTGTGCCAATCCAGCTTCCTGTTCTTACCACTAAGTTGTCCCACCTTGAAAACCATGTTTGTTTCTTCCTGGATGGTCAGCCCCAAAATAATCACGCAAACTATGTTAATTAAATCACTGCTTTCCCTATTAGCTCTAGGGTCTTATTGGCTAGCTCTTACAAACATTTTAATTTAACTAATTTCTATTAATCTGTTTATTGCCATATGGCAGCTTACTGGCAAGGTTCTGGCTCATCTGTTC
Organism: Chionomys nivalis; assembly: GCF_950005125.1. NCBI lineage: Eukaryota > Metazoa > Chordata > Mammalia > Rodentia > Cricetidae > Chionomys > Chionomys nivalis. The sequence continues at coordinate 5,942,036 of NC_080089.1, forward strand.
CCAGTGGCATCTACATGACATCTCTTGACTCCACCTTCTTTCTCTCAGAATCCAGTTTAGTTTTCCCTGACAAGCTATACTCTACTCTGTCCAGGCCAATACAGATTCTTTATTTATTAACCAATAAAATCAAAACATATATAGAAGGACTTCCCATACCATTTTCCCTTTTCTGCTTAAATAAAAGGGAAGGTTTTAACTTAATCATAATGAAATTACATGTAACAAAATAGTTATCAAGCAAGAAGTATAGTTACAATATTATCCTACTTTATCTTTTATTATAACTAAGGAAAACCTTAATTATTACTATCTATTCTTCAGCTACATCAAAGACTCCAGAAGCACATATATTACCTAAGTAAACAGAAAGTGCATTGTAAGCAATTTCCAAAATTCTAGAATTGAGAGACATCTCATTTCCTGGACAGTCACCTGAAGTTCTTTTGTAATTTTGCAGGCACTCATCTTCAACCTACTGTCCCATAGTATCTGGCAGACTTTTCCATAAAGCAGGAAATTGCAAAGATAATTCTGCCTATATTTGCAGTTTGTCAATCGCTTTTTTCTGTGTCCTGCAAAATGTCTTGCAGACTCTTTCATGAAGCAGTGAACCCAAAGGATCGTCTCACCTTTAGCTGAGTTCAGCAATCATTTCTCTGTGAGTCCTGTATGTCCAGTTAATATAGCATAACATCAAGCAGTCCAGGCAAGAGGAGTTTCTTGCCCAAATGGTTACCAACTCCATAAGGAGCCTCTTTGTTGTCCATCTTTCTCTTGAAGTAATTGATTCTGCAAGGAGCAGAGGTATCTCACTGTCATAAAAAGTCCTAAGTTCTTAAAACATTTTACATGCCATATTCTGAAGGTCTCAGAAAGATCTGAAGAATACCTATCTGTAGTAGGAGGGTGGGCTGCTTCCCGCCTCCCAGCTCCCACACACTGGCTAGCTTTACCCAAAATAATTACATGGAAACTGTATTCTTTTAAACACTGCTTGGCCCATTAGCTCTAGCCTCTTACTAGCTAACTCTCACATCTTTATTAACCCATTTCTATTAATGTGTGTAGCACCACAAGGTGGTAGCTTCCCAGGAAGATTTTAAGCTGCATCCATCTTGGAGAGGAGAGCTATGGTGACTGTCTCATTTCCCTTCTTCCCAGCATTCTGTTCTGTCTTCTCCACCCACCTATGTTCTGACCTATCAGGCCAAGCAGTTTCTTTATTAATTAACCAATGGAAGGAACACATAGAAAGATGACCCACCTACATCACCTGTCTAACTAAAATGTATCTCTATATATCTAGGAAACCTAACTAACATCACTACAAGCTGAACTATTACAGATGATTATTTATCAAGCTATATTTCTTAATTATACATTACATTTTTAAATCAGCTGTACAGACACAATACCTTGATCAAGAACAGACATATACATATAACAAAATTGACTTTAAATTTGTATCAATAAACTGAGATCTGTACCAATGCAAATCTCTAAAGCATATTTCCCCTTTAAATCTAAACAAACATTTATAAAAAATATTTGGGAATATGGGTGTAGCTTTCTCCATATTGCTTCTTGCTTTTTGTTGGGTGAAGTAATTTTTTGAGATGTGTTCAAGGTGACCTTTCAGGGGGTCTTGGTACATCAAATCACATTAGTCTGGAATGAATACACAGATTCTCATCTTTTGTCAAAACAAAAGAAGAACCTCTTTGACCCAAATTTTGAAATCAAGATACCTTTAAGATATATATGCTGGTTTAGCTTAGCAGCCATACAATAAAAAATCTCTCTTGACTAAGTTTCTTCACAGTTAAAAGCTTCAAAGAAAACACAATAATGTACATAATCCAGACTCTTTGTATATATTCCATTTTTACCTGATTTATTTTTTTACTCTTTTTAATCTATGACTGTCTGTACTCTGTATCTTTGTTTTATTCTTTTCTAAACCATTTACTTCTTTTTATAACTTTCTATACTATTTGTCTTCTCTCTCCCAAGCCTACGTACATTTTTAAAAACATACTCTGATTTATTTATAGGTCTTTTCTGTCTGAATCTGAGTTATTGTGTATCTGTAATCCTTTTCTGTCGTGGAGACCTTTAAAAATGGTCAGCAGCTTGGTTGCAGAGACCTGCATGCTGGTTCTGCCTCTCTCTTCACCTTTCAAAATAGCAGAGGTACTATTACTGCCAACTCCGGGACTGGCAGGTGAGAGAGAGCCACACTCACCACTTTAACTCTGAGAAGGAGCATGCAGCACATAAACCCTTTTAATCTGAGTAATAGCTAAATGTGCCATGAAGCACAGTGCAAGGCCTGGAAATATCTCTGTGTATGGTGGCAGGAATTCACCATGCTCTCCTGCCTGTGTACACACAGCAGTCCTGATCCCATTGACTGTCCAGGCAGGGAACACTGTGCCATGGTCATGGTTTCAGCCATCTTCCTCCTAACCTCAAGCAGTCATACAAACACCTGGGCCCACAAACTCCATTCAAGTTCTCCATAGTTGAACCTCTCAATAGAGTCAGAGCCACCTGTGGTGGTAAAGCTGCTGCTTTGAAACTGCATGTGCAGGGGGGGAGCATTGCTACTACAGATAAATCATGAAAACCTCTCTTAAAGGAGCCATGGCATTAAACCATGATTAACACTGTACTTTTGTATCTATAATTTCTTTCCAAGCTTTCTCAGGTTTTATCTAGAGCAATAAGACAACTGAAGGATATCAAGATTATACAATTTATGAATGAAGAAGTCAAAGTATCTTTATTTGTAGATGAAATGATAGTAAAACATGTAAAAATTGATAAGTGTAATCAATCATATAAACAGATGGAAAGAAAAAACTGAAGATTATCTTTCTAAATTCAGTAAATGCATTCAGCAAAATTGAACACCTCTAATACCTCTTCTTGATAAAAGTCCTGGAGAGATCAGGAATACAAGCAACATATCCCAAAATAATACAGATGATTTGCAGCAACCCTACAGCCAAGATAAACTCATGTACACAAGTTCAAAGAATTAAGACAAAAATTAGGAAGAAGATGAAGTTGTCAACTTTCTTTATACCTATTCAATACAGTACTTGAAGTCTTAGAGCAATAAGACAACCAAAAGGTACCAGAGGATACAATAGGAAGATAATAAGTCAAATTACCATTATTTCAAGACTATATGATTATATATATATATATATATATATATATATATATATCTCCTAAAATTCTATCAGGAAATTTCCACAGTTGATAAAAAATATAAACAAGTAGAATAATACAAAATCAATACATAAAAATTAGCAACCTTTTTTTTTGACAAGTAACAAAAACACTAAGGAAGAAAACAGAAAAAAAATGCCTATCGCAATAGGCTCAAATATATATAGAATATTGGATTAATTGTGATCAAGCAAGTGAAGAACTTTTATGATAAAATCTTTAATACACTGAAGAAAAAATTTTTAAAAAATCAGAAGATGAAGAGATATTTCATTCTCATGAATCAGTAGGATTAACAAAGTAAAAATGGCCATCCTACCAAAAAAAATCTACAGATTAAAGGCAATGGTCATAAAAATTCTCATTCTTCACAGACCTGGAAAGGACAATTCTCAACTTCATGTGGAAACACAAAAATGCCAGGAAAGCTAAAACAATCCTGAACATTGAAAGATTTACTGGAGGTCACACCATTCCTGATTTCAAGCTGTACTACAGAGATATAGAAATAAAAGCAGCATGGTATCATTATGAAAACAGAATTTTGACCAAAGGAATCAAATTGAAGATGCAGAGATAAATCCAATTATCTCTGGACATCTGATTTTTTTTATTAAGAAGTCAAAAGTACACATTGAAAAGGAGACAGTATTTTCAACAAACAGTGCTGGTCAAACTGCATGTTATTATGTAGAAGAATACAGATAGATTAAAATTTATGACCCTGTAACAAAACTCAACTCCAAATGAATCAAAATCCTCAACATAAACTCATGTCTTCTTAACCTAATGGAATAGAAAGTCAGGAATAGCCTTTCATGCATTGACACAGGAAATGACTACTGAAGAGAAAGTCGATAGCACAGGCACCAAGATAAAAAAAAGATTAATAAATGACATCCCATGAAACTGACAAGTTTCTATAAGGCAGAAGACAACATCATTCAGACTAAAAGTTTTTTACCAACTACACATTCATTAGAGCACTAATATAAAAAAATATATACAGTATTAAAGAAACTAGATATAAAAGACCAGTTAAAAATGGAGAACAGATATAAACATAGAATTCTCAAAAGAGGCATCTCAAATGGCTGAGAAACAATTAAGGAAATGTTGAGAATCTTTAGTCACTAGGGAAATGCAAATCAAAACTACTTTGAGTTTTATCTTGAAGCTGGTCAAAGACCTATAAAACACATGAAAACTCATGCTTTAAAGAATGTGGAACAAGGGAAATACTCCTTCACTGCTGGTGGGAGTGTGAACTTTTATAACCACTATGGAAATCAATATTATTGTACCTCCAAAAGTTGGGAATCAATCTACCTCAATATCCAGTTATACCACTCTTAGGCATATACCCAAAGGATGCTCTATCTTACAAGGACACTTGCTCAACCATATTCATTTTTGATTTATTCATAATATCCAGAAATTTGGAACAATCTTGATGTCCGTCAACAGGAGAATGGATAAGCAGTATGTGGTACATTTGCACAATGGAGTATTTACTTAGTTCTTAAAAACATGACATCATGAAATTAACAGACAAATGGATGGAACTAGAAAAACATCATCCTTAGTGAAGTAACCCAGACCCCAAAATATAAATATCATGCATATTCACCTCCCTGTAGATATTAGCCATTTAATAATTGACAAACAAGCTATAGTTCATAGACTCAAAGAGGTTATATAGAGTGGAAAGAACTAAGACAGACACATAGATCTCCCTGGGAGGAGTAACCTAATGGATTTTTTATATCATTACATTTTTAATTGTTTTTATTGAGCTATGTATTTTTCCACTCTCCTCCCTTCCTCTTCCCTCCCCTCCAACCCTCTCCTTCGTCCCCATGCTCCCAATAGATTCAGGAGTTCTTGTCTTTTTCTACTTCCAATGCACATTGGATCCATGTGTGTCTCTCTTAGGGTCCTCTTTGTTATCTAGGTTCTCAACATAATGGATTTTATATGTGTACTGAAGGCATATGTGGACAAGAATAGGAGGATCATGTGGGTGGGGAGAGAAGGCAAATTTGCAGAAGGGAATCTAGTGAGAGACTGTCAGGTGTGGTTGTCATGAGCTATTTTGGATTCCAAGAAACCACATTAAAATCAACACACCTTTAATCCCAGCATTTGGGAGACAGAAACAGGCAGGTCTCTATGAGTTCAAGGCTAGACTGATCTACAGAGTGAGTTTCAGGACAGCCAAATATACATAGAGAAACCTGTCTAATAAGCAAAACATCCCACCCCTAAATCTAAGTGGAAGAGGAAATTGTTCTCAGTGTTCAGCAACAAAACCAACCTAGCTATGAATCCTTTGACTTACTACCTGTCCTACTTGCAAGATATGTTGGGTAACAGTGGCACAGAACTTGTGGAAGTAGATAACCAATATCTCATTTGGTTTAAGGCTCACTCCGTGAGTTACAATGTATAACCAACACTGCTTCAGTGATCAAGAACCAGAGACTAGATAGCCCAGAGACAAAGAATAAAGCCAAACACTGCTCTTATTTTTACATATAAAAAAGAAGTATCAATAAAATGACTTCTAATGATATGTTAAACTCGGAGATCAATGTCTCATTCAGTCATCATCAGAGAGGCTTCCTCCTGAAGTAGATGGAATCGATGTAGAGACCCACAGTTATACATTATATGGAGAGGGTATTCTTCTAACACAGAGCTCCAAATGGGGTAACTCCATAAAATCCCTTCCCCCAAAGCTCAGAGCACCCCATGGAGGAGAAAGTAGAAATTATGTAAGATCCAGAGGGGATGGGGACACCAGGATAGCAAGGTCCTCTGAATCAAGTGAACAAGTCTCATATGAACCCACTGGGAATGAAACAACCTGCACAGGGTCTTCATGGACCTGCACAAGTTTGTCTGCCTATATAGTATAGCTTTAAGATTAGTGTGTGAACATGTGGGTCACTAATTCCTGTGCCAGTTCCTGGTACTCTTCTCCTTATCTTGTCTAGCCATGATGTAATGGTTTTTGTTTTAAACCATGTTTTTGTCATGTTTGGTTGTTATCTCTCAAAGCCTGTTTTTGTCTAATGAGAGACAGAAAGGGAGGGGATCTGGAGGAAAAAGAGGTGAGGAGGAACTGGAAGAGGTATAGGGAGGTAAAACTGTGACCAGGCTATATTTTATGAGAAAAATCTATTTTCTTATTTTTATAAATATATTTTAAGAAGATTTATTTAATAAAGATTTACTCACTTATTTTACTTATCTACCACAGTTTCTCTTTCTTCCTCTCCTTCTTTCTCCATGCTTCCCACCAACTTCTCTCCATCCACCCCTCCTCAGTCTCATTCCAAAAGGAACAGGCCTCCCATGGGCTTGAACCAAGCATGGCACATCAAGTTGAGACAGGACAAAATTCTTCCCCCTCGATCACAGCTGAGTGTGGTAATCCAGCATGGGGAACAATTTCCAAAAGTCAACTAAGTCCCACAGACAGGCTCTGATTTCACTGCTAAAAGCCTTTCAAATAGACCTAGATACATTATTTTCACAAACATGCTGAGGGTTTAGGTACTAAGAATGAAAGAAAAAATGAAAAGTTTTGCATTTATTATATGTAAGATAAATATGTTCTTAAAATGAATTTTATTGACAATAGTTTAACCATATGGCTTACTTTAATCTTATAAGTACACCTTTTCCGACTCTTAATTTTTCTATGATTGCTTCATTAAAAGTTATTGCCCATATTTATTACCATATCTTATGATCTTTGATTATTAATTGGATTATTGAGCTCATTTACAGAAAATATAACTATTGCATTGTACTATATAATGCTTTATTATTTGTAAGCCTAATATTATATTTCCAGTATCAGTGGTTTTATTCTGTCTACATTTATTTTGGGTTGCTTCAGTTATACTTAAAGTTGATCAACAATGTGTTTAATTTAATTACAAGTTCATAGAATTTTTTAAACATCACTGTAACCAAATGTCACACATTTTTTATGTCCTTAAGAATTCTCCCTGCCCCAAATTCTTACACAGCTAGTGTAGGCAACCTTTAATACTGTTTTGTCTCTATTGCCAGTAAATACTCATCAAGATGGATAAAATAATTGATGTTACCTTGTGTTCATCTTATTTTATACAAAATGATATTTTAAAAATATGTTATACTATACCAGATAATTTTAAATTACTGCTCTTTTGCCTTACACAAGTTTTTTTTTTTTTTTAGTTTCAGGAGGTCCCTTTTATTTATTGTTGCTCTTAGTGTCTGTTCTACTGGTGTTTTATTAGGAAGTGGTCTCTTGTGTCTAGGCATTCAAGGCTACTTTCCACTTTCTTTTCTATGAGGTTCAATGTGGCTGGATTTATGTTGAGGTCCTTGATTGATCTACTTGGACCTGAGTTTTGTGCTTAAAGATAGGGTATGGATATACTTGCATTATTCAATATGCTGTCATCCAGTTATTACAGTTCCATTTTTTCCATTGTATAATTTTAGTTTCTTTGTCAAAAATCAGGTGTTTATAGGTGTGTAGATTAAAGTCAGCATCATTGATTTTATTTCACTGGTCCACCTGTCTATTTTTATGCCAACATCAAGCTATTTTCATTACCATATCTCTACAGTAGAACTTAAGGTCTGGGATGGTACCTCCAGAAGTTCCTTTGTTGTACAGGATTGTTTTGGCTATTCTAGTTTTTTAAAATCATATGAAATTGAGTATTGTTCATTTGAGGTCTGTGAAGAATTGTGTCAATAGCACAAAATGGCAGCCTATAGAATATGAAAAGAAGTCCACTACCCCACATCAAATAGAGGGCTGATCTCTAAAATATGTAAAGAACTCAAGAAACTAGATATCAAAATGCCAAATAATACAATTAAAATGGGGTAAAGATCTAAACAGAGAATTCTCAACAGAAGAATCTCATATGGTGAAAGACACTTAAGGAATTGCTTAATATCATTAGCCACCAAGGAAATGCAAATCAAAATGAATATGAGATACCATCTTACACCAGTCAGGATGATTAAGATAAAAAACACTGATGATAGTTTATGCTGGAGAGGATGCAGAGTAAGGAAAATACTCCTCCATTGCTGGTGAGAGTGCAAACTTGTACATGTACTGTGGGAATCAGTATGATGATTTCTCAAAAAAAATTGGGAATCAATACCCATCAAGTTCCAGCAATACCACTTTAGTGTATATATACTCTAAGGATTTACACTCATACCACAAAAACATCTGCTCAACTGTGTTCATAGCAGCTTCATTCATAATAGCCAGAACTTAGAAATAACCTAGATGCCTTTCAACAAAATAATGGATAAAGAAAATGTGGTACAATTGCACAATGGAGTACTACTCAATGGTAAAAACAATGACATCTTAAAATTTGCAGGCAAATGGGTGGAAGTAGAAAAAAAAATCATCCTGAGTGAATTAACCCAAACCCAGAAAGACAAACATAGTATGTACTCACTCATAAGTAGATATTAGACACAAAGCAAAGGATAACCAGCCTGTAGTCCATGACCAGAAAGAAACTAGGTAACACGGAGAACCTAAGAGAGACATATATGGATCACCTTGAGAAGGTGGAATAGACAAAATCTCCTGAGAAAATTGGGAACATGGGAGGGGGGAAGAGAGGGCAGAAGGGGAGTAGGGGAGTAGGAAAAAGGGGAGGAAAATATAAGGGAATGGGATGGCTGAGATGAGGGAAGGACAGGGGGAGAACAAGGAAAGACATGTTTTGACTGAGGGAGCCATTATGGGACTAATAAAAAACCTGGCACTAGGAAATTTCCAGGAATCCACAAGGATGACCCCAGCTAAGACCCTAACCAATAGTGTAGAGGGTGCCTGAACTGGTCTTCCCCTGGAATCAGATTGATGACTCTTTTAATTGTCATCACAGAAATTTTGTCCAGCAACTGATGGAAGCATATGCAGAAATCCATAGCTAAGCACTGGCCTGAGCTCCCAGAGTCCAGTTGAAGAGAGGAACAAGCAATATTATGAGCAAAGGGTTCAAGACTATGATGGGAATACCCACAGGAACAGCAGACCTGAGCTAGTGGGAGCTCACTGACTCCAGACTGACAGTGGGGAAACCACATAGGATCAAACTAGACACTTTGAACATGGGTGACAGTTGTGTGGCTTAGGCAGTCTATGGAGCCACTTGCAGTGGGACCAGGATTTATCCTTACTGCTTGAACTGGCTTTTTGGAGTCTATTATCTTTGGAGGGACACCTTGCTCTGCGAATATGTAGGGAAGAGGGACCTAGTCCTGACTCAAATTAATGTGCCACATTTTGTTGAATGCCCATGGGAAGCCTTACCCTCTCTGATGTGGGGATGGGAGCTTCTGGAGGGAGGGAGGTGTGGGCAGCAGGAGGACGGGAGAGAGTGGGACCTGGGATTGGTAGGTAATACAACAAAATATTGTTTTAATAAAATAAAATAAAATAAATAATAACATTGCTCTAATCCCTAATTAAATTTCTCATTATGTTTCCATTTTTCTTGTGGAGTTGCAGCATTATGTAGTAATTCTATATTTAGAATTTAAAATTAGAAAATTTATGTTCAAAATGGCTGTACAATTTTGGACTTTTATAATCACTGCCTGAGAATTCCAGTTTCCCATATCTGCTCTAATTCTTTCATGCTTTCTTTAATATGCCCTCCCTAGTATATGCAAGGAGGATCTCCTGGATACAGTTTGTACTTCCTAACTATGAACAATGCTAATGTTTTTTGTTTATTTGCTACTAATTGTATATGGATACACATGCACTCCAATCCTTTGCATATTTTAAAGTTGGTTTCTTTTTTATTGAGTTTTTAGTTTTAAAATATCTATTATATACATAGCACTTTTAGCTTGTGATTAGAAAATTTGCTAATTTTGTACAGTGTTTGTCACTTTTTTATCATAAGTAATCACATGTTATAAAACATGATCAAAGCCTTTGAGCCTTTTATTGTTGTTGTTCCTTGGGCTTTTAAAACTATGTCAAATGAACACACACACTATGACATTACAAAGACAAACACCATAACTGCATGAGTATTTTATCATTTATGTTTAATTCCAATACACATTTCCGGTTATTCTTATGTACAATGTGAGGTAGGGTCCAACATCACTCCCTTAACTATGACTAGCCATGGCATTAATTCTTTATAAGACACTTTCTTTAGTCTCTGAATTCATTTATAATACCGAATGTAGGACATTTCTTGTTCAATTTATTATCTATTTTTCCTAAGGATCAGATATGAAATATGTTCATTTTCACTAGGGATTATGTTCACGTGTTATGTTCTTTTTTTAAGTTTGATATTCTAGATAATTCCATGTGGCAACTCTAGGAAATATAAATAATATCCTCTCTCTTCTTAATATTTGTTTGTTAACTGACAAGAAAACCAAACACTCAATAAACTTTGGAAAATATTTGTAGGTTAAGGAAGAAACTGCATAGAACAAACATATTACTGAAGGAGTATAAAGTTCTTTGGGTGGAGAAACTGGAATGGTAACCCTATGTCTTAGCAGGGAGCTTATATTGCTTAACCGTAAAGGTATTTGCTACTAAGAACAGGCTTGAAGATTATTTAATAACTTGTTCTTTTGATTGTGTACTTTTCTTTCTCATTTGCTCTGTAAAGGATTTTAGTAGAAGAGACAAATCTTGTCATTTCTGTTTCTCTTTCGAAGGCAACAAGGATTCCTAGGAGATTTTCAAAATGGAAGAAGTAGGCTAAAAGCAGTATTTTGAAAATACGAGTTTGAGAATGATCAAAGAAATTGAAGAAAAGTCACATAGAAGGCAAGCCTAGTTAGGAAGTTTTCCACAGCTGAGTAGATAACAGAAGACATTAAACAGCATACAAGGCAGCAGGTGTAACTTACTTCATAACTCAGATGAACTGCTGAACACAAAACCTAAATATCCATGTGGCTGAGAGAATATATATTTGTGGAAACTGATGGAAAAACCTCCTTATTATGAGGTCTCTTTTATCAAAATGTTCTGATTAATAGAATTATTATAATTCTAACTTCATTCTCTCCTCCCATTGTCTACTATTTATCTTCTTGATGGCAGTATGACTGACCTGACTTTTGCTCATTAGAAACCCTGTGTTCTCACAGAATTTATAGTGCTTGGCATATTGATTAATGACAAAAAATTATTGTATCTTGATATCTGAAAATTAAATCCTATGTTATTTTTCATTAGTAAGATTTGTTAGGTTTGGAGATGTATTTTAGATGTAAAACACTTGACAAATCCTCCCAAGACTAGGTTTGTCTCCAGCATTACAAAATATAATTAAATAAGAATTGAGTAAAATGTACACAGGTAAATGGATAGAAATAAAAAGCCAAACTGTGGTGGCACATCCCTTCAATCCCAGCACTTGGAAGGCAGAGGTAAGTGAATCTCTGTGAGTTCAAGGCCAGCCTGGTCTACAAGAGTTAGTTCCTGGACAGGCTCCAAAGCTATAGGGAAACCCTGTCTTAAAAAAACAAAAAAAAAATCAAAAAAGAAGAAATAAATACCTTATTATTAACATCATCTAAAAATATCTATATTCCTCAAACTTCTTAACCTTTAAATTCAAACCAAAATTGTAGGTGCTCACAAAAGTGTGTCCGCTCCATCTTGATTGAAGATTCAGAGTAAAGTTTTCTCTTGCTCTTTCAAGGTTATTGACAAGAGATTTGATTTAAGGTATTAGTACAAACAAGGTATCTTGACACAGGGTGTGGTTACTTGGTGTTTTGGGGTATTGAGATAACCCACAGAAGTAGATGTATTCTACCTTGATCAAAAGACAGAGCATTCAAATCTGTTCTTTTTCATTCGAGGTTATGACAGGAGGTATGACCCAGAGAGTAGCTGTCTGATGGAGGAAGGTCATTGGTTAAATAAAGAAACTGCTTTGGCCCTGATAGGACAGAAAATTAGGTAGGCAGAGTAAACAGAACAGAATGCTGGAAGAAGGGAAGTGATCTAAGACACCATGCTGCTCCTCCCCAGGGCAGATGTGATGAAGCTCCGACCCAGGATGGACGTAGGCTAGAATCTTCCTGGTAAGCACACCTCGTGCTTCTATTACACACATTAATAGAAATGGGCCAAGCAGTGTTTAAAAGAATACAGTTTATATGTCGTTATTTCTGGGCATAAGCTAGTCAGGCGACCGGGAGCTGGGTGGCAGGAATGCAGCCTGCAGCTCCCTTCTACAGCTGTCTACTGGATGCTTGGTATAAGATGTGGTCACTGCATGTCCTGCCTAAACAATAAAGTGTTTGACTCAGTAAATAGTTGTTTGATGTTTCAGGTATTTAAAACAGCTAATTGCTCTGTTTGTTCTTTGTTTCATGTTAAAGTAGTCTTTTACCTTTTTTCCTGTTTTTGGATTGGGATAGATATATAAGCATATGAAAAATATATGTTGGAAAATTTGGTATTCATTGGATTGCCCTCCTGGTTCTACTCTGCATCTTTGCTTCTTTTCTTTTACATCTCTGTTCCTTTTATCTAATATTTCTAATCGATTTGTTCCTGCTCTGGAATGGGCAATCCCCCTGGAGGCTGGACCCTGACACAGTGTAACAGAAATAGAAGTACTAGCCTAAGTAACAGTGTGGTGTGTGTTCCTAATTTTAAATATTTTTGGATATTGGTACAGGTGTAGGTATGTGATCCAATCTTTTCTTCTAATGTGTTTTCTGCTGCAGTTAATCTAACTGTAATCTCTTTGGGGTTTGCTATTCATATATCTTTTTCACTGAATTATGAAAGTCAGGCAACTGTCCTACAAGGTGATAAAAAAAAAACAACAGAAAGTCACTAAATATTGCCAGCATCCATTACCTTAGAAGAGAAATTCTAGAGATTATACACACCAAGATCCAGTGTGTCAAAGATCAATTGTCCTCTGAGACACTTATCTTTTATCACAACATGTCTGATAGTTTTAGTATGTTGATGAAGTTTTTCTGCCAATTTTCTAACTTTTTTGTGTACTTTATCCTGAAATTTAGTTAAGTCCCAACATTGTCACAAGAGACCAGTCACAATTTCAAATTGCCAAGTGTAACTCTGATCAACTGCTTTGAACTAGCATTTTCTATGAGTCTCTTCTTGCCATTAATCATATGCCAGAATAACTTTCAGGACCTAGATGAAATTTACTGATTAGATTACCACCTTGTTATAGAAGGATATGATACTGAACCATGGGTCTGAGCAGGGGTCATGTGTATGTGTATATGTGTGTATATATGCATATTTGTGTTTGGTTGATAGCATCACCCCAGCATCTGACACCCCTATATCCAAAGAGTCTGGAATGTTTGGGTTGGGCTTCACCTTAGCCCCTGGCATCCATTTTGGAATGTTTGGTTGGTAAGTTTCATTTCAAGCCTCCTCCCCTGAGAGTTACCTCAGTCCACACCTCCAAGAAAGCACACCAAATGGTGACTCCTCCCCAGAGAGGGTCAAGACCACTCCCACAGGCTATTTAAATTGTTCCCCCAGAGGAAAAAAAACATGTGGTCTGTCTGGTTCTCCTTTCCCCTCTCCATGGTTTCCCAGTCTTCCTCCCCAGGGTGCCTGAAAGGCTTGCAGGGAGCCTGAAAGGCTTGCAGGGAGCACTAGCATCCATTGAAACTGGACCTTTTCTAACTCTGTTTGATTTGGTCTGATTTGGATTATGGTGCATTGGCGGAGAGGTTTGTTGGGCCGCAAAAACTTAACTTTACAGTATATGTGTATATACACATGCACATGTGTACATACAGAAAACAAAGGTTGACATTCAATACCTTATTCTTCTGCTTTCTAACTTATACATTGAGTCAGTGTCTTTAACTTGTCTAAACAGCCACCTTGCCCTGAGAACCTTTTATTTCTACTTTCCAAGAGTTAGGATTACAGGCTAGATTCCAACTTTTCTCTTCTCTCTTTAGCAACAAGTATGTGACACACTGAGTCATATCCTCAGCCTCAGAGTTGAGCTTTTGAAAGCACTTGGGAGGCAGATGCACAGGCTTCAAATCTATAGAGAAACCCTATATCATAGCAGGATTCCCAGGGGTTCAGAGAAATGTCCCCAACAATGTCCTTGGACAGCTGAGGAGAGCCCGAAATGGCCCGATCCTATAGCCATACTAATGAATATCTTGCATATCACCATAGAACCTTCATCTGGCGAAGGATGGAGATGGAGACAGAGACCCACATTGGAGCAGTGGACTGAGCTCCCAAGGTCCAAATGAGGAACAGAAGGAGGGAGAACATGAGCAAGGAAGTCAGGACCGCGAGGGGTGCACCCACCCACTGAGACAGTGGGGCTGATCAATTGGGAGCTCACCAAGGCCAGTTGGACTGGGACTGAAAAAGCATGGGATAAAACCAGACTCTCTGAATGTGGGACAATAAGGGCTGCTGAGAAGCCAAGGACAATGGCACTGTTTTTTTTTTTTTATTCTTTTTTAATTAAAATTTCCACCTGCTCCCCGTTTCCCATTTCCCTCCCCTCCTCCCAAATATTGCCCCCTCCCCCCACTCCCCTCCTCCTATCCCCACTCCTCTTCTCCTCCCCCCACCCCATTCCCCCTCCTTCTCGATACTGAAGAGCAGTCCAAATTCTCTGCCCTGCAGGAAGACGAAGGTCTTCTATCTATGTCCAGGAAGGTGAGCGTCTAAACAGGCTAAGCTCCCACAAAGCCAGTTCATGTATTAGGACCGAAACCTAGTGCCATTGTTCTTGGCTTCTCATCAGCCTTCATTGTCCGCCATGCTCAGAGAGTCCAGTTTTAACCCCTGCTTATTCAGTCCCAGACCAGCTGGCCTTGGTGGGCTCCCAATAAATCAGTTCCACTGTCACAGTGGGTGGGTGCATCCCTCGTGGTCCTGATTTCCTTGCTCATGTTCTCCCTCCTTCTGCTCCTCATTTGGACCTTAAGAGCTCAGACCGTTGCTCCAAATTGAGACTCTGTCTCTATCTCGATCCATCGCCAGATGAAGGTTCTAAGGTGATATGCAAGATATTCATCAGTATAGGATAGGGTCATTTCAGGTTCCCTCTCCTTAGTTGCCCAAGGTACCAGCTGGGGACATCTCCCTGGACACCTGCGAACCCCTCTAGAGTCAAGTTTCTTGCCAACCCTAAGATGGCTCCCTTAGATAGGATATATACTTCGCTGCTCCCATATCCTCCCTTCCTATATCCCAACCATCCCAATCCCCCGAGCTCCTCCCATCCTCCCCTTCTCATGTTTCTCATCCCATTTCCCCTTTGCCCCATGCCATCTCACCCGCAAGTTCCCAGTTTTTGCCCTGCAATCTTGTCTACTTCCCCTCTCCAGGCGGATGACTATATGATTTTCTTTGGGTTCACTTTCTTATTTAGCTTCTCTAGGATCACAAATTATATGCTCAATGTCTTTTATTTATGGCTAGAAACCGATTATGAGTGAGTACATCCCATGTTCCTCTTTTGGGGTCTGGGATACCTCACTCAGGATAGTATTTTCTATTTCCATCCATTTGCACGCAAAATTCGAGAAGTCATTGTTTTTTACTGCTGAGTAGTACTCTAATATGTATATATTCCACACTTTCTTCATCCATTCCTCCATTGAAGGGCATCTAGGTTGTTTCCAGGTTTTGGCTATTACAAACAATGGTGCTATGAACATAGTTGAACAGATACTTTTGTCATTTGATGGGGCATCTCTTGGGTATATTCCCAATAGTGGTATTACTGGATCTTGGGGTAGGTTGATCCCAAATTTCCTGAGAAATTGCCACACTGATTTCCAAAGTGGTTGCACAAGTTTGCATTCCCACCAGCAATGAATGAGTGTGCCTCTTTCTCCACAACCTCTCCAGCAAAGGCTATCATTGGTGTTTTTGATTTTAACCATTCTGACAGGTGTAAGATGGTATCTCAAAGTTGTTTTAATTTGCATTTCCCTTATCGCTAAGGAGGTTGAACATGACCTTAAGTGTCTTTTGGCCATCTGAATTTCTTCTGTTGAGAATTCTCTGTTCAGATCAGTGCCCCATTTTTTTTATTGTGTTCATTAGCATTTTAAAGTCTAGTTTCTTGAGTTCTTTATATATTTTGGAGATCAGACCTTTGTCTGTTGCAGGGTTGGTGAAGATCTTCTCCCAGTCAGTGGGTTGCCTTTTTGTCTTAGTGACAGTGTCCTTTGCTTTACAGAAGCTACTCAGTTTCAGGAGGTCCCATTTATTCAATGTTGTCCTTAATGTCTGTGCTGCTGGGTATAAACGTAGGAAGTGATATCCTGTACCCATATGTTGTAGAGTACTTCCCACTTTTTCTTCTATCAGGTTCAGTGTGTTTAGACTAATATTGAGGTCTTTAATCCATTTGAACTTGAGTTTTGTGCATGGTGATATATATGGATCTATTTTCATTCTTCCACACGTTGAGAACCAGTTCTGCCAGCACCATTTGTTGAAGATGCTCTCTTTTTTCCATTGAATACTTTTAGCTCCTTTATCAAAAATTAGGTGTTCATAAGTTTGTGGGTTAAAATCAGGGTCTTCTACTCGGTTCCATTGATCGACTTCTCTGTTTTTATAATGGCACTGGGTTTTGATGCTACTGCATGTACTGGCTTTGTGGGAGCTTAGCTTGTTTGGATGCTCACCTTTCTAGACCTGGAGGGTGCAGGGAGGACCTTGGACTGCCCACAGGGCAGGGAACCCTGACTGCTCTTTGGACTGGAGAGGGAGGCGGAGGAGAGTGGGCTGTGGAGAGTGGGGGGAGGGAAAAAGGAGGTGGGGAGGAGGCGGAAATTTTTAATAATAATAAAAAAAGGAGAAAAAAACTTCAAAAAAATAAATAAAATAAAAATAAAAAAGAACAAAGAAGAAAAAAGAAATAAAAGAAAACAAATTTTTAAATTGAGGATCAGTTACTAAGAAGAAAGGCATAAAATTTAAACCTTTATGCATGACATATTGGAATGAAGAAATTCATAACAGCAGGGCATGAGGCAGTGTTTTCCGATTAAGTGGTGAGGAGGAGCTGTTTATCACATGCATTAAGCATCATACCAGTTCACAAGTTGTATGTTTTCCTTTCCATTAGTGATGTTAAATTTTGAACAGTATTTTGGGGGTTTATGTTTCTAGTATCTAAACATTGTTGTCCAGATGAAATGACTGTTTCTACATCTGTCCAAAGGACAAGAAGATGAACAAACAGATGCTTTCAAACCATCTTTAAGGAGTTTATTGAAAAAAAGTATTTCATTATGTGAAAGATTTATGTCTAATTAGGTCAAACAATAACTAGATTTTAGGTTCAACCCAAAAGCAACCAGTTGAAAGAGTTGTACAAGAAAGGTGTGCTGTATATGGTACAGAGCTTTAAAGGCTCCCCATGTGCACTGACCTCCCACCGTTTTTGCACACTCATCTCTCCAAAACTTGTTGGAACCTCTCACTCTGGTTTATTAAGTTGTATTTCATATGTAAATGATTAAATGCCTGGGCATTGTTTTTTAATTCTATTTATAGACATCACTCCATTTCTTGATTACTTGATTTGTTAGCTTGTAATATATTACTTGAGTGACTACTGTAGCCAACCATAATACAATGCAATTATTCATTGACCTAAAAGCCCCTAAACATAAAATAGGCATTATTAAAATGGTTGGCTATGGTAGAAGAGTCATACCTTATTAGTGAGTACTCTCATGATTGATTCTTTCCATACAAACTTAATAGCATCCAGTAGACTTTTTGCTACCTCTTTTCTATAGTCTGTAAAATAATCTGTCTTGAATTGCCATAATCTTTGAATTTTCTGAACACAATAACTTGTAATACATATTCCAAAATATAATATTTTCAAAATAGGATAGTCCAGAATTAGACTGAATTGAAATTATATGAACCGAGAGTAGTTGAGAAGACTCAATGGTAACAGGAAGCACAAAAAAGATTCTAGGAGCTAAGATTTGTTAAGCACTGAATAACTCACTCCTAAGTCTCAGGCAAAACAGTATTGGGAAATTTGAATTAACTGACCTGTGTGCTCATTGACTTTGTAAACAATAATGAAATCATAAGAATTACGGTATAAAACTATCAAGGAATGATAATTGAGATTACATTAGAGTCAGAAAAACTCCATCTCTGATCTTATCTTTGTAATAACAAATATTATCATTTAAGAAAATTCCTTACACTCTTTATTATTGGGTTTCTTTCTTTACAAAGTAGGAATGATGAACCTTCCTTATAGGGCCATGAAAAGATTTAATAATGATTATAATAATTCAACAGCTAACACATAAAGAGCAATCAAAACATGAACTTTTTGTGTCATGTATTTTTTGAGTACCACAGGTGTTTAATGCATGTCATATGAGTATGTTAGGAAGACAAATTAAACTGTTGTGATTTGAATGGGAGGGAGCCAGTGAAGGCAGTGCATTCTCACTGTTCTTCAGCTTCTGACTGACAAGGGAGACCGAAAGTAAATAAATTAGAAGAGATGATGGTGCTACAGTTAGAAGATAATAATGAGGAGATACACAGGGAGGTGTGGCTGAAGGTCTAGACTGAGTCAGAACTGTTTAGAGGGAACACAATCTATAATACATGAAATATTAGAAAGTCCATAATATCTTGTTTACCAACTAGAAAATTCTAAGATTTTTTTGACCACATAAAGGTGGTATGTAGGCGAATGAAAATGGACAACAAGATTTTTGTTTTGTTGTAATAAATACTAACAAAGTGAATGTTTCCTGCATACAGAATAATTCTGAGTAAGAATTCTATTGGTTATCAGCAACTGACTGCATAGTTTCCACAGGGGAGGAGAATCAATGTACAAATAGTGCAAAAGGGATATTTGAGTTTTAAAAGTATAAAATATATTTTCCATATTTATTTTTTCTTATTTCAAATCAGGTTATAAAATCAATAATTTTTCACTAAAGTACAAGCAATGATAGCCTTGCTTTGAGAAAAAATAAAAATTGAAAGCCCAAAAAGTGCTATATGGTCTGAGAGGAGTGGGATAATTCTACCATCTAAATCATCACAAAACACGCATTCATACAAATGCTTCTGAAATACAAAAGATGGGGGACAGGTTTATTATTAGTAACATGCTAGTAACAAGGATTTATATTATTAATATATAAATACTAATATATATTAGTAACAGGTTTAATATTGGTAATGTACAAAATCCCATATCTGGCCACTTTATTCTTAGGATAAATCTTTAATATCTAACTTTTTCCTTCATGGGCAATCTTGGCGTCCAACAATAGGAAAAATTTGGGCTTGTTTTGTTGTCGACTGTTTTTGCATCCATTGACTTTATTGAAATAAAGTAACTTCTTTACCTATTGTATTTGACATCATGTTGATGTTCACTTGGAAATAATTGGTTTCCTCAATTCTAATTATGCCTGTGCTAGCAGCTGCAAGCACACTGAGATCACTGCGAATGTGTATGCAGAGTACAGAATACTTCAGTTAGCACCACTGCCTCATTGTTGAGATTGCTATGAAGTAGCCAAATTACACCATTGCATCCCAATCTAATTCCTAGTAAAAATAAGATATTCTGAAGTTTATTAACTAACCTTCATGAAAATTGAATGAGAAAGTGATTTACAAGTTTGAAGAAAACAAATCTAAAGAGCTTTCAAATCAAGATTTCTCTAATACATTTGAGCGACCTTGTCAGATATGTCAATTGTTGAGTTAAACATGAATAGAAACTACAGTCACATTTCATAAAAAGTTATATAATCTCAGACAGGAATTTTATTCAATCCAGGTCTCATTTCTATGTAAAATGGGAACATAGTTTCTTCTTCAAATGGTTGCCTAAAGTTTAAATAAAATGTATGTTTGACAACATACTGATTGTCAGACACGTTATCAATAAATTGGATCTCTTTTAATGATCCAGACAAGAAAATAATATGATAGAATATATTACATACTTTAAATTTAGTGCTGTCTGACCATATGGAAGTGATATGACATTGTAATTACAGAGTTCACACTCAAGAATGATACAATCAAGTTTTTGAAAAAAATGCAAAGTAATCTCCTAAAGTTTTAAGTTTATTATTTTATTATTGGTCTCATTTGTATCAATCCAAGAGTATATACTGCTCATGGATTATGGATTAAATACCCCTGCATGAAGATTATAGAGTCAATAATTTGTATTTGTTTAATAATTTTTCTCTGAAAAAATGTATTCCAAGAGATTTAAATGCTGGTTTGGAAGACAAATAGATTATTTTATAACATATACGTTATTGTCATGGTGGTGACTTTACTTCAAGTTCTCAGTGACACACCCACATTGCTCCTCTTCTTTGTGTGTTGGACACTGAACTGACTACCAAGTCATTCAGGTTTGGCGACAGTCACTTTTCTTCTCACACAGCTGGTCAGATGCCTTGAAATTTCCCCTCTTGAATTTCTAACATATGTTTGCCTAATGCTCAGTCAGAAACTATTTTGAGTTTATGTTTCTAAACTCCTTCAGTGTAAGTCCTACACAGCAGTGACCTCACATCGCTACTGGCCTCACTATTGCAAGGGAGATTCCAGAAGCTGAAACTGCCTAAAATGAAAATTCTTGTCTCATCTCTAATCAAAGTAAATGTCCATGTTGTTTGTAGATATAGGTCCCAGTAAGCTGAGACATTAAGGCCAGGTCAAGCCCAACCGAGAATGCAAAGGCAGAAAATATTCCATGAGTTCCTTAGGAGTTTAACACAAAACCGGTGCTGATTTTTGGAGAGACTTGGAATTCTATAGGTCATATACATATACATGAACCAAAAGGGAGGACCTATGGACTCATGACAACAGGAGGAACAGAGGTTAATCCGTTCTATTCTCTAATTGAAAGAAATATTTTTTCCCATATTACTGGGCCTACTACAAAGAGATCTAGATAGGCTTTGAAGACTGGGCTCAAAATTATGCTTCTCAAACCATTGAGGAAGTCATAGATACAAGGTAAAAGAAGTGATGGTGGAGAAGGTACCTGAAGAGGCCTTCCCTGTGTTCAGATTGATGACTACCCTAACAGTCATCATAGAAACTTCATCCAGCAACTGATGGAAGCAGACGCAGAGATCCACAGCCAAGCAACAACTGAGCTCCAGGAGTTCAGTAAAAGAGAAAGTGGAGGGATTATAAGAGCAAGGAGCTCAAGACAAGGATAGGGAAACCCACAGAAACAGCTAACTTGAGCTAGTGGGAGCTCTTGGACTCTAAGGTAGCTGGGGAAACTGCATGGGGTCTAATGAGGCCCTCTGTATGTGGGTGACTATTGTGTACTTTGGTCTGTTTGAGAGGTTGCTGGTAGTCTGGTAGTCTGACCAGGATCTATTCCTAGTGCAAGAACTGTGGTTTTGGGTTAGGGTTAGGGTTAGGAAAAAAAAAAAAAAAAGAACTGTGTTTTTTTTTTTTTGTCTATTCTCTATGGTGAGTTACCTTGCTCAGACTTGATGCATAGGGGAGGGACTTGGTTTTGCCTCAACTTAATAAGCCAGATTTTATTGAACCCACATGGAAGGCCTTACCCTTTCTGTGTAGTAAATGAGGGCTGTGTTAAGAAGATGTGGAGGGAGTTGTAGGAGGGAAGGGAAGGGGAAATGGTTGGTAAACAAATAAAACACTTAAATTTAAAAAAGAAAGAAAAATAAATGATGGTGACAATCTGAGAAATATAATATTGAAGTCGTCCCTGGCAGTAGGTAGAGATTTTCTGGAAATATGAGCTTGAAAAACTTTTTAAAGGATTCTTATGATTTACTATCAATTGTTAACTGTTACAGCATGAGTGGGCAGTGGTGTTATCCAGCAAGTAGTCTATCCAGTTGGGACTATGAAGAAGATAGAGGTTTTCTTGTGATTACTCTGAAATTTGTTTACACACAACTGGTTTGGGACAAACCACTTAAAAAAGGTTTTTTAATTTTTTTTTCAGCCTTTGGTATCCTGTTGTCAAGACAACCAAGTTCTGTGAATTAGAAAGTCAGATAAGGCATGCAGGTAGTACACTGAGTCCAACCTTGTAACCGCAGGGGCTAGGACACTGTATTGTCCATATATATATATATTTCTATAGTTACAATTCGTGATGTTCACAGAACCCAAAAACATCTAAGTCTCATTTCTAAGAATGTGTTTTTAAATCCTGTCATTCTTTTTGAGTGAAAAATTGAACTGAAATGTATTATGACTTGCTTTAATTCTGGGAAGTGGGGGAGGGGGACAGTTTAGTAATGGAAAGTTGATGCTGATATGCAGAGGAAAGCAACAAATGACTGATTATGCAAGTCTGCAAAGGCAAGTATTTTTTAGAGCTATTTCTAGCTCAGTAAATCAAAATAGCATGCCAGATGTGAAATGTAGTTTTCTATAGAATTCTTAATTTTCTGTATGCACTTAAACATCAGAGAAAAGGAGATTTATACATAGAATCACACAAAGAAAATGGATTGGACTCTTGATCCTACTCTCCCCTTCTTTACTCCACTTCCCCCTCTCTCTTTTTTTATTCCTTTCATTTCTTCCATCTTTCTTTCCTTCCTCTTTACATTTGTATAAAACATACTTGATTATGGAAATTGAACAGAGCAGAATAAATCACTGTTCTACGAATACTCTTTTTTTATTGAAAAAATTTCCACTTCCTCCTTGCCTCCCATTTACCTCCCCCTCCCTCCACTCCTCCCCCCTCTCCCCACTCTTCTCCCCCTCCTCCCATTCCTTTCCCCCTCCCTCTCCAGTCCAAAGATCAGTCAGGGTTTCCCTGCCCTGTGGGAAGTCCAAGGTCCTCCCCTCTCCATCCAGGTCTAGGAAGGTGAGCATCCAAACGGGCTAGGTTCCCAGAAAGCCAGTTCATGCAGTAGGATCAAAACCCAGTGCCATCGTCTTTGGTTTTTCATCAGCCTTCATTGTCCGCCATGTTCAGAGAGTCCGGTTTCATCCCATGCTTTTTCAGTCACAGTCCAGCTGGCCTTGGTAAACTCCCAATAGACCAGCCCCACTGTCTCAGTGGGTGGGTGCACCCCTCGTGGTCCTGACTTCCTTGTTCATGTTCTCCCTCCTTCTGTTACTCATTTGGACCTTGTGAGCTCAGTCTGGTGCTCCAATGTGAGTCTCTGTCTCTATCTCCATCCATAGCCAGATGAAGGTTCTATGGTGATATGCAAGATATTCATCAGTATGGCTATAGGATAGGGCTATTCCAGGTTCCCTCTCCTCAACTGCCCAAGGAACTAACTGGGGACATCTCCCAGGACACCTGTGAGCCTCTCTTGTAGTGGGAGCTGCGGGCTGTGTTCCTGCCACCCCAGCTCCTGGTTGCCTGGCTAGCTTATGCCCCAAAATAACAACACTCAAACTGTATTCATTTAAACACTGCTTGGCCCATTAGCTGTAGTAATATGTGCTGCGGGGCTGCGTCCCCGGCACCCGGCCGCCCGCATGGCTTAGCTTATGCCCCGAAATAATTACACAGAAACTGTATTTTTTTGAACATTGCCTAGCCCATTAGTTCCAGCCTCTTATTGGCTAGCTCTTACATATTGATCTAACCCATTTCTAATATTCTGTGTAGCACCATGAGCTGGCTTACCAGGGAAGATCTTAACCTGCATCTGTCTGGAGTGGGAGAATCATGGCGACTCCTTACTCGGCTTCTTTCTCCTAGCATTCTCTCTGTTTACTCCACCCACCTAAGGGTTGGCTATCAAATGGGCTAAGGCAGTTTTCTTTATTAGTTAACCAATGACCTTCCTCCATCATTTTTCCTTTTTCTGTTTAAACAAAAAAAGGCTTTTATTTTAACATAGTAAGATTACATATAACAAAATGGTTATCAAGCAAGAATTACAGTTATAATATTTATATCTATTTTATCTCTTATCATAACTAAGGAAAACTATAACTATCTATCCATTTTTTAACTCCATCAAAGACTCCAGAAGGATATAATATTACCTGAGTAAACAAGAAATCCAAAACTCTAGAAATGACAGAAACATTTCGCTGCCTGGACAGTCACCCAAAGTTCTTTTGTACCGTTGGGGCATCCATCTTTGGCCTACAGGCCCATAGTTTTTAGCAGACATTTTTATGAAGCGGGAAATTTCAAAGACAGTTCAGTCACTTTTTGCTGTGTCCTGTAGAATGTCTTGTAGACTCTTTCATGAGTCAGGAACCCCGAAAGACCATCTCACCTTTAGGCAAGTTCAGCAGTCCTCTCTCTGTAGGTTCTTTGTGTCCAGTTTATGTAACAGTCCAGGCATGAGCAGTTTTATGTCCAAATGGCTATCAAACTCCATAAGGAGCCTCTTCGATGCCCATCTTCCTCTTGAAGTAGATTGGTGCTGCCAGGAGCAGATGTGTCTCATTATCATGAAAAGCCCTAAGTTATTAAAACATTAAATGCCATATTTTGTAGTCTTTGAAAGATATGAAGAATGCCTATCTAGCTGAAATATATCTATGCACATCTAGAAAATCTAACTAACATGACTAAAAGCTTGACAATTATCAATGATTATCCATTAACAACCTATATACATTACATTTTTAAATGAACTATACAATTACAATACCTTGATCAAGATTAGAAATATGCATATACATATAACAAAATTGACCTTTAAATCCACACCAATGTAAATTATTTATATCTATATCATATCCCCCTTTAAATGTAAAAGAACATTTATAAACCATATTTGGGAACATTTATAAACCATATTTGGGAACAGAGTGGTATTGCTGCGACCAGGGATAGGTTGATCCCAAATTTCCTGAGAAATTGCCACACTGATTTCCAAAGTGGTTGCACAAGTTTTCATTCCCACCAGTAATGGATGAGTGTACCCCTTACTCCACAACCTCTCCAGCAAAGGCTATCTTTGGTGTTTTTGATTTTTAGCCATTCTGACAGGTGGAAGGTGGTATCTCAAAGTTGTTTTAATTTGCATTTCCCTGATCGCTAAGGAGGTTGAGCATGATTTTAAGTGTCTTTTGGCCATTTGAACTTCTTCTGTTGAGAATTCTCTGTTCAGTTCAGTGCCCTATTTTTTAATTGGGTTAATTAGCATTTTAATGTCTAGTTTCTTGAGTTCTTTATATTTGTTGGAGATCAGACCTTTATCTGTTGCGGGGTTGGTGAAGATCTTCTCCCAGTCAGTAGGTTGCCTTTTTGTCTTAGTGTCAGTGTCCTTTGCTTTACGAAAGCTTCTCAGTTTCAGGAGGTCCCATTTATTCAATGTTGCCCTTAATGTCTATGCTGATGGGGCTATACATAGGAAGTGATCTCCTGTGCCCATATGTTGTAGAGTACTTCCCAATTTCTCTTCTATCAGGTTCAGTGTGTTCAGATTGATATTGAGGTCTTTGATCCATTTGGACTTGAGATTTGTGCATGGTGATAGATATGGATCTATTTTCATTTTTCTACAGGTTGACATCCAGTTATGCCAGCACCATTTGTTGAAGATGCTTTTTTTCTTCCATTGTATACTTTTAGCTCCTTTATCGAAAATCAGGTGTTCATAGGTTTGTGGGTTAACATCCGGGTCTTCTATTCGATTCCATTGGTTGACTTCTCTGTTTTTATGCCAATACCAAGCTGTTTTCAATACTGTAGCTCTGTAATAGAGTTTGAAGTCAGAAATGGTAATGCCTCCAGAAGTTCCTTTATTGTATAATATTGTTTTGGCTCTCCTGGGTTTTTTGTTTTTCCATATAAAGTTGATTATTGTCCTCTCAAGATCTGTGAAGAATTTTGATGGGACCTTGATGGGGATTGCATTGAATCTATAAATTGCTTTTGGTAGAATTGCCATTTTTTTTTTCTATATTGATCCTCCCAATCCAAGAGCAAGGGAGATCCTTTCATTTTCTGGTATCCTCTTCTATTTCTTTCTTCAAATACTTAAAGTTCTTGTCAAATAGATCTTTCACTTCCTTGGTTAGAGTTAACCCAAGATATTTTATGCTATTTGTGGCTATTGTGAAAGGTGATGCTTCTCTGATTTCCCTCTCTGCTTCCTTATCCTTTGTGTATAGGAGGGCAACAGATTTTTTGGAGTTGATTTTCTATCCTGCCACATTACTAAAGGTGTTTATCAGCTGTAGGTGTTCTTTGGTGGAGTTTTTGGGGTCGCTTATGTACACTATCATATCATCTGCAAATAATGAAAGTTTAACTTCTTCCTTCCAATTTGAATCCAATTGATCCCCTTATGTTGTCTTATTGCTATTGCTAGAACTTCAAGCACTATATTGAAGAGATACGGAGAGAGTGGACAGCCTTGTCTTGTTCCTGATTTTAGTGGGCTGGCTTTGAGTTTCCTTCTGTTTAATTTGATGTTAGCTGTCGTCTTGCTTTCATTATATTTAGGAATGACCCTTGTATCCCTAATCTTTACAAGACCTTTATCATAAGGGGATGTTGAATTTTGTTAAATGCTTTTTCAGCATCTAATGAAATGATCATATGGGTTTTTTCTTTCAGTTTATTTATATGATGAATTACATTGATAGATTTTCATATGTTGAACCAGCCCTGCATCTCTGGGATGAAGCCTACTTGATCATAATGGAAAATTTTCTAGTGTGTTCTTGGATTCGGTTTGCCAGTATTTTATTGAGGATTTTTGCGTCGATGTTCATGAGTGAGATTGGCCTGTAATTCTCTTTCTTGGTTGAGTCATTGTGTGGTTTTGGTACCAGGGTAACTGTAGCTTCATAAAAGGAGTTTGGCAATGACTCTTCTGTTTCTATATTGTGAAATACATTAAGGAGTATAGGTATAAGGTCTTCTTGGAAGTTCTGGTAGAATTCTGCATTTAAACCATCTGGACCTGGGCTGTTTTTGGTAGGGAGGTTTTTGATAACAGCTTCTAATTCTTCACGACTAATAGGTCTATTTAGATTGTTCACCTGGTCCTGATTTAACTTTGGTATATGGTACTTATCTAAAAAATGTCCATTTCTTTTATATTTTCCAATTTTGTGGCATACAGGTTTTTGTAGTAAGAGCTAATGATTCTCTGAATTTCCTCTGTGTTTGTGGTTATGTCCCCCTTTTCATTTCTGATCTTTTTAATTTGCATATTTTCTCTCTGTCGTTTGATTAGTTTGGATAGGGGTTCATCAATCCTGTTGATTTTCTCCAGGAACCAGCTTTTTGTTTAATTGATACTTTGAATTGTTTTCTGTGATTCTATTTTGCTGATTTCAGTCCTCAGTTTGATTATTTCCATTCTTCTACTCCTCCTAGGTGAGTCTGCTTCTTTTTTTTTCTAGAGCTTTCAGGTGGGCTGTTAAGTCTCCAATGTGTGCTTTCTCTGTTTTCTTTAACTCGGCCCTTAGTGCTATGAACTTTCCTCTTAGCACTGCTTTCATCATGTCCCATAAGTTTGAGTATGTTGAGTCTTTATTGTCATTGAATTCAAGAAAGACTTTAATTTCTTTATTTCTTTCTTGATCCAGGTGTGGTTCAGTAGTTGACTGTTCAGTTTCCATGTGTTTGTAGGCTTTCTGGGGGTAGAATTGTTGTTGAATTCTAACTCTAATCCATGGTGATCTGATAAGACACAGGTGGTTCCTAATATTTTTTTGAAACTGTGGAAGTTTGCTTTGTTACTGAGTATGTGGTCAATTTTTGAGAAGGTTACATGACCTGTGGAGAAGAAAGTATATTCTTTCCCATTTGGGTGGAATGTTCTATAGATGTCTGTTAAGTCCGTTTAATTCATTACCTCCATTAATACTCTTATTTCTCTGTTAGGTTTCTGTCTCATTGACCTGTCCATTGGTGAGAGAGGATTGTTGAAGTCTTTTACTATTAGTGTGTGTGGTTTGATGACTGCCTTGAGTTTTAGTAATGTGTTTTACATAAGTGGGTGCTTTTATATTAGGGGCATAGTTATTCAGGATTGTGACTTCATTCTGATGAATTGTTCCTGTTATGAGTATAAAATATCCCTCTCCATCTCTTCTGATTGATTTTAGTTTGAAGTCAACTTTCTTAGAAATTAGTATGGCCACACCTGCTTGTTTCTTAGGTCTGTTTGCTTGATAGAGCTTTTCCCAGCCCTCTTCTCTCAGTAGATGTCTGTCTTTGTGGTTGTGGTGTGTTTCTTGTAAACAGCAGAATGTTGGATCCTGTTTTTGTATCCAATCTCTTAGTCTGTGCCTTTTTATAGGTGAGTTGAGTCCATTGATATTAAGTGATATTAATGACCAGTGGTTGTTAACTCCGTTCTTTTTTTTTTTCAGTAGAATTTGTGTGTCTCCCTTCTTCGAGTTGTGCTGGTGAAGGCTCACTAGATGTTGAGTTATTGTGGGCATTGTTGGACTCCTTGGTTTGTGATTTTTCTTCCATTACTTTCTGTAAGGCTGGATTTGTGGCTATGTATTGTTCAAATTTGTTTTTATTCTGGAAAATTTTGTTTTCTCCATTTATAGTGAATGAAAGCTTGGCTGGGTATGGTAGTCTGGGCTTGCATCCATGGTATCTTAGTTTCTGCAGTACATCTATCCAGGACCTTCTGGCTTTCATGGTTTCCATAGAGAAGTCAGGTGTAAGTCTGATAGGTTTACCTTTATAAGTAACTTGACCTTTTTCCTTTGCAGCTCTTAATATTCTTTCTTTATTCTGTATGTTCTGTGTTTTGATTATTATATGGTGAGGGGATTTTTTTTTGATCCAGTCTATTTGGTGTTCTGTATGCTTCTTGAACCTTCATAGGAATATCTTTCTTTAGGTTGGGAAAGTTTTCTTCTATAATTTTATTAAATATATTTTCTGGACTGTTGAGCTGTACTTCTTCTTCTACTCCTATTATTCTTAGATTTGGTCTTTTTTATTGTGTCCCAGATTTTCTGAATATTTTGTGATGAGAATTTGTTGGATTTTCTGTTTTCTTTGATCAGTGTGTTTATTTTCTCTACGATATCTTCAGTGTCTGAGATTCTTTCTTCTATCTCTTGTATTCTGTTGGTAGTACTTGTCTCTGTAGTTCCTGTTCGTTTGCCCAGATTTTCCATATCCAGCCTTCCCTCGGTTTGTGTTGTCTTCATTACCTCCATTTCATTCTTCAAGTCTTGAAATGTTTCCCTTACCTGTTTGATTGCTTTTTCTTGTTTCTCTTGTTTTTCTTGGGTATCTTTGAGATATTTATCCATTTCCTCTATCTTTATGTTTGTCATCTCTATTTCTTTATGGCAGTTTTTCACCTCTTGTTTAAGGTCCTTTATTATTTTCATATAGTTCCTTTTAAAGTCGATTTCTTCTATTTCTTCTGGAGTAGGGTGTTCAATTCTTGTTTCGGGATCCCTGTATTCTGGTGATGTCATGTTGCCTTTCAGGTTGTGGGAAGAATTCTTGCATTGGCACCTGCCCATCTCTTCCTTCAAATGGAGCCAGGAGAGGCCTGGTGTCTTGGTCCAGTCTTTGCTGTGACTGATTCTCTGGGTAGATCTCCTCAGTTTTAAAGCAGGAACTGTTCCTGTCTGGATGGAACTCCTCAGCAGTGTGGAGCAGAGTGGGGTCAAGTAGAACACAGGAGATCCTGCAGCACAAGCTGAAAGTGCTCATGCTCCCTTGAGGGGACCTTTAGACCTGCCCAGCAGTCAGGCACTCACCACTCTGGGTGGGTAGCTTTAGTTCAGGAGCTGGAAACTGTTCCTGAGCCAAGGACCTTGCAGACAACAGAGCAGGCTTGGCAGGGGTCTGGTTCGTGTGTAATGAAGACACCTCTACGGCAGGAGCTGGGGGAGGGGGGATTGTGCTCTCTTCTGGTACAAACCACCCTGGATAGCACACACTCACCCATCCAGATGGAATTCCTCAGCACCGAAACAGGGACACCTGATAGCCGGATGACACCGTGGACAAAGGGCCTACGTGGAAAGCAGGGCCCGAATACTCTTCAATATTGCAATAAAAATCAAACAGGAGTTTCATTGTTGATTTAATAAAAATAAGAAATTAGACTTCTTAGATAGTGAGTTCTCAATCACTTCTAAGGTTCTCTAATTGTGCTCCCTCAGGATTTTTAACAAACCATATATTAAATACATAATAAAACCTTCCAAATTGAACTTGAGAGTCCCCTAGACTAGTTTGCTCTGCTTGTTTTCTTCTCTTGACTGTGTGAATCATGATTTAACATAACCCATTTGCTTTTGTTCTATTACATTTTTTTCTACTCTATTGTATCATA
Organism: Chionomys nivalis; assembly: GCF_950005125.1. NCBI lineage: Eukaryota > Metazoa > Chordata > Mammalia > Rodentia > Cricetidae > Chionomys > Chionomys nivalis. The sequence goes on from NC_080089.1 coordinate 5,972,627, forward strand.
GAGCTTTACAAATTTTTGTGTGTATTAGATTTTTGATGGATATTTGAAAAAAGGCAAGAATAAGTTTTATCTTAAATGTTATTTCTTGTTTATTGTTTGAATTAACATTTTATCACTTGAAAGTTTCATGAATGCATACAATTTGCTTTAATGTAGTCCAGCACCTGCTTTTTCCCTCTACTCTAGTTCCAACTTTCTCAATACTCCTTCCCAACTCCTTTTATTCTTCTGCTCCACAGAGTCCAGTTAGAACATGTATGTGTACAATTCATTCTGATTGGTGTATCTATCCCTTCTCATTTTCTCACTTCCTCTGGTGGCCAGCCTCCTTTCCCTTCTGATCACATTCCCACATTCATACCTTTTTGTTTTGTTTGTATCCTTTTAAGTTTGATTATCACCATTAGTGTGAAACTGTCCATTAGAATCTAGTGGGTAAATAACCCAGTGGTCACACAACTAAATGCCATGGCTCTCCCTCTTCCAGAGGACGTCAATAGCTGATAATTACATAACAAGCAACTGGGTCCCATGAGCCCCTTTCCTATCTGTGAATGACTATTGAGAAGGCCTGTGTGTGTGTGCATGCCTAGTGCAAGTAATTGCAGCTTCTGTGAGTTCATGATTGTATTGGTTGTGTCTTGAACAAAATATGAAAATGAGTAGCCCTTATCCCCATTTGCAGGTGCTTACATTATTTCTTTCCCCTCTTCTTCAATGTTCCTTAAGCCTTGTAAGAGGTAGTATGAATAATTTGCTTAGGAATAAGTGATGCATCACTTATTCTCTGCATCTTGATTGCTCTTGAGTCTCCATACTCTCCATTAGTCACTGCAAATATAAACTTCTCTGATTAGAGTTGAGATACCCTAAGTGACAAGTGAAAACAAGAGAATTTAGAAGACAGTTTTATATTATTTGTAGTGAGCTATTATCATGTGTAATGATTTCCCTTCTATGGCCTCTCAAGGGACACACGTTACTTGCAAGCTATAAAGAAACAAAACTGGAACTGAGGTCACACTTCTTTGCTGACTAGAGTGTGAGAAGGTCCTATGAAAGCTGCAGGGTAGAAAAGCTTTCATTCATCTTACTTAGATGCAAATCCTATACACTTCATCACCAAACCTGTCAGATAAAATGTGCCCACAAAAGTAGTATTGGCACAACTGTTATGAGGATGGTCCCTGTTCACATGATTTAGTATTAAAAGACTAAATTCTGCTCTAATATACTCTTAACAATAGAAGTCATAGCCCCAGAAGACTTACCATTTTATGAATTAAAGCTCTAAAATAGCTTTTGAAAATTTAGGGTATAAAACTATTTACTTGATTCAAGAATAAAACATTCAAGTCAAATTCTGTCCTGGTCCAAGATAGATATACTGAAGCTGCTTTACTTGAACAGTTTAATGTAGTGTGTTTAGTTAAAGCAGCTCAGGATATGAAAGCATCAATATTTACAAATTTTAGAAAACACAAACAAATGATTAAAATATAAAACTGACTTCTATCGGGAAAGAATAAACTAATATGATATTTAAATTATACAGAGCTATTGTGGCTCCCTGGTATCATCTAACATTTCAAAATAAGTTTTCTTTCTGAAGTAATTTACAAGTAGTCAGAAACTGATTTGTTAAAATAGTTTAGTCTTCTAGTGGAATTTTAAAGATTACATTGACTTGGCTTTGCTGTCACATGCTAATTTGCCAGTGAATTAAAAGATTAATTGAATGTGATGGAGTTATAGTTCATTGGGTAAGAATACTTTCTGAACAAGCAAGGCTGAGTTAAATTTCTATCATTTTCATAAAAAAACTGGGCATTAATGTACATGATCTCTTAACCATAGAACCATAGGTGGCAGAAATAGGAAGATTGGTAGAGCTTGGTGGCTGCCAGTCTAGCTTCAGGTTCAATAAGAGATTATTCCTTAGGAGAATAAGGTAGAGAGTAGTAGAGGAATGAACTGGACATTTTACTCAGACATAAGTACAAATAAATCACATAAAACAAATCTTTCTACATACTCACACACAGGTACACACAAAATGTTCATGAAGAATAAGAATAAAATTTGTGTATGTGTCCTTCTCATGTGATTTTTTTTTTACCTTAGAAATCTTCAGAATCCTTATCAAGAAGGAACTAATAGTCTATCTCCCATGTACTTCTCAGACTCTAACTAAATAACATTTTCTGGAATACAAATCATACTAAGACAAAGACTTAAAAAACAATGCTTCAGTGTATAGAGAACAATGAACATGTGTATATGAAAAAATAGCTAGATTCCTAGTTTAGGGCAATCTTTCTAAAGGAGCTACTGGGAAGGCTCAGGCATCAAGAGTAAAGAAGATGCAGCTTAATAAAACTATAGAAGTAGAGGCCATGCAATATGGGAAGACTGGAGATTGAGAAAGTTATGGGGGCATTTGAAGAAATCAGTGAAGCCTGATATAGCTTGCAGAAGAGAAAGAGGACAGGTGAAAAGGGAAAAGTGGAAATATGACAGTCAATGAACAATTCTTAAAGACTTTTTAACAAGAATTATTTTTCCATTGCTAGAAACCTATTGAATTTTTATAGCTGCTGTAAAGCTAAAAACTTTAGTACGGTAGGTGTATTGTTTTGTCTAAGTTAGAAAATATTGAACCCAATGGAAGAATTGGTCTCCTTTAGATATGCACACTGAATGAGGGTTAATTGCTCTGTCTTCCTTGGTGAACACTAGTGGATCTATTTATTTGAAAAGGAGGAGATGACTCTAGTGTACAGGTTTTACTCCCTGGCTTCATAAATTCTCCCTGCTGCATAGTTTTCTTCTCTGTTTGTGAGAATTTTATATTAATGAACTATTATTCTTCCAACTGTTGTTCTGGATTCTCAGCAATCACTTCACTTAGAAATTGGCTTTTAAAATCCAATGGTTTTCATTTCTAAAGCATATGTCACACTCTCACTGACTCATGCTTATACTGAGTCTTTCTAGAAGCACAATTCCAGTCAAGAGTCCCCATCAGTACATATGCCAGATGTTTGTTTGGGAATGGGTATAACATTGCCATAGGCAGAAGAGTTTCCTGATTGCCAAGTGTGTATTTTACTTCCCTAATATTTTTAAACATTGGGATATGACTATGAGAATGTAAGCTTTATAAATTCCTAAAGATGTTATGAATGTTCAGAGAGGCAATATCTTAATCCAGCAGCAGATGGGAGCAATGTTGGGTACCCACTGCCAGATGTTATGCAGAGAGAGTCTACTTTGGAGGTCTTTACATGGTCTTTCTTCTTGGAGAGGGGGGAACCTCACTGAAGATGGGAAGAAAAACTCCAAGAATCAGAGAGAATGGAGGACACCAGGAGAACATGTCCCAACAAATCATCTAAGCAGGGCTCATGGATATTACAGTGGCAAGCACCAAGTCTTTACATCTCTGAATCAGGCCCTCCTCTGTATATATGTTATGGTTGCTAACTTGGTATTTTTCTGAGATGCGTAACAGTGGTAACTGGCATATCTCTGATTTTGTTGCCAACTTGAGACCCTTTTACTCCATTGAGTAGCTTTGTTCAGCCTTGGTATGAGGGTTTTCTTATTTTATATTGTTTTGTTCTGTATGACTAGCAGTCATCTCTTGTAAAGAGGAAACAGGTGAAGTAGATTTTAGGGAAGATGGAGAGAGCTAGTAAGAGTGGAGGGAGGGCAAACTGTTGGATGAGGCCACTTGCTCTTCCCAGCTGCTTGGCAAGCTTAGACCCAAAATAATCACACAGAAACTGCATTAATGAAATAACTACTTGGCCCATTAGCTCTAGCTTATTATTGGCTAACTCTTACATATTAATTTAACCCATTTCTATTAATCTATGTATCACCACATGGTAGTGGCTTACTGGCAAGTTTTGACATGTCTAATTCTGGCAGCAGCTCCATGGCTTCGTCCTGACTCTGCCCTTCTTTCTCCCATCATTCAGCCTAGCTTTCCCTGCCTACCTAAGTACTCTGGTTGAGATTAATCGCACCCACACACTGAGGCAATGGGGATGTTCTATCGGGAACTCACCAAGGCCAGCTGGCCGGGGTCTGAAAAAGCATGGGACAAAACCGGTCTCGCTGAACATAATGGAAAATGAGGACTACTGAGAACTGAAGAACAATGGCAATGGGTTCTTGATCCTATTGCATGTAATGGCTTTGTGGGAGCCCAGGTAGTTTGGATGCTCACCTTAATAGACCTGGATGGAGGTGGGTGGTCCTTGGACCTCCCACAGGGCAGATAAACCTGCTTGCTCTCTGGGCTGAGGAGGAAGGAAGACTTGATTGGGGGAGGGGGAGGGAATGGGAGGTGGTGGCGGGGAAGAGGCAGAAATCTTTAATAATTAAATAAATTAATTAATAAAAAAAAGAAAATGCCATAAAAAAGAGAGAATATTCTATTCAATTAAAAGGGAAAATTATTTGTTGAGTCAAATTTTTAAAAAAGATTTCATGAATCTAAAAATAAAACCTACAAATCAAGGAACTGATTTTTTGACATGCACATAGCCACTTAAATGTGAACAAAACAAAGACTTTTAAAGATAGAATTTTTGCAGGTATATTTCAGTAAGTTAGCACTACAGCAGGGCAAACTCCTGACAATCGGGCTGATGTGTTTAAAGAAATGGAAGAGGAATTCCTGGAATATTGATTAATTGATTTTTGTCAAACTTTTTGCTCAATAATAAGGGTTTAGTCAAAGTTTTAACTTATTTATTTATTTATTTATTTATTTATTTTTTATTGAAAAAAAAATTTTCCGCCTCTTCCCCGCCCCCCATTTTCCTTACCCTCCTCCCGCCCCTCTCCCCCTCCCCCCACTCCTCTTCTCCTCCCTCTCCAGTCCGAAGAACAGTCAGGGTTCCCTGCCTTGTGGAAAGTCCAAGGCCCTCCCCCCTCCCTCCAGGTCTAGGAAGGTGAGCATCCAAACTGTCTAGGCTCCAAAAAAGCCAGAACATGAAGTAGGATCAAAACCTCTTGCCATTGCCCTTGGCCTCTCATCAGCTCTCATTGTCCGCCATGTTCAGAGAGTCCGGTTTTATCCCATGCTTTTTCAGTCACAGTCCAGCTGGCCTTGGTGAGCTCACAATAGATCAGCCCTACTGTCTCAGTGGGTGGGTGCACCCCTCGTGGTCCTGACTACCTTGCTCATGTTCTCCCTCCTTCTGCTCCTCATAGGACCTTGGGAACTCATTCCAGTGCTCCAGTGTGGGTCTCTGTCTCTATCTCCATCCATCGCCAGATGAAGGTTCTATGGTGATATGCAAGATATTCATCAGTATGGCTATAGGATAGGGTCATTTCAGGTTCCCTATCCTCAGCTGCCCAAGGAACTAACTGGGGACATTGCCCTGGGCACCTGGTAGCCACTCCAGGTTCAAGTCTCTTGCCAACCCTTAGGTGGCTCCCTTAATTAAGATATGTGATTCCCTGCTCACTTCTCGAATTTTGCATGCAAATGGATGGAAATGGAAAATACTATCCTGAATGAGGTAACCCAGACCCAAAAAGAAGATCATGGGATGTACTCACTCATAATTGGTTTCTAGCCATGGATAGGGGCCACTGAGTCTATAATTTGTGATCATAAAGAAGCTAAATAAGAGGTGAACCCAAGGAAAAACATATAGTTATCCTCCTGGCTATGGGAAGTAGACAAGATTGCTGGGCAATAAATTGGAATCTTTGGGTGGGGTGGGATGGCGGTAAGGGGTATGGGGAGAGAAAAGTGTGAAGGAGAGGATGCGGGGAACTTGGGGAAACGGGATGATTGGGGAAAAAGTTTTAACTTTTGAAAGTTAAAATTTGTTGTGGCAAAGTAATATTATTGAATATTTAATTCTATTTATTTAAAACATGAGCTGTTGGGGTTGGAGCCAAGTTTTGATTTTGTTTTCTCAGGAAAATAGAAACCACCATCTTGAGGAATTTAAAGACCTTTGAAAAATAACCACCCAAAGAAAAAGGAATAACTACCCAGAAAAAAACATATTAAGAAAAGGTATAATCTGACATAGTGCAATCTTTGAAGGCTCCTTAAAGATGATGGTATTCTGAACAATGATTCTATCAGGACTATGATAATACCACTAAGATAAAGGATTTAAAAAAAGAAAATACCACCTAAAGATTGGCATTGGACTACAAACTGCCCAGTACAACTTTGAGGTGGCTAGCTGAGACAATCCAGCCTCACAGACTATGCTAGCCAGAATTTGAGACAAGCCCTGCACTTTCCTATTAAACAGAGCTTAAACAACAAATGATATCATATCAACATATATGATAACTGTTTATTTGGAACCAGGTATAATATTATCATAAACAGAAGAGTCTCTTAATTGCCAATTCTTGCTCTACTGTCCCAATATTCCAAGGATTTTATAATTAACCCCAAATATTCTTTTCAGAATCCCTAAAAAATGCCATCACTCCCAGACAGTAAGAAATAATTTAAGGACATGATATCTATAATCACACGAGGTGGGATGGATGATTTTTGGTCTTTCATTGGGTTATAGGTATTTGTCATTGTATAAGGGGATTATTTACAAGCTGTTATTAGAAATGATTAGGAAAATTGCTAAACAAAGGAGATTAGATTCAGAGTTCTTGTTTTGAAAAGAAAAAATGGTGGTATAGGTATGATAGGATAAAAGAGTAGATTATTTGATGTACTCTTTGAAAAGAGAAAAGGGAGGATATACTAAGTATGATAAGGTAAAAAGGTAAATTATTGAATCTACATTTAAAAAGCAGCTACTAGTTTTAAATATTTTATATTGGATTGGATTTTTGTATATTGTATACAAATTTTGTATATCAATACAAATTTGAGATTGATTTTGTTAGAACATAGCTTACATGCATTTCTAATCTCGTTCAAAATATTGTACCTACACAACTAATTTAACAATTTAATGCAAATTTCTAGTCCTTGAAAGTTATTATTACAAACTAATTAGGATATAAATAAATGCAAGTTAGTTGTTAGTCATTACAATCAAACTTGTACTCATATTAGGTATGTTTTCAAGGTCAAACAGAGCTATATTTTAGATAGAAAATTTGTCTTCAAACACTACCGAGATCTACAGAATATGGCATTTAAGATGCTTTCATAGAGCCGGGCGGTGGTGGCGCACGCCTTTAATCCCAGCACTTGGGAGGCAGAGACAGGCGGATCTCTGTGAGTTCGAGACCAGCCTGGTCTACAAGAGCTAGTTCCAGGACAGGCTCCAAAACCACAGAGAAACCCTGTCTCGAAAAACCGAAAAAAAAAAAAAGATGCTTTCATAGCATAGGTTCTTTTGCTTTTTGTGTTACAATGAGACATATCTGATCCACACAATACCAACATATTTTAGAGAAGATGATGGGCATCAAAAAACCTCCATATGGAGTTCACTTTCTTTATGGCAAAATTAAGCTACTTGGAAAGAAAATACCCTGACTTCAGCTCCTGACGGCTTACTCTTCAAATTTTAGAAGCAGGACACAAAAAGATTGACTGCCAGTACATGCAGTAGAGACAAATCCCAGTGCCATTGTCAGTGGACCCTCAGTCTGCCCAACTGTCACCCACATTCAGAGGGACCAGTTTGATTCCATGCTCATTCTTTCCCAGTTCAGCTGGAGTTGGTGAGCTCCCATTAGCTCAGGCATACTGTTTCAGTGGGTGAACCCCTCATGGTCCTGACTTCCTTGCTCATAATCTCCCTCCTTTTGCTCTTCAACTGGACCATGGGAGCTCAGTACAGTGCTCAAATGTGCATGTACTGGCTTTTTGGGATCCTATTCTCTTTAGATGTTTACCTTGCTCAGCCTGGATGGAGTGGGGAAAAGCCTTGTACTTTCCACGAGGCAGAATGCCTTACCCTCTCTTAAGACTGGAGGGGGTGGGGGAGAAAGCATTTGTTCAACTATGTTCCTAGCAGCATTATTTGTAATAGACAGAATTTGGAAATAACCTAGATGTCCCTCAGTGGAAAAATGGATAAAGAATCTGTGGCACATCTACACATTAGAGTTCTACTTGCTGGTAAAAAACAATGACATCTTGCAGATAACGAAAGTTTGACTTCTTCCTTTCCAAGTTGAATCCCCTTGATCTCTTATTGTTGTCTTATTGCTATTGCTAGAACTTCAAGCACTATGTTGAAGAGATATGGTGAGATGAGAGTGGATATCCTTGTCTTGTTCCTGATTTTAGTGGTATGGATTTGAGTTTCTCTCCATTTAATTTGATATTAGATGTCAGCTTGCTGTATATTGCTTTTATTATATTTAGATATGATCCTTGTATCCATAACCTCTCTAAGACCTTTATCATAAAGGGGTGTTGAATTTTGTCAAATGTTTTTCAGCATCTAATGAAATGATCATTTTTTTTCTTTCAGTTTATTTATATGATGGATTACATTGATAGAATTTCATATGTTGAACAAGCCCTGCATCTCTGGGATGAAGCCTACTTGATTATAATGAATGACTTATCTGATGTGTTCTTTGATTTGATTTGCCCGTATTTTATTGAGAATTTTTGCATCGATGTTCATGTGTGAGATTGCTTTGTAATTCTCTTTCTTGGTTGACTCTTTTTGCTGTTTTTGTATAGGGGTAACTGTAGCTTCATAAAGAGTTTGGTAATGACTCTCCTGTTTCTCTTAAATGGAACACATTGAGGAATATAGGTATTAGTTCTTCTTGGAAGTTCTGGTAGAATTCTGCACTACAACCATCTGCTTCTGGGCTTTTTTTTTTTGGTTGAGATGTTTTTGATGACAGATTCTATTTCCTCGTGACTTATAGGTCTATTTAAATTGTTAATCTGGTCTTGATTTAATTTTGGTACATGGTATTTATCTAAAAAGTCCATTTCCTTTACATTTTCCAATTTTGTGGCATATATGCTTTTGTAATAAGACTTAATGATTCTCTGAATTTGCTTAGTGTCTGTTTTTATGCCCCCCTTTTCATTTCTGATCTCATTAATTTGAGTGTTCTCCCTCTGCCTTTTGATTAATTTGGATAGCCATTTGTCAATCTTGTTGATTTTCTCAAAGAACCAACTCTTTGTTTCATTGATTCTTTTGATTGTTTTCTGTGTTTCTATTTTGTTGATTTCAGCCCTCAGTCTTATATTCTTCCTGGGTGAGTCTGTTTCTTTTTCTTCTAGAGTTTTCAGGTGTGCTATTAAGTCTGTAATGTGAGTTTTCTCTGTGTTCTTTATGTGAGCACTTAGTGCTATAAACTTTCCTCTTAGCACTGCTTTCATGGTGTCCCATAGGTTTTGGTATGTTGTGTCTTCATTTTCATTAAATTCAAGGAAGAATTTAATTTCTTTCCTTATTTCTTCCTTGACCCAGTGGTGGTTCAGTAGTTGACTTCAGTTTCCATGAGTTATAGGCTTTGTGGGGTTGGAATTTTTGTTAAATTCAAACTTTACTCCATGATGTTCCCATGAGACAGAGGTGGTTACTCCATTTTTTTTTGTATCTATGGATGTTTGCTTTGTTACTGAGTATGTGATCAATTTTTGAGAAGGTTCCATGAGATGCTGAGTAGAAGATATATTCTTTCCTGTTTGCTTGGAATGTTCTATAGATGACTTTTAAGTCCATTTGATTCATTACATCTGTTAGTTCTCTTATTTCTCTGCTAAATTTCTGTCTGTTTGACCTGTCCATTGGTGAGAGAGGAGTGTTGAAACCTCCTAGTATTAGTGTGTGGGGTTTTATGTGTGACTTGAGTTCCAGTAATATTTCTTTTACATATGTGTTTGCTCTTATATTAGGGGCATAGATATTCAGGACTGACACTTTATCTTGATGAATTGTTTCTGTTTTGATTATAAAGTGCTTTCTCCATCTCTTCTGATTGATTTTAGTTTGAAATCAATTTTGTTAGATGTTAGGATAGCCACACCCACTTGTTTCTTAGGTCCATTTAATTGGAAAAGCTTTTCCCAACCCTTTACTCTGAGGTTGAGGTCTGTTTCTTGTAAACAACAGAATATTGGATCCTGTTTTCATATTCATTCTCTTAACTTGTGCCTTTTAATAGGTGAATTGATTCTATTTATATTAAAAAATATTAATGACCAGTGGATATTAACTCTGGTTATATTATTTTGGTAGTATTTATGTGTTTCCCTTCTTTGGGTTGTGTGGGTGTTGTTAGCTTCCTTGGGTTGAGGTTTTCCTTCTCTACTTTCTGTAAGGCTGGGTTTTAGATACATACTGTTTAAATCTGTTTTTTTTTTTTTTGTTGTTGTTGTTGTTTTTTCCATCAATGTTGGAAGAAAACTTTGCTGGGTATAGTTGACTGGGCTTGCATCCATGTTCTCTTAGTGTCTGCAGCACATCTATCCAAGACCTTGTGGCTCTCATGGTTCCCATTGATAAGTCAGGTGTAATTCTGATATGTTTACCTGTATATTTTACTTGGCCTTTTTTCTTTGCAGCTCTTAATATTCTTTCTTTAGTCTGTATTTTTTGTGTTTTGAATCTTATATGGTGAGGGGATTTTTTTTTGATCCAGTCTATTTGGTGTTCTATAAGCTTCTTGTATTTTCATAAAGACATTCTTCTTTAGGTTGGGAAAGTTTTCTTCTATAATTTTGTTGAATATATTTTCTGTGCCTTTGAGCTGGGGTTCTTTTCCTTCTTCTACCCCTATTATTTTTAGCTTTGAACTTTTCATGGTGTCCCAAATTTCCTGGATATCTTGTGTTAAGAATTTTTTGGGTTAATATTTTCTTTGACAAATAAGACTATTTCCTCTTTAGCATCTTCAGTGTCTGAGATTCTTTCTTCTATCTCTTGTATTCTGTTGGTTTTACTTGTCTCTGTAGTTCTTGCTCATTTATCCAGATTTTCCTTATCCAGAATTTCCTCAGTTTGTGTTTTCTTTATAACCTTCATCTTGGTCTTCAAGTCTTGAACTGTTTCCTTCACCTTTTTGATTGCTTTTTCCTGGTTTCTTGGGTATCTTTGAGGGATTTATTAATTTCTTTTAACTTTTTTTGTCTTCTGTTCCATTTCTTTAAGGGACTTTTCACTTCATCTTTAAAGATCTCCATCATTTTCATAAAGTTATGTTTAAAGTCTTTTTCTTCTACTTCTTCTGGGATTGGATAATCAAGTCTTCCTGTTGTGTATCCACTGGATTCTGGTGTTACCACCTTGTGTTTTAGGTTGTTGGAGGAATTCTTGTATGGGTACCCACCAATCTCTTCCTTCAAATGAGGCCAGCAGTGTCTTGGCATCTTGGTCCAATCTTTGCTCTGGCTTTCTGAGTACTTGGGAGTTTCTTTTTGTCTGCCCTCTCTAATTTCTCCTTAGCACTGGAGCAGACTGTGTTGCATGGTTCCAAGAACCTTACAGGTGGAAAGGCGGGCTTGGGGTTAGGGTGTTCTGGGGGAAAGAAAGCCCTATAGTAAGAACACTTTTCACTGGATGGCCAGAAAAGCTTAGGGAGTTGGGGAGGGACCCCTGGGTTCTGTCCCAGTGGGAAGGTCCCAGAGAGTGGTTCTTCTGGGTGTCTAACTGTGTGGCCACTGATTCACCTTTCTCATCCCCTCAGCACTGGAATAGGCTGTGTTGTAGCATTCCAAGGACCTCACAGGCGAAAAGGCAGGCTTGGAAGAAGGGTGGGTTGGGAGAAAGAAATCCCAGCAGCAGGAACACTCCTTGCTGTCTCTCAGGTCTCCTTAACAATGGAGAAGATTGTGTTGCCTGGTTCCAAGGATCTCCCAGTTGAAAAAAAGTGGGAAACTTATTTCTTAAATACATTCAGTATTAATATACCTATTAATTATGTATATACATATTAACTGTCAGGAATTCTACTTTGAATTAGTATAGGCCTATCTTGTGTTATCCTCTTTATTTTTGATGACAGCAACTTCACACAACTGAATATGAGATAGTTACAAATTCTATAATCAAAATTATTAAAATATCATCTCTAAAAGAACTTGTACAAACTGGACCATATCTTAAGCTGAATGGTTCCTATGTTTTCACTGAGTTCTTTTGAATTGTCTGGTGTCAGGAAAGGAAGTGTTTTTGCTCGACAGTTTTCTCAGTATGTAATTCTGGCCAAAATTTACTGGAAAAATAAATTGCCACAGTCAGATAATGGAATGAATTTGCATCAGGCTATATCAACCACTCAGGAATTAATCGAGGAAAGGAAACTCAGGGAGTAATATTAATAAGCATTTAATATTTAAATATTTTTGGTTTGTTAATGTGAAAAATTTCTCCTTATATGACTATAGTAAAAATCTACCTGCCATAAGGTGGAATACTGTGGTAATTTATAGTTTATACCTTTTCAATTGTAAAAATACATTTGCACAGTGCTTGGCCTCAACATGAGACATTTTTCTCATGTTTCAAAGCTACTAGAGTTCAGAGCATAAGAGTGGGTCCCTAAATAGTCCATCATAAATGGAGTCCCATGTCTTCCTGACTATTGGAAATGAATGGTTGTTGGGGGGAGGGGATGTCACTTTCTTCTGTGGTATAGTCACTGACACACTGCTCTTATTCCAGTAAGTGCCTCTACAACCATGTTTGAGCAAAGGACTCAATTAAACTTAATGAGTCACACACAAAATGATGACATAAAACAGGAGGGGAAGCAAGCTGTTGGGAAGAAAGGTTTCAGCAGGAAAGGAGAGATATAAGGATATTAATATGACTACAATGTAGAATATAAATGTATAAAAGTGGTAAAGAAGAAAATGAATTCTTATAAAAAATTGTTTTTCATGGAAAACATAGGACCCAAACCATGAAGTGATTTCAAACAGAATTCTTTTCATTCAATCATGATTAAAGTACATTCTATTCAAGCTCATCTATAATCTGATCTGTTCAGGGGGAGTGGATTTATAGCAACATTAATGTCTGCTGGTTCTCTTCACCAATCTAGGTTGATTTAGTAGGCATCATTTACATCTAAGATACTAATATTTGCCTCTGCTACAATGGGACAACAAGAAACTATAGACATTTTGAACTTGAAATTAAGCAGATTTAATGTTCAATTCATAATTTGGTTATTTATTGTTCTAAAGATAGTTTCTCTAGGGATCAACACTTCCACCACAAAATATTTCATAACAATGTTTAAAAGAAGCACACACATAAAATGCTTCTTATATAATGGTAATGTCACAGTCTATATCCATGTCTTTCCCCAAATAAACCAAAGTAAATCCTATCTTCAGTTGCCTTTTGTCAGGGATTTGGTCCCAGCAGTGAGAAAAGTTTCTAGCAAAGTGCCCAGTTTGAGTTTCTAATATTGGACATGCTTTATTTGAATGTTTTATTTTTTAATGTTTCATTTATTCTATGTAAGATAGAGACAGAGAATGAAGTGTGTGTGTGTGTGTGCCTGTGAAAGAGAGAGAGAGATAGAGATAGAGATAGAGAGATGCTATGGCTCACTTTTAGAAGTCAGAAGGCAACTTGTGAAAGGCAGTTCTTTTCTGGTACCATGTACAGGGATTAAACTCATATCATCAGACTTGGTGGCACATGCCCTTGCATGCAGACTCATCTCAATGGCACTTTTTTGAAGTACCTTTTCAAGACTTTGTTCCTGGTTGATATGTATATGTTTTCTTAATAATTCATAGTGGCTTTTTGTCTTTTTGGATACTGAGAATCTATTAGATATTTAGGCAGACAGGTTCTGAAGTTCAAGAAGCACTCATACTTCAGAATATAAAAAGAAACACTAACAAGAGAAATTAGAGGAAAGAGTACTAACATTTTAGGAGACAATTGTGAAAATGGGAAGTGTAGTAGAATTAGTGATAAAGCCTTTGCATAGAGGTCAAGGAAAGTGTTGCCATAGAAACCTGGGAGTGTCAATGACTTGAATGTAAAATTGAAGGCGCAAGTCATAAACAATCCCACACCAGTTTGGAATTGTGATTAATAGGGTGGTATTTATTTAAAGGGGAATAAACTTACAGATCACCGTCCCAGACAACAGCCCTCTGCACAAGCAATTAGGAAGAAGTCTAGTCGCCGGAACCGGAGCAGGAAGTAAAGAGAGAGAGGAGGGAAGTGGCCGCTTTTTTTAAAGGGAAAGATACCACGCCCCAATGGGCTGGTATCTTGGCGGCTATTGGCTGGAGGAGCGGAAGGACCTCCCGCAACACCTCCCCCTTTTATTTAAGTAAGAGAGTTCTAAACCTACTATGAAATTATATACAATAAGTACAAATATCCTATTCTATCTTAGGTCTTATATAATAAATAGCTTGGCTAAGTCATGAGTCAAAAGTAACTACATTTATATAGTCTTCAACCCCATCGAAGATCTGAGAAGGGAAATAATGTTACCTGAGTAATTAGGAAGTGCAATCAAACAACTTCTAAAACATGCAACAAATCACAGAGACAACTAGCTACCTGGGCAATCACCCAAGGTCACGTCTGCAGCATTGAAGCAACCAACTTTGGCTAAGGCCTAACATAACTGACACACCATTTTCAAAGGCAAGAAACTTGTCAAAACTATCTTATCCTGTCTTGGCAGGATATGACAGTCCTGTTTTTTCCATTCACAGATACTCTGTATTTCTGTCAGTGGTTGAGGTATGGGCATTTCTTTACCCAAAGGCCAGTTCAGCCAAGAAGAAAGGCTCCAGGTGGAGTGTCTTTGGTGCTCAACATTCTCTCGGGAATAGAGCGGTGTTGCCAGGAGCAATTGTGTCTCACTACCACAAAACTCTGAGTTAGATTAAAGGCCATTTTCTACAGCTCTTTGAAGAGGTTGAAGATTATCTATCTATACTGAGTATAATCTCTATGTGTCTAAAGAACCTGATTAGTCTAATTATAAATGACAAACTTAGAATACTATTGATCTATATAATTCTCAATACCTATCTAACTTAAAGACTAAGACAATAAAAAACTGTGAAACAAATGAGGACAATGACCTCCAAATATAAACAATGTACAAATATACATTGCAGTATGGTAAATATATATCAATACACAAGCAATATGTAAGTATCTTAATCAGAGGTAGAAATGTACACTGCAATATGGTAAATATATAAAATATATATCAATACAATATATGTCAATACATAAAAAATGTTTTTAAACAGAGGTAGAAACATGCATGCATACAATAGTCAATATAATTTCACTTTGTATCAATATATAAGAATCGATACCAATACATTTGTCTCAAAACAATAACTCACAAGTACCAACAAGTACCAATCTATTATCCCTCTTTTTTTTTCAAATGATCCCTGAGCTTATTATAAAATTCCTTCCCCAACCCTCAACCACATACCAATTTATAATCAACCCCTAAATGATGTCCCTAAACCCAAGGGCAAACTTTACTGGGAGAGGGGACGTCGTCCTCTAGAGTTACTTCCAGCTGTCATGGGGGCGACGTTCTTTCTGGGGGATCCTGTGAAAGTAAAATGATGGTTAAATTTCAAGATCGATGTCTTTTAAAATTGCAAATAGTCTCTGAGTATTTTGTGCAGGTCTGGCCAGAATGTTGTATAAGAGGTGCACCATTTCAGCTAACCAAGTTGGGATCGTCTTGTGCAGCTGGTACCCAAAACAGGTCTTGTAGTAGCGCTATCAGTATCATGACGTCATATCAACCAGGTGGAGTCGTTGTTATGGGGCCCCATCTTCTTCCTGGAAACTTTAAATGTCACTTCAGGAAAAACTCATTGTTCATTGTGAAAAACTTAAACATTAATCATATAGACATATACACACACACACACACACATATATATATATATATATATATATTCAATGAAAGGAATGATAGATATATTCAATGAAAAGTATGATAGATATGAAGAAAAGCAGAGATGTTTTCTAAACTCATATTTCTTTCTGTCCCCTATCATGGCTCTTGACATGAGACAGAAACTCCAGAAACTCTGGGTTTTTCTCTTACCAACAGGCTTGGAATTGGAGAGGGACTGAGCCAGAGTCCAACTTCAAAACCAGCTCTATAAATTTAGAAATATGGTTTAGTATATTTTACTTACACAACTTATTCAGTTTTCTTGATAGTTCCTATTGGGCAGGTATTTTTCCATCTGTCAGTATCCAAACATCCAGGATCCCTTGAATTTTTCAAAGATGAGTGTTTTCCTGTGGAGATAAGAACATAACCCTGCCCCCATTCTATATGTTTTTCTTACCACCTGTAGGAATATCATCATTGTGGATGAGTTGTCATTTCTCCTTTCCAAGAGGTTTGTCCTCTTCAAATCGAACCTTTATTAATTTTGATGGTATCCACAATTTTTCTTCTCCTGTGGAAACAAGAGCAAAACCCCTTCCCCAACGTAGCACATCTCCTGGCTTCCATTGAGAGGTCAGCACATCTTTGAAATAAATTGGTTGATTTAGTTCAGCAGACTTTTCCATTATCCAATGTCTTTCTGCTGCTGTTGTTCCTTTCTCATTAGCGTTAAGAAAATTCAAGGTCAATAAAGCATTATGTAATCTATTTCTGGGGGTATTTTCGGTCCCTTTCTGTTTGTTCAGCATATCCTTTATAGTACGATTTGATCTTTCTATAACTGCCTGACCTGTGGGATTATGTGGTATACCTGTAATGTGTTTTATATTATAATAAGCAAAAAAGCGTTTCATTTTCTTAGATACATATGCTGGACCATTGTCTGTCTTTATTTGTGCAGGTATTCCCATGATGGCCATAACTTCCAATAGATGTGTGATTACTGAATCAGCCTTTTCTGAGCTCAGGGCAGTAGCCCATTGAAAACCTGAATACGTGTCTATGGTGTGGTGTACATATTTTAATTTACCAAATTCCATAAAGTGGAACACATCCATCTGCCAGATTTCATTTCTCTTAGTACCCTTTGGGTTACTCCCTGCAGGCAACGGTGTTTGATTATAGAAGGAACAAGTAGGACATCTCTTTATATTGTCCTTATCTTGTTGCCATGTAATGGAAAATTCTTTCTTTAGGCCTTTACTATTGACATGATGCTTCTTATGAAATTCGGAGGCCTGCAACACGCTTCCAATCAATAATTGATCAATCTCAGCATTGCCTTGTGCTAGAGGACCAGGCAGACCTGTATGGGACCGGATGTGTGTTATGTACATCGGACAAAGCCTGTTCCTGATTATGTCTTGTACCTGGATAAACAATGAAGTCAACTCTGTGTCATCTAGTATAAATTCAGCAGTTTCAATATGTAAGATAACTCTTTCTGCATATTGTGAATCTGTAACTATATTAAGAGGTTCTTTAAAATCCCTTAGCACCATCAGAATGGCATATAATTCTGCCTTCTGGACAGAATTATAAGGGCTTTGTTCCACCTTACTCAATTCATCTGACTTATAACCTGCTTTCCCTGATTTATTTGCATCAGCATAGAATGTACAGGCTCCAGTTATTGAAGCATCACGTACAATTCTAGGAAGAATCCAAGAAGTTCTCTTTATGAGGTTAAGTCTACCACTTTTGGGATAGTTGCTATTAATTTCTCCAAAAAAATTAGCACAAGCTCTTTGCCATGGTTCATTGTCTTCCCATAACTTTTTTATTTCTTCAGTAGTAAAAGGCACTATAATTTCTGCTGGGTCTATACCTGCTAGTTGACGAAGTCTCAGTTTACCCTTTATAATTAATTCAGAGACTTTTTCCACATAAGTTTTTAATTTTTTACTTGGTTTATTAGGTATAAATATCCACTCTAAAATAATATCTTCCCTCTGCATTAGAATCCCTGTAGGAGAAATTCTGGAAGGCAATATGACTAGGATGCAGCTAAGATTTGGGTTCACCCTATCCACATGTGCCTCCTGTAATTTTTCCTCAATCATTGTCAGTTCCTTTTCTGCTTCAGCTGTCAGTTTTCTTGGACTATTCAAATCTTTATCACCATCTAAGGTTTTGTTTAAATGAACTATTAGATCAGGTGTTATCCCAACAGCTGGTCGTAGACTGGAAATGTCTCTTAACAATCTTTGGAAATCATTAAGAGTCTTTAACCTGTCTCGCCTAATTTGTGCCTTTTGCGTTTTAATTTTCTCTAACCCTATTCTGTAATCTAGGTAATTAATAGAATTTCCTCTTTGAATCTTTTCAGGGGCAATTTGTAATCCCCACCTAGGCAAGACTTTCTTTACTTCTTCAAACATCCTTTCTAAAGTATCTTTATTTGAATCAGATAACAAGATGTCATCCATGTAATGGTAAATTATGGACTTGGGGAATTGTTTACGAATTATTTCCAATGGCTTACTTACAAAATATTGGCACAATGTAGGACTATTGAGCATACCCTGTGGGAGGACAGTCCATTGATATCTCCTATTAGGCTGAGAATTATTATAAGTAGGCACTGTGAAGGCAAATTTTTCTCTATCCTTTTCTTGTAACGGTATGGTGAAAAAACAATCTTTCAAATCAATAACTATAAGAGGCCATCCTTTTGGTAATAGAGAAGGCAAAGGAATTCCAGATTGTAGTGGGCCCATAGGTTGAATTACCTTGTTGACAGCTCTTAAATCTGTCACCATTCTCCATTTACTGGATTTCTTTTTTACAACAAACACAGGAGAATTCCAAGGGCTGGTTGATTCTTCAATATGGTGAGCATCTAGTTGCTCTTGCACCAGCTGTTCCAATGCCTGTAATTTATCTTCAGCTAGAGGCCACTGTTTGATCCATATTGGCTTCTCAGTTAGCCATTTTAAAGGTAGGGCTGTTGGTACCTCTAAAGGTTTGGTATTTGCTGTATGTTCTTGGACAGCCTGAATGGCTGGTGACCTTTTCCCATAATATCTCATCATGTCCTTCCCAGAATTATGAGTTCCTGGAACTACAGGAATGTTAATCTGGGTATTCCATTGCTGTAGCAGGTCGTGGCCCCATAAATTTATTGCGATTTTGGCAATATATGGCCTTAGTCTTCCTATTTGCCCTTCAGGCCCTATTTATTCAACCCATCTTGTGCTTTGTTTTACACGAGATAGGGCTCCAATTCCCAGGAACTGAACATCTACCTCTTGAAGAGGCCAATTCGGATGCCAAGATTCTGGAGTAATGATACTTACATCTGCACCTGTGTCCAATAAGCCTTCAATAAAAGTGCCATTTATACAGACTCTTAGCTTTGGTCTTTGATCATTAATAGAAGTCTGCCAAAATATACATTTACTCTGTCCTACTGGGTTTTTTGAGTCATCCTCCATCCGTAATTCATCATTTAGACCAGTAATATTTTTTACAGCAGAAATTGGAGCTTTTAATTTTCTTGGTGAGGCACGTTCTCTACTGTGACTGGGAATGACTGGGCCACTGTTGGCTTGGGGGCCTGCGAGAGGCCCCTCAAGGAGTTTCCCGATGGTATTGGGTTGCCTTGTCTGTCTGTTGTTGACCTGCATTCGTTGGACCAGTGGTGGCCTTTACCGCATCTCCTACATATACCTGAAGGCCGAGGTCTCCTATTTTTGTCATTCCCAGAAGGGATATTATTCCTAGAAATCCTTTGCCTGCAATCCCTTTTCAGATGTCCTAATTTACCACAATTAAAACACCTGGCAGTTTGATGTCTCCTCATTGCTTTGGAAATCGCTTCTCCTACCCAAGATTCATCATTATAGCTAAACGTCTCGACATTCATTGTATGCTGAATCCATTCATCCATAGGTGCTGATCTAAACTATAAAGGCCCAATTATCTTTTTGCATTCTATGTTTGCATTCTCAAAAGCTAGAGATTCAAGAAGTAGTCGTCTAGCTTCTGGGTCTGTTACCCCTATGTCCAGAGCCTTAATTAATCTTTGCAAAAAGTCAATAAAGGGTTCTCTCTGTCCCTGCCTAATTCTGGTATATGATTCAACCCTTTTTGCTGGATCTTGTAGCCTATTCCAAGCATTTAAAGCTGCTTGGTGACATAAACACAGTACTTCATCATCATAAAGAGCTTAGACCTGTGGATCAGCATATTCTCCTACACCAAGAATTTGATCTTGGGAAATCTCCACACCTTTTCTCTTCCTTGCTGTTCCATATGTTTGGATTCTTCTCTGAAATAGATTCCAAACATCAAGGAAGGTCCATTATCTAAAACTGCAGACACTAACTGATGGAAATCGTGGGGGGTAGCTCTAGCATTAGAAGCCCAAGTCCTTATCATTTCCTTAACATATGGAGAGTGCAAGCCAAAGGTAACTATAGCTTGCTTAATTTCTTTTAGATCATTCATTGCTATTTGCATCCATCTAGCTTCTCTGACTCCCTTTGAGCCTTTAGAAGTTGACGCTTTGTCAGAATAAATTACAGGGTATGTCGCTAAAACCCTGGGTAAGCCAGATCTAATAGCTGGTGGTGTCCTTGTGCCTTCTTACTCTGTTCACCAGCTCCAATAATTTCTTCAATCATTTCAAGTCTTTTTATCATTGTCTCTCTTAAATCCTGAATCTCCTGAGCTACATGTGTTTCTAGTGATTTCACTGAGGTATCAATTTTTTGGTCCCCATTCTGCACCTGTGATTTCAAAGCTTTTGAATCCTGAATCTCCTGACCTGTATTAGTTTCTGGTAAAGATTGTATGGTTCTTAGGACCATATTTTTCCTAAATAATAGAATATTCAAAAGAATACTGAAACCTAGTAACCAGTAAATTAAGTTATCTCCATAGTCGTATAAACCTTGCATGAAAAAACCCATTGTTTTGGTAGTCAAAATAGTAAAATTCATGTTGGAAACGAAAACTGCCATATTACCTATTATCCAGCAGGTGGCGCTGTTCCCAAGTCGCGACGAAAACGGGGTCCTGTTTCAGTGTCCGCCTAGTATTTTTTAAAAACTGGGAAATGCAAGTTTCTCAACAAAGTAAATGTAATTAAATCAATTCTGTACACGGAACCATAAACCCCGAATCCAGGGGTAGAGAAGAGTAACCCGGAAGCCGTGTATGCCTTCACGTGACAGAGTCGTCCCAAGGGGTTGCAGCTTTCCGCAACCAGTAACCGCGTGCTCTGGTTCGCTCCGCTTAAGAGCTGCGCTTGCAAGGGAGATTTGAAAACAATTCAGAAAAGAGCAAACCACGTGGGCAGAGACTATGCGGGCCTGTGGAATTTAAATCCACATAGCGAGGCAAACGATAGGCTGCGTGGGGACTTGAAGTCAATCTGAGGTGTCTAAAGGGAAAACATAATGAACTGCAGCAAGAAAAGCCACTGCGTGATGATTTATGTTAAACTGCTGGCTCCATGCACAAGGCACAGGCCGCAAGGCACAGGCCGCAAGGCACAGGCCGCGGCCGAACTGGCGGCCGGCAGCCGAGCGGGGGAAGTAGGGGTCCTAAAACCAAACGTTGGGTGCCAGATGAAGGCGCAAGTCATAAACAATCCCACACCAGTTTGGAATTGTGATTAATAGGGTGGTATTTATTTAAAGGGGAATATACTTACAGATCACCGTCCCAGACA
Source organism: Chionomys nivalis (assembly GCF_950005125.1). Taxonomy (NCBI): domain Eukaryota; kingdom Metazoa; phylum Chordata; class Mammalia; order Rodentia; family Cricetidae; genus Chionomys; species Chionomys nivalis. Next base: position 5,994,183 of record NC_080089.1, read on the forward strand.
ACAGCCCTCTGCGCACGCAATTAGGAAGAAGTCTAGTCGCCTGAACCGGAGCAGGAAGTAAAGAGAGAGAGGAGGGAAGTGGCCGCTTTTTTTTAAAGGGAAAGATACCACGCCCCAATGGGCTGGTATCTTGGCGGCTATTGGCTGGAGGAGCGGAAGGACCTCCCGCAACATAAAATGGCCCATTGTGGGACACTGAATTTTCTCTCTACAGGGGAATAATCCTTCATTATAGAAATGGATATTATATCTCTTGATCCACTGAGTTTGTGGATAGCGATATAGGGACTATGATTGGTGAAGTTTTTGAGAGAAAAATCTTAATTGATGATTTAAATTTTATTATAAAACAAAAATATTAATAGATTTACTAGAATTTTACCATTTCTTCACTTTTTTACTCAAATTTCAAAAAAGGTATTGAAATTTTGGAAAATATGTTTAAATCAAATATTGGATTTGGAAAGATTTAAGGTCCTAAAGCAAATAATGTATAGTGTGAAGAAGTTAACTGTCAGTGTCTGTAACAACAGTTTTATGAGCCTACTTTATTGTTCCCATGGAAGGACACAAAGATTTCTAAAAAGAAGCAAACTATTTTATATGTACCAATCAATGTGTGCTGTCATGTGTGTTAGAGAAATGGTAAGAAGAAGAAAATGGGACTTAGACTGGTCCTTCTTTAAACAATGTCCTGTGGATGATGAACCTCAAGACAGAAATCACTATGTCACACTGAATTTAGATTAACTGGCAAATAAAAAAGAACAAAAATAAAAGTAACTTTAAACTCTTTTTGATCGAACGGTTTTAAATTTATATAAAACCAATGCTAGATTAAAATGTAAGCATTGTTCTGTGACTATCCTTAGCTGATACTCAGATCTTTTTATTTCCTAATGAGTAGTAATGTTCTTCAGTTCTCACAGTGATTAATGAATGAAAGAGTTACAAATAGAGAAAGATCACTTAATTACTAATGTTCTAAGTTAAAATTAATATATAAATTGTGGTTCTATTTTTGTGTTGGAATATAAAGCTTGTATTTTCCCCATTGTATAAGCCATACAGAGATGCCATGTTACACTTAATGCAATTTTATGAAAATAATTTTAAACATAGAATTATTGAACCAAATTAAGAGATGTAAAACCATTCCTATATATGAGCTTGTTCTGTATATTCAATGATTTTCACATAGAATCATCTTTCAATTGTAAGGGACGTAATAACCAGACTAGTTTAATATGAAACAGCAAATTTTAATGAAAAGATAGCTTACAACACCAGGGACCCAGCGATGAGCAGGAAATACAACAAAGAGAGAGAGAGAGCAGTGAGGCTCATGCCCACCAGATTTATACGTAAACATTACCCGAGGCGAAAACGCCCCCCAATGGGCTGAGCTTTCCCTACATTCAGTTGCTTCAGAAAGCAACTTATGGAACTGAATGATTAATACTTCCCAATATGAAGTTTTGGGTGTGGAATTTGATAGTTACACCTAAATGTAAAATGTTGTTTGCTTTTCCCATCTTTTTAAAAGTGGCAAGTGATTGTTAGAATAAGAAATGTCTCATATAGTCTTGGGCATTTAAATTCCTGGTCCCCAGTTTCTGGCAGTTTCAGGAAACTCAGCAGATCCCTACGTGCAGCAGGATATGTATCATTGTTGGCAGATTTTGAGATTAAAAGCCTTGTACCACTTCTAGTTTATTCTGTCTGCTTATGCTTGAGATGTGAACTTTCAGCTTCTTGTTTCCACCCCTTGTGAACACACCTCTTCTCTGTCACTATGGACTTTTCTTCATCTAGAATCATGTACCAAAATAATTTTTCTTTCCTGAACTTGCTGTTGGCCATGATGGTCTATCACAGCAACAGAAAAGTTATTAGTATTCTCTGGTACCTTTTTATTCTGAAACACTGAATTGTCAAAATGGGGTGCGGTGTAGAATTAGTGATAAAACCCATTCATAAAGTTTTTGCCCAGAAGTGACACAGCATCATATCTGACATTCATCAGTGCAATTGTACAGTTACCCTGATTTCAGAAGAAACAGAAACACCAAAGCCTGTAGGCTTTAGGAAGCCTAGTTGACAAAATATCCACGTTATGTTAAAAAAGAAAAGAAAAGAAAACGAAAGCCTATTTGAGAAGCATTTGAGAATGCAGCATAGTCTCTAATAGTATCAGTACCAGTTTCTGGAAAATACAATTGGCCACAATACCCATTTCAGATTAGTGACAGCTATATTGAAAGGAGAGAGTACAAAATTTAAAAGGAGATTTTTTTAACACTTCCTGCATTGTATTAATATGAAAATCTGAAAATAATACAAGTAGAACTATAAGAACATCCTTGCACCCACAAGTCAAAATGTCATCTTTGGTATTTATGATGGCAGAACACTGAATAAGACTGACAAAACATCCTGGAGAAACTGTGATCTGTTATTTACAGTGTAAGGAAACTATGTTTCTTCTCAAAGCTGGAGTGTTACATAGGCAGCCCATTCTCTATAAGGCCGTTCAGTTCCTTATAGTTTTCATCAAGAACAATTAAACATTCATGCCATATAAACCCTAGGATAAATTTCAGGTCTGCTGAATATGAATACCAGTTCATAATATTATGGATAAATAACATTGGTCATGACTTTTTAGAATACTAAATTTAATGTATGAAATGTAATTTTACATGTGATATACAGAGAAGAAAGCTACAGAACATGGAGGATATATATTAATATATAAAAATACATATTAAGAATATAATGTAAAAATAAATTTTAACAATTACAATTTATTTCAGAGATTCATGGCTATACATTCACAAAATTCATTGTTAATTTTATATAATAAAATCAAAATATAAAATAATTGTGTGATCATTGTTTCTAGATAATGTTATTATTGTGTGGTGGGAAAGTTGTGAGAGCATAGAGGATTGGCAGAAAGGGTTTGCTAAGAATTTTAAGGCATTCTTGTAATGTTTTGAGTATTATATATAAATTTTATCTATCTTGTTGTCTCTATGGTACACCATAATTTTATTAGAAAAGTGATAGTATCATTTTTTTTAATAAAACTACTCTGTAACATAGCCTAAACCAGATGTCCAGTAAATAAATCCTGTTTTTCTAGTGAACAGATTCCTGCAATGAGTTGTAGTGTTGAATGGGACTATTCAAGACTTATGCTTGTGTGTGTGTATGTTTATGTGTGTGTGTGTGTGTTTGTGTGTGTGCACATTTGTGGGTGGGGAAAAGCTGGTTTTAATAGTAGTAGAAAAATGCTTATGGCACAATTATGTTTCAGTTTATATATTAAAACATAAAATACAAGACTGAAAGGGCTTATGATATATAAAATGAGACAATGAGTATCTTCCTAGCTAATTAAGATCTGTATTTCTCACATTGGAAGGAAAAGGAAGGTACCGTTGATAGTGTTCTTGCGGTTCTTGGAAGATAATAGAAAATTATCTTTGGAAAATAATAGAAATAAGAGTATGAAAAGCACTTTATGAGATAGAAAATTAATTTTAAATATAAACTGGATTGTATTATTTTCTTTTCATAACCTTCCAATGGCTTTGGATTTTATTTTCTGTAAAATTTAAAGCCTTAAAACAACTTTCAAAGTCACTTATGAGATGACCCTCAAATAACTTTGATTCATATTTCATTATTCATCTGTTTCCATCCATTGAATTCCAGCCACATGAGGTTCCTTCTGGTATCTTAAGGACTCAGGCACTTTCCCCTGTTATTATCTTCATCTAGTACTGGTATGCCACTAGAATGTTCTTTCCTCTGCTAGTTGGTCTTCTTGTTTCATATCTACATGGCTGATTTTTGTTCAAATGCTTACTTCATTCAGAATGGCAACCATCACCTTTGCCTAGAGTAGAGTTCCTAAATGTTGTTTTCTTCTATTTCTAGTGTCTAAAGTCCTTCCCACTTTTTAGCAATGTAAGTTAGCTATTTATCATATTTCCTGGTTGTTTCCCATCTTGTAATGTGAACTCTGTGAGGCAGGGATGGTTATTTTATTTAGAAATGTATTTCAATTTCACAGCAGATTTTCACAAAAGACTTTGAGATGATCCAATCTACTATCTATTTATAATAAAATTTCATGGTTTGTCTGTCACATCTTAGATATCAGGTATCCATGCAACTTTCATACACTGCTAAATTCAAGTATGCTTATTCATTCAAGATAAAGTCATGATCCTAAATATTTATGAGAATTTCTAAGTTAATTTATCTTCACAAATGTAGTGTACTTGTAAACTTAGAAATTTTTGTGAGCTTAATAAAGAGCATATCTGGTTTGCCACTTTGCATGCTGGATTCTTCAGACAGAAATTTCTTTCTTGAGGAAAGTAAAATTGCTCTACATTGTATATTTATGCATAAATTAGCTCTTACCACAACCAGATCTCAAATAACCTATCTGAGTCTTTGCTAATACCTCTGACTGATCTGCCTTATCCAAATGTGTAACCTTGAAATTGTTCAAGCATGCGCCATTTCTAGTCTTTATTACAACTTTCTCTGCCTTGACCTACAGGTTCTATTACACATGCCATTCCTTCTATCTGCATCCAGTCCTTAGTCCTACACCCCTTCCCTGGTTCATCTGTACTCATTCTTAATTTCAATTTCATCATGCTTCTTCATGGAGATAATATGATCATCTGAGAAATAAAGACTTATATACTCTATGTACCCTAATAATTGCTGCATTTTTCTAAAATATTGCTTTTGAATGATATTATTTTATTTTCTTGAGTTCCTCCACTAGATTTTAGACACCATGAGAGCAGAAGACAGAGGTTATTGTTTGTCAGAATGCACCTAGTATACTACAAAACATCTTGCATATTACATGATTAAAGCACAAGCTTTATGAATTGAGTTCTTATTTTAAAGTCTTTATTCTCTATACAAATGCAGACTAATTTGGAGGTCAGTAAATTAGGTTAGATTAAAGAATAGCTTTCCTTAGAAGGAGAGACAACAAAGCCTGTCTTCCCAAGTCATGTGATGACACACTGGGACAATGGCAATTCACAAGCGAAACAAGAAGCGGCCCGTTTCCAGAACCATAGTAAACCTGTACCCTCAGCCTCCAGGATTGTGTGAAAATAAGTAAATGTATATCATCCAGTATAAGATACTTTGTTATAGAACCCCTAAATAAAGTGTATTTTTTGTGGATTAAATTAGTAAGGAGATGAATAAATGTCTAAATAATTTTCTGGTAACTATGCTTTGCTTATCATCCTAAATCATCTCACTTGGCCTGACTCCTTGGGATCTGTAGATATTGCATATCCCATGTTTTTGTGTGGAACTTTTCTTAAACAAGGTAACGTCCAGATCTCTTATGCTTGCTATTTTTTAGGATGATAATTGGTAATTTAGCATCTGGCTTGATTAAACTGACATAATAAGGACAAGATTGTTGACTATTTAGAATCTATTTCTGTAATCATATCAATAATATTGAAACTAATATCTAAGGCAGAGTTGAGGAGGCCAATAGTAGTTTAAGTGTAACTGAAGGACATGGAAGAAAGAGAAAAACGCATTAGTAGATAGCAAATAAAAGATGATGGAAAAAACTATCCAACAGTTGTGAGGTGCTGTGGGGTCTCACAGACAAAGATAGCTGGAAATGTTATCCAATATAAAATCATTACTTAATATTTTTGGAGAGTTTACTTGTTATTTGATTGGCAGTTCTTGACTGTGAGTTTTGTAAAGCCAAATGGTATGAGATTGTCATAAGGTGAGGCATTCCAATTTGATATGGGGACAGAGCTAAGGTTGCTGCCCTTTGTAGGATGCCCTCTGGATTTACTTCTCTAGGAAGGTGGTTTTATTGTATTAGCATCACCCTGATATGTAGCAAGACAAAATGGTTATCTTAGAGAATATAAATTTTGATCCTACTTAGTTCAGTAATTGTTTTCAAATCTCTGATGCCTTTCCCATGCTAAACAAATTTTTACATTTAGATAGATTTTGCTTCAGAGTGAACGTGTTGACAGCAGAGTGACGTGTCTATGGCAGCAACTGTGCTTAGTCTAACCTGAGGCTGGTGGGTCTCTGCTTCTGGCCATGCCTTGTTTCTTTCTAGGATGGCAGGAAAAGCAGTTGCCAGTACAGCACACTAGTCTTGTTGCTGTTACTTGCCTGTTTTCATAAGAGCACCCTGTCTTTATGATCAGAATTTGTTTAACTGCATTTACTTTTAACTGATAAATAAAACTTAATGGAGTGATATATATATATATATTTATTTTTAATTAACATTCTGACAGTTTTAAATTTAATTATATTTAAAATTTTCTGACATGTAAATTTTTTAAACATATTGTATGTGTACATGTTTATCTGTATACCACATGAATACAGTGCCCCCCAAAAGCCAGAAAAGGGCATCTTATCCCCACAAAAAGGATTTACAGATGTCTGTGAGTTGTCATGTGGGTGTTAAGTTTCTAAATCCTCTGGAAGAACAGTCAATGCTCTTAGGCACTGGACTATCTCTGTAGCCATGATATTCTGTTTCTCAATCAAAAGTGACTTTCAAAGAGGTAATTATAATACGTGGCACAAAATCTTATGTAAACTTAGCAAATGACTTCTTTTCCCAAGGAGCTTGATTTGCTATTAATTTTCCCTACTAGCAAACTTAGTCACTCAGTTCCCAAAGCCTACCTTCACTTACACCTTTGCATACACAACTTAATTGTCCAAAGTTTCTAAACAATTAGCTGCCTTGAAAGCTATAATTCTCCTGACCTCTGGTGATCTGCAAAGTTGTCTTAGAAGTGTGTGTCTGAGCACACTTCAAAATATTCTCTGATCATTTTATTTTTCCTCTCCCTCCCCTCATACCTCTCCCCACCTTCATCTACTCCTCAGAAAGGGAGTCATCAAAGCCTGGCATATCAACATGAGACAGAACCAAGCCCGACATCCTGCATCAAGTTTGAGAAATGAGCTCATAGGGAATGGGCTCCGAAAAGCCAGATCATGCACCAGGGATAGATCCTGGTCCTACAAACAGACCAAACCACACAACTGTCACCCACTTGCAGAGAGCCTAGTTTGTTCCCATGCCGGTTGGTTCCCCAGCTGTCATTCTAGAGTCCGTGAGTTTCACTAGCTCAGGGCAACTGTCTCTGTGGGTTTTATTGTCATGATATTGACCACTCCCCTGATCATAAAATCACTTCTCCCTCACCTCAGCAGGACTGCCAGAGCTTGCCCCAGCTCTTGGCATTGTTCATTGCATCTGCTTCCATCAGTCACTGGGGGAAGGGTTCATGATGACTATTAGGTTAGTCACCAGTCTGATTATACAAGAAGGCCAGTTCAGGAATGGACCCTCTTCCCTATTGCTAGAAGTCTTAGCTGGGGTCTACATTGTGGATTCCTGGTAATTTCCCTAGTACCAGGTTTCTTCCTAACCCCTCAAAGGCTCCCTCTATCAGGATATCTCTTTCATTGCTCTCTCTTTCAGTACTACCCCCAACTTGACCATCCTGTTCAGACATGTTCTCCATCCCCCATTTACTCTCCTACTCCCAACCCCCAGTTTCTCCGGGAAGTTTTATCTATTTCCACTAGTTTCTGATGGTGCCATATTGTTCTTTATGTTGTTGTTGGATCCACTTTTACTCTGCCATCTCTCCATCCCTTTTTCCAATCAGTATAGATCATGTCTGTGCCTCTGAGGACTGTTGATGCCACAGGGGATGTTAGGACAGGGGAAGGATGATGGGTTCCTTGGGTTTATGGGGCCAAGTGGGACTTGTGGGTTACAGAGTCCAATGGGAGGTGGGGGTGGTAGAATCTTACCTGCTCATGAGCTTCTGGGGCTAAAAGAAGTGAGGAGCATAATGTGATATTTTTATACCTTTATACATTGTATGTATAGTGTTTAAATGAGAGGTCAATCTTTTCTTCTCAAAATATATTATTTATTTATGTCAAATTTTTTTTAGAGCTATAACCAAAAGTTTAATGATGTATTTATTTTTTTTTCCTTTTTATTTATTTTTTACTCTTTTTTTAATTAAAATTTCCACCTGCTCCCAGTTTCCCATTTCCCTCCCCTCCTCCCAAATATTGCCCCCTCCCCCCAGTCCCCTCCCCCTATCCCCACTCCTCTTCTCCTCCCCCCACACCATTCCCCCTCCCTCTCGATACTGAAGAGCAGTCCAAATTCTCTGCCCTGCGGGAAGACGAAGGTCTTCTATCTACGTCCAGGAAGGTGAGCATCTAAACAGGCTAAGCTCCCACAAAGCCAGTTCATGTATTAGGATCGAAACCTAGTGCCATTGTCCTTGGCTTCTCATCTGCCTTCATTGTCCGCCATGCTCAGAGAGTCCAGAATCAACCCATGCTTATTCAGTCCCAGACCAGCTGGCCTTGGTGGGCTCCCAATAAATCAGTTCCACTGTCACAGTGGGTGGGTGCATCCCTCGTGGTCCTGATTTCCTTGCTCATGTTCTCCCTCCTTCTGCTCCTCATTTGGACCTTAAGAGCTCAGACCGTTGCTCCAAATTAAGACTCTGTCTTGAACAGGAGAATTATAGTAAGAAGGAAGCCCATTCATTCCTCGAAGTCCTGCCCAAACCATTGAAGAAGCAATATATGATCTGCCCCACTGTAAAAGGGCAAGCAGGCAGGCGAGACCTCCTTTGCTTCACTGGCCCGCCTGCACCAACCAAGGTAGGCGCTTTGTTTACGAACTACCCAACCTGCAAGGAGATCTGATCTCGGCACCAGGAGAGAAAGCAGTGCGGCGCTTTGTTTACAAACTACCCAACCTGCACGGAGATCTGATCTCGGCACCAGGAGAGACAGCAGTGCGGTGAGTTTGTGACCAGCGGAGGCGGAAGCAGCCCTGGACAGGGAACTCTGAAGTTCCTCATCCCCCTCCCTATACTGCCCAGGCTCCCTGCAGGGGTTCTACCCCCCCATACTGCCTCTCTCTTCTTGTCCCACCCAGCTTGCATCCAGAACCCTTATTCCTTCTGTCCCCTTTCCTCTTTGGGCACATAACACCATCCAGCTCAGTCTGTCTGGCGCTGGGAGCAAATCCTCAGGGCAAGCAGGCAGGCGAGACCTCCTTTGCTTCACTGGCCCGCCTGCACCAACCAAGGTAGGCGCTTTGTTTACGAACTACCCAACCTGCAAGGAGATCTGATCTCGGCACCAGGAGAGAAAGCAGTGCGGTGAGTTTGTGCCTAGCGGTGGCGAAAGCAGCCCTGGACAGGGAACTCTGAAGTTCCTCATCCCCCTCCCTATATTCCCCGGGCTCCCTGCAGGGGCTCTACCCCCCCATACTGCCTCTCTCTTCTTGTCCCACCCAGCTTGCATCCAGAACCCTTATTCCTTCTGTCCCCTTTCCTCTTTGGGCACATAACACCATCCAGCTCAGTCTGTCTGGCGCTGGGGGCAAATCCTCAGGGCAAGCAGGCAGGCGAGACCTCCTTTGTCTCACTGGCACGCCTGCACCAACCAAGGTAGGCGCTTTGTTTACGAACTACCCAACCTGCAAGGAGATCTGATCTCGGCACCAGGAGAGAAAGCAGTGCGGTGAGTTTGTGACCAGCGGTGGCAGAAGCAGCGCTGGACAGGGAACTCTGAAGTTCCTCATCCCCCTCCCTATACTCCCCGGGCTCCCTGCAGGGGCTCTACCCCCCCATACTGCCTCTCTCTTCTTGTCCCACCCAGCTTGCATCCAGAACCCTTCTTCCTTTTGTCCCCTTTCCTCTTTGGGCACATAACACTATCCAGCTCAGTCTGTCTGGCGCTGGGGGCAAATCCTCAGGGCAAGCAGGCAGGCGAGACCTCCTTTGTCTCACTGGCCCGCCTGCACCAACCAAGGTAGGCGCTTTGTTTACGAACTACCCAACCTGCAAGGAGATCTGATCTCGGCACCAGGAGAGACAGCAGTGCGGTGAGTTTGTGACCAGCGGAGGCGGAAGCAGCCCTGGACAGGGAACTCTGAAGTTCCTCATCCCCCTCCCTATACTCCCCGGGCTCCCTGAAGAGGCTCTACCCCCCCATACTGCCTCTCTCTTCTTGTCCCACCCAGCTTGCATCCAGAACCCTTCTTCCTTCTGGCCCCTTTCCTCTTTGGGCACATAACACCATCCAGCTCAGTCTGTCTGGCGCTGGGGGCAAATCCTCAGGGCAAGTAGGCAGGCGAGACTTCCTTTGTTTCACTGGCCTGCCTGCAACAAGCAAGGAGAGACATCACTAGAACACCAGGAGAGCTAGCACTGCAGAGAGCCATCACTGGGAAGGTACATCAGTAGGCAAGGAGACCTGATCCGGTAAAAGAACATCCAGAGGGGAGCATTCGGAGAAAGAGATGGGCAGGCGCCAATGCAAGAATTCACCTAACAATCTGAAAAACTATATGAAACCACCAGAACCCAGCGACCTCCCAACAGGTGGACATGAACACCTTAATCATGAAGAGGTAGATAAAATTGACTTTATGAAAGTGATTGACGCCCTTAAACAACATGTAAAAAATGCCCTTATAGAAATGGATGAGAAGTATAACTGAAAGTTTGAAGAATTGAGTAAATCAGTGAATGATACCCTAGGAAACCAAGGAAAAACAATCAAACAGATAATGGAAACAGTACAAGACTTAAAAACTGAAATGGAGGCAAAGAAGAAAACACAAACAGAAGGCCAGCTGGACAGGGAGAATCTAGGTAAACGAATAGAGACTACAGAAGCAAGCATAACCAACAGAATACAAGAGATAGAAGAAAGAATCTCAGATTCTGAAGATACCATAGAGAAAATAAACACGCTGATCAAAGAAAACAGCAAGGCCAACAAATTCTCATCACAAAACATTCAGGAAATATGGGACACAATAAAAAGACCAAACCTAAGAATAATAGGAATAGAAGAAGGAGAAGAAGTGCAGCTCAACGGTCCAGAAAATATATTTAATAAAATTATAGAAGAAAACTTTCCCAACCTAAAGAAAGATATACCTATGAAGGTTCAAGAAGCATACAGAACACCGAATAGGCTGGATCAAAAAAAACATCCTCTCGCCATATAATAATCAAAACACAAAGCATACAGAATAAAGAAAGAATACTAAGAGCAGCAAAGGAAAAAGGCCAAGTTACTTATAAAGGTAAACCTATCAGACTTACACCTGACTTCTCTATGGAAACCATGAAAGCCAGAAGGTCCTGGATAGATGTACTGCAGAAACTAAGAGACCATGGATGCAAGCCCAGACTACTATACCCAGCCAAGCTTTCGTTCACTATAAATGGAGAAAACAAAATTTTCCAGGATAAAAACAAATTTAAACAATACGTAGCCACAAATCCAGCCTTACAGAAAGTAATAGAAGGAAAATCACTAACCAAGGAGTCCAACAATGACCACAATATCTCAGACAACTAGAGACCCTTCACCAGCGCAACACAAAGAAGGGGAACACACAAAATTTACAACTTAAAAAATGACCGGAGTTAACAACCACTGGTCATTAATATCACTTAATGTCAATGGACTCAACTCTCCTATAAAAAGGCACAGACTAAGAGATTGGATACGAAAACAGGATCCAACATTCTGCTGTTTACAAGAAACACACCTCAACCAAAAAGACAGGCACTTACTCAGAGTAAAGGGTTGGGATAAGGCTTATCAAGTAAATGGACCTAAGAAACAAGCAGGGGTGGCCATACTAATTTCTAACAAAGTTGACTTCAAACTTAAATCAATCAGGAGAGATGGAGAGGGACATTTTCTACTCATAACAGGAACAATTCATCAGGATGAAGTCTCAATCCTGAATATCTATGCCCCTAATATAAAAGCACCCACGTACGTAAAAGAAACATTGTTAAAACTCAAGGCAGCCATCAAACCGAACACATTAATAGTAGGAGACTTTAATACTCCTCTCTCACCAATGGACAGGTCAATTAGACAGAAACCTAACAGAGAAATAAGAGAATTAATGGAGGTAATGAATCAAATGGACTTAACAGACATCTATAGAATATTCCACCCAAATAGGAAAGAATATACCTTCTTCTCTGCAGCTCATGGAACCTTCTCAAAAATCGACCACATACTCGGTAACAAAGCAAACATCCACAGTTACAAAAAAATATTAATACCCACCTGTATCTTATCAGATCACCATGGATTAAAGCTAGAATTCAGCAACAATGCTACCCCCAGAAAGCCTACAAACTCATGGAAACTGAATAGTCAACTACTGAACCATACCTGGATTAAGGAAGAAATAAAGAAAGAAATTAAACTCTTCCTTGAAGACAATGAAAATAAAGAAACAACATACTCAAACCTATGGGACACTATGAAAGCAGTTCTGAGAGGAAAGTTCATAGCACTAACTGCCCACTTAAAGAAAACAGAGAAAGCACACATTGGAGACTTAACAGCCCACCTGAAAGCTCTAGAAAAAAAAGAAGCAGACTCACCTAGAAGGGGTAGAAGACTGGAAATAATCAAACTGAGGGCTGAAATCAACAAAATAGAAACACAGAAAACAATTGAAAGAATCAATGAATCAAAAAGCTGGTTCCTGGAGAAAATCAACAAGATTGATAAACCCCTATCCAAACTAATCAAACGGCAGAGACAGAATTTGCAAATTAATAAGATCAGAAATGAAAAGGGAGACATAACCACAGACACAGAGGAAATTCAGAGAATCATTAGATCTTACTACAAAAGCCTGTATGCCACAAAACTGGAAAATGTAAAAGAAATGGACGCTTTTTTAGATAAGTACCATATACCAAAGTTAAACCAGGACCAGGTGAACAACCTAAATAGACCTGTTAGTCGTGAAGAATTAGAAGCAGTTATCAAAAACCTCCCTTCCAAAAAAAGTCCAGGACCAGATGGTTTCAATGCGGAATTCTACCAGAACTTCCAAGAAGACCTAATACCTATTCTCCTTAATGTATTTCACAATATAGAAACAGAAGAGTCATTGCCAAATTCCTTTTATGAAGCTACAGTAACTCTGATACCAAAACCACACAAAGACCCAACCAAGAAAGAGAATTACAGGCCAATCTCACTCATGAACATCGACGCAAAAATCTTCAACAAAATTCGGGCAAACCGAATCCAAGAACACATTAGAAAAATTATCAATTATGATCAAGTAGGCTTCATACCAGAGATGCAGGGCTGGTTTAACATACGCAAATCTATCAATGTAATCCATCATATAAATAAACTGAAAGAAAAAAACCATATGATCGTTTCATTAGATGCTGAAAAAGCATTTGACAAAATTCAACATCCCTTTATGATAAAAGTCTTGGAGAGATTAGGGATACAAGGGTCATACCTAAATATAATTAAAGCTATATACAGCAAGCCGACAGCTAATATCAAATTAAATGAAGAGAAACTTAAAGCCATCCCACTAAAATCAGGAACACGCCAAGGCTGTCCACTCTCTCCATACCTCTTCAATATAGTTCTCGAAGTTTTAGCAATAGCAATAAGACAACATAAGGGGATAAAGGGGATTCAAATTGGAAAGGAAGAAGTTAAACTTGCATTATTTGCAGATGATATGATAGTGTACATGAGCGACCCCAAAAACTCATCCAAAGAACTCCTACAGCTGATAAACGCCTTTAGTAAGGTGGCAGGATAAAAGATCAACTCCAAAAAATCAGTCGCCCTCTTATACACAAAGGATCTGGAAGCAGAGAGAGAAATAAGAGAATCATCACCTTTCACTATAGCCACAAACAGCATAAAATATCTTGGGGTAACTCTAACCAAGGAAGTGAAAGATCTATTTGACAAAAACTTTAAGGCATTGAAGAAAGAAATTGAAGAGGATACCAGAAAATGGAAGGATCTCCCTTGCTCTTGGATTGGGAGAATCAACATAGTAAAAATGGCAATTCTACCAAGGGCAACTTATAGATTCAATGCAATCCCCATTAAAATCCCATCAAAATTCTTCACAGATCTTGAAAGGACAATAATCAACTTTATATGGAGAAACAAAAAACCCAGGATAGCCAAAACAATCTTATACAATAAAGGAACTTCTGGAGGCATTACCATCCCTGACTTCAAACTCTATTACAGAGCTACAGTAATGAAAACAGCGTGGTACTGGCATAAAAACAGAGAAGTCGACCAATGGAATCGTATACAAGACCCGGATCTTAACCCACAAACCTATGAACAACTGATTTTTGATAAAGGAGCTAAAAGTATACAATGGAAGAAAGAAAGCATCTTCAACAAATGGTGCTGGCACAATTGGATGTCAACCTGTAGAAGAATGAAAATAGACCCATATCTATCACCATGCACAAAACTCAAGTCCAAATGGATCAAAGACCTCAATATCAATCTGAACACACTGAACCTGATAGAAGAGAAAATGGGAAGTACCCTACAACATATGGGACTGGAGATCGCTTCCTATGTATAACCCTAGCAGCACAGACATTAAGGGCAACATTGAATAAATGGGACCTCCTGAAACTGAGAAGCTTCTGTAAAGCAAAGGACACTGTCACGAAGACAAAAAGGCAGCCTACTGACTGGGAGAAGATCTTCACCAACCCCGCAACAGACAAAGGTCTGATCTCCAAAATATATAAAGAACTCAAGAAACTAGACTTTAAAAGGATAATTAACCCAATTAAAAAATGGGGCACTGAACTGAACAGAGAATTCTCAACAGAAGAAGTTCAAATGGCCAAAAGACACTTAAGGTCATGCTCAACCTCCTTAGCGATCAGAGAAATGCAAATCAAAACAACTTTGAGATATCATCTTACACCTGTCAGAATGGCTAAAATCAAAAACACCAAGGATAGCCTTTGCTGGAGAGGTTGTGGAGAAAGGGGTACCCTCATCCATTGCTGGTGGGACTGCAAACTTGTGCAACCACTTTGGAAATCAGTGTGGCGGTTTCTCAGAAAAATTGGGATCAACCTACCCCTGAACCCAGCAATACCACTCTTGGGAATATACCCAAGAGATGCCCTATCATATGACAAAAGCATTTGTCCAACTATGTTCATAGCAGCATTATTTGTAATAGCCAGAACCTGGAAGCAACCTAGATGCCCTTCAATGGAAGAATGGATGAAGAAATTGTGGAATATATACACATTAGAGTACTACTCTGCGGTAAAAAACAATGACTTCTCGAATTTTGCATGCAAATGGATGGAAATAGAAAATACGATCCTTAGTGAGGTAACCCAGACCCAAAAAGAAGAACATGGGATGTACTCACTCATAATTGGTTTCTAGCCATGGATAGGGGCCACTGAGTCTATAATTTGTGATCCTAAAGAAGCTAAACAAGAGGGTAAACCCAAGGAAAAACATATAGATATCCTCCCAGCTATGGGAAATAGACATGACTGATGGGCAAAAAATTGGAATCTTGGGGGTGGGGTGGGATGGGGATGAGGGGTTATGGGGAGAGAAAAGTGTGAAGGAGAGGATGAGGGGAAATGGGGGAATCGGGGTGATTGGGGATAAAGGAAGGTTGGATAGGGGAGCAGGGAAACTCATACCTTAGGTAAGGGAGCCACCTAAGGGGTGGCAAGAGACTTGAACTTGGAATGGCTACCAGATGCCCAGGGCAATGTCCCCAGTTAGTTCATTGGGGCACCTGAGGATAGGGAACCTGAAATGAACCTATTCTATAATCATACTGATGAATATCTTGCATATCGCCATAGAACCTTCATCTACCGATGGATGGAGATAGAGCCAGAGACCCACACTGGATCACTGGACTGAGCTCCCAAGGTTATAATGAGGAGCAGAAGGAGAGAGAACATGAAAAAGGAAGTCAGGACCATGAGGGGTGCACCCAACCACTGGGACAGTGGGGCCGATCTATTGGGAGCTCACCAAGGTCAGCTGGACTGCTACTGAAAAAACATGGGATAAAACCGGACTCTCGGAATGTGGCGGACAATGAGAGCTGACGAGAGGCCAAGAAGAATGGCACAGGAACTTTCAACTGGCGATAGATCGAGAGAGAGACAGAGACCCAAATTGGAGCAATGGTCTGAGCTCTTAAGGTCCAAATGAGGAGCAGAAGGAGGGAGAACATGACCAAGGAAATCAGGACCACGAGGCGTGCACCCACCCACTGTGACAGTGGAACTGATCTATTGGGAGCCCACCAAGGCCAGCTGGACTGGGACTGAATAAGCATGGGTTGAAACTGGACTCTCTGAACATGGCGGACAATGAAGGCTGATGAGAAGCCAAGGACAATGGCACTAGGTTTCGATCCTAATACATGAACTGGCTTTGTGGGAGCTTAGCCTGTTTTGTTGCTCACCTTCCTGGGCCTGGATGGAAGTGGGAGGACCTTGGTCTTCCTGTAGGGCAGGGAATTTGGACTGCTCTTCAGTATCGAGAGGGAGGGGGAATGGACTGGGGGGAGGAGAAGAGGAGTGGGGATGGGGGAGGGGAGTGGGGGGAGGGGGCAATGTGTGGGAGGAGGTGAGGGAAATGGGAAACGGGGAGCAGTTGGAAATTTTAATTAAAAAAGAATAATAATAAAAAAAAAGACTCTGTCTCTACCTCGATCCATCGCCAGATGAAGGTTCTAAGGTGATATGCAAGATATTCATCAGTATAGGATAGGGTCATTTCAGGTTCCCTCTCCTTAGTTGCCCAAGGTACCAGCTGGGGACATATTCCTGGACACCTGCGAACCCCTCAAGAGTCAAGTCTCTTGCCAACCCTAAGATGGCTCCCTTAGATAGGATATATACTTCGCTGCTCCCGTATCCTCCCTTCCTATATCCCATCCATCCCAATCTCCCGAGCTCCTCCCATCCTCCCCTTCTCATGTTTCTCATCCCATTTCCCCTTTGCCCCATGCCATCTCACCCGCAAGTTCCCAGTTTTTGCCCTGCAATCTTGTCTACTTCCCCTCTCCATGTGGAGGACTATATGATTTTCTTTCGGTTCACTTTCTTATTTAACTTCTCTAGGATCACAAATTATATGCTTAATGTCTTTTATTTATGGCTAGAAACCGATTATGAGTGAGTACATCCCATGTTCCTCTTTTTGGGTCTGGGATACCTCACTCAGGATAGTGTTTTCTATTTCCATCCATTTGCACGCAAAATTCGAGAAGTCATTGTTTTTTACTGCTGAGTAGTACTCTAATATGTATATATTCCACATTTTCTTCATCCATTCCTCCATTGAAGGGCATCTAGGTTGTTTCCAGGTTTTGGCTATTACAAACAATGCTGCTATGAACATAGTTGAACAGATACTTTTGTCATTTGATGGGGTATCTCTTGGATATATTCCCAATAGTGGTATTACTGGATCTTGGGGTAGGTTGATCCCAAATTTCCTGAGAAATCGCCACACTGATTTCCAAAGTGGTTGCACAAGTTTGCATTCCCACCAGCAATGAATGAGTGTGCCTCTTTCTCCACAACCTCGCCAGCAAAGGCTATCATTGGTGTTTTTGATTTTAGCCATTCTGACAGGTGTAAGATGGTATCTCAAAGTTGTTTTAATTTGCATTTCCCTTATCGCTAAGGAGGTTGAGCATGACCTTAAGTGTCTTTTGGCCATTTGAATTTCTTCTGTTGAGAATTCTCTGTTCAGTTCAGTGCCCCATTTTTTTATTGGGTTCATTAGCATTTTAAAGTCTAGTTTCTTGAGTTCTTTATATATTTTGGAGATCAGACCTTTGTCTGTTGCAGGGTTGGTGAAGATCTTCTCCCAGTCAGTGGGTTGCCTTTTTGTCTTAGTGACAGTGTCCTTTGCTTTACAGAAGCTACTCAGTTTCAGGAGGTCCCATTTATTCAATGTTGTCCTTAATGTCTGTGCTGCTGGGGATAAACGTAGGAAGTGATCTCCTGTACCCATATGTTGTAGAGTACTTCCCACTTTTTCTTCTATCAGGTTCAGTGTGTTCAGACTAATATTGAGGTCTTTAATCCATTTGGACTTGAGTTTTGTGCATGGTGATAGATATGGATCTATTTTCATTCTTCTACACATTGACAACCAGTTCTGCCAGCACCATTTTTTGAAGATGCTCTCTTTTTTCCACTGAATACTTTTAGCTCCTTTATCAAAAATTAGGTGTTCATAAGTTTATGGGTTAAAATCAGGGTCTTCTACTCGGTTCCATTGATCTACTTCTCTGTTTTTATGCCAATACCAAGCTGTTTTCAATACTGAGGCTCTGTAATAGAGTTTGAGGTCAGGGATGGTAATGCCTCCAGACGATCCTTTATTATATAAGATTGTTTTGGCTATCCTGGGTTTTTTGTTTCTCCATATAAAGTTGATTATTGTCCTTTCAAGATCTGTGAAGAATTTTGATGGGATTTTAATGGTGATTGCATTGAATCTATAAATTGCCCTTGGTAGAATTGCCATTTTTACTATATTGATCCTCCCAATCCAAGAGCAAGGGAGATCCTTCCATTTTCTGGTATCCTCCTCAATTTCTTTCTTCATTGACTTAAAGTTCTTGTCAAATAGATCCTTTACTTCCTTGGTTAGAGTTACCCCAAGATATTTTTTGCTATTTGTGGCTATCTGATGGTGGAAGGTCATTGGCTAATAAAGAAACTGCCTTGGCCCATCTGATAGGGCAGAATTTAGATAGGCGGAGTAAACAGAATAGAATGCTGGGAGGAAGAGGAAGTGAGTTCAGACTCGACAGCTCTGCTCTCTGGAGCAGATGCCATGCTCCCCTCTCCCTGGCAGACACGATGAAGCTCTGACCCAGGATGGACGTAGGCTAGAATCTTCCCGGTAAGCGCACCTTGGGGTGCTACATACATGAACAGAAATGGGCCAAGCAGTGTTTAAAAGAATACAGTTTGTGTGTCGTTATTTTGGGGCATAAGCTAGCCAGGCAGCCATGAGCCGGACTGTGGGAAGAGGCCCGCAGCTCCTTACTACAGATGGCCCCCAACGTGTGGACAACTGATTCCACAGAAAGCCTGAGAAAGCTTGGGAAAAAATAGAGTAAAGCATGTTTTCTTGGTAGCAACAATTTCTCGGGTCTGCTCTGCTTGCTAGAGGCAAGCAAGTTACTCTCATCTAAGAGAGGCTTCCTGACTCAGCTTCAGCTGTGAAACCTTGCAGCTCATTTAAGAGGTCCTGCCACGAAACACTTAAAACGGTGTTGGTGAAAAGCTGAAGGCATGCTTTTCGGTTTTCAGCCATAGCAGAAAAAAAAATTGTGCTGTTTTAAAATGCCGGCTTTCTGGGCCATTCTGCCAGGGCAAACTCTGACTGTTTGAGGCAGGAGGGCTGACTACAGAGAGAGGACTTGAAGGGTTATGATATAGGTATGAATAATTTGCATTGATATGGATTTTGCTTTAGTGATTTAGATTTAAGGTCAATTTTATTATATGTATATGTATTTCTGATATTGATTAAGGTATTGTGATTGTGTAGTTCACTTAAAAATGTAATGTATATAGGTTGTTAATAGATAATTATCAATAATAGTCAAGCTTGTAGTCATGTTAGTTAGCTTTTCTAGATGTACATAGATATATTTTAGATAGACATTCTTCATATCTTTCAAAGATTATAAAATATGGCATTTTAAGTGTTTTAATAACTTAAGGTTTTTCATGACAATGAGACACTCTGCTCCTGGCAGCACCAATCTACTTCAAGCAGAAGATGGGCATCGAAGAGGCACCTTATGGAGTTTGATAGCCATTTGGGCAAGAAATTGCTCTTGCCTGGACTGTTGCATAAACTGGACACAGAGAACCCACAGAGAGAAGACTGCTGAACTTGCCTAAAGGTGAGATGATCTTTCGGGGTTCCTGATTCATGAAGGAGTCTGCGAGACATTCTGCAGGACACAGCAGATAGTGACTGAACTGACTTTGAAATTTCCTGCTTCATGGAAATGTCTCTGGAAACTATGGGCCTGTGGGCCGAAGATGGATGCCCCAACGGTACAGAGAAACTTTGGGTGACTGTCAAGGCAGCGAGATGTCTCTGTCATTTCTAGAGTTTGAAAGTTGCTTATTTCTTGTTTGCTTAGGTAATATTATATCCTTCTGGAGTCTTTGATGGAGTTGACGAATAGATAGATAGTTATAGTTTTCTTTAGTTATGATAAAGATAAAATAGATGTAAATATTGTAACTGTAATTCTTACTTGATAACTGTTTTGCTATATGTAATTTTGCTATGTTAGAGCCTTTCCTTTTTGTTTAAACAGAAAAAGGGGAAATGATGGTGGAAGGTCATTGGCTAATAAAGAAACTGCCTTGGCCCATCTGATAGGGCAGAATTTTGATAGGCGGAGTAAACAGAATAGAATGCTGGGAGGAAGAGGAAGTGAGTTCAGACTCGACAGCTCTGCTCTCTGGAGCAGATGCCATGCTCCCCTCTCCCTGGCAGACACGATGAAGCTCTGACCCAGGATGGACGTAGGCTAGAATCTTCCCGGTAAACGCACCTTGGGGTGCTACATACATGAACAGAAAGGGGCCAAGCAGTGTTTAAAAGAATACAGTTTGTGTGTCGTTATTTTGGGGCATAAGCTAGCCAGGCAGCCATGAGCCAGACTGTGGGAAGAGGCCCGCAGCTCTTTACTACAGCTATCATGAAGGGTGATGCTTCTCTGATTTCCCTCTCTGCTTGCTTATCCTTTGTGTATAGGAGGGCAACTGATTTTTTGGAATTGATCTTGTATCCTGTAACGCTACTAAAGGTGTTTATCAGCTGAAGGAGTTCTTTGCTGGAGTTTTTGGGGTCGCTTATGTACACTATCATATCGTCTGCAAATAATGAAAGTTTAACTTCTTCCTTTCCAATTTGAATCCCTTTGATCCCCTTATGTTGTCTTATTGCTATTGCTAGAATTTCAAGCACTATATTAAAGAGGTATGGAGAGAGTGGACAACCTTGTCGTGTTCCTGATTTTAGTGGAATAGCTTTGAGTTTCTCTCCATTTAATTTGATGTTAGCTGATGGCTTGCTATAAATAGCTTTTATTATATTTAGGAACGACCCTTGTATTCCTAATCTCTCTAAGACCTTTATCATAAAGGGATGTTGAATTTTGTCAAATGCTTTTTCCGCATCTAATGAAACGATCATATGGTTTTTTTCTTTCAGATTATTTATATGATGGATTACATTGATAGATTTTCGTATGTTGAACCAGCCCTGCATCTCTGGGATGAAGCCTACTTGATCATAATGGATAATTTTTCTAATGTGTTCTTGGATTCGGTTTGCCAGTATTTTATTGAGTATTTTTGCGTCGATGTTCATGAGTGAGATTGGCCTGTAGTTCTCTTTCTTGGTTGTGTCTTTGTGTGGTTTTGGTATCAGAGTAACTTCAGCTTCATAAAAGGAATTTGGCAATGACTTCTCTGTTTCAATATTGTGAAATACATTAAGGAGTATAGGTATTAGGTCTTCTTGGAAGTTCTGGTAGAATTCCACATTGAAACCATCTGGTCCTAGACTTTTTTTGGAAGGGAGGTTTTTGATAACAGCTTCTAATTCTTCACGACTAACAGGTCTATTTAGGTTGTTCACCTGGTCCTGGTTTAACTTTGGTATATGGTACTTATCTAAAAAAGTGTCCATTTCTTTTACATTTTCCAATTTTGTGGCATACAGGTTTTTGTAGTAAGATCTAATGATTCTCTGAATTTTGTCTGTGTCTGTGGTTATGTCTCCCTTTTCGTTTCTGATTTTGTTAACTTGCATATTCTCTCTCCGCCGTTTGATTAGTTTGGATAGGGGTTTATCAATCTTATTGATTTTCTCCAAGAACCAGCTTTTTCTTTCATTGATTCTTTGGATTGTTTTCTGTGTTTCTATTTTGTTGATTTCAGCCCTCAATTTGATTATTTCCAGTCTTCTACTCCTCCTAGGTGAGTCTGTTTCTTTTCTTTCTAAAGCTTTCAGGTGGGCTATTAAGTCTCCAATGTGTGCTTTCTCCGTTTTCTTTAAGTGGGCACTTAATGCTATGAACTTTCCTCTTAGCACTGCTTTCATAGTGTCCCATAGGTTTGAGTATGTTGAGTCTTCGTTTTCATTGAATTTAAGAAAGACTTTAATTTCTTTCTTTATTTCTTCCTTGATCCAGGTATGGTTCAGTAGTTGACTGTCCAGTTTCCATGAGTTCATAGGCTTTCTGGGGATAGCATTGTTGTTGAATTCTAACTTTAATCCATGGTGATCTGATAAGACACAGGTGGTTACCAATATTTTTTTGTAACTGTGTAAGTTTGCTTTGTTACTGAGTATGTGGTCTATTTTCGAGAAGGTTCCATGAGCTGCAGAGAAGAAGGTATATTCTTTCTTATTTGAGTGGAATGTTCTATAGATGTCTGTTAAGTCCATTCGATTCATTACCTCCCTTAATCCTCTTATTTCTCTGTTAGGTTTCTGTCTGATTGACCTGTCCATTGGTGAGAGAGGAGTGTTGAAATCTCCTACTATTAGTGTGTGTGGTTTGATGACTGCCTTGAGTTTTATGTCAAATTTTTAAAAAGTCCTTTCATGTAGTGAAGGGAGCAGAGGGCTGCAGCCAGGCTCCCGGCTAGCTTTACCCAAAATAATTACATGGAAACTGTATTCATTTAAACACTGCCTGACTCATTAGTTTTAGCCTCATTTTGGCTAATTCTCACATCTTGCTTTAACCCATATTTAGTAATCTATGTAGCACTATGAGGTGGTGGCTTACCAGAAAAGATCTTAACCACCTTCTGGGGTAGGAGAAGCATGGCAACTGCCTTACTTCCCTTCTTCCCAGAATTCTGTTCTGTCTATTCCACCTATCTATGCTGCTGTCCCATCAAAGGCTAAGGCAGTTTCTTTATTAACCAATAGAAGTAACACATAGACAGATGACCCTCCTACATCATTTCCCCTTTTTCTGTTTAAACAAAAAAAGAAAGGCTTTCACTTTAATATAGTAAAATTACATATAACAAAACAGTTATAAAGCAAGAATTACAGTTACAATATTTATATCTATTTTATCTTTTATCATAACTAAGGAAAACTATAACTATCTATCCATTCTTTAACTCCATCAAAGACTCCAGAAGGATATAATATTACCTAATTAAACAAGAAATAAGCAACTTCTAAAACTCTAGAAATGGCAGAGACAACACACTGCCTGGACAGTCACCCAAAGTTCCTCTGTATCATTGGGGCATCCATCTCTCGCCTACAGGCCCATAGTATCCAGCAGACATTTCTATGAAGCAGGAAAATTCAAAGACAGTTCAGTCTCTATCTGTTGTGTCCTGCAGAATATCTCGCAGACTCTTTCATGAATCAGGAGCCCCAAAAGACCATTTCACCTTTAGGCAAGTTCAGCGGTCCTCTCTCTGTGGGTTCTTTGTATCCAGTCTATGTATCAGTCCAGGCAAGAGCAGTTTCTTGTCCAAATGACTATCAAACTCCATAAGGAGCCTTTTCAATGCCAATCTTCCTCTTGCAGTAGCTGGTGCTGCCAGGAGAAGACTTGTCTCATTGTCATGAAAAACCCTAAGTTTTTAAAATATTAAATGCCATATTCTGCAGTCTTTGAAAGATATGAAGAATGTCTATCTAACTGAAATATATCTCTATATATCTAGAAAATCTAACATGACTCCGAGCCTATTATCGATGATTATCCATTAACAACCTAAATTTCCTAATTATACATTAATTTTAAAATGAACTATACAATCATAATACCTTAATCAATATCAGAAATACATATACATATAACAAAATTGACCTTAAACTTGTATCAATAAGTCAAGATTTATACCAATGTAAATTATTCAACCTATATCATATCCCCCTTTAAATGTAAAAGAACATTTATAAACAATATTTGGGAATGTGGACATAGTTATTTCTCTCTTGGGTGCCACTTTGTAGTGAAGGGAGCAGCGGGCTATGGCCAGGCTCCCGGCTAGCTTTACCCAAAATAATTACACAGAAATTGAATTCATTTAAACACTGCCTGGCTCATTAGTTTTAGCCTCTTATCGGCTAATTCTCACATCTTGCTTTAACCCACATTTAGTAATCTGTGTAGCACCACGAGGTGGTGGCTTACCAGGAAAGATCTTAATCACCATCTGTCTTGGGTAGGAGAAGCATGGCGACTGCCTTACTTCCCTTTTTCCCAGCATTCTGTTCTGTCTACTCCACCTATCTAAGCTGCTGTCTTATCAAAGGTCAAGGCAGTTTCTTTATTAACCAATGAAAATAACACATAGACAGAAGACCCTCTTAAATCCCTTTAATTTATGATTTAGAAATATATCATATTACAATCACTAATAATCAGTAACACACTATAATTTCTTTTCTTTTTGTTTTTCAAGACATTGGGAGAAATTTTGGGAAGTTGATTTTCCTGAATGACTTTAATCTTAGTGAGCACACTGACATTTTTACACTCTATCTATTGATACATTTAAGAGCTATAGTAAAATTAATTATCTGTGGTTTGTGATTTATTCTATTTTGTCTACTGGAAGGAAGGGAATTGACTAAAGAAATAATTAAATATATGACATTATATCATTAAGTAAATTAAATGTTTTGCTCTATGAACAGTAAAGACTTAGCCATAAAAATAAGCATGATAATTAAAGGAAGTGATTTTTGCCAGTGGCAAACTATTTTAAATTGTTAGTATATAAAAAAGAAATGAAAGAGAATGAATAACAAAACACAGTAATAAAAATTTACTAGAATTAATAGAACCAAAGATGGAAGAAATAACATGGCTTGTAGATGTCTTTAGAGTTTTATATAAGAGACAAATGTTATCATGCACATTATCTAGTATAGTGTGGGTTGGCAAACTATTGTGTTACACTAATGATTCCTTATAAATTATAACTGTACATAATATTCTAGGCAATATAACCTAACAGTAAAGCATTGGAATTTTGTTGTAGTCATTAAAACTTCATTTGCATAGGCTTGGTAGTATGTCTTTCTTTCTATAAATGTTGCAGCCTGCATCATGTAACTGTGCCTACTGAACTTCATAAGTTATACATTGATTCCACTGCTCTAATTTCAAAGGCAATTACTATCTTTTATGAAACACACATCTTCTATTGACAGAATGTTCCAAATTCTTGTGTCATCAATTGCAAACTAGATCCCTATTATAGTATCTCATTATGTAGGAGAATAGAATTTATATTTCCTACTGAGGTGGTAGTTTGAATGTATTTTGACCCCATCTCAGGGAGTGGCACTATTAGAAGGTGTGGCTTTGTTGGAGTAGGTATGATCTTTAGAGGAAGTGTGTCACTGTGGGGGTGGACATTGGTGTTTCTGATGTGTAGTACACTGCCGAGTAAATCATTTGAATTCCTGTTTCCTGTAAGATATAGCAATCTAAGTTCCATCACCACCTCTTCCTGAATGCTGCCATGATTCCTGCCACAATGGACTGAACCTCTGAACTGTAAGTGAACTACCACAATTAAATGTTTCTTTATAATAATTGCCAGTGGTGGTGGTGCACATCTTTAATCCCAGCACTCATGAGGCAGAGACAGGCAGATCTTCATTGGTTTGAGGCCACCCTGGTCTATAGATCAAATTCTAGGACAGGCTCCAAAGCTACACAGAGAAACCCAGTCTTGAAAATTAAAAAAAAATAAAATGAATGCCATGATCATGCTGTCTCTTCACAGTAATCCTAAGTAAGATAACTGTTAAGGTTGGAAATAATCTTCCTTATAAGTCTTCTATTTACATGACACCACCTCATACTTTAATGAACTTTGTGGATCTTAAGTTTAGTATACTTATCTAATTAATCTTAAATTTTTATTCACCAATCCTTTCTCAATCCAGTTGCTGCCTATATTCTGCTCTGCCATACATGCAATTTTTAGGATGAATACCACCTAATACTTCCTAATACTAAGTGCAATGGAAAGTCAGTAGCTCTCATCCCACTTTGATTTCTTTGAAATTTGATACCTTGAAGTACTGTCTGTTAAACTTTCCCTCTCTTTAGTCATAGAAAGATACAAAATTAGTGTCCCAATAATAGAAAGTCCACTCCATCTTCTTTTCTACCTTTTTATTGTCAGTGGTTCTTAGAAAACTCATCCTGGGATCTTTGTGTAAATGTTATATACCATGTCCCAGTTATCACCATGATAACTCAGCTAAAATACATAGTCTAAATCTGTCTTCTCAGACTTATTCCTTGGCTTATTCCTTAACTTAATCAACATGAACATTAAACTTGGTGTCTTGATGTCTGTTCTATTGTTGTGAAGAGACATTATGAACAAGTCAACTTACAAGAGGAAAATTTTAACTAGGGGCTTGCTTACTATTTCAGAGAGTTAGTCCATGGTAATTATGGTGGGGAGCATGGCAAAAGGCCAGCACACAAGAATGTTACTAGAGCAGTAGCTGGGATATTACATTGAATCTACAAGCAAGAGAAAAGAGAGCAAGGTTCTTAAACTTAAACTTAAAGCCCATCCATAGTGGCATTCCTCATCTAACAAAGCCACACCTCTTAATCCATTCTAAACAGTTCTACTATTTGGGAACTAAACTCTGAATTATATGAGCTTATGACAATAATTGTCATTCACACAACTATACTTGGTAAGACTGTTTGTTACTTTATATGTGTTTCTGTGACAACATATTTGTCAAAAATGAACCATCAAAGAGAGAATTTATTTTAATTCCTACTAGGACACTACAGAAATCATGGAGGCAGGTTTTATGAGATAGTTGATCATAATATATCCAAAATTAGGATCCATAGATAACTCAGTGTTAGTTTGCCTTGAAATTTCCTCTGACTAAGAAATTAATTAATTACGTTAAAATTCTTCATTCAAGTTCTCAGGGCATTGATACAATGAAGTCAGTTCTTTGCCAGACTTTAGTATGAATGCTCCCTAACTTTGTCCTAATAGGTTCTTTCTTCCATTTTGAAATTTAATGAAGCTTTTAGCTGTCTTTTCTCTTATTAGTCTTATCTTCTAATTTCCCACAAGAATAGTGCTCTGCTTACAGCAACCTAGAGCACTTTTAGCCAAAATTTTCAAACTTTTCTATCATAGTTTGGTCTATCATAGACCAATTTGGAAATCAGTATTACTGATAGACCTCTCCTGTTCCTCCATCTGTTTTATATGATAATGGTGGCATTTTGACTTCAGTGCACCCATAAGTAGAAATTCTTTTAGATCAAGATTATATTCAATTCTTGAATTTTAAAGTCACTAGAGATAGAGTAAATCATTTCTACTAAATAAATATCAATATCCTATTTGAGAATTTCCTTAAAAGTTTTTCTAAATGTATATGTAAATCTACAAATGACAATAAAACTAAGGAAAATGTCAATCACATTAACAAGAACAAATTTATTCTCTTAATTAGTTTAGGCACCCTATATATTACCTCTTTCAATGGCTATCAATGGCTATTAATGGAATTTGTTAATGTTTAGTATAATTAAATACACATTTATAGTTAACTCTGGTAATATATCTTAAAACTGACTGCTCCTGGGACTGGAGAGGGAGGAGAAAAAGAGTGGGGGGAGGGGGAGAGGGGCGTGAGGAGGGGGAGGGAAATGGGAGGTGGGGAGGAGGCGGAAAATTTTTTTTCAATTAAAAAAAAATAAAAAAAAATAATAAAAAACCTAGTGCCATTGTCCTTGGCTTCTCATCAGCCTTCATTGTCCGCCATGTTCAGAGAGTCCAGTTTCAACCCATGCTTATTCAGTCCCAGTCCCGCTGGCCTTGGTGGGCTCCCAATAAATCAGTTCCAATGTCACAGTGGGTGGGTGCACCCCTCGTGGTCTTGACTTCCTTGCTCATGTTCTCCCTCCTTCTGCTCCTCATTTGGACCTTAAGAGCTCAGACCGTTGCTCCAAATTGATATGTGATATTTTAATATGTATTTATGACTTTGCTTTTTATAATCTCTATTTAAATTATTTTCATTTGTTCTTTGGAAATTTTATACATTTATACACTCTATTTTGATTATATCAGTCTTTGCTCCAATGTTACCTAGTGTCCTTTCTGTTTTAAAAACAGAAACAAAACAAAACACCAATACTTAACATTGTATATTTTGGGTATTGAAAATATATATATTTCTGAAAATTGATCAAAATTTATTATCTTATATTTAAATTATATTTGAATTGAAAGTGGAAGGCAGAAAAATGTGAAAAGAAACTGACTTCTGTTAATTTTCTTTTAAAGAAATATTCCTCACTTAAAAATAATGAAACGTTCCATGTTTGGGGTTATACGCCTTTAGTCCAACACTTGGGAGACAGAGACAGGCAGATCTCTGTGAGTTTGAGGTTAACCTGGTCTACAAAGTTAGTTCCAGGATAGCCAGAGATAAACAGTCAAACCCTGGCTCATAAAACCAAAATAACAATAATAATAATGATAATAATAATAGAAAATGATTTTTGTTTGACTGATTTTCTTCTATGTGTTTGTTTTGTCCTATTTTGTTTGATTTTGCTTCATCTTAGCTATTTTATTCTTGTTCTTAGGATGCCTATTTGTGGACTTAGGGTGTGGACTCAGATAAGAGTGCAATCTCAAAGGGCAATTGGGGGAGAAAAACCATAATCAGAATATATAGTATGAAAAAATCCATTTTAATAAAAAGATAATGTTGTGAGATATCACTGTTTATATAGTTTTATAACCATATGAAATAATTTTGTACAGTAAAAATGCAATTTAAACTTTAATGAAAATTATATTTGAAAAAGTAACATTGTTTATGTATCATAAATACAAATGACATATATGTTCAATTATGAAGACACTAGAGAGTTTTATTTAATGTGCTTTATCATCACTTTAAGGCAACACCAGAAAACATTGCGATGGTATTTTTCTTAGTTACTCTTTTGTTGCTGTGATAAAACACTATGATCAACCAATAAAAGAAAGAGTTTACTTTGGTCGAAAGTGTTAGAACGAAAGTCCATAATTACAAGGAAGCTCCTGTAATCAGGAAGCTGCACCAGGAAACTGTCTAATCACATTTCGTAGATCCATAAGAAAACTGAAGGAGTGAAGAGGACATATGTGAGGCTATAAACCCTCTAATTCATAGTACAGGAAATAGAAAAGACATAAATTTCTAAAGGGTGATAATTGCTACACAGTACTAGGTACATAATCATAAATTATGGAGAAACTTTAAATTTAGAAAACAGTGCTAGAAGTCTGGAACTTGTGAGTACCTAATGTGTGATAATAATTACTGATTTTTCTCACTCACATTTTTAATGCATGTTCTCTGTTTTTAGTATAAATTACATTTGAAATTGAAAGTAGGCTGCTCTAGGAAGAAAGGGATTTTGTCTTGGTGAGATGGCTTAGTCGATAAAGTATTTGCCAAACACACATGCACGTACAAAAATATTACATACAAAATTGTGGATTAGTATGTTTTAGTATAGGTATTTTATCTCAACTTCAGAAAGATTATCTAAGATTATAGTGGAGGGTTCATAAATAGACACACTTTATTGCTTCTTCCATTAAGAGGTAAGAATTTTTTTGTTGCTTTGAACCTTGAAAGGTATTAGATATTCTCTTGTGACTAACTGAATACACCAAGCATGTAGAAAGGCATCACTTAACATAGGGATATAGAAATCTGTATCTCATTCTGTCTTACAAGGATCCTTAGTCACCCTTGCATATCTAATCCCAGTTTGGGTCTCAGATATATTATAGCAAACAGAAATCACGCTTGCTGTCATGTTTTATTTTGTTGTTGTCACTTGTGTTTTGAGACAGGGTTTTTCTATGTAGCTGTGGCTATCCTGAAACTCTCTCAGCAGAGCAGACTGTCCTTCAACTCACAGAGGTCTGACTGCCTCTGCCTCCCAAGTATTAGGATTAAAATTCTGCACCACCACCACCCAGCTTTTTTTTTTGTCCACATAATCAACAAAATATATTTATAGGAAAATCCAAGTGCAAATGTAAAGGCAATTTCATCAGAGCACAGACTCTATGGAAATGGTATTCTGTGAAGGGTGAGAACAGTGCCAGTCTCAGAAGTAGGAGAGGGGAGTCTACCAAGAACATGACTATCCCAAAGGACCTCTGTGAGGTGAGGGCCTAAGGAAAATTACAAACCCTTTAATCTGGGATAATGTGCTATTACTGCTTATTATAAAGATTGTCTTCTATGAAGTTCTTGAAAAGGGAAACCTTCATCAAAGAAATGTAAGGAAAATTATAATTAAATAAGCATAGTGAAGTATCTCTATGACAGGTGAATTAGGTGTGTCATCTCCCTATGACTTTATATGTCTTTTTGTCATTTTTACGTCCAACTATATCCAGCTATCCATTTATGTATCTATCTATGAAATTACCACGAAAATTTATTCCTTAAAATGAGCTCTAGAGAAGCAGACAAAATAATAATATGTGTCAAGAAACTAGAAATCTGAGAACTAAGTTGGTCTGATGGAGATGCTGATCTGAGTTACTATAGGAAGTCAGAAACATTTAGCCGAAGGTAAGAGTGTGAAACTAAAGGTGTTTTGGTTGTTGTTTCTGGAATCAAAGAAAGAACCTCATGAATGATAAGAATATGCTGTACCATTAAGCATCATTCATATCCCTTCTTCTCAGAGATTTTAAGTTATCCTAATGGTTTTTATTGTAAGAATTTAGAGTATAAACCCAGGAATAAAAAGTGAACAAGGAGTCAGCTGTCAGTAAGACAGTGGAAATATTGGCATTCAAATATAGAAATAAAGTTTATTTTTCAGGAAATGAACTTTGATATAGTTCTAAACAAATTATACTTGTGTCTTCAGATCATATCCAATTCTTTTTCACAATAAGCTTTTAAAGTAGATAGGTTTAAAGTTCAGGCAAAAGGTGTAGGTCATAACAAAATACCAGAAGCATTTTTAAAAACTAATTTTTTTCTACTCAAAGTTCAGGAGCTGAAATCTTCACTCTTCAAACCTCTTCAAACAAGTATGAGTCTTGTCTTTTTAGATGTAAATTGTGCAGAAGCATTCATGTTGGAGTAGATTAGATCTTAATTCAGTAGGTTCAATGACCTTATACATAGTATGTATGCAAGCCTGACTGTAGGGAACCAGGTAAAAGGTTTGTAAATCAAGAAATGCCAATGATTGACCGCAGAAACTAGGAAGGGAGCCTGGGACCAAGTCTCTCTCACATCTCTCAGAATAAAACAGCCCTGTCAGCACTTGCCTTGAGGTTTCTAGCATTCAAATCTATGAAGAAATATGCTCCTAATGTTTCAGCTACTCTGTCTGATGTATTAGATTCCAGGATTACCAATAAATTGACATTGGGTAAAGGATTCAGTCTGAATGTTTAAACTTAATTTTCTTCTCATATCCAATCATCAGTAAATGACACAGATGTTAAACACAGAGGACATGAAGTCACTGGAAAAGACAGAACATGCAGATATTTAACTTACAAATTCATGCTTTTTTAAAACATTTTTTCTTTATTAAAATAGATTCTTTTCTCATACCGTATATTCTAATTATAATTTCCCCTTCCTGTACTCCTCCCAGCTCTTCTACACCTCCCTTTCTCTCCCTTCCAGATCCATTCTCTGTCTCTCAATAGAAACAAAAAGGCTTCTAATAGATAACAACCAGATATGACAAAATAAAATATAAGATGAAGTAAGCACTATAATATTGAAGTTGGATGTGACAGTTCACCAGGAGGAAAGAAGTCCCAACAACCGACACAAGACTCAAAGACCTACTTAGTATAGGACGTCCTTCTGTTTTTATGTTGCTTTCATTGGTTGAATAAAGAAACTGCCTTGGCCTTTTAATAGGACAGAACTTAGGTAGGTGGAGTAGACAGAACTGAATGCTGGGAAGAGAGGCAGAGGGGGAGAAGCCATGGTTCTCCTGCCTGAGACAGATGCTCATTAGAATCTTGCCGGTAAGCCACAGTCACGTGGCAATACACAGACTAATGGAAATGGGTTAAATTAAGATGTAAGAGTTAGCCAATAAGAAGTTAGAGCTAATGGGCCAGGCAGTGTTTAAGTGAATACAGTTTCTGTGTGATTATTTTGGGTGTAAGCTAGCCAGACAGCCAGGAGGGAACAAAGGGCCACACTGCAAGTGCAACACCTACTGATTCTCTCAGTCAGAATTTTCATAAAAATTCTCAGCTAATAGCTGCAATATATACACAGTTGACCTTGTGTAAACCATGGTAGACCCTGTGCTATCTGTTTCAGTCATGTTTTGCTTACTTGCTTACTTGATACAGAGGACTTTGTTCTGGTGTTCTCCATCCTCTCTGGTTATTACTCTCTGACTTCCCTTCTTTGTGATTGTCTGAGTTCTAAGGGGAGGGATTTGATGAAGACTTCTAATTTAAACTCTCTCTTTGCATAATATGGTCATCTATACCTGTTTCCTTCTGCTCCCAAAAGAAGCCTCTATGATGATGTCTGCATAATACACTGTTCTAAAAGTACAGCAGAATAACATTAGGTATCATGTTATTAATATTTTTCTGTTTTTTTTTTTTTTTGAGAGCAATAGTGTTTTGTTTTACTCTAGATCTCTGGGCAGTCTAGGCTCTGGTTCTTGGTGTCACGGAAGTGTTACTTATCATGAAGTGGGCTTTAGGTCAATGAGATAGCTCTTGGCTATTCCCACAAGTTCTGCGCCACCATTTTCCTAGTATATTGTGTAGGCATGACAAATGGTAGGTTACAGGTTTTGTGTCTCGATTGGTGTTTACATTTCTCTTTAGGTAATCTTCACACACCAAAGATACCAGAATGGAGAGGTAGCAGCCCCAAGATGAATCTCTATGCTCATTGAGTTGTATGGATTTTGTCTTCAGCAATGGGGTCCCATGTCATTTTGTGGAGAGCAATCCTTTGTCTTAGCAACAGGGTCATGTGGGAGTTTCCAAAGTACCCTTTTAGCCAATAACTTGGTTGAATGCAACCTAGTCCTGCCACTGGAAGACATGCCAGGCTACAAGAGATGGCCAGTTGAGATACTCTATTCCCCATTACTATTACTTCATTACTTCATTAATATCTTCTTAATAGATTCCAAGAGAAGTAGTAAAATATAAATACACTTGTGTTGTTTATTTGTAAGAACTCAGATACTTTCTGTAGGAGTTCTAATTTCTTTTCTAATGGACATACCAATCTCTTTAGTTGCATGTATTATGGGTTCCTATACACACATACAACGGACACACACACACACTCACACTATATATATATATATATATATATATATATATATATATCCAAAGCAAAAGTTTTCTTTTTATCTAGAGTCACCTCCACTTAGGATTTCAGTCTGCTCAGACAATTTCTGTTAAATAGCATCTTGCATTGACCTACTTTAGTTTGCCCATGCTAAATTCCTACATTTTTATCTTTCACAAGGTGAAATAAGTTGATATCACACAAGACCCATTTCAAGAATTTGAGGTCTAGGCCTTAGGCAGCTTTGACCTAAAATAGTCCCTATCCTTCCATTCACCTTGCCTAATTAAATAAAGTTCAGCCATCCTCTCTTCATGTTTTTGCTACAAAAATGAGATTGGATATGGAAGCCACAGCCATCCACTGAAAGACACAGTTGTTATGTCTACATTGAGAAGGATCTTCAATAGACATTTACTATACAATGCTTTAAGATATAACCTCACTTTTACTGCAGTGTGATGACACAGACACCATATAGGATCATAATCAAATTTATTCTTTACACAAACAGTAGACTCATGAGCACAAACATTAATTTAAATTTATGTTTTGTAAAAAAACCTATGGCTGGTGAGAAACTTTTTTGAAGTAGGCTTTTGAAATTTTAAGATTATCTTGATGCTTTAGGCTACTTAAATTATTTTTGATATCACTTTCAATATGATTAGCATATCAAAATGTTATCACTTTGAAAATAAAATGTTGCCAAGCTAAAATTTTGTTGAGTCTGAATTTCTGTAATATTAGTTGTTCTGTCTGAATTAGAAAAATACATACTTTCTGAATCATTCATTTCATAAGGTAGCCATTAAAAGATTTTTTACCCATGATTTAAAATATTTATATTTTTGATTATTATATCAAGAGAGCTGTTTGGGGGAATCTTTCCCCTGTTGCTTATTCAGCTTTCTTTATGAAAAGCTCTCTCAGAGTCTTCATATACCTCCCTTTAACATTTAGTTCAAATTAATCTGTCATGAAACTTCTTTGTTTTCACTAAATTACAGCTGATTTTGTTTCCCTTAATTACGTTTTACTTGAGGCATTTATCAAAAGGATTCTCTGTCTTACTAAATATCATAATGTCTTGCAATACAGAACAGATATATTTCTGAAAGGGTATTTTAATATTAAAGTTTAATTATAGAGGTATCAAGATAAAAACTGAGAGATGGAAATAAAAGAGAGTTAACCTAAAAGGAATATTTAAATTTTAATGCTGTTAATAAATGTATAAGAAGCGAAAACAATAAAGAGAGCTCAGAAAACAGACATTCAAGGGTAAATGTTTATCTCAGCACCTTAGCTGTCTAAGACGCACTTCTGGGGGTAGTTCTGAACTATCATGTAGGCCTTCTGCTTTCCATCCCAGTAGGCAAGACTTGTCTGACTGATGAATTTCAGAAAGAAAATTGTTTATTTTTCTTCTTATTCCCGGAGATCATTTTCCTCTCCATGCCCTGCATTCTGGAGATGTAGCCCCTTTGGATCAATTCTGTCCTGACTTAGCATTGCTTGACTTAAAAAGGATTCATTTCACTTTAGAAAGAGGTATTAAGAAAAGCCCACTGTTGCTATAGATTTAATCACTGTTCTCAGCTAATTTATTTGCTATTAAGCTGGAATCACGCTCTTCCCTGTGTGACTCTTGGATCTATCTTTCTGTGTGTTATGTATTTGCCAAGACCAATAGAAATGCTATTTACTAACATCTTAAAACTCTTATATTCAGTCCCCTTTCCATTGCTATAATGAAATACTTGAGCCTAATCTTTATTTATGAAAAGAATTTTATGAAAATAGGTTTACTTTTCTCTGTTTTTGGAAGTTAATGCCTCATGATAAGGTACTGGTCTATGATCTGCTGAGGTCCCCTTGGCTGTGACACATTGTGACAGATGGTCTCATGGTGGGGGGTGATACAGAAAGGACGTATCATATGGCCAAGGCAGGAAGCCAGAGAGTAGAGAGGAGTCAGTCTTGTTTTTGTCATTGCAACATTTTTTGATAATTACAGGGTTTCAAAATATATACTATTTCTTACTTAAGGCAGCATGTTTGATTACTTGATAAACACTGAATAGAACTTATCTTATAACATGACATATAGGACCAAGCTTTAAGACCCTTGAGTGACATACTCAAACCATTATTAAGCCAAAAATGAACACTGAAGAGACATATGAAGAGTGGTTGAGTTCTATCAGAAATTCCCCATGTTGTACACAAGTGCTGCCATGGGGAGTGCTATCTGCCCTAAGTAAGTGAAATGACTCACTCAGATTCCCTGTGCGATGTTCCATTGCCTAACTCTTGGATAACTTACAATTGGGTTAACTTTGATTCTAACTCATCAAGGTTGAAATTTGACCCAGCACAGGCTACAGTTCACAGCAATCAACTTTCATGGAATTCTTGTATAGACAGTTCTTTATCTTATAAAACACCGATAAAGAGCAAATCTATTTATGAGACTGAATTTTTAATGCTAATTGTTAGCTCTTTATATAAAATGTGTAAGAAACCATTTAATTTTCTAGAAACTATAGTTTACATAAGCTAGTGTTCATGATTTGAAAAAAAATTAGAAAATCTATTACCAAGTAATAAATATGTTAACTGTATTAGTTGTGGTTTATGATAGACATGCTTCTCAAGATATTATTTCACTGATTTTAAATATGTTATGTTCTGAGTTTACACTATTTTGTTCTCAGTGTACTCACTCCATATGTCATGATTCATCTTCATAACCTCCTAGAATTTTGGACGTGTTTCCAATTGAGGAACAATATTTGGCAGTGCTTACGGTTGCTGTTGATAGGAGTTAGTCTATAGAAAAGATGTTAAATTTTTACATCCACTAAAACAGATACTAAAATTCTATAAAAAACATAGTGTAATTTAAAATTTTAGGGATGAGCAAAATCCTAATTAAAGGTACCCTTGAAGCCAATCAGAATACACTATAAAGTAAACAAAATGTGCTGATTCTACATTTACTACTGCCGTGAACTTTGTAGAAAAGGGTGGCCCACTTACTTATTGTTTTAGAAAAGAGATAAATGTATAACAGTATGAACCACTACATACACACCCATACACACACACTGACAAACATAGAGACAGACATCTGGATAGAAAGAAACAGGGAGGCTAATGTATTCTTACTCAGGAATAATTTACTCAGGAAAACTCTTATTAAAGAAGCAAAACACTCAACAGTACCAGTCCTGAGGTATAGCAATAATAAAACACAATTGCATTCACAGCTTTCTTATGGAGAAGCATTTCTCTTCTTTTTTCCATGTGTTTCTCTGGTTACTAACTATGGTGCTATATTACATAAGACTTTCTGAAGTTTGAAATTTACACCTGGCTTTTCCATTTGACTCAGTCATACTTTCTTGATACTTATTTGTTACTTGTATTCATCTTGTGTTCATAAATTCTGGCTTGTTAGGTACATCTGTACCTAACATATACATGACAATTACTATGGGAGTTACTGATATAATTTCTATGCTACCTTCACACATGATAACTTCCAATTCCTTAGGAAAAAAAGGAGAAACATCATTTCTCAAAAGCAATGGAAAATGAAATGTGGTTAATTGTTTACTTTTAGGTTGTTTATGCTGTAGATATATGTCAATTTTATAAAGGTATCATTTTCTATTTTAGCTTCAAGGTGCCTTTGCCAATATAAAACACATTTGCCAATATGATTAGAGTAAAAACAATGAAGAGGCTGAGTTGTTATTTCTTCTTAGTGATTTCAAAGGGACTGTAATCCAATTCACTAAGCAGTTCTAGATAATACAACATTTATTTTAGAAAATTGGAATTAAAAATTAAGAATTAAGTGCAGTGTTTGTCTGAGTGATTTGCTGATTTTGTTCTACTTTCATCCCCATTATAAGAATGTAAGAGTATTTTTTCTATTAAATTTTCTAGTTAAATATTTCAATCAGTTAACTTTACAAAAGAAATGATGCTGACACAATAATATTTTTGAATAGAGAAGAAACATTTTGTATTTTTAAAGAAGAAGGTGGCCAAATCTGATGCTTTTAATAAGGTGGCCCAATGTTCTGCTCTTGAGAAATTCCTCATTAGTCTCTCCTTAGAGCAGTGGTTCTCGGCCTGGAGGTCGAGACCCCTTTGGCAGTCACATATCAGATAGCCTGCATATCAGATATTTATATTACAATTCGTAACAGCAGCAAAATTACAGCCATCAAATAGGAACAAAATAATTTTGTGTGTATTAATGAACCACACCATTAGGATGGTTGAGAACCACTGCATTAGAGGTCACTAACTGAGTCAATCCTTTAAGTTTCCTCACCAGAATACCAGCTAAGTTTCAGAGACATGGAGTCTGCTACTTTGAGATCCAATAGAGGCTTGAGAATAAAGAAGCAGAAGGTTGGCATCCATCTTATTAGTCAAATCTACCTCTTCCTACTCTGTATGCACAGAAGTTAAATGCATGAATGCACAATCATTTTGTCCTGACCATATCTATTAATAAAATCACAGTAAATAAAAACCAAGTTAAATGAAATAATTGTGGCCCAAATGAGATAATAAAATACATTTTAAACAGAACTGATATTTTGAAAGGAGGGTAGAAAATTAAGCCAAAATAAAAATTTTAAAAAAAATGTAAAATTCAGAATGTTCTAATCTCTACATTCATGTAGTTAATGCAAGTGTCAAAGAATTCAATAAATAGACAGTTTGGGTAGGCATAGGACTCAGTTGTACAATAGTTAGAAGAACCTGGGTTCAATCCTCCACATCACAGAAATAAATACACCAAAAAGAGTCACATATTAAAGGCATTGTGCAGCATAAGAATGTACATAAGAGAAATTTCAATGTTTCCCATTTGATATAGAACTGAGGAAATTATTTCATTGAACAAATATTTAAACATAGATAGGGCCTTTAACCTATGAAATGAAAATTTGATACTGTAGATTGAATCTGTCTTGTTTATTTGAGATACCTGTGTAGGAAATGATGGTTCATGTAATGATCAGAGAAACTGCAGCATATTTATGATCCAAAACTTGATGAATATTAATTAGGAAATTGAAACATGCTAATAGATCCATATCTGTCAACCTACAAAAAAATCAAGTCTAAGTGGATCAAAGACATCAACATAAAACTGGACACACTGAACCTCATAGAAGAGAAAGTCAGGAATAGCCTTATCCACATTTCAATGGCACAGGAGACAACTTCCTGAACAGAATACCAATAGTGCAGGCACTAATATCAACAATAAATAAATGGGACCTCATGAAACTGAAAAGCTTCTGCATGACAAAGGATAAAATCACCAGAACAAAACAGCAGCAATTGGAAAAATTGGAAATGATTTTCACTTACTCTACATCTGACAGAGAGCTAATATCTAAAATATATTTTAAATTCTTAAGAAACTAGACCAATGTATGAGGTTAATAGTTATCTTTTTATCTTATGTTTCTATTTTCCCTCTAAATGATGACAAACATCTATAACTCACAAAATGACCAAACCTTACCTACCAGACCTCTTGTGATTACAGGCATTGTGTTTTCTAGACTTGTTTTCTGTTGGCTGAAGGTGATGACATCTTAATTGAACCCTGAGATAATTGAGGTATGGTCAAGTCCTGTGAAAACTAGTTGTACCACTTGTTGTCCAGTCTCAGAACTGCTCCTATGCAGTAGAATCAGTATATATGTTACCTGTCTAGTAGTTCTTCTTAGTTTAGTTCTTTAAGTCCTTAAGATTTTCAGATCTCTCCAGATCAAACCTTATCTCTATTAATCTTGAAGGAATCCATAGCCTTTCTTTTCCTGTGGAAACAAAAGCATAATCTCTTCCTCTCTGCAATAAAATTTTGACTTCCATTTTAAAGTTAAGGAATCCCTGTAGGCAGAGACTGCCTATTCATTTTGCATTCACCCAGATCTGACACAGAAAGTATATTAATTACAACTTTGTTTGGCCAATAGCTTATGCATATATTTATATAACTCTGACATCTTGAATTAATCAATTTCTATTAACCTCTCTGTCACCACGAGGCTGTGGCAAACGGTAAGTTTCTGTCAGGCATCTTTCTTCTTCAGCAGCTACATGGCATGTCCCCTACGCACCCTTCTTTTCTCCTCTATCTCTGCTTGGAATTTCTACCTTGCTCTATTCTGCCATAGGCCCAAAGCAGAGACTTTATTAATCAATGGTAATAAATCATATTCACAGCCTATAGAGGGGAATCACACATCAAATCCTTAAACTATGTAGGCTGGTTTAATTCAGTCATCCATTTTTATAATTTTTGTCTTTCAGTTGTCATTCACTCTTCAACATTCAAAAAATTCAAAGTCAACACAATGCCTTGCAGGATCCAGATTCCCTGTGCATTTCCCATCTTTACATGACTTTTTCTTCTATATTACAGTATATTCCATATTATAATTATTCTATATGCTCTCTCTTTAGAGACTCTATTATTTTTAAACTATTTATTTTTCCTATACCCATTTTTGTCTTTTTCAAGTCTATACACATTTTTAAGTACACTAACCTGTTTAGAGTTTGTTTTCTTATTTTTTTATTTTCTTTTTTCTTTCTGTCTGGAAGTATCTTTAATGCACATTTGTAGCCTTTTCCAACTGTGAGCCAAACCTTAACCTGTTAAATGTCTTTGTACTGGTAGTTGGCGTCACTTCTCTAGTGTACATGAAAGTCAACTCTTAGACCACTGACTTGATCAAAGAAGCATTTAACTAAACTAATTGAAGCATTTATCTGGAAGTTGCATTCAACCCCCACAGCTCCAGGATGTTGGTGCCCACACTGCAACACACATTTTTACTTAACTTTTTGTTTCTGTTTAACATGCTGGTTACTCAAGTCTTGTTATATGGCAGAATCTCCTAAAGAAATCATATTCATTGTTTTTCTTTCTTTCTTTTTTTATTTTTTCTTTATTTTATTCTTTTTTAATTAAAATTTCCGCCTCCTCCCCGTTTCCCATTTCCCTCCCCCTTTTCTAACACATCGCCCCCAACCCCCACTTCCCTCCCCCCTCCCCATTCCTCTCCTCCTCCCCCCACTCCATTCCCCCTCCCTCTAGGTACTGAAGAGCAGTCTAAATTCCCTGCCCTGAGGGAAGTCCAAGGTCCTCCCACTTCTATCTAGGTCCAGGATGGTGAGCATCCAAACAGGCTAGGCTCCAACAAAGCCAATTCATGTATTAGGATCGAAACCTAGTTTCATTGTCCTTGGCTTCTCATCAGCCTTCATTGTCCGCCATGTTCAGAGAGTCCGGTTTCATCCCATGTTTATTCAGTCCCAGTCCAGCTGGCTTTGGTGAGCTCCCAATAGATCAGTTCCCCTGTCACAGTGGGTGGGTGCACCCCTCATGGTCCTGACTTCCTTGCTCATGTTCTCCCTCCTTCTACTCCTCATTTGGACCTTAAGAACTCAGTTGGTTGCTCCAAATTGGGTCTCTGTCTCTGTCTCGATCCATCGCCAGATGAAGGTTCTAAGGTGATAGGCAAGATATTCATCAGTATGGCTATAGGATAGGGTCATTTCAGGTTCCCTTTCCTCACTTGCCCAAGGTACTAGCTGGGGACATCTCCCTGGACACCTGCGAGCTCCTCTAGAGTCAAGTCTCTTGCCAACCCTAAGATGGCTCCCTTAATTAGGATATATATTTCTCTGCTCCCATATCCACCCCTCCTATATCCCAACCATTCCATTCCCCCAAGCTACCCCCATCCTCCCCTTCTCACGTTTCTCACCCCATTTCCCCTTAGCCCCATGCCACCTCACCCGCAAGTTCCCAGCTTTTGTCCAGCAATCTTGTCTACTTCCCCTATCCAGGCGGATGACTATACGTTTTTCTTTGGGTTCACCTTCTTGTTTAGCTTCTCTAGGATCACAAATTATATGCTCAATGTCCTTTATTTATGGCTAGAAACCAAATATGAGTGAGTACATCCCATGTTCATCGTTTTGGGTCTGGGTTATCTCACTCAGGATAATGTTTTCTATTTCCATCCATTTGCATGCAAAATTCACAATGTCATTGTTTTTTACCGCTGAGCAGTACTCTAATATGTATATATTCCACACTTTCTTCATCCATTCTTCCATTGAAGGGCATCTAGGTTGTTTCCAGGTTCTGGCTATTACAAACAATGCTGCTATGAACATAGTTGAACAAATGCTTTTGTCATATGATAGGGCATCTCTTGGGTATATTCCCAAGAGTGGCATTACTGGATCTTGAGGTAAGTTGATCCCAAATTTCCTGAGAAATCGCCACACTGATTTCCAAAGTGGTTGCACAAGTTTGCATTCCCACCAGCAATGGATGAGTGTGCCCCTTCCTCCACAATCTCTCCAGCAAAGACTATCTTTTCTATCTTTGTTTCTTAAACTTCTTCATGTCCTATGTAAAAATTTGGGTCCCTTGTTGGAATGTCAGATGTAGCAGGTCAGCAAACAGCTCCTAAATACTAACATGGAGATTATTGTACTTATGAATCCTTGATCTTAGCTTAGGCTCCTTTCTTGCTAGCTCTTATAACTTAATTTAGCTTGTTTCTCTTCATCTGTGCTTTGCCTTGGGACTTTTTGACTTCCCTTTATTCTGTATGTCCTACTCTGTGTCTGGTTGGCTGGCTGGCGCTGCCTGCCTGGATAAACTTGGGCCTCTTTATCTCTTTCTCTCTCATTCTCTTCTTTTTCTTTCTAAAGCTTAGATTCCTTTTCATGCTTTTTCTCTCTGTCCACCAGCCTCACCTATTTCTTTACTGCCTATATATTACCTGTTCAGATTTTATTAGACCAATCAGGTACTTTAGGCAGGTAAGGTAAAACAAATGCAGCACATTTTTACATAGTTAATCAAATGTAACATAAACAAATGTAACAAATCTTTGCTACTTAAACAAATGTAGCACACCTTTACATAGTAAGGTGATATTTCATAACATAAACAAATAAAACATAACACATATCTACATAGATAAATTAATATCCCACAACACCATATTATCTATATGTTTTCTAGATCCCATTCTTATAACAGAGCAATTATTAATTTTGAATATATTGTTGTTAAATAGAAAGCACTCTTTTCTATTTTCAGCTGATATTCTTCCTACTTCCACAACATATGCTTCCTTAGGAAAAATCAACAAAACTGAATTTCAAATATCAGAGCTGTATATATAAAGAATAAATATTTAATAAAAATAAAGTAACATGTGTCCAGAAAATTGCTTTGAAGGTATTTCTGTTGGCTAAGTCATAGTAGACTTTTATTAAATATCAAGGAGTACTGAAGAATTTACACAACAGAAGGCACCTCTGAAGATGAAAACTTTCTAGGAGTGTAAAAACCATTTTTCAGGTACAATGAGCTTTTTCTTTCAAACCCGGTAATAAATTAAGATATGGAAAAGGAGTGAAAACGTTTTCCCTCTGTTTGTCTCTAATGACTACTAATTCCTTACCTAGCTAAAATCTTAGTTACCATTCTCCAGGAAGGGAAACCCAAGTATCAGATACATTAATAATGTGGTTGAATAATGGTGGCCAAGAAAGTAGTTTGCTTCATCTTAAAATAGTATGAGAGGAAAATTTCATTGATATTTATTTATTTGTGCCAGTGTGTGTGTGTGTGTGTGTGTGTGAGTGTGTGTACCTGCATCAGATCAAGTACAAACAAGTGTCTGTGGTGGGTATCTGATCCCCTTCAAGTGGAGTCAAAGATGGCTGTGAGCAGGCATGTAGGAGCTACAGACAAAGTGGGGTCATAGTCAAGAACAGTAAGCCCTCTTAACAGTCAAGCCATCTCTTTAGCACCATCAGTGTTAACAATAAAAGTTGGTTTGACATTATAGTTGCAGTAAAAAAAAAAATCATGAGATTTTTAAAGATTACATAACAAGGTAATAATCTTTTCATGTTTTATATTTAAAGCATCATTTTAATATCTGGTGTTTTTTAAATACTGAATATAGAATACTTGTAAATACTTTGAATAATTCTGGTTTATAATAAATATTTATCATATGTATATTTATTTCAATTAACTGTTAAATTTTTAGTCAGATATTTATTATTTTGTTATTTCTAAGATCAGAGAGTTGCTCAGACAGGAGATTCTATTTCTTAAAAACTTTTTTTACCACTGAGTAAAACTCTAAAGTGTATATGTGCCCCACCTTTTTTATCCATTCTTCTATTGAGGGGCACCTAGGTTGTTTCCAGGTTCTGGCTATTACAAATAGTGCTGCAATGAACATAGTTGAACAAATGGGCATCTCTTAGGTTTATTCCCAAGAGTGGAATTGCTGGGTCCTGAGGTAGTTTGACTCCCAGTTTCCTGAGAAACCGCCACACAATGACATCTTGAATCTTGCATGCAAATGGATGGAAATAGAAAACACTTTACTGAGTGAGATAACCCAGACCCAAAACGATGAATATGGTATGTACTCACTCATAAGTGGATTCTAGCCATAAATAAAGGACATTGAACCTATAATTTGTGATCCTAGAGAAGCTAAATAATAAGGTGAACTCAAAGCAAAACATATAGTTATCCTCCTGGATATTGAAAGTGGACAATATTGCCGGGCAAAGGTTGAGAACACGGGGGTGGGGATAAGGTGGGGCTAAGGAGAGATGGGGAGAGCTTTGGGGAATGGGATGGTTGGGATGGAGGAGGGGTGGATGTGGGATGGGAGCAGGGAAGTAGATATCTTAATTAAGGGAGACATTTTAGGGTTGGTAAGAGACTTGACTCTAGAGGGGTTCCCAGGTGTCCAAGGAGATGTCCCCAGCTTGTTCCTTGGGCAGCAGAGGAGCAGGATCCTAAACTGGCCTTATCCTATAGCCACACTGATGAATATCTTGCATATCACCATAGAACCTTCATCTGGCGATGGATGGAGATAGAGACAGAGACCCACAATGGAGCACTGGACTGAGCTCCCAAAGTCCAAATGAGGAGCAGAAGGAGGGAAAACATGAGCAAGGAAGTCAGGACTGCGAGGGGTGCACCCATCCACTGAGACGGTGGGGCTGATCTATCGGGAGCTCACCAAGGCCAGTTGGACTGGAACTGATGGAGAACGTGATCAAACCAGACTCTCTGAATGTGGCTGACGGTGGAAGCTGACTGAGAAGCCAAGGTCAATGGCAATGGGTTTTGATTCTACTGCATGGACGGCCTTTGTGGGAGCCTAGTCTGTTTGGATGCT
The DNA here is from genome assembly GCF_950005125.1 of Chionomys nivalis. Classification (NCBI taxonomy): domain Eukaryota; kingdom Metazoa; phylum Chordata; class Mammalia; order Rodentia; family Cricetidae; genus Chionomys; species Chionomys nivalis. The sequence goes on from NC_080089.1 coordinate 6,038,888, forward strand.
CACCTTCCTGGACCTGGGGGGGGAGGACCTTGGACTTCCCTTAGGGTAGGGAACCCTGACTGCTCTTTGGACTGGAGAGGGAGGGGGAGGAGAGTGAGGGGAGGGGAGGAAAGTGGGAGGAGGTAGAATTTTTAATAATAAAAAATAGTCAAATCTAAAAAAAAAAAAACCTTTTTTATTTCTCAATTATTTTATACTTTCTGTAAAAAGTAATATAGAGAATTCTCCATACTACTCAAAATTTTAGCTTCAGTTTCTTACGGATATACTGAAGCCCAAACTAAATTATCTCAAGGAAAACAGCTATCAAGTGACAAAATAATATCTGCTCTCAAGGCATCAAATCATTATTCTTCAAGTGTAGTCTGTTGGAGTTTCATAGTCAGGTAACACAGATGGAATTCAATTGTAATTTAGCTTAAGGGATTTAAACTAATGGTGGACATCATTTTCTATAGGAAGTTTGAGTCCAGTTCTCTAAAATTTCTTTTGCCTCTGTTTTATGGTACCCATCCATATTATCCTTCTCAATTAAAAATCTCCAGTCACTACTCAAATGCACATAATTTCCAAATGGACTTTTCAGCATTGATGTATTTTTATGAATCCAATACAATAGATGTTCCTAGGTGACTTCAAATACAGCATACCCAACAGGTCCCATTTCAAACTATTATCCCAAACCTGTTTTTTCTTGTATTACTTATGACTAAAGACAACCACCATTCAGCTAAATTTTTATTTCAAAATTTTAAAATACTTTCCTCCTTGTCCCTGTCACTTACTATTTACAATGTATCCCCATATTCAGTTAGCTTTATCATTTACATATGTATTTCTTTGATCTGCTTCCTAACTCTCTTTTGCTACCCACCTAGTACAAATTCATAACCATCTTTCACCTTGATTGCTATGAAACCTAATTTGTTTTACATTATTTACTCTGATCCACTTCCATTTTACTTGACACACTTCAGCTACAGAAGCACTCTTGAAAGGCATATCACATCATCTCCGGTGATAGCTTAAATCTTGTAATAGTGACTCATGTATAAGAGAATAATTTAGACTTATCAATGTTATCTGCATAACTTTGAAAGGAGTTCCTCCCAAACCCCATTCTGATTCACTCCACCACAGGCAACATGTTTAGCTTTGAACCTTAGAGGGTTTTTGTTTTGTTTTTTGTTATTTTGTTTTGAGGTTGGGTTTCTCTGTAGCTTTGAAGTCTGTCCTAGAACTAGTTCCTGTAGACCAGGCTGGCCTCAAACTCACAGAGATCTGCCTGCTCCTGCCTCTTAAGTGCTGGGATTAAAGTTGTGCACCACCACGGCCTGGCAAGTCTCAGAGGTTTTATTGCTATATAGTCATTTTTCATGGCTCTGGTATTCTAGTCTAACAATGGACAAAGCACAAATGATCTGGGTTCATTGCAATCGGTACAGTCTATCTAAATATTTCACCAGATGTCATTTTGAATGAGACGAGAGAAATCCATGATAGTAAAGAAATCCAGCAGAACTACCTCCTAAAACCTTTCCCTGTAGCAGCAAAAGTTACTCAAATCAATCTTTACTCTCCATTTAGGTAACAAATTTAGTCTCTTGGATGTATCCTGTTCAAACAGTTCTTAGGGAATTACATTTTGGTTCTAAGTGTCTAGATACTTAGCTACTTCACTACTTATTATGACAATCTGGAGTTATTATGTGTTGATCATTTTGTTAGCAAGAATAACACAAGGGTTATATTGGTTTGTATCAGGATTCCAGAGGCAAGACTGAAAGTCCAAGTCAGGTGCAGTCAGATTGAATTCATTGCAAGACATTCTTGAATGTGCGTACGGAGATATACATATTGGGTAAAAATGGCCTCGAGAATGAAGCATGTATGTGTGAAAATGACAATGTCATATGGATGTATTTTTCTTTTTTTTTTTATTTATTTATTTTTTTTCTTGCTGATTTTTTTTATTAATTAATTAATTTAATTATTAAAGATTTCTGCCTCTTCCCCGCCACCACCTCCCATTCCCTCCCCCTCCCCCAATCAAGTCTTCCTTCCTCCTCAGCCCAAAGAGCAAGCAGGTTTCTCTGCCCTGTGGGAGGTCCAAGGACCACCCACCTCCATCCAGGTCTATTAAGGTGAGCATCCAAACTACCTGGGCTCCCACAAAGCCATTACATGCAATAGGATCAAGAACCCATTGCCATTGTTCTTCAGTTCTCAGTAGTCCTCATTGTCCATTATGTTCAGCGAGACCGGTTTTGTCCCATGCTTTTTCATACTACTCAGCAGTAAAAAACAATGACTTCTTGAATTTTGCATACAAATGGATGGAAATAGAAAACACTATCCTGAGTGAGGTAAGCCAGACCCAAAAAGAGGAACATGGGAGGTACTCACTCATATTTGGTTTCTAGCCATAAATAAAGGACATTGAGACTATAATTCGTGACTCTAGAGAAGCTAAATAAGAAGGTGAACCCAAAGAAAAACATATAAGCATCCCCCTGAATATTAACCTTCATCAGGCAATGAAAGAAGACAGAGACAGAGACCAACATTGGAGCACTGGACTGAAGTCTCACGATCCAAAGGAGGAGCAGAAGGAGAGTGAGCACGAGCAAGGAACTCAGGACGGCGAGGGGTGCACCCACACACTGAGGCAATGGGGATGATCTATTGGATGTATTTTTCTAACTATGTTGCTCAGAGAATAGCACTATGTGCTTCTAATGGCCAAGACAAAAGTAGAGGGGTTGATTATTGCATTTTTGAGTTGATCGTTTGATCTGATCTTTCCTTCATATCTTCCTCTTGCTTTCTTTGTAATGGGAAATTTTATTCTATGTGATTGAATATTGGAAGCTTGTAACTTTCAAATACATATAAATTGAAAATTTCTGAGATTATAATAATGTGACAGTTTTAATAAGAATGGCCTTTATACATGCATATATTTGAATGCTTTGTCATCAGGGACATGAGACAAGTTAGGAAGTATAGCCTTATTAGAGAAGGTGTGTCTCTGGGTATGGATTTTGATGCCAGTCTCAGTATTTCTACCCTTCTGGCTGTATGCAAATCTGGATGAAGAAGTCTCAGCTACGGCTCCAGTACTATGTATGCCTATGTGCTGTCAAGATACCAGTCATAATGACAATGTACTAATCTTCTAAAAACTTCAATTAAATTATTGATATTATACAAGTTGTCATTGTTATGGTGTCTCTTTATAAAAATAGAACACTGACAAAAGTCAAAAGTTGGTATCAGGAACTGGAGTATTGTGATGATAGGCCTGACATTCTTTTGGTTGAAGGAATATGGAAGACTTTTAGATTTTTAGCCAGAAAAACTGGTTGGGTGCTTTAAATGGGGTTTAAAAGACTATAGTGGCAACATGAAAAAGAACAGTTTTGAGGATGGGGTAATACGGGCACCCATACCAAGAGGTTTTAGAGAATAAGAATTATTTAAGTGATATTGAGACCATTTTTGTGATATTTTGACAAAAGAATGTCGCTGCTTTCTGCCCTTGTCTAAAACATCTTCCTGAGGCTAACTTAAACAGTTTTGGATTAATGGTACTTGGCAGCAGAAATTTTATAAAACAGCCTTGTACTCACTGTATTCTGTGGTTACCTGTTGTCACTCATATGCAAATCTATAATGGAAAGGAGCAAGCTGAACAAGAAAAAATACAGCATGTGCAGTTTGAAAAGAAAAGGAGCACTTGGAAGTATAATGAAGTTACAGCCAGTGCTTAAGGGCATAAAAAGTTTAAAGAAAATCCTGAAGGTAAATGGTATAAAGAAAGTAGTGGACTCAAGAAAGACTCCACCCAGTTAAGTTATCAACCTTTGAAAAATTGATAAAGAAAAGCTTAAGTAGTGAAGGAAATGATCAACAACATAGACCTGACACAGATGTAATTGAATTAAGGGGTCAGGCTCCAGAACTAGCAAGAATGAGGTTACGGCTTTAGAGTCAAGGAGAATAAAAGAAAGAGACTGTGGAATCACCCTCTGCTGTTAAGGAAATCTGCTGTAGCCAGAAGTGTGTCAGGGGTGTCCCCGTATGGAGGCTCAGAAAGGTTATTGTGTGAAGCTGTGAAGGGAAAGCCTGGATTATACTAGAGATTTCAAAATGTTGGAGATGCCTGATAGGGCAAGTACAAACAGGGTATGAAAGCAGCCCACAATAGAAAAATAGTTTTTAGTCAACAAAGCTGAAAGGAGTTGGAGATCTTGAAGAGCACTTTGACATTAGGCATGGAGATGTAGATTTCAGAGCTTGCCCTGCCTGTTTTCTGTCTCCATTTGGTCCAATATTTTCCCTCTATGTTCCCTTTTCTCCCTTTTAGAAAAGTAATGTATATCCTGTACTATTGAGAGTTGGAAGTAAATTATCTTCTTTTTGATTTTCATTTTACTGGGGACTATAATTAATATATTATGAGGAATCTCAGAAGAGACTTTAGACTTTTAAGTGATGAGGAGATATTTATGTCCAAATATTCATTCGGAAGATACAGCAGAGATACTATACCTGGTTTCACCTTTTGAACCCACAGAGTGTATCCCCAGTGACATATCTCCTCCAGTAAGTCCACACCTCCTTGAACAAGGCCATGCCTTCTAACCCTTCTCAAGTGGTTAGATCCCTGATGGCTAAGCATTCAAATACATGAGTGTATGGGAACCACTCTTATTCAAGCCACCACATTCCACTCCCCGGCCCCCATAAGCTTGAAGGCTTATCATAATGCCAAAATGTTCCAAAATCATATATACAAAAGTGGTGTTTATAGACTCAATAGGTTGTACTTACATATTTGGGAATACATATACACATAGACACACAGACAACTTTATTTTTATTTCACATGAATTTACAACTAAGAGAATGTCTTGACTCATAAGAACTTGGTGCTTTTGAATCCTTTTGAAATTATAAGACTTAATAGTTTTGATGCTGAATTCTGATATATTTTATATTATGAAATGGTCACAAAACTTTGGAAGCCAGACAGAAGCTGTTATGAATTGCATCTGACATTTCCCCCATAATTGTAAAAGCAGGGTCGTTTTTGCTTGAAATAAGGCACAAGGGTCAAAACTTTGAAGGTTATAACTTGCCTCCAAATGCCATTCATTTACCCTCTGCTTCCTGGTAGGAGGCTATGTGAATACTGTTCTCTGATAACTACATACTTCCATCTGAACTGTTCCATGGCTTCTTCCCTATGCCCATGGTTGAAATTCCCTGACATCAAGAGCCCAAAATAAATATATATTCTATTCATGTTGTTTCTGTGAAATACTTTGCTCATGGTGGTGTAAAAATAGCTAACATATTTGCTCTCAAAATAGTTCAGTGTGTATCTTGGTGTCAGGTACATATTGACTATACCATGATTCTACGGTGTTTTAGAAAAAGTACATTTAAATGTTGTCTTAAAAGTTTGATAAACAAAAGTGAGAGCCTAAAATCCCAGCTTAGCATGATACAAGAGGAAAGAAAAAAACAAAGTGAATGAAAAGTCAGTTCTAATGTGATTTTTCATATATGAAAAATTTATGTTGTTAGTCATTTATTTGAATTAAGATACTAAGTCCAGAAGGCTATTCTGAAAACATGGAATTATACCAATGTTTTAAAGTATGTATCTTTTGATTTTAAATAAATACCTAAACTCTGTTGTAGGCTCTGTCTTACGTATGGCACATAAATCATAAAACACTGCGCTGTAATAAAAGGGGTGTGTTTGCCTCATCCTGATGGGACACATGGTGATGCAAGCAGACATGGAGAGGTCGTTGAGAGGTCAGTGTCTGCATGGGCAGGCAGCGGGAAGTGACAGCGACACTGTTCTTGGACTGAGTAGAGATACTTCCTCCAACAAAGGCACTTCCCCTTATACTGCCATTTGTTGTTGTATCTTTGACATGGCCTTTGAGTTGTCTGTTTAAGACCAGATGGGTTGTGCTAAGTGTCTAAGACTCTAGGTACAGGACTCAAATCTCCGAACACAGCTCTTATCTCATTTAGAGACAATCTATCAGTTAATAACAGAATCTTTGATTATCAGCCCCAGTCCCCTGATCTGTAAGCATGTATAGATTCTAAAGATCTCCTCAGCATCTGCTCAAGTTGCTGAAGGAGATAGGGGGATGGCATCAAACCTGCTCCTTCCTTCCTTCCTTTCTCTTGTCACAGGTTCCCCAATGCATCTGGGTTTCCATATTGAGTACAGTGCCATATGCCTAGGACCTGTGATAAAATACCCTGAATTATTCATATAGCAAAGCCAAACCCAAGTTTTTTTTAAAAAATAGAATGTAAATGCTCAGTGTCAAAGTTCTTTGTTCTTTATAATCATTATTTCATTCTGTTCAGTTAAACTTATGACATAAAGAAAGATTTCAGAAGAGTACTAGACACAGATTTTATGTGGGGAGAAATCACAGAGGATGTATGTGAAATGAATTAAAGTATTGGTTTTCTTTTTTCAACATCAAGAACAATTAAAGGAATTATGAAGAGCAAGGTTAGGCAGAACAGCTACAAAGGCTTCTGAAACACACTGTGAGCAATAACCAATATAATGATCATGGAGCAGGTAGATCAGAAGTTTTCACTTAGCCTCTTACTATTTCTGAGGTAACAGTCTTGATGAATATAGATGGTGTGCAGTTCAAATGGAAAACAGCTTCTGTTACCGAAGCTGCTGCTCCACGAATCCCATCTCATTCCTTTATATTCATTCAACGCTAGTTAGATAGTTGTTTAAAGCTGTAGATAAGCATGAAGCCTCTTTTAGTAACTTCCTCGGTTCTTGCAGGCATTCTCCCAGGCTTCCTATAGCCAACAGTTCTAGACGTTCCCACCTATATTATCTCTGCTCCAAGTGTTCTCTGAACCACCTACCCCTAGGTCTCATCTTGTAGGTCATGATTTTTGAATACGTATTTTTTCCATGAATCATTTCTAGATGGTAAAGCACTTAAAACATTTAATATTATTTGGGGAAGTCACACTCTATGCCTATTAGATGGATGGAGTCTCTGGTACCCACTGGTCAAAGTTTTTATTTTCAACAGTATATGACTTTCCCTTTAGGGAGACAGGAGTTTGGGTTAGAAACTTATTTCTTATCTGGGAAGTCTGTCTCAGAAAGATTTTAAAAAGCAAATTGTCTACTGCTAGATAGCATATGAAGAATATATTTATTTTTTACCCGAATAATCAGTAACTCCCAGTTACGGGTGAATTCTCTCCCTCCTGACCTCCAAATAACTTTTGCTGATGTTTTTTTACCTCACATACCCAGATTGCAACTTTTTTTTTGAGATCTAGCATCTTTAAAGAAAGAATTATGTTTTGGGAATGAGTAAACACAGCTAACACCAAAACACTAGGCATCAGGAAGTAAATTTCAGGGGAAAAAATAGAAATATTCACTAACTTGGTCAATTTTTTTATTATGCTAACTCAGATAACTAATATGCCATTAATGCACAATATCCCTTTAGCAAAGCTAATATCTATGTGATATTATCTGAGGAATGCTTAAAAGTGGAGTTTGAAAAGTAGAACTAGTATCTTCTAAGCTTTTTTATTCAATGCTTTTGTGTGCATGAGAAATATAAATATTAGTTTTCTCATGGCCAAGTGTCTATAGGTACTGATTGTCCTAACAGAGACTGAGATTATAGCCACTGGTGTGGGGAAAGCATACGGTATGTGAATCGTGGGACCCTCAAGATGAAGGCAGACTGGCGCAGAGGAAACTGATCTAATTTCAATTTAGGTAACAATTGATCATAAAAAAATACCCACAGGACCTCATCATAAGTCCTCATCTTTACTTTGGTAAATACAGAATGCCATCACGGCTTTTGCATATTAATTTTAAGTTTAAGTACAAATTTGTATTATTTTTGCTCATTAATTCCAGCAAATAAGAAACAAGGGGTGTGTATGTGTGCATGTGTGTGTTTGCAGTACATGTAGAAGACAAATAAAAACCTTGAATACTGTTCCTCAAAAGACTCCTTTTGACTTATTTTGTAGACAGTGTCTTTCATTGACCAACAGGGAGAGAGTTGGAAGACTGGCCATCAAGCCACAGACATCTTCCAGCCTCTGTTTCTAAAGATTGTAAACTCACACAACTATGATAGGCTTTTATTTTATATGAGTTCTGAGAATAAAACTCAGATAATGACATTTGCAATACTGACTGAACTATTCCACGAGTCCCAGACTGTTTGTTATGTTATGGGACAATTGTCAATTCATTTTTACGGAAGAAAAAATTTTCAATAGATTTTGAGGCAGTCTAGTACATCTTCAATAAATTAAATGAAAATGGTCTAGTTTGCCGATGATTATGTAGAAAAATGGTTTTTAAGGTGCATTTTCTATAATTTAAAATACATCCATAGTGCTACAGCAATGACTAAATGATAAAGAAAACTTGCTGCTCTTGTTGCTGACATAGGTTTCTCATTTCAAGCACTCATGTAGCAGTTCACAAGCATCAGCAACCTCAGTTCCAGGGCATCTGATGCTCTCCTCCGGAATCTGTGGGTGCTGCCTCTGCACGGTGCATATATATAAAAGCAAACACTCACTCCCATTACAAGAGAATAAAATAAAATCTTAAAATATATTCATTTTTCTTATGGCTACATATGCAAAACAATGTTAGCACCCGAGGCTCAGGGAACATTGTGAAAGAGGTGACAGAAAGATTATGCAGGGAGTTTGCTGTGTGACTGTGTTTCCCAGTATTGTCAGAAGCTACAACATAAAGTCTTACTAACACAACTGCCCAAAAATAGGCTAAGCAAGAACAGCAACAATAGAGACACCAAAGGGGACTTGGGAAAGATCATAAAGCTTCACTTTACAAAAAGAACTACAGGCAACTAAGCTATGCTGAGAGATGAAGAAGTAGTCTTCCCCAGGGAGGAGCACTCCAATTGTTTATCCAAAACCAAATAGTCAGGCCTGAAAACATACAAATAACATTATACAGACTGAACTGAGCAGGTTATATTTAGAAATATATCTCTATACACATACAAATATAAGTATGTACCAACAATTAGTGAAAAGTAGTATATTAATTTCAAATAAAACCAGAAGGTATATCGGGAAAGTTTAGAGGGAGGAATGGAAAATTATATAAGTATATAATATAATATGAAAATTTAAAAATCCAAAACAGTTTTCACTGCTTTTAATTATATAAATTCTACCAATCAATTTGTCAACATAGTAAGTATTCATATCTTATAACTATTAATTTGTTGTCCTTTCTGTCCTATAATGCGTCAGCAAATTAACTATTATCTTGGGCATTGAGTAAGAGGAATTAGGAATATTGTATAATGAATGATGCCTTGAATTGGTAATATTTATGTTCTTACTATTTAAGTAAATGTTCCGGCCGGACATTCTGAGGTTTAGTTGATAAGATAGTAATTGTATTTTTTCATTTAGATGTTATCTTATGTGTGTGACAAACCTTTTTTGTTATTAAAAATCAGTAGAAGCTTAAGATGTGTTGCGGGAGGTCCTTCCGCTCCTCCAACCAATAGCCGCTGAGATACCAGCCCATTGGGGCGTGGTCTCTTTCCCTTTAAAAAAGTGGCTATTTCCCTCCTCACTCTCTTTACTTCCTGCTCCGGTTCCAGCGACTAGACTTCTTCCTGATTGCGCAGAGGGCTGTTGTCTGGGACGGTGATCTGTAAGTTTTTTCCCCTTTAAATAAATACCACCCTATTAATCATAATTCCAAACTGGTGTGGGATTGTTTATGACTTACGCCTTCATCTGGCACCCAACTTTTGGTTTTAGGACCCCTCCTTACCCCGATCGCCTGCCTGTGGCCAGTTCGGCTGCGGCCTGTGCCTTGCGGCCTGTGCCTTGTGTGTGGAGCCAGCAGTTTAACATAAATCATCACACAGTGGCTTTTCTTGCTGCAGTTCTTTATATTTTCTCTTTAGACACCTCAGATTGACTTCAAGTCCCCACACAGCCTATCGTTTGCCTCCCTACGTGGATTTAAACTCCACAGGCCCGCGTAGTCTCTGCTCACGTGGTTTGCTCTTTTCTGAGTCGTTTTCAAATCTCCCTTGCAAGCGCAGCTCTTAAGCAGCACACGAACCAGAGCACACGGTTACCAGTTGCCGAAAGCTACAACCCCTTGGGACGACTCTGTCCCGTGGAGGCATACATGGCTTCCGGGTTACTCTTCTCTACCCCTGGATTCGGGGTTTATGGTTCGGTGTACGGAATTGATTTAATTACATTTACTTTTTTGAACAACTTGCATTTCCCAGGTTTTAACAAATACTAGGCTGACACTGAAACAGGACCCCGTTTTCGTCGCGACTTGGCAACAGCGCCACCTGCTGGATAATAGGTAATGTGGCAGTTTTCATTTCCAACACAAATTTTACTGTTTTGGTTACCAAAACAATGGGTTATAAAATGCAAGATTTATATGACTATGGGGATAACTTAATTTACTGGTTACTAGGTTTCAGTATTCTTTTGAATATTCTATCATTTAGGAAGATTATAGCACTCCTAAGAACCATACAATCTTTACTAGAAACTCATGCAAGTCAGGAGATTCAGGATTCAAAAGCTTTGGAATCACAGGTGCAGAATGGGGACCAAAAAAATTGATAACTCAGTAAAATCACTAGAAACACATGCAGGTCAGGAGATTTAGGATTTAATAGAGACAATAATAAAAAGACTTGAAATGATTGAAGAAATTATTGGAGCTGGTGAACAGAGTAAGAAGGCACAAGGACAGGATACAATGCCACCACCAGCTATTAGAACTGGCTTACCCAGGGTTTTAGTGACATACCCTGTAATTCATTCTAACAAAGCGTCAACTTCTAAAGGCTCAAAGGCAGTCAGAGAAGCTAGATGGATGCAAATAGCAATGAATGATCTAAAAGAAATTAAGCAAGCTATTGTTACCTTTGGCTTGCACTCTGCATATGTTAAGGAAATGATAAGGACTTGGGCTTCTAATGTAGAGCTACCCCCCATGATTTCCATCAGTTAGTGTCTGCAGTTTTAGATAATGGACCTTTCTTGATGTTTGGAATCTATTTCAGAGAAGAATCCAAACATATGGAACAGCAAGGAAGAGCAAAATGTGTGGAGGTTTCCCAAGATCAAATTCTTGGTGTAGGAGAATATGCTGATCCACAGGTCCAAGCTCTTTATGATGATGAAGTTCTGTGTCTATGTTACCAAGCAGCTTTAAATGCTTGGAATAGGCTACAAGATCCAGCAAAAAGGGTTGAATCATATACTAGAATTAGGCAGAAACAGAGAGAACCCTTTATTGACCTTTTGCAAAGAATATTTAAGGCTCTGGACATAGGGGTAACAGACCCAGAAGCTAGACGACTACTTCTTGAATCTCTAGCTTTTGAGAATGCAAACATAGAATGCAAAAAGATAATTGGGCCTTTAAAGTTTAGATCAGCACCTATGGATGAATGGATTCAGCATACAATGAATGTTGAGACGTTTAGCTATAATGATGATTCTTGGGTAGGAGAAGCGATTGCCAAAGCAATGAGGAGACATCAAACTGCCAGGTGTTTTAATTGTGGTAAATTAGGACATCTGAAAAGGGATTGCAGGCAAAGGATTTCTAGGAATAAATTCCCTTTTGGGAATGAAAAAATAGGAGACCTCGGCCTTCAGGTATATGTAGGAGATGTGGTAAAGGCCAACATTGGTCCAATGAATGCAGGTCAACAACAGACATACAAGGCAACCCGATACCGTCGGGAAACTCCTTGAGGGGCCTCTCATAGGCCCCAAGCCAACAGTGGCCCAGTCATTCACAGTCACAGTGGAGAAAGTGCCTCACCAAGAAAATTAAAAGCTCCAATTTCTGCTGAAAAAATATTACTGGTCTAAATGATGAATTACACATGGAGGATGAGTCAAAAAAACCATAAACGTATATTTTGGCAGACTTCTATTAACGATCAAAGACCAAAGCTAAGAGTCTGTATAAATGGCACTGTTATTGAAGGCTTATTAGACACAGGTGCGGATGTAAGTATCATTACTCCAGAATCTTGGCATCCGAATTGGCCTCTTCAAGAGGTAGATGTTCAGTTCCTGGGAATTGGAACCCTATCTCATGTAAAACAAAGTACAAGATGGGTTGAATGCATAGGGTCTGAAGGGTAAATAGGAAGACTAGGGCCATATATTCCCAATATTGCACTAAATTTATGGGGCCATGACCTGCTACAGCAATGGAATACCCAGAGTAACATTCCTGTAGTTCCAGGAACTCAAAATTCTGGGAAGGATATGATGAGGTATTATGGGCAAAGGTCACCAGCCATTCAGGCTCTACAAGAACATACAGCAAATACCAAACCTTTAGAAGTACCAACAGCCCTACCTTTAAAATGACTGAGAAGCCAATATGGATCAAACAGTGGCCTCTAGCTGAGGATAAATTACAGGCATTGGAACAGCTGGTGCAAGAGCAACTAGATGCTCACCATATTGAAGAATCAACCAGCCCTTGGAATTCTCCTGTGTTTGTTGTAAAAAGGAAATCCAGTAAATGGAGAATGGTGACAGATTTAAGAGCTGTCAACAAGGTAATTCAACCTATGGGCCCACTACAATCTGGAATTCATTTGCCTTCTCTATTACCAAAAGGATGGCCTCTTATAGTCATTGATTTGAAAGATTGTTTTTTCACCATACCGTTACAAGAAAAGGATAGAGAAAAATTTGCCTTCACAGTGCCTACTTATAATAATTCTCAGCCCAATAGGAGATATCAATGGACTGTCCTCTCACAGGGTATGCTCAATAGTCCTACATTGTGCCAATAATTTGTAAGTGCTGGGCGGTGGTGGCGCACGCCTTTAATCTCAGCACTCGGGAGGCAGAGGCAGGCGGATCTCTGTGAGTTCGAGGCCAGCCTGGTCTACAAGAGCTAGTTCCAGGACAGGCACCAAAGCTACAGAGAAACCCTGTCTCGAAAAACCAGAATAAATAAATAAATAAATAAATAAATAAATAAATAAATAAATAAATAAATTTGTAAGTAAGCCATTGGAAATAATTCGTAAACAATTCCCCAAGTCCATAATTTACCATTACATGGATGACATCTTGTTATCTGATTCAAATAAAGATACTTTAGAAAGGATGTTTGAAGAAGTAAAGAAAGTCTTGCCTAGGTGGGGATTACAAATTGCCCCTGAAAAGATTCAAAGAGGAAATTCTATTAATTACCTAGGTTACAGAATAGGGTTAGAGAAAATTAAAACGCAAAAGGCAAAAATTAGGAGAGACCAGTAAAAGACTCTTAATGACTTCCAAAGATTGTTAGGAGACATTTGCAGTCTACTACTAGTTGTTGGGATAACACCTGTTCTAATAGTTCATTTAAACAAAACCTTAGATGGTGATAAAGATTTGAATAATCCAAGAAAACTGAAAGCTGAAGCAGAAAAGGAACTGACAATGATTGAGGAAAAATTACAGGAGGCACATGTGGATAGGGTGAACCCAAATCTTAGCTGCATCCTAGTCATATTGCCTTCCAGAATTTCTCCTACAGGGATTCTAATGCAAAGGGAAGATATTATTTTAGAGTGGATATTTATACCTAATAAACCAAGTGAAAAATTAAAAACTTACGTGGAAAAAGTCTCTGAATTAATTATAAATGTAAACTGAGACTTCGTCAACTAGCAGGTATAGACCCAGCAGAAATTATAGTGCCTTTTACTACTGAAGAAATAAAAAAGTTATGGGAAGACAATGAACCATGGCAAAGAGCTTGTGCTAATTTTTTTGGAGAAATTAATAGCAACTATCCCAAAAGTGGTAGACTTAACCTCATAAAGAGAACTTCTTGGATTCTTCCTAGAATTGTACGTGATGCTCCAATAACTGGAGTCCGTACGTTCTATACTGATGCAAATAAATCAGGGAAAGCAGGTTATAAGTCAGATGAATTGAGTAAGGTGGAACAAAGCCCTTATAATTCTGTCCAGAAGGCAGAATTATATGCCTTTCTGATGGTGCTAAGGGATTTTAAAGAACCTCTAAATATAGTTACAGATTGTAATAGGGAGCTGCAGGCCTGCTTTTCGTCCTGCCCGGCTCCTGCATGGCTAGCTTTATACCCGAAATAATTACACGGAAACTGTATTCTTTTAAACACTGCTTGGCCCTTTAGCTCTAGCCCTTACTGGCTAATTCTCATATCCCGATCAACCCATCTCGAATAATCTGTGTAGCACCAGTCTTACCGGGAAAGATTCAGCATGGTTGACCTGGCGGCTGGCTGCATCGCATCTGCCTTTGAGAGGAGCTGCCCTGCATCTGAGCTCACTTCCTCTTCCTCCCAGCATTCTATTCTGTCTACTCCACCCACCTAAGGGATGGCCTATCAAATGGGCCAAGGCAGTTTGTTTATTGACAAATGACCTTCCTCCATCATTTCCCCTTTTTCTGTTTAAACAAAAAAATAGGAAGGCTTTAACTTTAACATAGCAAAATTACATATAACAAAACAGTTATCAAGAATTACAATATTTACATCTATTTTATCTTTATCATAACTAAGGAAAACTATAACTAACTATATATTCTTCAACTCCATCAAAGACTCCAGAAGAATATAATATTACCTACGTAAATAAGAAATAAGCAACTTCCAAACTCTAAAAATGACAGAGACATCTGGCTGCCTGAAAAGTCACCCAAAGTTCCTCTATACCGTTGGGGCATCCATCTTCGGCCTACAGGCCCATGGTATCCAGCAGACATTTCCATGAAGCAGGAAAATTCAAAGACAGTTCAGTCACTATCTGTGTCCTACAGAATGTCTCGCAGACTCTTTCATGAATCAGGAACCCCAAAAGATCATCTCACCTTTAGGCAAGTTCAGTAGTCCTTTCTCTGTGGGTTCTCTGTGTCCAGTTTATACAATAGTCCAGGCAAGAGCAATTTCTTGCCCAAATAGCTATCAAACTCCATAAGGATCCTCTTCGATGCCCATCTTCCTCTTGAAGTAGATTGGTGCTGCCAGGAGCAGAGTGTCTCATTGTCATGAAAAGTCCTAAGTTATTAAAACACTTAAAATGCCATATTTTGTAGTCTTTGAAAGATATGAAAAATGCCTATCTAAAATATATCTATGTACATCTAGAAAATCTAACATGACTACAAACTGGACTATTATAGATGATTATCCATTAACAACCTATATACATTACATTTTTAAGTGAAGTACACAATCACAATACCTTAATCAATATCAGAAATACATATATATATAATAAAATTGACCTTAAATTAATATCAGTAAACCAAGATTCATATCAATGCAAATTATTCACATCTATATCATCTCCCCCTTTAAATGTAAAAGAATATTTATAAACAATATATGGGAACATGGGCGCAGTTTTTTTCTCTCCAAACTGCTTCCTGCTGAATGGGGGCGCTGTTATTCAGGTCTTTTATGGGATAACCTGTCTGCTAGGTTCATCTCAGTTGGCAGTTGAGTGAAGCAATTTTTTTAAGGGTGTTCACAGCAACCCTTCAGGAGGGCGTGGTCTATCATACCATATTGGGTTCGAAGAAGCAACCCACAGTGTCTCAACCTCTGTGAAAACAAAAGAAGAAACTCTTTTCCAAAGTATCATATCTTTAGATCCAAATTCTGAAGTCAAGGTATTTTGAAAATATCTATCTTGGATTAGTTCAGCAACATTTATAAACAAATATCTTTTAGCAGCTGTTGCTTCTTCCTCAGCATTCAAACAATTCAAACAGAGCATAATAGCATATAGTATCAAGATTCTCATTGTATTTTCCATCTTTGTGCGGCTTTATTTTAACCTCTATTTCGTTTACTTTTACTTTTATTTTATATTTTCTGTATATCTTCGTCCTGGAATAACTCTTTAGACCAGGCTGTCCTTGAACTCTCAGAGATCCGTTTGTCTCTGCCTCCCAGGCATTGGGATTAAAGGTGTGTACTACCACACCCAACTACTCTCTTTCTTCCTTATTTTTGTTTTTTATTAAGAACTTGAACATTTAGCCTGCATATATTTTTAAGTACACTGTAAATCATTTGAAGGTTTTCTTTGTCTTTGAATTGCTCTTTACTGTATCTCTCTCTTTTTCTGACCACACGAGCCTTTAAATTACGGAGCAATATGGGTAGGATTAAAACCGTGGCTTTGCCAGATAGATCCAGCCCATTCCTTAGCTTTCCAGCCTCATGGCGAAGGTACCGGCTGTAGCAATGTTTATCACCACAACTCTGTGGCGTTTCAAGGTCCTTGCCAGCAAACAAGCTACAACACTCAAATGTTCTCTCTGTAGCTGATCTCCTGCCTCAAACAGTCAGAGTTTGCCCTGGCAGGACGACCCAAATAGACGGCATTTTTAAACAGCGCATTTTTTCTTGCTACGGCTGAAAACCGAAAAGCATGCATTCAGCTTTTATCAATACCATTTAAGTGTTTTGTGGCAGGACCTCTTAAGAGAGCTGCAAGTTTTTGCAGCAAAATCTGAGTCAGGAAGCCTCTCTTAGATGAGAGCAATTGCTTGCCTCTAGCAAGCAGAGCAGACCCAAGAAATTACTGCTACAATGAAAACATGCTTTACTCTCTTCTTTCGCAAGCTTTCTCAGGCTTTCAGTAGATTCAGTGCCCCACGTTGGGCGCCATTCTGTAGTAGGGAGCTGTGGGCCTGCTTTTCGTCCTGCCCGGCTCCTGCATGGCTAGCTTTATACC
The DNA here is from genome assembly GCF_950005125.1 of Chionomys nivalis. Lineage (NCBI taxonomy): Eukaryota > Metazoa > Chordata > Mammalia > Rodentia > Cricetidae > Chionomys > Chionomys nivalis. Next base: position 6,055,744 of record NC_080089.1, read on the forward strand.
CGAAATAATTACACGGAAACTGTATTCTTTTAAACACTGCTTGGCCCTTTAACTCTAGCCCTTACTGGCTAATTCTCATATCCCGATCAACCCATCTCGAATAATCTGTGTAGCACCAGTCTTACCAGGAAAGATTCAGCATGTCTGACCTGGCGGCTGGCTGCATCACGTCTGCCTCTGAGAGGAGCTGACCTGCATCTGAGCTCACTTCCTCTTCCTCCCAGCATTCTATTCTGTCTACTCCTCCCACCTAAGGGATGGCCTATCAAATGGGCCAAGGCAGTTTGTTTATTGACAAATGGCCTTTCTCCATCAACAGATTCACAATATGCAGAAAGAGTTATCTTGCATATTGAAACCACTGAATTTATACCAGATGACACAGAGTTGACTTCACTGTTTATCCAGGTACAAGACATAATCAGGAACAGGCTTTGTCAGATGTACATAACACACA